>NC_047037.1:60631308-61279514 GCF_011762595.2 Tursiops truncatus
ATTTCAATTAAAGAAATAAACTTGTATATAATAGTCTCTTCAAAGAGTAAACTTGTAGTGATCACAGATCTTAAATCACTAAAAAATATTTAGATTATCTACTATGTGCAAAGTACATTTTAGGTGCCTTGACACAGCTGTAAGAGAAATGAGGTTCCTGTCCTCCAAGAGTTTACAGCCTATCCTCCAGATTTTGCTTACAATTATTGACAAGTAAATCATCTTTTTTATAGCACTTCAATTACCATAAAGCATATTTCTTCCATTTTACCTCTACCTCAAAATAAAATCACACAAGTTAGACTTACTTGAGGCTGGACTGGATGTGAAATATCTGATCATCGTCCGCTGTAGAGAAGGTACTCTCCACAAACAAAATACAAAAACATTTGCAGCTATGATACCTACAAAATAAACATTTATAATTTAGGGAAGTTAAAAATAAAAGCAAAGAAAGTCTGATCAAAAGTCCACCCAAGGGGGCTTCCCTGGTGGCGCAGTGGTTGAGAGTCTGCCTGCCGATACAGGGGACACGGGTTCGTGCCTCGCTCCGGGAGGATCCCACATGCTGCGGAGCGGCTGGGCCCGTGAGCCATGGCCGCTAAGCCTGCGCGTCCAGAGCCTATGCTCCGCAACAGGAGGCCACAATAATGAGAGGCCCGCGTACCTCAAAAAAAAAAAAAAAAAAAAAAAGTCCACCCGAGGGACTTCCCTGGCAGTCCAGTGGTTGAGACTTCACCTTCCAATGCAGGGGGGTGCTAGTTCAATCCCTGGTCGGGGAGCTGGGATGCCGCATGCCTCGCAGCCAAAACACCAAAAAACATAAAACAGAGGCAGTGTTGTAGCAAGTTCAATAAAGACTTTAAAAGTGGTCCACATCAAAAAAAAAAAAAAAAAATCTTAAAAAAAAAAAGAAGTCCACCCAAATAAGATTTTCTACCACATTATTTAAGAGTATTATATACCTGGGGGGGCTGGGGGGAAGTAAGCTAAGAAAAGTAAGTAAAATCAATGTTTCTGAGTATCAAAACTGTCACAGGTTGGTAAAGTCAGAAAATTCCTGGAAAATGCTCTAGGAGCTAACTTCCTTCACTCAGATCCATATTTTACTCCTTCAGAACAGTTCACTCTTCTCAATAAATAATCAGATCTATAATTATTGCTTGAAAATGGCCAAGGCAAAGACAGAAGTAATGTACAGAATTAGGTTCTTTGGCCAAGAGTCAAAAAGCTACAGAACATCACTTCTTTTTCCACAGGGAATGGTATGCTTCTTTAACTTCTGGACAGCTTGTGGAAACACCTATGGATCATCCATATAGGGACTTCCCCGGTGATCCAGCGGTTAAGACTTCGTGCTTCCACTGCAGGGGGCGCGGGTTCAATCCCTGGTCAGGGAACTAGGATCCCAGGATCCCACATGTTGCTCGGCACGGCCAAAAAACTTTTTTTAAAAAGTCATCTGTGAAGATGAAGATCCACATGTCTGAGAAAAATGCTCATTAGATGAGAATTCAGTAATAGTCTGGAAGACTTTTGCAACTGCTTTTGAAAATGTCTACATGTAGGAGTTGGGTGACTTTTATTTTTCTGCAAGAACTGATGTTGCTAGAACTACCACTAAATTGAGTAAGTTTATTTACTGCTAAAATGTGACTAAATAGTTAATTTTAGAGAAGAAATTAAGTTATTCTTAAAAACTACAAATTTTAAAAAGATACATTAATTTTAGGTACCACAACTCCTTACACTTATCTACTTGAATTAAAGAAATTTAAACGTGTATTCACTCATCCTGTCTCTTTAGGCAACAGGCAACTAGCCCTTTCAACTTCTTCAACGATAATAAGGACTGATTCCAGCAACATTCTGGTAAAATAATTTATTTTAGAAGATATTCACTGTACAGACCCTGCCAGCTGCTACATCTTGGAGTTTTCCTTTGGCTCCCATATTTCCGCACTCTGTAAGACTCTCAGCCATCCACTGGTATTCCTAGTCTCTCTAGTTTTTGCTCTCCCACTTAAGAGTTAGAATCTATGAAAAATGGTAGTTTCCTTTCCAAAGACATTTTTTCCCATTTTAATATCTGAAATCAGGATGCATTTTACTATTGGTAGTGTGTCCAATGAACTGGTAGTATCTTTCCTTTCTTCCTAGCACACTGAATGGTGTTTTACTGCATTTAACTGAACTGATCCTATCAATTTTATCAGATGCCCTACTAGTGAGGACTGTGACTGTGATTATGACAGCTATTTTACCATTTGTCTTTAGAAAAAATTTTTTTATCTTTCTTTTTAAAAAAATTTCTTTCTTTTATTTTTGACTGTGTTGGGTCTTCGTTGCTGCGCACTGGCTTTCTCTAGTTGCGGCGAGCAGGGGCTACTCTTCGTTGCAGTGCGCGGGCTTCTTATTGCGGTGGCTTCTCTTGTTCTGGACCATGGGCTCGATGCATATGGCTTCAGTAGTTGTGACATGTGGGCTCAGTAGTTGTGGCACACGGGCTTAGTTGCCCTGTGGCATGTGGGATCTTCCCAGACCAGGGCTCGAACCCGTGACCCTGCATTGGCAGGTGGATTCTTAACCACTGCGCCACCAGGGAAGCCCTATTTTACCATCTTTAGTAAATAACTACAACTCTTTCCAAGATGGTGTGAGGAACAGTAATTATTTTTTAAAAAATGGGGAAAGGGATCATAAACAAGGTAAGTAAGAGCACTGTGTGTACATCCCAATGAGGAATCTGGAACCCTGGGCAGGGAAGGTGGGCAGGGCCTCCTCAGCTGCAGGAACAGATCTCAGGTGTTTATCATAAAAAGAAGTGAGCAGTGATGAGTATTGCCTGGGGTTCTTTAGTTTCTTTTGCAGAGTTAAACATCTTTACTAACCCAGAGACTCTTAGGTCTAGATTGTTGTACATAGTGTTTGGCATCTCAGGGTAAAAAAGACTTGAGAATAGTTTGGCCCAGATTTCCATGGTCATAAAGATAAGTCAGGGCTTTGCAGTTTGCTCCAGTTATGGTTCACTGCAAAGAAAGCAAGATGGGGCCCCATCCTGCCCGCCGAAAAATGGCAACTACTCTGCCTACTCTGCCAGTTCCACAGGCCACTTCCTGAAACCGGTGACACACAGCACTCAATTCCAAAAACTACAAGCACTACAGCACTGTAGAGAAGTAGAGAGCATCTCTGGCTGAAGAAATTACAACCAGGGAAAAGAAGGGAAAGATAACCAAAGATATCCAGGTTAACAGTAGCCAAAGAGTTAACACTGCCAAATTTTCAACCGAAACCTAAGAGGCCTTTTTGGTAAATTTGACAGAATATTGGTACTGGAACACGCTGCAGTCAAACCCCTCACTTCATAGACCAGTGATCTACGATTAGGCAACCCATCAGTAAACAGCTGAACGTATATACCCAAATTATATACATGAACAACTGTAATTCATTATAAAATACACTAACAAAAGAAGAGAGAAAGTAAAATGCAGATATTTTCTTCCCTGGTTATCCCATTTTGAAGGCCAATTATAGATGAGAAAACTGAGGCTCTAAGAGGCACAAGTTTTCAGAGAGCCAAATTCAGTGGTTAAGCCAGAATTCCTAATGCAGTGCTCTTTCTACTAGACAGCAACATGGGTAGCCAAGGGGATTTCTTTTGACCTTGGTCACTCTAGGACTTCAGATACCAGACAAAGGGCTCCTTATACGGGGAACAGCATAGGTTGGTCCCCAGAGGCGAGTGAGCAGGAGCTGTGACAATCGTAGGCCTACTGAGGAAGCACTGCACACTGTCTGAAGGTAAGGGTGAAGGAGCCCAGCAGGACTGCCTCTGTCCTATTTACACTATAACCTGGGCAAGAGGCCTAATCTCTCAGCCTCAGTTTCCTCTTCCGTAAAATGAGGGTAATAAAATCAACCTCGAAGAGTTGAGTGATGATTAAATGAGAAAGCATGATTACATGCAGTGGTCACACAGAGACAACTCAATAAATAAAAATATGGTAGAAAGGGAATGGCCTTTTCAGGTCTGAATCCTAGGTATGTCACTTGAAGCTTTGTGGCATGTGGCATTTCACCACCTTCATTTCAGTTTCCTCACTTGTAAAATGAGGATAATACTTGCTATACATCATAAAGGTTGCAGTGAGGCTTAAATAGATAGTAGATGCACCTAGTATGTAGATGCTCAAAGAAAATGGTTCCCTGCCCTCCTTCCTTCTCCTTTGAGAGGTAGAACTGCTTAGGGTCTCTGTTTGTATCTCCATTTAGGAGGAGGGTTACTTGCCTCCTCCTGACTCAATCATGTCTTGGACCAGCTTGGCACTACTGATTTGGGAAGGTCGCTGCTGCCTCAGTGCCTACCTTTACCAAAAGTGATGCACTGGATTCTATCAGCAAGAATAATGGAGTAAAGACCACCAAAAGTTCTGTCCTTCATAAAAGCAATGAAAAACCTGGCAAAAAATGTTAGAATCTACTTTTTTAGAACTCTGGTAACTAGCCAAAGGCTTGCTGCAAACCAGCATTTTTTTTTTTTTTTTTGGTGGTACGCAGGCCTCTCACTGTTGTGGCCTCTCCCGTTGCAGAGCACAACCTCCAGATGCGCAGGCTCAGCGGCCATGGCTCACGGGCCTAGCCGCTCCGCGGCATGTAGGATCTTCCCGGACTGGGGCACGAATCCGTGTCCCCTGCATCGTCAGGCGGACTCTCAACCACTGCACCACCAGGGAAGCCCCCAGCATTTTTTTTTTAAGAAAAATGGATAAATCTTGATAAGAACAGAGAGCTTTGAGGCATTCTGACTTGCCTTAGTGCCACCCCGCCCCCCACTTTCCAGATATGTTAGCCATGAAAATACACTTTCCCTGGCAGCCACCAGAGATAGCAGAATGGAGCTGAATTCTTTCAAAGCCTTGTTCCCAAAGAATTATCGTCATCTGGCCTATCTGATAATAGTTTCTTGGAAGACCCCTGTTGCAAGGATGTCTGTATTTGACGTGCCTGGGAGCTTAAGTACAAAATTCATTTCCCCAGGGGGCGTTTGTCAAAAGCAATTACAGGCAAGTGTTTAAGTTTGCAGCTGCCTGAGGTGATGGTTAATAGAGACTAAACGAAAATCTTAAAAGGAAAATATGAGGAGTGAGATGTCCATAGGGGCTTACAAAACCTCCAACGTATTTCTGGGATCTAGAAAGCCACAAGAAGACAAAGTAGACTTTAAGACAGTATTTGTTACTAGAGACAAAGAATGCTATTATATAATGAAAATAGGGTCAAAAAAAAATCTTGATATCCATGAAGAAGATATAACAATTACAAACATATATGCTTCTAACAGTAGAAACCCAAAATATATGAAGTAAAAATTGACAGAACTTAAGGGAAATATAAATGACTCAGTAATAGCTGGGAGACTTCAATACCTCATTTGTAATAATGGATAAAATTAGATTACCAGCAAAGATGGAGAGATCTGAATACTAAAAACAAACTAGACCTAACAGACACCTACAGAATACACCACTCAACAGAATACAGTCTTCTCAAGTGCACGTGGAACATTATCCAGGATAGACCATATGTTCAGCCACAAAACAAGTCTCAATAAATTTCCAAACTGAAAATTTCAAAACTGAAATTATAAACAGTAGGTTCTGACAACAATGGAATAAAATTACAAGTCAATAATACATTTGTAAAATTCACAAATATGTGGAATTAACACATTCCTAAATAACCAATGGGTCAAAGAAGAAATCGCAAGGAAAATTCGGAAGTACTTTGCGATGAATGAAGACAAAAATATAACATACCTGCTATGAACTGAACTGTGTTCCCCGAAGATTCATATGTTGAAGCCTTAACCCCTAATGGGATGTATTTGGGGATGGGGCCTTAGGAGGTAATTAGATTTAGAGGAGGCTGAGGTAGGGCCTTCATGATGGGATTAGTGTCCTCATGACAGATACCAGAGAGCTTGTTCTTCCTCTCTCTACCTGCCATATGAAGACACAGCAAGGTGGCAGTCTACAAGCTAATAAAGTTCTCACCAGAAACCGACCATGCTGGCACATTGATCTTAAACTTCTAGCCCCCAGACTGTGAGAAAATTAATTTCCGTTGTTTAAGCCACCTGATGTATGGGATTCTGTTTTGGCAGATCAAGCTAACTAAGACAACACTAAAACTTACAGGATACAGCAAAAACAGGGCTGTGAATGCCTACACTAAAAAAGATCTCTAAGCGGGGGCTTCCGGGAAGATGGCAGAAGAGTAAGACACGGAGATCACCTTCCTCCCCACAGATACACCAGAAATACATCTACACGTGGAACAACTCCTACAGAACACCTACTGAACGCTGGCAGAAGACCTCAAAAGAGGTCCCAAAAGAGGGGATTAAGAGCGCTGCTTAAAGGAGCTCCAGAGACGGGCGCGAGCCGCGGCTAAAAGCGCAGACCGCAGAGACGGGCATGAGACGCTAAGCCTGCTGCTGCCGCCACCAAGAAGCCTGTGTGCGAGCACAGGTCACTATCCACACCCCCCTTCCGGGGAGCCTGTGCAGCCCGCCACTGCCAGGTTCCCGGGATCCAGGGACAACTTCCCCGGGAGAACGCACGGCATGCCTCAGGCTGGTGCAACGTCACACTGGCCTCTGCCGCCGCAGGATCGCCCCGCACTCCATGCCCCCCCCCCCCCCCGCCCCGGCCTGAGCCAGAATCCCCGAATCAGCAGCTCCTTTAACCCCGTCCTGTCTGAGCAAAGAACAGACGCCCTCCAGCGACCTACACGCAGAGCCGGAGCCAAATCCAAAGCTGAGGCCCTGGGAGCTGTGAGAACAAAGAAGAGAAAGGGAAATCTCTCCCAGCAGCCTCAGGAGCAGCGGATTAAAGCTCCACAATCAACCTGATGTACCCTGCATCTGTGGAATACGTGAATACACAACGAATCATCCCAAATTGAGAAGGTGGACTTTGAGAGCAAGATTTATGATTTTTTCCCCTTTTCCTCTCTTTGTGTATGTGTATGCTTCTCCGTGAGATTTTGTCTGTATAGCTTTGCTTCCACCATTTGTCCTACGGTTCTATCCGTCCGTTTTTGTTTTTTTTCTTAATTATTTTTTTATTTTAATAACTTTTTCATATTTTATATTATTTTATTTTACTTTATCTTCTTTCTTTCTTTTTCCTTCCTTCCCTCCTTCCTTCCTCCCTCCCTCCCGACCTCCTTTCTTCCTTCCTTCCTTTCTTTCTTCTTCGACCAATTCTTTCTTTCTACTTTTCCTCCCTTTTATTCTGAGCCCTGTGGATGAAAAGCTCTTGGTGCTGCAGCCAGGAGTCAGTGCTGTGCCTCTGAGGTGGGAGAGCCAACTTCAGGACACTGGTCCACAAGAGACCTCCCAGCTCCACATAATATCAAACGGCGAAAATCTCCCAGAGATCTCCATCTCAACACCAGCACCCAGCTTCACTCAACGACCAGCAAGCTATAGTGCCGGACATCCTATGCCAAAAAACTAGCAAGACAGGAACACAACCCCAACCATTAGCAGAGAGGCTGCCCAAAATCATAATAAGTCCACAGACACCACAAAACACCCCCCCAGACATGGACCTGCCCACCAGAAAGACAAGATCCAGCCTCATCCACCAGAACTCAGGCACTAACTAGTCCCCTCCACCAGGAAGCCTACACAACCCACTGAACCAACCTTAGCCACTGGGGACAGACACCAAAAACAACGGAACTATGAACCTGCAGCCTGCAAAAAGGAGACCCCAAACACAGTAAGATAAGCAAAATGAGAAGACAGAAAAACACACAGCAGATGAAGGAGCATGATAAAAACCCACCAGACCTAACAAATGAAGAGGAAATAGGCAGTCTACCTAAAAAAGAATTCAGAATAATGATAGTAAAGATGATCCAAAATCTTGGAAATAGAATAGACAAAATGCAAGAAAAATTTAACAAGGACCTAGAAGAACTAAAGATGAAACAAGCAACGATGAACAACACAATAAATGAAATTAAAAATACTCTAGATGGGATCAATAGCAGAATAACTGAGGCAGAAGAATGGATAAGTAACCTGGAAGATAAAATAGTGGAAATAACTACTGCACAGCAGAATAAAGAAAAAAGAATGAAAAGAACTGAGGACAGTCTCAGAGACCTCTGGGACAACATTAAATGCACCAACATTCGAATTATAGGGGTTCCAGAAGAAGAAGAGAAAAAGAAAGGGACTGAGAATATATTTGAAGAGATTATAATTGAAAACTTCCCTAATATGGGAAAGGAAATAGTTAATCAAGTCCAGGAAGCACAGAGTCCCATACAGGATAAATCCAAGGAGAAATAAGCCAAGACACATATTAATCAAACTATCAAAAATTAAATACGAAGAAAACATATTAAAAGCAGCAAGGGAAAAACAACAAATAACACACAAGGGAATCCGCATAAGGTTAACAGCTGATCTTTCAGCAGAAACTCTGCAAGCCAGAAGGGAGTGGCAGGAAATATTTAAAGTGATGACAGAGAAAAACCTGCAACCAAGATTACTCTACCCAGCAACAATCTCATTCAGATTTGATGGAGAAATTAAAACCTTTACAGATAAGCAAAAGCTGAGAGAGTTCAGCACCACCAAACCAGCTTTACAACAACTGCTAAAGGATCTTCTCTAGGCAAGAAACACAAGAGAAGGAAAAGACCTACAATAATGAACCCAAAACAATTAAGAAAATGTGAATAGAAACATACATATCGATAATTACCTTAAATGTAAATGGACTAAATGCTCCCACCAAAAGACACAGATTGGCTGAATGGATACAAAAACAAGACCCATGTATTTGCTGTCTACAAGAGACCCACTTCAGACCTAGAGACACATACAGACTGAAAGTAAGGGGACGAAAAAAGATATTTCATGCAAATGGAAACCAAAAGAAAGCTGGAGTAGCAATTCTCATATCAGACAAAATAGACTTTAAAATAAAGAATATTAGAAGAGACAAAGAAGGACACTACAAAATTATCAAGGGATCAATCCAAGAAGAAAATATAACAATTATAAATATTTATGCACCCAACATAGGAGCACCTGAATACATAAGGCAAATACTAACAGCTATAAAAGGGGAAATCGACAGTAACACATTCATAGTAGGGGACTTTAACATCCCACTTTCACCAATGGACAGATCATCCAATATGAAAATAAATAAGGAAACACAAGCTTTAAATGATACATTAAACAAGATGGACTTAACTGATATTTATAGGACATTCCATCAAAAAACAACAGAATACACATTTTTCTCAAGTGCTCATGGAACATTCTCCAGGATAGATCATATCTTGGGTCACAAATCAAGCCTTGGTAAATTTTAAAAAATTGAAATTGTATCAAGTATCTTTTCTGACCACAACGCTATGAGACTAGATATCAATTACAGGAAAAGATCTGTAAAAAATACAAACACATGGAGGCTAAACAATACACTACTTAATAACGAAGTGCTCACTGAAGATATCAAAGAGGAAATAAAAAAATACCTAGAAACAAATGACAATGGAGACACGATGACCCAAAATCTATGGGATGCAGCAAAAGCAGTTATAAGAGGGAAGTTTACAGCAATACAATTCTACCTTAAGAAACAGGAAACATCTCGAATAAACAACCTACCCTTGCACCTAAAGCAATTAGAGAAAGAAGAACAAAAAACACCCAAAGTTAGCAGAAGGAAAGAAATCATAAAAATCAGATCAGAAATAAATGGGGCTTCCCTGGTGGGACACTGGTTGAGAGTCCGCCTGCCGATGCAGGGGACACGGGTTCGTGCCCCTGTCCGGGAAGATCCCACATGCCGCGGAGTGGCTGGGCCCGTGAGCCATGGACGCTGAGTCTGCGCGTCCAGAGCCTGTGCTCCGCAACGGGAGAGGCCACAACAGTGAGAGGCCAGCATACCGCAAAAAAAAAAAAAGAAAAAAAAAGAAAGAAATGAAAAATAAAAGAAGGAAACGATAGCAAAGATCAATAAAACTAAAACCTGGTTCTTTGAGAAAATAAACAAAATTGATAAACCAGACTCATCAAGAAAAAAAGGGAGAAGACTCAAATCAATAGAATTAGAAATTAAAAAGGAGAAGTAACAACTGACACTGCAGAAATACAAAAGATCATGAGAGATTACTACAAGCAACTCTATGCAAATAAAACGGACAACCTGGAAGAAATGGACAAATTGTTAGAAAGGCACACCAGCCAAGACTGAATCAGGAAGAAATAGAAAATATGAACAGACCAATCACAAGCACTGAAATTGAAACTGTGATTAAAAATCTTCCAACAAACAAAAGCCCAGGACCAGATGGCTTCACAGGCGAATTCTATCACACATTTAGAGAACATCTAACACCTATCCTTCTCAAAATCTTCCAAAATATAGCAGAGGGAGGAACACTCCCAAACTCACTATACGAGGCCACCATCACCCTGATACCAAAACCAGACAAGGATGTCACAAAGAAAGAAAACTACAGGCCAATATCACTGATGAACAAAGATGCAAAAATCCTCAACAAAATACTAGCAAACAGAATCCAACAGCACATTAAAAGGATCATACACCATGATCAAGTGGGGTTTATTCCAGGAATGCAAGGATTCTTCAATATATACAAATCAATAAAGGTGATACACCATATTAACAAATTGAAGGAGAAAAACCATATGATCATCTTAACAGATGCAGAGAAAGCTTTCGACAAAATTCAACACGCATTTATGATAAAAACCCTGCAGAAAGTAGGCATACAGGGAACTTTCCTCAACATAATAAAGGCCATATATGACAAACCCACAGCCAACATCGTCCTCAATGGAGAAAAACTGAAAGCATTTCCACTAAGATCAGGAACAAGACAAGGTTGCCCACTCTCACCAATCTTATTCAACATAGTTTTGGAAGTTTTAGCCACAGTAATCAGAGAAAAGGAAATAAAAGGAATCCAAATTGGAAAAGAAGAAGTAAAGCTGTCACTGTTTGCAGATGACATGATACTATACATAGAGAATCCTAAAGATGCTACCAGAAAACTACTAGAGCTAATCAATGAATTTGGTAAAGTAGCAGGATACAAAATTAATGCACAGAAATCTCCAGGCATTCCTATACACTAAGGATGAAAAATCTGAAAGTGAAATCAAGAAAACACTCCCATTTACCACTGCAACAAAAAGAATAAAATATCTAGGAATAAACCTACCTAAGGAGACAAAAGTCCTGTATGCAGAAAATTATAAGACACTGACGAAAGAAATTAAAGATGATACAAATAGATGGAGAGATATACCATGTTCTTGGACTGGAAGAATCAACATTGTGAAAATGTCTCCACTACCCGAAGCAATCTACAGATTCAGTGCAATCTCTACCAAATTACCACTGGCATTTTTCACAGAACTAGAACAAAAAATTTCACAATTTGTATGGAAACGCAAAAGACCCCGAACAGCCAAAGCAATCTTGAGAACGAAAAACGGAGCTGGAGGAATCAGGCTCTCTGACTTCATACTATACTACAAAGCTACAGTAATCAAGATAGTATGGTACTGGCACAAAAACAGAAAGATCAATGGAACAGGATAGAAAGCCCAGAGATAAACCCACGCACATATGGTCACCTTATCTTTGATAAATGAGGCAGGAATGTACAGTGGAGAAAGGACAGCCTCTTCAATAAGTGGTGCTGGGAAAACTGGACAGCTATATGTAAAAGTATGAGATTAGATCACTCCCTAACACTATACACAAAAATAAGCTCAAAATGGATTAAAGACCTAAATGTAAGGCCAGACACTATCAAACTCTTAGAGGAAAACATAGGCAGAACACTCTATGACATAAATCACAGCAAGATCCTTTTTGACCCACCTCCTAGAGAAATGGAAATAAAAACAAAAATAAACAAATGGGACCTAATGAAACTTCAAAGCTTTTGCATAGCAAAGGAAACTATAAACAAGACCAAAAGACAACCCTCAGAATGGGAAAAAATATTTGCAAATGAAGCAACTGACAAAGGATTAATTTCCAAAATTTATAAGCAGCTCATGCAGCTCAATAACAAAAAAACAAACAACCCAATCCAAAAATGGGCAGAAGACCTAAATAGACATTTCTCCAAAGAAGATATACAGACTGCCAACAAACACATGAAAGAATGCTGAACATCATTAATCATTACAGAAATGCAAATCAAAACTACAATGAGGTATCATCTCACACCAGTCAGAATGGCCATCATCAAAAAATCTAGAAACAATAAATGCTGGAGAGGGTGTGGACAAAAGGGAACCCTCTTGAACTATTGGTGGGAATGTAAATTGATACAGCCGCTGTGGAGAACAGTATGGAGGTTCCTTAAAAAACTACAAATAGAACTACCATATGACCCAGCAATCCCACTACTGGGCATATACCCTGAGAAAACCATAATTCAGAAAGAGTCGTGTACCAAAATGTTCGTTGCAACTCTATTTACAATGACCGGAGATGGAAACAACCTAAGTGTCCATCATCGGATGAATGGATAAAGGAGATGTGACACATATATACAATGGAGTATTACTCAGTCATAAAAAGAAACGAAATTGAGCTATTTGTAATGAGGTGGATAGACCTAGAGTCTGTCCTACAGAGTGAAGTAAGTCAGAAAGAGAAAGACAAATACCGTACGCTAACACATATATATAGAATTTAAGAAGAAAAAAACGTCATGAAGAACCTAGGGGTAAGACAGGAATAAAGACACAGACCTACTAGAGAATGGACTTGAGGATATGGGGAGGGGGAAGGGTAAGCCGTGACAAATCGAGAGAGAGACATGGACATATATACACTACCAAATATGAAATAGATAGGTAGTGGGAAGCAGCCACATAGCACAGGGAGATCAGCTCGGTGCTTTGTGACCGCCTGGAGGGGTGGGATAGAGAGGGTGGGAGGGAGGGAGACGCAAGAGGGAAGAGATATGGGAACATATGTATATGTATAACTGATTCACTTTGCTGTCAAGCAGAAACTAACACACCATTGTAAAGCAATTATACTCCAATAAAGATGTAAAAAAAAAAATCTCTAAGCAATAACCTAAGGTTCCACTTTAATAAACTAGGAGGAAAAAAAGAGCAAAGTAAACCCAAAGCAAGCAGAAGGGAATAATAAAGAGTCTGGGTAAACGAAGTAGAGAATAGAAAAACAGAGAAAAATCAATGAAACTGAAAGTTGGTTCTTTGAAATGATCAACAAAATTGACAAACCTTTAGCTAGACTGACAAAGAAAAGAAGAAAAGACTCAAAATCACTAGTCAGGAAAGAAAGCAGAATGAGACCACTTACCTTACAGAAATAAAAAGGATTCTAATAAAAATTTTAAAAAACCAAAAAAAAAAAAAAAAGGATTCTAAGGATACTATGAACAATTATATACCAACAAATGAGAACAACGTAGATGAAACTGACAAATTCCCGGAAAGACACAAAGCCCTGAAACCGACTCAAGAAGGAATACAGAATCTGAATAGGCTTTTTTTTTTTTTTTTTTGGCGTACGCGTGACCCTCACTGCTGTGGCCTCTCCCGTTGCGGAGCACAGGCTCCGGATGCGCAGGCCCAGCGGCCACGGCTCACGCGCCCAGCCGCTCCACAGCATGTGGGATCCTCCCGGACCGGGGCACGAACCCATGTCCCCTACATCGGCAGGCGGACTCTCAACCACTGCGCCACCAGGGAAGCCCTGAATAGGCCTTTTTTATAGGTAAAGAGATTGAATTAATAATCAAAAAACTTCCCATAAAGAAAAGCCCAAGACCAGATAGCTTTATTAGTATACTACTTCCCTAGAGCTGCTATAATAAATTACCACAAACTCAGTGGCTTAAAAGAACAGAAATGTATTCTCTTACAGTTCTCGAGGTTAGAAATTTGAAATCAAATTGTCAGCTACGTCATGCTTCCTTATGACTCTAGGGAAGACTCCTTCCTTCCTTCTTCCTAGAGTCTGGTAGCTCTCGGCATTGCTTGGCTTATAGCAGCATCACTCCAGTCTCTGCCTCCATCTCTTCACAGGGCCTCCTTTTCAGCATGTGCCTTTTTGTCCTATTCTCTTGTTACAAGGACACAAATCTTTGGATTTAGGGCCTACCTTAATCTAGTATGATCTCACTATTTCAATTAAGATAACACTGAGTTTCTGGGTTACCTTATTTCAAATAACACTGTGAGTTTCTGGGTGGACATGAATTCTGGGGAACACTATTCAACTTACTACAACTGATAAATTATAGCAAACATAAAGGAGAATCAACATCAATTCTTTTCAAACTCTTCCAAAAACAGAAAAGAAAGAAACATTTCTCAACTCATTCTATGCAGCCAGTATTACCCTGACATCAAAACCAGACAAAAACATCACAAGAAAATGACCAATATCCTTTATGAACACAGATGGAAAATCCTCAAGAAAATACTACCAAATCAAATCCAGCAGAATATAAGAAATTATAAACAATGACCAAGTGGAATTTATTCAGAAAGGCAAAATTGGTTCAACATATAATAATCAATGTAATAGTCCATATTAACAAAGTTGGAAGACTCACAATTACCAGTTTGAAAACTTAAAAGTACAAATCTACAGTAATCAAGACAGTATGTCATAAGGATACACATATAGACCAATGGAATAGAATTGAGAGTTCAGAAGTACATCCATACATCTATGTCAGCTGGTTTTTTTTTTTTTTTTTACTGTGGTCTCCAGACAATTCAATGGGAAAAGAATAGTCTTTTTAACAAATGGTGCCAGAGCAAGTAGATATCCACCAGCAAAAGAATGAATATGGACACCTTCCTCAAACTGAATACAAACGTTAATTCAAAATGAATCAAAGACCTAAATGTAAAAGCTAAAACTATAAAATCTTAGAAAAAAACATAGGTGTAAATTTTTGTGACCATGGATTAGGCCACAGTTTCCTTGATATAACACTTAAAGCACAATAAAATAAAAGATAAAATGGATTTCATTAAAAAGTTCATGCTGCAAAGAACACTATTGAAGTGATGACAGCCCATAGAACAGGAAAAAATATTTGCAAATCATATATCTAATAAAGGTCTAGTATCCAGAATATATAAAGAACTCTTACAACTCAACAAAAAGACAACTCAAAAAATGGACAAAGTGGGACTTCCCTGGTGGTCCAGTGGTTAGGACTCTGCACTTCCACTACAGGGGGCGTGGGTTCGACCCCTGGTCAGGGAACTAAGATCCCACTTGACATGTGGCACAGCCAAAAAAATAAAATAAAATAAACAAAGGATTTAAACAGACATTTCTCCAAAGAATAAATGGACAACAGCACATGAAAAGATGCTCAGCATTACCAGTCATTAGGGAAACGTAGGCAAAACTATGAGATACCACTTGCCACACATTAGGATGGCTATTGTTAAAAAAAAGGAAAATAACAAGTATTAGCAAGGATATGGAGAAACTGGAACTCCTGTATTGATACACTGCTGGTGGGAATGTAAAATGGCGCAACTACTGTGAAAAACAATTCAACAGTTTCTCAAAAAGTTAAACATAGAATTACCATATGATGTAGCAATTCCATTTCTAAATATATACTCCAGAGAATTGAAAGTAGGGACTTAAAACAGAAAAACAGACTTACAGTGAATGTTCTTAGCAGCATTATTCACGATAGCCAAAAGGTGAAACAAACCAAATGCCCATCAACAGATGACTGGATAAACAAAATGCAGTGTATACATACAAGGCAATATTGTTCTGCCTCAATACAAAGGGGAAAAGACAGTCTCTTCAGCAAGTGGTGTTGGGAAAGTGGGACAGCCGTGTGTAAACCAAAGAAGTCAGAACACTCTCACCACACACAAAAATAAACTCAAAATGGTTAAAGCCTTCAACGTTAAGACATGACACAATAAAACTCCTAGAAGAGATCACAGGCAAAACATTCTCTGACATAAATCATACCAATGTTTTCTCAGGTCAGTCTCCCAAGGCAATAGAAATAAAAACAAAAATAAATAAGACCTAATCAAACTGACAAGCTTTTGCACAGCAAAGGAAACCATGAACAAAACAAAAAGACAACCTACAGAATGGGAGAAAACATGTGCAAACAATGCAACTGACAAGAGCTTAACTTTCAAAATATACAAACAGTTCATACAACTCAACAACAAGAAAACAAACAGTGGTTAGTGGTTTCACTGCTGAGAGCCGGGGTTTAACTGCTGATCAGGGAACTAAGATCCCACAAGCCACATGACAGAGCCAAAAAAAGAAACAAACAAAAAGCAGAAGACCTAAATAGACATCTCTCCAAAAACGACATAGAGGTGGCCGACAGACCCACGAAAGGATGCTCAACATCGCTAATTATTAGAGATACGCAAATCAAAACTAAAACTACACCGGGAGCTTCAAGATGGTGGAAGAGTAAGACGCGGAGATGACCTTCCTCTCCACAAATACATCTACACATGGAACAGCTCCTATACAACACCTACTGAACTCTGGCAGAAGACCTCAGACCTCCCAAAAGGCAAGAAACTCCCCACGTAACTGGGTAGGGCAAAAGAAAAAAGAAAAAACAGACAAAAGAATAGGGACGGGACCTCAACCACTGGGAGGGAGCTATGAAGGAGGAAAGGTTTCCGCACACTAGGAAGCCCGTTCGCAGGAGGAGCTGCGGGTGGCGGAGGAGGGGAGCTTCAGAGCCACAGAGAAGAGCGCAGCAACAGGGGTGCAGAAGGCACAGTGGAGAGGTTCCCACACAGGATCGGTGCCGACCAGCACTCACTAGCCTGAGAGGCTTGTCTGCTCACCCAGTGGAGCGGGTGGGGGGCTGGGAGCTGAGGCTCGGGCTTGGCAGGTCAGATCCCAGGGAGAAGACTGGGGTTGGCTGCGTGAACACAGCCTGAAGGGGGCTAGTGCGCCTCGGCTAGCCGGTAGGGAGTCTGGGAAAAAGTCTGGACCTCCTGAAGAGGCAAGAGACTTTTTCTTCCCTCTTTGTTTCCTGGTGCGTGAGGAGAGGGGATTAAAAGCGCCGCTTAAAGGAGCTCCAGAGACGGGCGTGAGCCGTGGCAATCAGCGCGTAGGCACGGGACGCTAAGGTTGCTGCTGCCGCCACCAAGAAGCCTGTTGCAAGCACAGGTCACTCTGCACACTCCCGCTCCCGGGAGCCTGTGCAGCCCGCCACTGCCAGGGTTCTGGGATCAGGGACAACCTCCCCGGGAGAACGCACGGCGCGCCTCAGGCTGTTGCAATGTCACGCTGGCCTCTGCTGCCGCAGGCTCTCCCTGCATCTGTACCCCTCCCTCCCCCCGGCCTGAGTGAGCCAGAGCCCCCGAATCAGCTGCTCCTTTAACCCCGTCCTGTCTGAGCAAAGAACAACGCCCTCAGGCGACCTACACACAGAGGCGGGGCCAAATCCAAACCTGAACCCGGGAGCTGTGAGAACAAAGAAGAGTAAGGGAATTTCTCCCAGCAGCCTCAGGAGCAGCGAATTAAATCCCCACAATGAACTGGATGTACCCTGCATCTGTGAAATACCTGAACAAACAACGAATCATCGCAAATTGAGGAGGTGGACTTTGGGAGCCAAAGATATATTTTTTCCCCCTTTTTCTCTTTTTGTGAGTGTGTATGTATATGCTTCTGTGTGTGATTTTGTCTGTATAGCTTTGCTTTTACCATTTGTCCTAGGGTTCTGTCTGTCCGTTTTTTTTTAAATTTTTTTCTTAATAATTGTTTTTTATTTTAATAACTTCATTTTATTTTATCTTTCTTTCTATTTTTTCGCCCTTTTATTCTGAGCCGTGTGGATGAAAGGCTCTTGGTGCTGCAGCCAGGAGTCAGTGCTGTGCCTCTGAGGTGGGAGAGCCAACTTCAGGACACTGGTCCACAAGAGACCTCCCAGCTCCACATAAGATCAAATGGCAAAAATCTCCCAAAGATCTCCATCTCAACACCAAGACCCAGCTTCACTCAATGACCAGCAAGCTACAGTGCTGGACACCCTATGCCAAACAACTAGCAAGACAGGAACACAACCCCATCCATTAGCAGAGAGGCTGCCCAAAATCATAATAAGGCCACAGACACCCCAAAACACACCACCAGACATGGACCTGCCCACCAGAAAGACAAGATCCAGCCTCATCCACCAGAACACAGGCATGAGTCCCATCCACCAGAAAACCTACACAACCCACGGAACCAACCTTAGCAACTGGGGACAGACACCAAAAACAACAGGAACTACGAACCTGCAGCCTGCGAAAAGGAGACCCCAAACACAGTAAGTTAAGCAAAATGAGAAGACAGAAAGAAACACAGCAGATGAAGGAGCAAGTTAAAAACCTATCAGACCTAACAAATGAAGAGGAAATAGGCAGTCTACCTGAAAAAGTATTCAGAATAATGATAGTAAACATGATCCAAAATCTTCGAAACAGAATAGAGAAAATACAAGAAATGTTTAACAAGGACCCAGAAGAACTAAAGAGTAAACAAACAACGATGAACAACATAATAAATGAAATTAAAAATTCTCTAGAAGGAATCAACAGCAGAATAACTGAGGCAGAAGAACGGAGAAGTGACCTGGAAGATAAAATAGTAGAAATAACTACTGCAGAGCAGAATAAAGAAAAAGAAGGAAAAGAACTGAGGACAGTCTCAGAGACCTCTGGGACAACATTAAACGCACCAAAATTCGAATTATAGGGGTCCCAGAAGAAGAAGAGAAAAAGAAAGGGACTGAGAATATATTTGAAGAGATTATAGGTGAAAACTTCCTTAATATGGGAAAGGAAATAGTTAATCAAGTCCAGGAAGCACAGAGAGTCCCATATAGGATAAATCCAAGCAGAAACACACCGAGACACATATTAATCAAACTATCAAAAATTAAATACGAAGAAAACATATTAAAAGCAGCAAGGGAAAAACAACAAATAACACACAAGGGAATCCGCATAAGGTTAACAGCTGATCTTTCAGCAGAAACTCTGCAAGCCAGAAGGGAGTGGCAGGACATATTTAAAGTGATGACAGAGAAAAACCTGCAACCAAGATTACTCTACCCAGCAAGGATCTCATTCAGATTTGATGGAGAAATTAAAACCTTTACAGACAAGCAAAAGCTGAGAGAATTCAGCACAACCAAACCAGCTTTACAACAAATGCTAAAAGAAATTCTCTAGGCAGGAAACACAAGAGAAGGAAAAGACCTACAATAACAAACCCAAAACAATTAAGAAAATGTGAATAGAAACATACATATCGATAATTACCTTAAATGTAAATGGATTAAATACTCCAACCAGAAGACATAGACTGGCTGAATGTATACAAAAACAAGACCCAAGTATATGCTGTCTACATGAGACCCACTTCAGACCTAGGGACACATACAGATTAAAAGTGAGGGGATGGGGCTTCCCTGGTGGCGCAGTGGTTGAGAGTCCGCCTGCCGATGCAGGGGACGCGGGTTCGTGCCCCGGTTCGAGAAGATCCCACATGCCGCGGAGCTGCTGGGCCCGTGAGCCATGGCCGCTGAGCATGCGCGTCCGGAGCCTGTGCTCCGCACCGGCAGAGGCCACAACAGTGAGAGGCCCGCGTACCGCAAAAAAAAAAAAAAAAAAAAAGTGAGGGGATGGAAAAAGATATTCGAGGCAAATGGAAATAAAAAGAAAGCTGGAGTAGCAATTCTCATATCAGACAAAACAGACTTTAAAATAAAGACTATTACAAGACACAAAGAAGGACACTACATAATGATCAAGGGATCGATCCAAGAAGAAGACATAACAATTGTAAATATTTATGCACCCAACATAGGAACACCTCAATACATAAGGCAAATACTAACAGCCATAAAAGGGGAAATTGACAGTAACACTATCATATTAGGGGACTTTAACACCCCACTTTCACCAAAGGACAGATCATCCAATATGAAAATAAATAAGGAAACACAAGCTTTAAATGATACATTAAACAAGGTAGACTTAATTGATATTTATAGGACATTCCATCCAAAAACAATAGAATACACATTCTTCTCAAGTGCTCATGGAACACTCTCCAGGATAGATCGTATCTTGGGTCACAAATCAAGCCTTGGTAAATTTAAGAAAATTGAAATCATAGCAGGTATCTTTTCCGACCACAACACTATGAGACTAGACATCAATTACAGGAAAATATCTGTAAAAAATACAAACACATGGAGGCTAAACAATACACTACTTAATAACCAAGAGATCACTGAGGAAATCAAAGAGGAAATCAAAAAATACCTATAAACAAATGACAATGAAAACACGATGACCCAAAACCTATGGGATGCAGCAAAAGCACTTCTAAGAGGGTTGTTTATAGCAATACAATCCTACCTCAAGAAAAAAGAAACATCTCAAATAAACAACCTAACCTTACACCTAAAGCAATTAGAGAAAGAAGAACAAAAAACCCCAAAGTTAGCAGAAGGAAAGAAATCATAAAGATCAGATCAGAAATAAATGAAAAAGAAATGAAGGAAACGATAGCAAAGATCAATAAAACTAAAAGCTGGTTCTTTGAGAAGATAAACAAAATTGATAAACCATTAGCCAGACTCATCAAGAAAAAAAGGGAGGGCTTCCCTGGTTGCGCAGTGGTTAAGAATCCGCCTGCCAATGCAGGTGACATGGGTTCAATCTCTGGTCCAGGAAGATCCCACATGCCGAGGAGCAACTAAGCCCGGAAGCCACAACTACTGAGCCTGCACTCTAGAGCCCGCGAGCCCCAACTTCTGAGCCCATGTGCCTCAACTACTGAAGCCTGTGTGCCCTAGAGCCTGTGCTCTGCAACAAGAGAAGCCACTGCAATGAGAAGCCCGCACACCGCAACGAAGAGTAGCCCCTGCTCGCCACAACTAGTGAAAGCCCGCATGTAGCAAAAAAGACCAGACACAGCCAAAAATAAATAAATAAATTAAAAAAAAAAGAAGGGAGAAGACTCAAATCAATAGAATTAGAAATGAAAAAGGAGAAGTAACAACTCACACTGCAGAAATACAAAGTATCATGAGACATTACTACAAGCAACTTTATGCCGATAAAATGGACAACCTGGAAGAAATGGACAAATTCTTAGAAAGGCACAAGCTTCAGAGACTGAACCAGGAAGAAACAGAAACTATGAACAGACCAATCACAAGCACTGAACTTGAAACTGTGATTAGAAATCTTCCAACAAACAAAAGCCCAGGACCAGATGGTTTCACAGGCAAATTCTATCAAACATTTAGAGAAGAGCTAACACCTATCCTTCTCAAACTCTTCCAAAATATAGCTCCCAAACTCATTCGAAGAGGCCACCATCACCCTGATACCAAAACCAAAAGTGTCACAAAGAACACTACAGGCCAATATCACTGATGAACATAGATGCAAAAATCCTCAACAAAATACTGGCAAACAGAATCCAGCAGCACATTAAAAGGATCATACACCATGATCAAGTGGGGTTTATCCCAGGAATGCAAGGATTCTTCAATATATGCAAATCAATCAATGTGATACACCATATTAACAAACTGAAGGAGAAAAACCAAATGATCATCTCAATAGATGCAGAGAAAGCTTTCGACAAAATTCAACACCCATTTATGATAAAAACCCTGCAGAAAGTAGGCATACAGGGAACTTTCCTCAACATAATAAAGGCCATATATGACAAACCCACAGCCAACATCGTCCTCAATGGAGAAAAACTGAAAGCATTTCCACTAAGATCAGAAACAAGACAAGGCTGCCCACTCTCACCACTCTTATTCAACATAGTTTTGGAAGTTTTAGCCACAGCAATCAGAGAAGAAAAAGAAATAAAAGGAATTCAAATCGGAAAAGAAGAAGTAAAGCTGTCACTGTTTGCAGATGACATGATACTATACATAGAGAATCCTAAAGATGCTACCAGAAAACTACTAGAGCTAATCAATGAATTTGGTAAAGTAGCAGGATACAAAATTAATGCACAAAAATCTCCAGCATTCCTATACACTAATGATGAAAAATCTGAAAGTGAAATCAAGAAAACACTCCCATTTACCATTGCAACAAAAAGAATAAAATATCTAGGAATAAACCTACCTAAGGAGACAAAAGTCCTGTATGCAGAAAATTATAAGACACTGACGAAAGAAATTAAAGATGATACAAATAGATGGAGAGATATACCATGTTCTTGGACTGGAAGAATCAACATTGTGAAAATGTCTCCACTACCCAAAGCAATCTACAGATTCAGTGCAATCTCTACCAAATTACCACTGGCATTTTTCACAGAACTAGAACAAAAAATTTCACAATTTGTATGGAAAAGACCGCAAATAGCCAAAGCAATCTTGAGAAAGAAAAACGGAACTGGAGGGATCAGGCTCCCTGATTTCAGACTATACTACAAACCTACAGTAATCAAGACAGTATGGTAGTGGCACAAAAACAGAAATATAGATCAATGGAACAGGATAGAAAGCCCAGAGATAAACCCACGCACATATGGTCACCTTATCTTTGATAAAGGAGGCAAGAATATACAGTGGTTAAAAGACAGCCTCTTCAATAAGTGGTGCTGGGAAAACTGGACAGCTATATGTAAAAGTATGAAACTAGAACACTCCCTAACACCATACACAAAAATAAGCTCAATATGGATTAAAGACCTAAATGTAAGGCCAGACACTATCAAACTCTTAGAGGAAAACATAGGCAGAACACTCTACGACATAAATCACAGCAAGATCCTTTTTGACCCATCTCCTAGAGAAATGGAAATAAAAACAAAAATAAACAAATGGGACCTAATGAAACTTCAAAGCTTTTGCACAGCAAAGGAAACCATAAACAAGACCAAAAGACAACCCTCAGAATGGGAAAAAATATTTGCAAATGAAGCAACTGACAAAGGATTAATTTCCAAAATTTATAAGCAGCTCATGCAGCTCAATAACAAGAAAACAAACAACCCAATCCAAAAATGGGCAGAAGACCTAAATAGACATTTCTCCAAAGAAGATATACAGATTGCCAACAAACACATGAAAGAATGCTGAACATCATTAATCATTACAGAAATGCAAATCCAAACTACAATGAGATATCATCTCACACCAGTCAGAATGGCCATCATCAAAAAATCTACAAACAATAAATGCTGGAGATGGGCTTCCCTGGTGGCACAGTGGTTGAGAGTCAGCCTGCCAATGGAGGGGACGCGGGTTCGTGACCTGGTCTGTGAGGATCCCACATGCCGCGGAGCGGCTGCGCCCGTAAGCCATGGCTGCTGAGCCTGCGCGTCCGGAGCCTGTGCTCCTCAATGGAGAGGCCACAGTAGTGAGAGGCCCGAATACCGCAAAATAAATAAATAAATAAATAAATAAATAAAATAAATGCTGGAGAGGGTGTGGACAAAAGGGAACCCTCTTGCACTGCTGGTGGGAATGTAAATTGATACAGCCACTATGGAGAACAGTATGGAGGCTCCTTAAGAAACTAAAAATGGAACTACCATATGACCCAGCAATCCCACTACTGGGCATATACCCTGAGAAAACCGTAATTCAAAAAGAGTCATGTACCAAAATGTTCATTGCAGCTCTATTTACAATAGCCAGGACATGGGAGCAACCTAAGTGTCCATCAACACATGAATGGATAAAGAAAATGTGGCACATATATACAATGGAATATTACTCAGCCATAAAAAGAAACGAAATTGAGTTATTTGTAGTGAGGTGGATGGACGTAGAGTCTGTCATACAGAGTGAAGTAAGTCAGAAAGAGAAAAACAAATACCGTATGCTAACACATATATATGGAATCTAAGCAAAAAAAAAAAAAAAAAGTCATCAAGAACCTAGAGGCGGACTTCCCTGGTGGCACAGTGGTTGAGAGTCTGCCTGCTGATGCAGGGGACATGGGTTCGTTCCCCGGTCCGGGAAGATCCCACATGCTGCGAAGCGGCTGGGCCCGTGGGCCGTGGCCACTGGGCCTGCGCGTCCTGAGCCTTTGCTCCGCAGCAGGAGAGGCCACAGCAGTGCGAGGCCCGCATACCACAAAGAAGAAAAAAAAGAACCTAGGGGCAAGACGGGAATAAAGATACAGACCTACTAGAGAATGCACTTGAGGATATGAGGAGGGGGAAGGGTAAGCTGTCACAAAGTGAGAGAGTGGCATGGACATATATACACTACCAAACATAAAATAGATAGCTAGTGGGAACCAGCCGCATAGTACAGGGAGATCAGCTAGGTGGTTTGTGACCGCCTAGAGGGGTGGGATAGGGAGGGTGGGAGGGAGGGAGATGCAAGAGGGAAGAGATATGGGAACATATGTATATGTATAACTGATTCACTTTGTTATAAAGCAGAAACTAACAAACCATTATAAAGCAATTATACTCCAATAAAGATGTTTAAAAAAATAAATAAATAAAAAACTAAAACTACAATGAAGTACCACCTCACACTGGTCAGAATGGCCATCATTATAAAGTCTACAAATAACAAATGCTGGAGAGGGTGTGGAGATAAGGCAACCCTCTTATACTGTTCGTGGGAATGTAAGATTTTGCAGCCACTGTGGCAAACAGTATGGAGGTTCCTCAGAAAACCAGAAACAGAATTACCATATGATCCAGCAATCCCACTCCTGGGCACATATCCAGACAAAACTATAACTCAAAAAGATACATGCACCCCCTATGTTCATAGCAGCACTATTCACAATAGCCAAGACATGGAAACACCTGAATGTCCATCAATGGATGAATGGATAAAGAAGACGTGGCGCATATATACAATGGAATACTACTCAGCCATAAAAAAGAATGAAATAATGCCATTTGCAGCAACATGGATGCAACTAGAGATTATCATATTAAGTGAAGTCAGTCAGAAAGAGAAAGACAAATATATGATATCACTTATACGTGGAATCTAAAATATGACGCAAATGAACCTATCTATGAAACAGAAACAGACTCACAGACATAGAGAACAGACCTGTGGTTGCCAAGGGGGAGGAAGCTGGGGGAGGGATGGAGTGGGAGGTTGGGGTTAGCAGATGTGAGCTTTTATATATAGAATGGATAAACAACAAGGTCCTATTGTATAGCACAAAGAGCTATATTCAATATTCTATGATAAACCATAAACCATAATAAAGAATATTTTTAAAAAGGAATGTGTATATATATATATATATATATAACTGAATCACTTTGCTGTATAGCAGAAATTAATGTAACATTGTAAATCAACTATACTTCAATTTTAAAAATAATTGAAAAAACAATGCAATATTATTCAGCCTTAAAAAAGAATGAAATTCTGATATGTGCTAAAATGTGGATGAACCTGGAAAACAGTATGCTAAACAACAGAAGCCAGACACAAAAACATATTTTATAATTCCACTTATATGAAGTGTAGGCAAACTCACAGAAACAGAAAGTAGAATGGTGGTTACCAAAGGCTAAGGGGCAGGGGAAATGGGAAGTTATTGTTTAATGGGTACAGAGTTTGTTTGGGATGCTGAAAAGTTCTAGAAATGGACAGTGATGACGGTTGCACAACACTGTGAATGTACTTGATGCCACTGAATTGCACACTTTATGGTATGGCTAAAATGATAGATTTTATGTTATGTATATTTTACCACAATAAAAAAATACCAAAAAATTGTAGTTGATGATATATTAGAAAAAGACAAGCAATAACAAATGGAATCCTCATACACTGCCTAAGGGAATATAAAATGGTGCAGCCACTTTAGAAAACAATTTGGCATTCTTCAGAAAGAAAACAGGGAAAAGTGGATATTCACACTCAAAAGAATAAACTTGGACTCTTACCTTACACCCTACACAAAAATTAACTAAAAATTAATTAGAGGCCTAAAGGTAAGACCAAAAACTTTAAAATTCCTAGAAGAACACAGGGGAAAATCCTCATAACATTGGATTTGGCTATGATTTCTTGGCTATGACACCAAAAGAGCAAAAATAGACAAATGGGACATCAAACCTAAAAGCTTTTGTGCAAAGGACACAATCAACAGAGTGAAAGGTAACCTAAAGAACAGGAGAACATATTTGCAAGTCACCTATCTGATAAAGGGTTAATATCTAGAACATATAAAGAATTCCTACAACTCAACAACAAAATTGAACCTGATTAAAGTGAGCAAAGAACTTGAACATTTATCCAAAGATGATATTCAAATGGCCAACCAACATATGAAAAGATGAGCAACACAGCTAATTAGAAAAATGCAAATCAAAATCACAATGTGTCACCTCACACCCATTAGGATGGCACCCATTTTTTAAAAAACCATAAACAGAAAATATCAAGTGCTGACAAGGATGCAAAGAAATCAGAACTGTTGTAGGATTGTAAAATGGTGCAAACACTATAGAAAACAGTATGGAGCTTCCTCAAATAATTAAAAATAGAACTACCATATAGTTCAGCAATCCTACTTCTGGGTATATATCCAAAAGAATTGAAAGCAGGGACACAAAGAGATTTGCACACCCATGTTCCTAGCAGCACTACTCACAATAGCCAAGAGGTGGAAGCAACCCAAATGGCCATCGAAGAATGAAAGGATAAACAAAATGTGGTGTATACACACAAAGGAATTAATTATTCAGCCTTAAAAAAGGAAGGAACTCTTGTCACATGTTACAACATGGATGACCCTTGAGGACATTACGTTAAGTGAAATAAACCAGTCAAAAAAGACAAGTATTGTGTGATTCCACTTATATAAGGTATCTAAAGTACTGAAATTTATAGAAACAAAAAGTGGCATGAGGGCTTCCCTGGTGGCGCAGTGGTTGAGAGTCTGCCTGCCGATGCAGGGGACACGGGTTCGTGCCCCGGTCTGGGAAGATCGCACATGCCACGGAGCGGCTGGGCCTGTGAGCCATGGCCACTGAGCCTGCGCGTCCAGAGCCTGTGCTCCGCAACGGGAGAGGCCACAACAGTGAGAGGCCCACATATCGCAAAAAAAAAAAAAAAAAAGTGGCATGATAGTTACCAGGAGCTGGGGAAGGGAAAAAAAAGGAAATTGTTGTATAATGGGTATAGAGTTTCAGTTTTACAAGACGAAAAGAGTTTTGGAGGTGTTTCATAACAATGTGAATATAATTAACTCTACTAAGCTATACACTTAAAAATGGTTTAAATGGTGCATTTTATGTGTTTTTTTACCACAGTTCTTAAAAAGTTAAACAGAGTACCATATGACCCAACAATTCCACTTCCAGGTATATTAGCAAGAGAAATGAAAACATATGTCCACACAAAACATATATATGAAAATTCATAGCAGCATTATCATAATATTAAACCAAAAAGTAGAAACAAATGTCCACCAACAGATGAATGAATAAATAAAATGTGATGTATCCATATCATGGAATATTTAGCCATAAAAAGAAATATGTATTAACACGTGCCACTATGGATGAACTCTGAAAACATTACGCTAAGTGAAAGAAGCAGCCACAAAACGCCTCATATTTATGTGATTCCATTTTTATGAAGTGTCTAGAACAGACAAATCCACAGAGAAAGAAAGTAGGTGTCTAGGGCTGAGGGGAGGAGGGGAATAGGGAGTGACTGCTAATGGCTATAGGGTTTCTTTCTGGGGTAATGAAAATGTTCTGGGAGTAGGTGATGGTGATAGTAGCACAACCTTGTAAATATAATAAAAACCACTGAACTGTATAGTTAACCCTTGAACAACATGAGTTTGAACTGCACAGGTCCACCTTACAAAGTTTTTTTTTTTAAAGTGCTACGGTACTACATGAGCCACGGTTGGTTGAATCCACGGATGTGTAACAGTGGACAGAGTGCTGACTATAAAGTTACACACAGATTTTCAACTGTGTGGAGGGTCAGCAACCCTAATCTCTGCATTGTTCAAGGGTCAACTGTGCTTTTAAATGATGAATTTTAGGACATGTGAATTATACCTTGATTTAAAAAAAAAAATACACTGATTTGGGAAGCACTACTGGGGGTTCAGTAACTTCAGCCTATTTTCCTCCAAGGAAAGGGGTACAATCTCTTTCTCTCTTTTCCTAAAAAAGAAAAAAAAAAAGACTATCCCAGTTGGAGTCTAACAGCTAAGTACAGCATCCCTTCTGTTTGAGGTGGGCCAGCTCACCCCTCCACCGCTCCTCTATCTGAATGAACCTGGCTAGTCCAGACAATGACAAGCACACACACCCACAGCAGCCAAACAGCTGAGTTCAAGCGGTCCTCAGGTTCCCTGGGAGCCAGGACTACAAGCACTGGGATCATTCTGTCGGCCTCACACAGTGGCTATAATTTCTCCTTCTGGGGAGTATCCACAAAACAAGTTAAGGACTGGTTCCACAGCTTCCTGAAATCGAGAGGAAATCCAAAGGGACTATCCATCTTCCATCCTCCTATGAAAGCAAGACTAAAGACAACCTAAGTATTCATTAATAGAAGACTTGTTACAATAGTATTCATTTGCACGAACTGCTGCAATGCCATTAAAAAGAATGACCCTGGCGTGCTGGTAATTTCCATTTCTTGATCTGGGTGCTAGTTATGTGGATGTGCTCAGTTTGTGAAAATCAGTTGTACATCTGACATGTGCATGTTCTTCTATGTATATTATACTTCAATAAAATACTTTTAAAAAGCACACAGGGGCTTCCCTGGTTGCACAGTGGTTGAGAGTCCGCCTGCCGATGCAGGGGACGCAGGTTCGTGCCCCGGTCCGGGAAGATCCCACATGCCGTGGAGCGGCTGGGCCAGTGAGCCATGGCCGCTGAGCCTGCGCGTCCAGAGCCTGTGCTCCGCAACGGGAGAGGCCACAACAGTGGGAGGCCCGCATACCGGGGCGGGGGGGGGAAGCATACAATAGACCTACTTGTATCGATATGGAATGTCCTTTAAAATACTAAGTGAAAAAAAATAAAGGTGTAGAGGAGTAGAGGAGGTGTGGAGGTGTAGAGGAGTATGCATTACATGCTACCGTTTGTGTTTAAACCATAGTTAGATACAGATATAAATGTCTATATATAAACAGGTGCTTTGGAAGAATACACAAGCAGCTAAAAAGGCAATGGTTATGGGGGTGGAACTGGACGTCTACAGTCAGATTTATTTTTTATTTTACATATTCTCTATTTTAATGTTACTATGCACATTTATTCATTTTACAATGACAAACTATAAACCGAGTAGCCGAAAACGTCCCTCTTTCTTCACTGAATGCCAGCCTGCTGCCTTGGGACAATTTGCTGCAATTTGGTCTATGAATTAGCACTCAGATACCTGAGATGGGGAAAGGCAGTGTGGTTTATCAGAAAGGTAATTAGTGGTGGTTTGCTATAGCAGAAAGTGAATGGACGTAATAAAACGCATTATTATTTGAACTAAGGAGTTTGTTTCCCATCTCCAGCCTTTCTAGCTGTGTGATCTCAGACAAGTTATTTAACCTCTCTGAGCCTCACTTACCCCATCTGAACAATGAGGATACCAGTAACAGGGCTCTTAAGGACTTCCCTGGTGGCACAGTGGTTAAGAATCCACCTGCCAATGCAGGGGACACGGCCCTGGTCCGGGAAGATCCCACATGCCGCAGCGCAACTAAGCCCATCCGCCACAACTACTGAACCTGTACTCTAGAGCCAGCGAGCCACAACTACTCAGCCCGCATGCTGCAACTACTGAAGCCCACATGCCTAGAGCCCGTGCTCTGCAGCAAAGAGAAGCCACTGCAATAAGAAGCCCATGCACCGCAACGAAGAGTGGCCCCCACTCGCCACAACTAGAGAAAGCCCACGCGCAGCAACAAAGACCCAACGCAGCCAAAAATAAATAAATAATTTAAGAAGATTAATAATAAGGATTAACAATAATATGTGTGTCCGTAAAGTACCTAACATAGTACTTGAAGCCTAGCTGGCACTCAAGCATTAGTTTTGTTATCCTTTCCCCAGAAATAACTAAAACTATGACGAGTGCCTCACAGGCATCTCTAAAAGCTAGAAATGTAGGGGAAATACTCTCCTTGGGGGTTGCCTGGGACCTCTACTACAGGCTTAAAAGCCTTGCAGAGGGCTTCCCTGGTGGCACAGTGGTTGAGAGTCCGCCTGCCGATGCAGGGGACACGGGTTCGTGTCCCAGTCCGGGAAGATCCCCCATGCCGCGGGGCGGCTGGGCCCATGAGCCATGGCCGCTGAGCCTGCACGTCTGGAGCCTGTGCTCCGCAACGGGAGAGGCCACAACAGTGAGAGGCCCGTGTACCGCAAAAAAAAAAAAAAAAAAAAAAAAAAAAAAAAAGCCTTGCAGAGCAAGACAATACAGGAGACTAGCTGAAATATAAAAGCACCAGGGACAAGCCTAACTTTGAAGAATGCTACTTGCTGCTCCCCCTTCATCCTACAAACACCAAGTGAACTTGTTACAACTTTTGCAAAGCAATGTGAAGTTTGGGGAGATATGTCTGTGTAACAATTAAGACAAAAAAAAAAAATCCCTAAACCAGATAAGAAAAAAAAAGATTAAGGGATTAAGACCAGTTCTCTGGCAGACCTTGACAAAGTGATTTCCAGGGACAGATTGAGCTAGAAGAGTCAAAAACTAGGGACTCCAAAACTGCTATCAGCTCTAAGGGAGGTTTTTCACCTCACCACTGGATTCCACCTTAAAGATAAAGTAAATTACAGGTATCCCTTATGATTTCAACTGTTCTTATCCAAACCTAGGACTCAAAAGAGATATGGATAAATTTGAGATATCCCTTGTTACACCTCAAGCTCAGGAAACAAATGCATTTGGATAAAACATTTTGCTGTCTGAATTTGCTATAACCAAAATCTTGCCATCCAAATCCATGAGCACATTAGGTTCAGATAGCAAGGAATTCTTACATGAAATGTTTGGTGTAAAACTGCAAAATCTTTAACCTGCTACAGCTTTCAAGCTGCCAGTGTCTAGGTGTGAAACTACAGAGCAAAGAAGCACACTAGTCTTACAGAGCTTTGAAACTTTCTAGGTCAGTGGCCTAAGGACTTGTCAAGTTCTTTCAAAATACAAAAAGAAAAACACTCAGAGAACAGCTACAATCCAAGGAAAATATGGCACAGAATGAATCTGTCACCCCATCCTCAATAAAAGCCAGGAGCTGAGCCAACCTCACTTAGAATCAGCCTAAAGGAAGCAATCGAGGGGCTAAGCAAGGTCAGTGGAATGAACTGGCACCTCTGAAAAGAGACAAGATATAACTAAAGCACAAGTTTATTAACCATTGAAATTTTAGTGCATAGCTAACTGATTATAAAGCACCACCAACAGTGAGGCTAGATTCACTGCTACCAGAATAATTATTTCCTGAAGGAGTTTGAGATGACACTGAACAGATCAAAGAGCATTTCCTCAGCCTTAAAAGTCACTTAGCTAACCTGACAATAAGTATTTAAGGTCTTTAGCATGACCATTCACATTTATGTGGTTCGAAGTACTTTATACTCAAGCTGCTAGTTACACTGCAACGTCACCTAAGGGAAAGAATTCTGATTTTTAATTATCTCCAAATACCAACTTCTTTGGATAAACCATTTCCTGGCATGAAAAAGGTTTTAAATTCTGGTCCCAGGTTTCCTCAAATGTTAAATGACAAAATCTTCACAATCTTCAAAGAACACTAAGTATCAACTAATTGTGAGATACTTTGAAAATATCAAAAAAAAATCAAAACTTTGCTACCCTAAGGAAAGGCTATTAATTTTCAGAAAACAAGCAAACAAACCAAAAATCCCAATTAATTCCAATGGAAACGTGTTATTACATAGCTATTTTTGAAGTTATCATATTTATTAAGACCTCACTAATCAATTATACAGTATGGCAATATACTTTGAAAAATCTCAATCTTTTGATTCAAGATCTCATCGACATTCATTCACTCAATAGATTTTAATTGAATGCCTTTACTGTGTGCCAGGTATGTGCTAGGAGCTATAGCAAAATGAATCTCATCACTGTCCTCAAAGATGATACATGTACAATTATATAAGGCAGGCTGTGTTATAAGTGGTTAAAAAGTGCAATGAGTTCAGAAAAAAAGCACTTCCTGCAGGAAGCAATGTCTAAACCATAAGCTTGAAGACAGGATCAGGTTCCACCAAGGAGAGAGAAAAATTAAACCTTCCAGACAGTCTGAATGAAGAAACATAAGCACCTTTTCTCCACTTAAGTAGGTATAGAAAATTAAGAGTACCATTAAGTCTAACCATATTTAAGGAAAAGCAGTATTTTGCTATTTCTCTAGGAAGATTTTTTTCCCTATCTGCACAACTGTTAAAGAACTTACAAATCCATTTCCCCAAATTTCTCAAAATAACTAAGTCCATAATATATTGCACAAGTGTTACCTTGAAGAGCCAGATCTGTCTTCCATAAAAATTTAAAAAAACAAATTATCATGGTGATATACATGTTATGCTTACAATTAAAGAGGATTTTATAAACAGCATGGTATAGAAAAGAGAAAACCGGCTTTAGGATGAGACAGACCTGGGTTTTGAAACTCAGCTCTTACTTACTAGCAGTGTGACCTTCGAAAAGTTCCTTCTCTGAAAGCCAGTTTCCTTATCTGTAAAAAGGGAGATAACTACCCTGTAAGCAACCCTGTGAGGTACAGAGAGAATATGTATAAAGCATGCTGCATAAAGAAGGTACTTAATCAATGTCCCCTTTAGTTACTTTAATGGGAAAGTAATAATTACTCACAACCTATTTCACAAGCTAGGATTTTACAACAAAGATAGATCATTTGATCAATATCATACTAGATCAAAATTAGAAAATAACTGACCCAGAGCCTCATGTATACCTTTATGCCACACTATTTTCAAACCATTACATTAGCCTGAAGGTACAGAAACTCTGTCTTCTAAACCACTGATGAGCATGGTACAAAAGCCATTGACTATGACATACTGTACCTTTTGGTTTGATTTCTCTTCCCTTGAATGGCTAAAACGTGTAAGCTAACACAAACCTGTCACAGTCCGCTGGCCATCACTTAGGTTATTCCACCACTTGTTAATCTAAAACAGAAGAAAAATTGCATATCACCATATGGTAAATAATTTCAGGCTATGTAAATGAAAAGCAAGAAAGAAAATCCTTTGTGCATAAATGAAAGAGTCCTCATCTATAAAAATCTCTACTGAACAACAGACATAACAAATATGTGATAGAGTGGAAAACACAGGTGTTTTATAGTCAGACAGCCTGCATTCTCTACACAAAGCCACTGATAAGCTCTGTGACCTCAAATAACTTCTAAACTTCAGTTTCCTGATACATAAAATGGAGACAGTAACAGATATATAGCAATACCACTGTGAGGAATATCAATAACATAAAGTACCTAGCACACTATCAAGTGATTGTTCACCAAGACCCAATCTAGTTTTAAAATTCTAACCAAGAATATTTTCTACTAAAATTGCCTTTTTTTTTAAAGGTATAATACTAGATTGAGGTTTAGAAAAAGACAGAATCATAATCTTTTAGGGACACACCTTGAAATTTTATAGATGATATATGCCTAGAATTTGCTTTATAGTAATCAGTGGTGGGGAAGGAAGGGAAAGAAAGGGAACCAGATGAAACAAAGTTGGCTATGTGTCAATAATTGTTGACATTGGATGATAGGGGTTCATTATACTATTCTCTTCACTCTTTTTACTTTACCTTTGAAATTTTCCATGATTAAAGTTTTTTAATTAAAAAAAACTATGTTCTAACTATGAAACTGAACCAGACTTTGTATACTAATACAGAAAGAAACCCAAGGTAAAGAAAAAAAGTTACAGATCAACATATATTTGATTCATGCACAACAATGATTCCATTTTTGTAATTCAGTTGACCTTTGAACAGCAGGAGTTTGAACTGCACTGGACTTATATGCAGATTTTTTTCAATAAATATGTACCACAATATACTACACCATTCGCAGTTGGTGGAATCCACAGATGTGGGACCGCTGTTACAGAGGTCCAACTATAAAGTTACAGGCACGTGTGCCACTGCGTGGAGGGTCAGCTCTCCAACCCCTGAGTTGTTCAAGGTCAACAACAATTTAAATGTGTGTGAACTCTCAGACCTTACTCACTGCATATGTAGTAGTGGGGCACGGGTTCCCAGGACTTTCACTTCCCATGATATATTTATGTGTTATTTCAATTTTCTTTAACATGGATTTTATATTTTATCTCTTATCATTTAACTACTTTAAACAAATCCATCTTTGGATGAAGATTATGTATATTGCATGTGTCATTTTCACCATTCCAAGGAACAATTTGGGTATCAAAACTTTATAGTGCAGAAGCCTGTAGCTTTCAAGGGATCCAGGACTGTGGAATAGGTCAGTGTTACTATCTTCTCAAACATATTGTACTGAATAAAAACCACTGCTCATTACTGCAGGTTTTACCTGCAAATATTACATCCATTGTTTTTCTGACATAAAGCCTGTCTAGAACTGGTAGGGCTCATGCTTCTTGTGTCTACGGGGAAATAAGGAGGAATGAATCCTTCTCCCTACTTAGAGGAACCTTCAACTATCACTAGGAAAAAGAAAACCCAAGGCTGCTCTCTCACTAGCCAGGATATAAGAAGTTCCTAGGAAGGAGAAAACTGAAGAGGATATCACACTCTCTCCAAACCGGAAGAGCAGTGTGTCATAAAAAAATACGGAGGTGCTTGAAAAATAAATGGACCTGGATCCACAAATTAGCCTATGGTCTCTGCTCAATAAGTACTGGCAAATGAAATAAAATATACACTTTATCTAAAAGGCAACATTTTAAGAAAATCAGTTAGGTAGAAGGAAGGCCATCAACTTGCATATGAAATAATGAAAAGTTCTAAAAGCTCTATATTTGTACCCTTTTCTTGCATCTTGATCCCCTGAGCACAGTTAGAAAAAACATCAATAGTGGTTATTTATCAGAGATATATAAACATCATGTCACTGAGAAGCTTTTTAAAACCCACATAGTATCTCTACCCCTCAAGCATAAAACTCCCTGTGATTCTAATATGTACTCTAAAAGTAAAACAGTGGCCCTTAGTAGAGCTGGAAGAGGCTCCAAAACATTAATTTTTAACAACTATCTGTGGTGATTCTTGATATGTGGGTAGAGGGACAAACTTCTTGGAACACTGTTAAGTACAACGTTGCCAGACATACGAAACATTGATACTTACTACAATGAAATGACTCTAAAGAAGAATATTAACTGCAATGACTTCACATCTACTGATCTAATGTTGCCATTAACTAAAAACACTTCATAAATAACCAGACTTCAAAAACTGATCAACTAGAACAAAAAAAATGCCATGTTTATCTTTACCTCCTTTCTGAAGTCTCCTTCCTTCTGTGGTCTTATGCTATCCAACCAATCAGCTTTGATACCATCAAAATAACTCTGCACCCTGGATTTCAGTGATTCATATTGCCAAATGGCAGCTGATCCAAATGCACAGCCTGTAAACTATATAAAATAAATATATTACAAAAGAAAAATTTTTTTAAATAGATCTATACGTAGTTCCAAGGATGATATTTCATTTTCATTGCTTTTTATAAACATAAGGAACATCTGGCCCACTGAAACTTACTAGGTGAAAAGAACACTTGTTTCCCATTTTATTAAGGTTACAGTACCCTGGGGCCTGTTTACAGTTAGAACTTTTCCAATAAAATTCAAAATATCAACTCAGTATCACTTGCATTGTTATACCAAATAAGAGGCCCATGAGTTTCTTCTCCAGGGCTTACATAAATGACCCATACTCTAACAGCAATTATTAAATTCATGTTCTATTGTAATCATGACCCCAGATCCTTTTGATCCCACTCCACTTGTCTTTAAGGGAGCCCAAATAGGACAAGTAGTATTGATACTTTAACACTACACCTGCAGCAAGGTAGGTAACTCCTAGTGACGTGAGCTCTTACCCCAACAGTAAAAAACAAAGGCTTTACAAGAGTCCTTATAGGATAAGGAGAAGGATAAAAGGCTGTTTCTTCTACAGGAGGAATCAAAGCACTTCTCTTGTATGCTTCACTACTTGTTCCTGTGTCTGATCTTCGAGGTTCAACCTTCCTGGGTGCTTTTCTGAATCCACATTTTTGCTGAATAAAAACATTAAACCTATAGGGGAAAATAACAGATTAGAAACAGAGCTGCAGGGACGTGGGTTCGATCCTTGACTGGGGAACTAAGATCCCACATGCCTCGGGACAACTAAGCCCACGCGCCACAACTACTGAGATCACGCACCTCAATGAGAGAGCCTGCGTGCCACAAACTACAGAGCCCTTGTGCTCTGGAGCCCGCGCACCACAACTAGAGACAGAAAACCCTCACGCCGCAACTAGTAAGAAGCCTGAGCGCAGCAACAGAGACCGAGTGTGGTAATTAAAGATCCTGTGTGCCTCAACGAAGATCCCGTGTGCTGCAACTAAGGCCCGATGCAGCCAAAAAAAATAAGGAAAATAAATAGGAAGGAAGGAAAGAAGGAAGGAAGGAGGGAAGGAAGGAAGAAACAGAGCTGCATCTTGCAAACATCAACCTCTACGAGCCTCCCCAACTGACGTGCATCATCACCATTTCAGTTTATTCTCACTATGCAGCCCCAAAGCCACCAAGACTCCTACTCCCAGGTAGGATTCAGTCAAAACAATGAACTGTGCCCTTCTGAAAAAGGAGAGACATAAACTACAGCAGCTTTACAGGGCATCTGTTTGCGCCGTTACTGTGTATCAATCAACAGAATAATTTGTATCCATCCCCCACACAGTCTGCAATCCTGTAAAAAGCTGGAGAACTACAAGTTGTGGTTTGAATTAGCACAGAATAGCTTTATTTTTTTTGAAGTTTGGCCAAACATTTAAATCAAATAATGATTTTCCTTTTATAAGTACTAACCATTACAAATTGGCAGATTTTCCCCACCTTGCCCCCTATTTACTTCACTACCAGTTTGGGGGACACCCAACTAGATGTTCTATAAAGGGTTTTCTTGTTTGAGTCCTTATAGCTTGACCTCCTCAAAACATCTGACACTACTGATCACACCTGTCAGCGCCTGTAAGGTTGCACTCCCTGCTCTTCACACGTGCTTTCCTAACGGCTTCCCCCTTTCTCCTATCCCATAAAGACAGATATACTTAAAGGCTCTAACAGTTCCTTTACACATTCTCCATTCAAACTGAACCCATATAAATTTGTGAAGCATTTTTTTCTTTTGTAAAATGGTAATTTCCCCCAGGTAGACCATGTAGAGGCCCCTTCCTGTTTGTTCTCATTGTACTCTAATCCTACTATATCCTTCAGACTCATAGAACTCCTGTCTGCCAGTCAGACAGGTCTTCTCACCTTTGTAACGTGGGCCTTGAAACACTTTGGTTGAATAAAAGAAAAAGTTCATTTCTGTGGCCCGGATGACTTCTAAGCAAGTAAATGATTCAAATATATGTCTCTAGTCCCAGCCTCAATTTTCTTGTCTTGTATTTCCAACTATATACTGAATAATTCTACTTGGATATGCTCCCTATTACTTTAAAATCAATATATTCAGAAGGGAATTCATCCCCTTCTACAAGCTCCATTTTCTGACTTCTTTATTCTTTCAGTGGGCCCACAGTTATCTTAATCACTAAGATTAAAAATCTAGAAGTCATTATGGAGTTCTCTCTGCTTAATTCTTACCATCTAATTTAAAAACCAAATCTGTCAAATATTTTTTTCACTCCTAATCTAGTCCCGTACCCCATGCCTAAACAACAGCAACAGCTGACTTAAGTTCAAACATTTTAACATGTTGCATGTTCTTCTTTCCTCATATCACTCTTCCACAAACATTCAACACTTCCTCAAATGCCCTCTTAGAGGGCCAACATTCTCTCCCTAATTCCCACACAATCCCTTAGTTCATCCCTTTTGGCCTGGAATACTCTACCATTTCCTAACAGATCTCACTGCTTCTAATACTGCCTTACTCCAACTCATCCTCCACATTTTATTAGGCACAAATATATTATCATTCCCCTGCTTTAAATCTCACAGTAAATTTTTCATCACCCCACCAAATTGAGCAATGCTACTCCTTTGTTGCGGTACTTACTTCCCTTTAACTTTTTCGTGCCCTTCAAAATTCAGTTCATTTATTTCCTCCTCCAGGAAGCCTTCCTAAACTCTCGCAGGCTGGGTGTCTCCTCTGTACTCCTAGAGTTCTAAAGCATCCTGTATGTACTCTTATACTTGTCTCATTTATTGCCTGTACCATAACTAGATTATCACTTCTGTATTCATTTTATCTCCACCACCAAGGCCAGTTCCTAATAAAGAAAGGGTCAATAATTATGTTAGAAGAAAGAAGGGGTCAAGAATGATTATTGGTTTTATTCTGAATAACTGAAAGGAAGGTGGTACTACTCACTAAGACAAGGAAAATCAGAGGCACCAAAATAGGAAACTGGAAAATGAGAGATGAATAATTCCATCTTGGGCACTGTTTAAAATGCCTGCAATCACATCAGCTCAGTTCTAACAGGTAAAAATTGGAACTTAAATTTCCATCAACAGGGGAAAGGATGAACTGTGTAATATTCATACAATGGAATACAGTGGTCCCTCAGTATCCACGGGAGACTGGTTCTAGGACTCCCTGCGGATACCAAATTCGGGATGCTGAAATCCCTTATATAAAATGACATAATACAGTGACATTCCCCATCCACAGTTGTTTGAATACATGGATGAGGAACCTGGAGATACAGAGGGCCAACTGTATCACTCAGTGAAAAACTACTGATCACACATCACGGATGAATCTCAAAAACACTGCTGAGTAAAAGAAGTCAAACACAAAAGAGCACATAATGTGTGTGATTCCATTAATGCATATCAAGCTAAAGAACAGGCAAAAATAATTTGTGGTGACCAAAATCAATAGTGGTGGACTTCCCTGGTGGTACAGTGGTTAAGAATCCACCTGCCAATGAAGGGGACACGGGTTCGAGCCCTGGTCCAGGAAGATTCCATATGCTGTGGAGCAACTAGGCCCATGCGCCACAACTACTGGGCCCACGTTCTAGAGCCCATGAGCCACAACTACTGAGCCCTCATCCACAAATACTGAAGCCCGCGCACCCAGAGCCCGTGCTCTGCAACAAGAGAAGTCACCTCAATGAGAAGCCCATGCATCACAACGAAGAGTAGCCCCTGCTCGCTGCAACTAGAGAAAGCCTGCACACAGCAATGAAGACCCAACACAGCCAAAAATAAATAAATAAATAATTTTTTAAAAAAATTAATAGTGGTTGCGTAAAGTGGGACTTGATTGGAAAGGGGCAAGAGGGAACTTGATGGAATGATGGGCAGTATCTTTATTTTTAGGTGATGGTTGCACAGGTGTATACATTTGTCAGAACTAATGGGCTGTATGCGTTAATACTTATATGTTTTACTACATGTAAATTATATTGCAATGAAGTATTTTTAGCATTGGTAGAACACCCAGGTGATGTCTAGCAGGCATTTGGAAACACGAAACTCAGAAAAATGGTATAGCTACTATTACCATTACTCACCTAAAATGCTCTGTCTTCAACACTAAGTCTACGCCACAGTTCAACTTCTCAGACATCACATGGTGAGGATGGGTGATGATGATAAAGTAATTCACCTTAAAACTTCTAATAATTTAGAATTTGTACTAACAAATAAGTGCTACTTCTTTCAACAAAATCTATTTCGGAAAGCAGTACACTTAGTCAAACAATGCCAATGCTGCTCTGAATGGCTCTGAACTTCAGAACCTGTTCCCAGTCTTATGAATATCCTATAGCAAGTAACTGTTGAATGGCTAATTGCAAATCTATTTCTAGTTCTTGTTCTGTTGCCTGCTTTTTCTGCAGAGCCTAGGAAAGATAAATATCTTCACTTTACCAGTCTCTCCTATGGCTAGGAATGGCCATATTACAGAGTTCTGACAAAATGAGACTTAACTGTTTAGAAACCTCTTGAAAAGGTTTTGCTTATCTGATAAAATTGGAGGTATCACTAATGTCACATCCCTCCCACTTCTTTTTGCCTTGAAAAAGGACGCAATTTCCTAGAGATGAGGCAGTCATCTTGAATGCCCAGAGAAAGGCCAAGGGCTTCAGAAACTAACCTTAACATTTTTTGAGCCACTGAGCAAAGACAATAGCCACCTACCTCCAATCATTTTATGCTAAATACTCCTCTCGTTTCTTTAAGCAACAATTAACTTATAGCCAAATGCATTCCTAACTGATAACAGCTTTAAAAGTGGCAGATGTTAATCCTTTGCAATTGGATTTGATTTTTATTAAATATTCCGAAGTAATTTAGAGCTAGGTCTAGGAAATAAATTACAAGTAACACCACTTTGGGCCAAAAACCCCAAAGATGTGACACAAAGTAATAGGAATATGTTTCCTTTAAATGTTTCCCTGTAAATGGTTACAAATTGTAACCCAGGGCCTCCCTGGTGGCAGCAGTGGTTAAGAATCCATCTGCCAATGCAGGGGGACACGGGTTCGAGCCCTGGTCCGGGAAGATCTCACATGCCATGGAGCAACTAAGCCCATGTGCCACAACTACTGAGCCTGCGCTCTAGAGCCGGGGAGCCATAACTACTGAGCCTGTGAGCCACAACTAGTGAAGCCCATGTGCCCAGAGACCGTGCTCCGCAACGAGAAGCCACCGCAATGAGAAGCCCGCACACCACCATGAAGCAGCCCCCGCTTGCTGCAACTAGAGAAAGCCTGCGCACAGCAACGAAGACCCAACGCAGCCAAAAATAAATAAATAAGTTAAAAAAAAATCGTAACCCAATGTTGTTGGTTTCTGGTATTCTTTTTTTTTTTGGTCACGTCTCGTGGCTTACAAGATCTCAGCTCCCCAACCAAGATTGAACCTGGGTCACGGCAGTGAGAACCCAGAATCCCAACCAGTAGGCCACATTTTCTTCCTTTTAGACCAAGAAATATGAAGGATGAGATTTCTTTATATCTCCAACAGCTTAATACTCCAGGATATGTACTCAATCAGTTCTTCTACAGCTCATCAACTCATTTACAATTCTGAAGCACAATACTTGAAAAGGAATACAAATACACCAGGTTGGGAATCTGGATTTGACGCAAAGCCAGACCTTTTGCCTAGAATAATATTTACCTTGAGAATCTCAACAGAAGTTAAGTGTGGGACTGAGGACACCAAGAACAAATTGGCCCCAGATGCAGTTCAGATGCAAAATACATGTTAGGAATACATACACTGGGAATTAGAGTTGGACATACAGAACTTGTTGGATAGAATTAAGTACTATGACTTGGTTCACTGAACACCTATTCCTTTCACCTATGGTACATTCACATGCTGCAGGGACTGGAAAGCTAAGAACTATTTCTCAGGTATCCTTTTGGTTAGTATTCGAGATGTGATCAGGGCCTGTTAATCAGATACATCAGCACAACACCTGAAGTCAGAACTGAGTTGAGTGAGAGGCAGCACACGAGGCATGACTTCTGCTAGTGAAAATAACGGTGGAGACAGCATAGTTCTTACTTTGGTTAGCAGAACCTGATCTGGTAGCAGCTTCCTCAGTTGTCTCATTTATTATTGCTTAAAAGAGTTGTTTAAAAGAAAAAGAATATCTGACAGTGACCTACGTGGCCCTATTTTCTATCGAGCCATTTACAAAATATGTTTGGCAAACCCTGTCCTGAACTGCTCGTTCATGAACCACTTTGAACAGCAGGAGCTAGAATCTAATCCCTCATCCTTCCAACAACATTTCTACTTAAATTACAATGGTTATCTACAGGTTAATCCTATCTGACTAGAATTTTAAAATTAGGATTTGTAACCAAAGTATTCCAATACAAAAGTTTCACTAGGACTGACAGTGAGCTTTTTTGGCTCAATCCTAGCATCCGCACCTAAGGGTACCCTGGAATTTCCAGCCACTTGGTTTGGGGAGGCACACCAAGCTCCTGACTGGCTTAAGCGAACCTACACGTCCCACATCCCTGGCAACTTTAAGGAATTCAAAGATGAACATGCATCCCAAGTTAGGCCAATCCAGTCCAGTGAAATTCAAATTTCAAGATTTTGTTTGTAATACTGGGGAAGAGAATCTTTTCTGCTGGACTTGAACCTACAAGTATATAGCCCCAAGAGCTGCTGACAGCCATCTTACAACAAGGAGATAGCATACTGAGAGCATAAAGCCAACGTTTAGGAAGCAGAGCCAAGCCATGGAGGAAAATGGAGTCCTGGTGACAATCTGAAACACGATCTTGCCTCACCCAGAAGCCAGGCTCACCTCTGGACTTTTTAACGGTATAAACCAATAAATTCCCCTAATTATTAAGGTCAGCTAGAGCTGGGTTTTCTGTTGGTACAAGGATGCTTTTAGATGTAATAAGTACTTCATCACACATTATATGACAAGGTACGTTCTCTGTCCTTAGTGAGCTTTTGTTTTACATTTCTTAGAAGTAAAACCAACCAGGAAAAGTGTAATAAATGTCTCCAACTGCAAATGTTTGATATCATATTTAAAGGCCTAGGTTCTTAAGCTCTAACCATTCATATGGGTAGGTAATATGGAAAAATAAATGATCTGAAATAAGTCTGGAAAACAAAGGAAGCAACACAATAAAATGCATGGGGGTGGGATGGGAGGAAAGAGTCACAAAAGGTATATACCAACTCATGAGGACAGGCCTGCCTTTTTGCTCTGTGCTTTGGTCCTTCTGCCAATAACTAGCGATTTGTGAAAGCAATGTAACGTGCTCAAAGTGGGAAGATCTTATGAATGCTTGAGTTACCACTAACCACACAATTGTTATGGTTCCATTTTTTAATATCATCCCATAACTTTTAAATTGAAAAGTCATGTCTATATATCTGTTGCCTTAGTGGTGAGATAACACGATCTAGTGAATTGTTTTCAACAGTGTGAGGATAAAGACAATGCCACTTAGATATCGTACAAGTCAGCACTAATGTCTATGTTACTATAGATTTGTGTGAATAAACTGAGTAGAAGTGGCCTATTGTGCAAATGGAGACAAGACGTGTCCAAGCACACACACAACAGACTCATCCCACTTAAAAGAAAATAGTTGTATTTAGGGGAAGGGGCATAAACTCTTGCATGCCACAATTATTTTCTTAAAACTCACCTTGAGTTAATACATGGTGAATTAAACAGGGAAAATAATTGAATATACCTGATTTACTAATTTGTCAGGTATTTAACCTAAAGATATCTTAAGATTGTTATCCTAATCTAAAAGATTTAAGCTCCGTGTAAGTGCTACAATCAACTATTTTCTTCTCTTAGCTAGTTCTATACAACTGACAAATTACGCAGGCTTCTTTCAGACCTAAACCATTTTTCAGCAGTGCTGCCAACAGTTTGATCATGGTAAAGTTTCTGAAAACCCTAAGTGAAATAGTCTTTTTTCTGTAAAAAGCCAGACAATAAACATTTTAGTCTTTGTGAAGAACAATTTAAAACTCTGCGGCATAGTGTTTTGTTTTGCAACCCTTTAAAGACATAGAAACCATTCTTGGCTGGTGGGCTGCCTTGGGCCTGCTATTGTTTGCAGAAATTTTGAGGAATATCACCACCTGTAGTTCTTGTAAGACGAAAACAATGCAAATTCTCAGCCACACTTCAGGCCCATTACATCAAAATCACAAGGACTGAGCCCAGACCTCTGCTTTTTAACCGTATCCATGACTTCATTCCTCCACATACTAATTTTAGAACCACTAGAAGTGAAAGCAGACCTAATAAAGTTATATACAAGGAAACTCATGCTTTCTAGAGGAAAGTAGACATATATTCTATTATATTTCAGGCTTACCTACAATCTCTTGTAATGCACATTTTTCAGTGTCACCACAAAAAAATGTCAATTTCAAACTCTGCATATAAATGACAAACTAAAAAATTGTGATGCTAATCTTCAACATCACATGATTTTTTTTAAATGGCCTCATTAACCAAGTTAGTTCTTTTCCTTTCCCTTCCTAACGCATATCTTGAATATTTAACACCTGTTGCCTCCTAATAACTGTATTCACTTTTCCTCCCCCTCAAACCATGCAATTTCGACTGGGATTTGGAGTAAAGTGGAAATGGAATCAGGACCACTGAAATCAACCACCACCTCCACCTGACCTCATTCTCCATCTCCTCAGGAGTTTAAGATTAGTGCCTGAGGCTCCATGTTCCAGTGTATCATGAAGTTAAGGTACAATATAAGCCGGTTTTCCACAAATTTCTGATCCTACACACACGCAGTGCTTGTTTAGAACTGCAGGTTCTTTCACCGCCCCCCAGCACCGGGCAAGATGACAGGAAGGACTGCAATAGGGCCTGGGAAATACAGTCTAAAAACACTCCAGGTGATTTTAAAATTAAGGATGGCTCCACCATATTGGAGCCTCAATTATTTACCACTGGCTAATCCCCATGTTGATAAACACTTCATGTTCCTTGCTACTATCAGTCAGGTGGATTCCAGGCACACATCTAACCAAGTCAGAAACTGGCAGAGCTGAAATTCTGTTAAAGAACAGGAAGAAATTTCAGAGCCAAATACACATCAGAATATTAGTTCAGGGATTTCTCTCTTCTCTCAATTTAGAGTTGAATTACTCTAATGCAAAAGCAGCAAATACTGATAGACCGTACTCTTCATACAGCTTCTACTCGGGAAAAATTGACTTTTCTTTCCAAGTCATCTAGAAACCAAATACTCCACTTCCCAACTTCTTTAACAGAAAAGCCTCTCCTACAACTCTGCAAGAGGCAAAGTGATGCCCTCCTCTGACTCCGCCTTCCCTTACAGAGTTCTCTAAACGATAAAGAAGGTAATTTGTAGTAAAACAAAGGTTTTATAAAGACTGACAGAATAAAATCTCAGCCCTGCCATTCTACCAGCTGTGTTAACTCTTGCTCGCAGGATTATGAGGCGTGGTGCGCAATCAGCCCTCACAGATTACTTTTCCCGTCCCTCCGGATGGGAAAGGGGCCACCGCGGGCTCACGGAGAGTTGGGCCGGGGCTGGTCACTGTGCACCCGGGCAGGGTGGCGCGGCAAGAAGCGAGGACTGGACGTAGGCGAGGGGTAAAGGGGGAGGGAGAGAGGAGGGGCTGGTGAAGAGAGAGGGTGAGCCGGGGGCAGCATAAGAGAACCGCACGGCCTCCGCCCCTCAGGATGCGCTGCCGGAGCCGAGGGCACGAGAGGCGAGAAGCCCCGAGACGCGACCATTACCTGCGCCCGAGCAGCCGCGGCTGACCCAGGGCTGCAGTGAGCTCCTCGCAGCTGCGGCCGCCCGCCGGCGGAGCCCACGCCTGACCACAGCCCCAGCCTCTCTGCGCCAAACCTCGCCACGCCATCTTCCCAACCTCTGCCCCACCATGGCCCGACCTTACCAAACCCCGCCCGGAACCACTTCCGGGTCGAAAGGAAGAACCATAGAGTGCCGAGGGGCAGCCTAGCGCGCCCCCGTGCGGCCGATCCCAGGCCGGACCAACCTGAGGGAGAGGGACCCGCCGATCGGCAGCAGTCCGGTCGGCAGCAGTTCTCCCGGCAGTGCCCAGCCTCGACCTGGGAGGGGCGTGCTAAAGCGGCCAGGCCTCCACCCTACCGACCCACAGGAAAAAGAGGGGGAAAAACGAATTTATTGAATGATGCCATGTATCTTTACCTAAGTTACTGCATTTAATCCTCGCAAAACTCTTAAGATAGATGTTATTACTGCTTTTTTTTTTTTACCGTGGTTCTGAGGCCCAGAGAGAAGTGAGTGGAGGAACCAATATTGCAACCCAAGTTTTCTTAAATTACTACTCTTTTTTCTGCCCACCATTTCACGTTATGATACACTGAAGAGGATGTGCCTTTAACAAAAAGTCCAAGCGTGACATGAAAATCTAGATTCTAGATAAAATTCAAACTTCATGATCAGCCCTTGCCTACCCGTCAGCTTTATTTCCTGCCACTCCATCCCTCCCTCTGACCCTAGCTGCAGTCATACTGAAACATACGCAGTTTTTTTGGTTTTTTTTTTGCGGTACGCGGGCCTCTCACCTCTGCGGCCTCTCCCGCTGCGGAGCACAGGCCCCGCAAGCTCAGCGACCATGGCTCACGGGCCCAGCCGCTCCGCGGCATGTGGGATCTACCCGGACCGGGGCACGAACCCGTGTCCCCTGCATCGGCAGGCGGACCCCCAACCACCACGCCACCAGGGAAGTCCCCGCAGTTTCTGAAAGGCACTACTTTTCCAGTCCCTACTTCTCCCGAGTTCATATACCATCCTCACTGCCTGAAACGCCTTTCCCTTCTCTGCCTACTAACAAATTTGTCCTCCAGACCAACTTGAATCGTCACCTCCTCTAGGAAGCTGTAGGAAAAAGTTTTCCTCCAACCTCTTAGGGTCCCTGGCCAGGTCTGAAAGGTAGTGACAAAGACATTAACAGGAGAACAGCACACAAAGTTTATTGATTTTTTACATGTACATGGGAGTCTTCGAAAGAAAATGAAGACCAGAAGAAGTGACCAGAGCAGGAAGTTTTTATACCTTTTCTACAAAGAAACAATTTGTGAAGAATTGACAAGACAATGAGGCTTGGACTAGGAGTAGTCCAACTAGGGCTTATCTTCCTTAAGTAGGAAGATGAGAGTTAGGTTTACAAAGCTTGTTTGCAGATTACACCAGTGTCTCTTGTTGAACAATAATATTAATAATTAGTATTCATAATAATATCGCAGCTGCAAAGACCCTTTATTTAGGGTCTCAAGAACTGCAATTCAGAGACACAGATTAGGGTAAAACCAAGAGTGTTCCGGGGAAGAGAAGGAATCAGGGGCTTATAAAGGCAAAAGCCACAAGGTTGTTCAAGAATTAGAGGGTTCCCTGGTGGCCTAGCGTTTAGGATTCTGGGCTTTTACTTCCATGGCCTGGGTTCAATCCCTGGTCAGGGAACTGATATCCCACAAGCCACACGGCCAAAAAAAAGAATTATGTTGGACTCTCAGGCAATCCCTTAGGGCAATATTCCTTAAGGGACAGGCTCTCACTAGTTATTCTAGGGTAAGGGTCAAATAAGTAGGTAGGCTGTCATGAGCTAATTTTAGGGTGAGTCGAATAATTATCTTGAGTTTCTGGAACACTGGATAGATATTCTGGATGCCGGTGTTAAGACAATAAGTGGTCAAAAGGTCAGATTCCATCCAGGCTGAGATGTGCGTAAGTCACACTTCCTCAATGATCTCCCAGCTGTATTTTAGAGGGCTCTCTTAGCAACACCAACTCCATTTTGAGTTTACTTTTACACTGGTCTCTAGTCTTTGGGCTGATGTCTGTCTCCATGAAAGGAAACATTTATTTCCTGCCTTTAGAAAGAAAAGGGGGAGCTTTTTCCACATTTACTGCTTCTTGATTGCCTTCAGCTCAAAATAACTTTTATGTCAGAGTCATACTTGGGGGTGACATTTTGGTTCCCTTTAAGGCTTTCCTCTTAGACCTTCACACTGATTTAGATGACCTTCATCTGTGTTTTAATACTGCTTTATGCATATCAGTATAATAACACCACATTCATTCCATAAATACTTATTAAACACCTACAGTATGCCCAGCAATGTACTAGATCTGGGATATATTTTAGAAGACACTATCTCTGTCCTCACAGAGATCCTACTCTACAGGGGAAGAAGGGACCAAGTAAATAAACAGGGAATTATAATACATTGGAAGAAGTGCTATGGTCAGAGAAGCAGAAGGCTCTCTGGGGGTTTGGAGGAGGGGGGAAATAATGCTGTCAAGGGATAAGGAACGGGAGGCAGGGGAGAAGGCTTCCCAGAGAAACTGATGGTAGTTACCAGGAGAAGAGAAGGGATGAAATGTTCTAGGTAGAGAAAGTAGCATTTGTGATGTCTTCCAGGGCATGACTTCTTTGAGAAACTAAAATAAATTAACTTTGGCTCTGTCATAGGTGTCAACTATGAGATTTGATTTTACCCTATTTGCAAGCTAATTAGTTTAGATGGTGACAGAAAACAGGAGACTCCCGGGTCAGAAAGAAAAGACTTTATTACCCACAGCACAACAAGCATCATGTGCCTCGTGTTTGCAGGGGCGCGCCTTGTTCTGCAAGTCCTACAGGGCCAGGTGAATGCTGAACATGCAGTGGTTTTGCATCTCAACTAAAGAACACTGAGCTTGGGGTATCTACCATTTTAATAGTATTAAGAAAGAAACAACAAGGCCAAAATGGAGTCACCTGTGCTAAGCCCCACATCAGGAAAACAAGACTTAATACGTAACCTAATTGCATTTTCAGCCTCTCCCAGGAATGTGTCCTTTAACCAGTCAATCTGGAATTACCTGGTCAGCACTAGTCGGGTAATCTGCCTGATAGACCCACAGCTTCCCCCAAATGAAGGTGACCTTGCCTGAAACAATCCACTCTTTTGCTAGAAGCTTTCTTTTTCCTCCCCCTTCTGCCTATAATAAGCTTCCATTTCGGACAGGTCCTGAGAGCTCCTTTCTAAGTGCTAAGATGGGATACTGTCCAATTCATGAATCATTAAATGAAGATCTAATTGAGATCTTCAAATTTACTCAGCCGAACAAAAGTGGTAAGCAAGCAAACAACCTTGAGATAAAGGCATTTTCTTCCAGAGCAAAGGGGTATATTTGCTTATAGCCTTGCATCTTAGTCTACTTGGGCTGCCATAAGAAAATACAATAGTCTGGGTGGGTTAAACAACAGAAACTTCTCTCACACAGTTCTGGAGGCTGGAAATTTGAGATCAAGGCACTAGCGTGGTCAAGTTCTGGTGAGAGTTCTCTTCCTGGTTGCAGATGGCTGACTTACTGCTTTGCCTTCACGTGGCAGAGAGAGACAGCAAGCTCCCTGGTGTCTCTTCTTTTAAGGGCACTAATCCCATCATGGAGGCCCTACCTCATGACCTCATCTACACCTAATTATCTCCCAAAGTCCCATCTCCAAATACCATCACACTGGGGATTAGAGCCTCGAAATACAAATTTTAGGGGGGTCACAATTCGGTCCATAACACCTTGGAAGATAGAGATTAGTATCACTTGACAGAGCAAGGGCATGCTTACTGCCCATTATAGAAGTTTCCAGTTCCCTAAACTCAGCATTCCTCTCCTATAATGCAAGCCACTCAGTGTGCAGGTGTCATTTAGCCTTCATTGCATTGTCCCGTGGGAATTGGAACCCAGGGAATCAACAGAAAAATGTTGATATTCTGGCTAATGCTATTGCTCTAATAAGTTGTACTTCATCTTTGACCCAAGATTCTGTGTTTTCTACCAGCATCCATAAAACTGTGTCAGGCTAACTTGTTCAGAGCCCTCACAGTTCTTGATAGGGATATGTGAATTTGTCATTTTCTAGGGGGAGCTTCTCTAGCTGCTAACAAGAATTTGGGTGTGGTCATACGGTTGATGGCTAAAGAGGAAGGAAGCTGGAAGTCACTAAAGATGAGGCAGCCTAGAAACTGAGAGTCCTGGATGTTGACTGGGCTACTCACATTAACTTGGCGTCACCAGGATGACAGCAGGACTTGGAGAGGAATCCTGAGGCTTCAGTGAAAGAGAAGCAGTGACCAGAAGATTAATAGTGCTGATGAACGGCTAGAAATAGAGGACAGAGTGTCAACAGAGGATAAATACAAGCTCCAGGTGATCTGTGGACAAGTGATCTGAAAGAATCATTAGGGCATGAGGAGGATGTGGTCCACCTCCAGAACCCAAGGATTCTGAGGTGGGGATGTGCTGGATGTTCTCTTCTTGCTCCTCCAGATCACTCTTGTATCCTGCTCCAGGCCCCTCAAGACTAACCTTTATGGACCAGATCAATGGGCTCCCCTGCCCTCTGGCTTTCAGCTGGACTCAGCCAATTGCAGGCACCAACAGGAGATTGGAGCATGGGAGGAGAAAGGCACTTACTCCATCCACTCTCTTCCTCCTTGATCCACACGGGTTGGCCTCTGTGTTCTGTTATTTAAGCTCTCCTCATTGCTTTGAGCGAGGCTGCTATTTCTGGTGAGAACCTGAACTGACAGAGGAAGAACAAGCAGCCTCAACTCAAAGTCTGCGGCAGAAGCAGGGTCCTCAGGGGACAGCCAGGAGTCAGGATGAGTGGAAAGGATCTATGGAGGTGTGCTGACTATAATCCAGGCACAGGAGTATTTATTATTATTTGCCATTTATTGTGCACTTAGTATGTACCAGGTACTGTGATGGGTATTTTGCATACATTGTCATATTTAATTTAATCTTAATATCAACCAAATGAGTTAGCATTATTATCTCCACTTTGTAGGTGAGAAAACTGAGGCTATTGATAATCTGACACTTTGACTCATTTCTATGAATTCAGATAACTTCTACCTTGTCATTTTGATGATTAAATGACTTTGTATGTGTCAGGTGGCCAGGTGCACATTGTTGAAACTCAACATATAGTAGCGAGACAGCAGAAGCAAGAACTACAATCCTGCAGCCTGTGGAACAAAAACCACATTCACAGAAAGATAGACAAGAGGAAAAGGCAAAGGGCTATGTACCAGAAGAAGGAACAAGATAAAACCCCAGAAAAACAACTAAATGAAGTGGAGATAGACAACCTTCCAGAAAAAGAATTCAGAATAATGATAGTGAAGATGATACAGGACATCAGAAAAAGAATGGAGGCAAAGATTGAGAAGATGCAAGAAATGTTTAACAAAGACCTAGAAGAATTAAAGAACAAACAAACAGAGATGAACAATAACTGAAATGAAAAATACACTAGAAGGACGCAATAGCAGAATAACTGAGGCAGAACGGATTAGTGACCTGGAAGACAGAATGGTGGAATTCACTGCCATGGAACAGAATAAAGAAAAAAGAATGAAAAGAAATTAAGACAGCCTAAGAGACCTCTGGGACAACACTAAATGCAACAACATTCGCATTATAGGGGTCCCAGAAGGAGAAGAGAGAGAGAAAGGACCCGAGAAAATATTTGAAGAGATTATAGTCGAAAACTTCCCTAACATGGGAAAGGAAATAGCCACCCAAGTCCAGGAAGCACAGAGAGTCCCAGGCAGGATAAACCCAAGGAGAAACACGCTGAGACACATAGTAATCAAACTGACAAAAATTAAAGACAAAGAAAAATTATTGAAAAAATTATTGAAAGCAACAATTTGTTATAACATACAAGGGAACTCCCATAAGGTTAACAGCTGATTTCTCAGCAGACACTCTACAAACCAGAAGGGAGTGGCATGATATATTTAAAGTGATGAAAGGGAAGAACCTACAACCAAGATTACTCTACCCGGCAAGCAGCTCATTCAGATTCAACGGAGAAATCCAAAGCTTTACAGACAGGCAAAAGCTAAGAAAATTCACCACCACCAAACCAGCCCTACAACAAATGCTAAAGGAAAGTCTCTAAGTGAGAAACACAAGAGAAGAAAAGGAACTACAAAAACAAACCCATAGGGCTTCCCTGGTGGTGCAGTGGTTGAGAGTCCGCCTGCTGATGCAGGGGACACGGGTTCGTGCCCCGGTCTGGGAAGATCCCACATGCCGCGGAGCAGCTGGGCCCGTGAGCCATGGCTGCTGAGCCTGCACGTCCGGAGCCTGTGCTCCACAACGGGAGAGGCCACAGCAGTGAGAGGCCCTCGTACTGCAAAAAAAATAATAATAATAAATAAATAAATAAAATAAAGAATGTTACAAGAGACAAGGAAGGACACTACATAATGATCAAGGGATCAATCCAAGAAGAAGATATAACAATTATAAATATTTATGCACCTAACATAAGAGCACCTCAATACATAAGGCAACTGCTAACAGCTATAAAAGAGGAAATCGACAGTAACACAATAATAGTGGGGGACTTTAACACCTCACTTACACCAATGGACAGATCATCCAAACAGAAAATTAATAAGGAAACACAAGCTTTAAATGACACAATAGACCAGATAGATTTAATTGATATTTATAGGACATTCCATCGCAAAACAGCAGATTACACTTTCTTCTCAAGTGCACACGGAACATTCTCCAGGATAGATCACATCTTGGGTCACAAATCAAACCTCAGTAAATTTAAGAAAACTGAAATCATATCAAGCATCTTTTCTGACCATAATGCTATGAGATTAGAAATAAATCACAGGGAAAAAAACACAAACACATGGAGGCTAAACAATACATTACTAAATAACCAAGAGATCACTGAAGAAATCAAAGAGGAAATCAAAAACTACCTAGAGACAAATTACAACAAAAACACGATGATCCAAAACCTATAGGATGCAGCAAAAGCAGTTCTAAGAAGGAAGTTTATAGCAATACAAGCCTATCTCAAGAAACAAAAAAATCTCAAGTAAACAATCTAACTTTACACCTAAAGGAATTAGAGAAAGAAGAATAAACAAAAGCCAAAGTTAGCAGAAGGAAAGAAATCATATAGATCAGAGCAGAAATAAATGAAATAGAAACAAAGAAAACAATAGCAAAGATCAATAAAACTAAAAGCTGGTTCTTTGAGAAGATAAAAGTGAGAAACCATTAGCCAGACTCATCAAGAAAAAGAGGGAGAGGACTCAAATCAATAAAATTAGAAGTGAAAAAGGAGAAGTTACAACAGACACTGCAGAAATATAAAGCATCCTAAGAGACTACTACAACCAACTCTATGCCAATAAAATGGACAACCTGGAAGAAATGGACAAATTCTTAGAAAGGTATAACCTTCCAAGACTGAACCAGGAAGAAATAGAAAATATGAACAGACCAATCACAAGTAATGAAATTGAAACTGTGATTAAAAGTCTTCCAAAAAACGAAAGTCCAGGACCAGATGTCTTTACAGGCGAATTCTATCAAACATTTAGAGAAGAGGTAACACCCATCTTCTCAAACTCTTCCAAAAAATCGCAGAGGAAGGAACACTCTCAAACTCATTCTATGAGGCCACGATCACCCTGATACCAAAACCAGATAAAGATACTACAAAAAAAGAAAATTACAGACCAATATCACTCATGAATATAGATGCAAAAATCCTCAACAAAATACTAGCAAACAGAATCCAACAACACATTAAAAGGATCATACACCATGATCAAGTGGGATTTATCCCAGGGATGCAAGGATTCTTCAATGTATGCAAATCAGTCAATGTGATACACCATAGTAACAAATTGAAGAAGAAAAACCATATGATCATCTCAATAGATGCAGAGAAAGCTTTTGACAAAATTCAATACCCATTTATGATAAAAACTCTCCAGAAAGTGGGCACAAAGGGAAGCTACCTCAGCATAATAAAGGCCATATATGACAAACCCACAGCAAACATCATTCTCAATGGTGAAAAACTGAAAGCATTTCCTCTAAGATCAGGAACAAGACAAGGATGTCCACTCTCACCACTGTTATTCAACATAGTTTTGGAAGTCCTAGCCACGGAATCAGAGAAGAAAAAGAAATAAAAGGAATACATATCAGAAGAGAAGAAGTAAAGCTGTCACTGTTTGCAGATGAGAATCCTAAAGTTGCCACCAGAAAACTACTAGAGCTAATCAATGAATTTGGTAAAGTTGCAGGATACAAAATTAATGCACAGAAATCTCTTGCATTCCTATACACTAATGATGAAAAATCTGAAAGAGAAATCCATTTACCACTGCAACAAAAAGAATAAAATACCTAGGAATAAACCTACCTAGGGAGACAAAAGACCTGTATACAGAAAACTATAAGGCACTGATGAAAGAAATTAAAGATGATACAAACAGATGGAGAGATATACCATGTTCTTGGATTGGAAGAATCAACATTGTGAAAATGACTCTACTACCCAAAGCAATCTACAGATTCAATGCAATCCCTATCAAATTACCAATGGCATTTTTTACAGAACTAGAACAAAAAATCTTAAAATTTGTATGGAGACACAAAAGACCCCAAATAACCAAAGCAGTCTTGAGGGAAAAAAACAGAGCTGGAGGAATCAGGCCCCTTGACTTCAGACTATACTACAAAGCTACAGTAATCAAGACAATATGGTACTGGCACAAAAACAGAAATATAGATCAATGGAACAGGATAGAAAGCCCAGAGATAAACCCATGCACCTATGGTCAACTAATCTATGACAAAGGTGGCAAGAATATACAATGGAGAAAAGACAGCCTTTTCAATAAGTGGTGCTGGGAAAACTGGAAAGCTACATGTAAAAGAATGAAATTAGAACACTCCCTAACACCATACACAAAAACAAACTCAAAATGGCTCAGAGACCTAAATGTAAGATTGGACACTATAAAAATCTCAGAGGAAAGCATAGGAAGAACACTCTTTGACATAAATCACAGCAAGATCTTTTTTGATCCACCTCCTAGAGTAATGGAAATAAAACCAAAAATAAACAAATGGGACCTAATGACACTTAAAAGCTTTTGCACAGCAAAGGAAACTACAAACAAGATGAAAAGACAACCCTCAGAATGGGAGAAAATATTTGCAAACGAATCAATGGACAAAGGATTAATCTCCAAAATATATAAACAGCTCTTGCAGGTCAATATTAAAAAAAACAAACAACCCAATCTAAAAATGGGCAGAAGACCTAAATAGACATTTCTCCAAAGAAGACACACAGATGGCCAAGAAGCACATGAAAAGCTGCTCAACATCACTAATTATTAGAGAAATGCAAATCAAAACTACAATGAAGTATCACCTCACACCAGTTAGAATGGGCATCATCAGAAAATCTACAAACAAATGCTGGAGAGGGTGTTGAGAAAAGGGAACCCTCTTGCACTGTTGGTGGGAATGTAAATTGATACAGCCAATATGGAGAACAGATGGAGGTTCCTTAAAAAACTAAAAATAGAACTACCATATGACCCAGCAATCCCACTACTGGGCATATACCCAGAGAAAATCATAATTCAAAAAGACACATGCACCCCAATGTTCATTGCAGCACTATTTACAATAGCCAGGTCATGGAAGCAACCTAAATGCCCATTGACAGGCAAATGGGTAAAGAAGACGTGGTACATATATACAATGGAATGCTACTCAGCTATAAAATTGAACGAAGTTGGGTCATTTGTAGAGACATGGATGGATTTAGAGACTGTCATACAGAGTGAAGTAAGTCAGAAAGAGAAAAACAAATATCGTATATTAACACATATATGTGGAACCTAGAAAAATGGTAAAGATGAACTGGTTTGCAGGGCAGAAATAGAGACACAGATGTAGAGAACAAACGTATGGACACCAAGGGGGGAAAGTGGCGGGGGGTGGTGGTGGTGGTGTGATGAGTTGGGCGATTGGGATTGACATGTATACGCTGAAGTGTATAAAATTGATGACTAATAAAACCTGTTTAAAAAAGTAAATTAATTAAATTCAAAAATTCAAAAAAAAAAAAAAAAGCTATTGGAGCAGTTTACTAGGTGTAATAACAGGAGACTTTTCTTTTCTCCCCACTACAACCTCTGGACTCTTGGGCTTATGAGATATATCACAACACTGTCCTCTGATTCAAAGCTTGTACTGCATCCTGTAAGATAGAAGCCCATTTAAAAAAACAAAAACAACAACAAAATAAACATATAGCAGCTATCATCGTGAGCTATTAGAAACTGAAGTGGAAGCCCATCCACAGGGGAAGGGCGCCTCTCATCATCATTTTCATTTTAGGGCCATAAATGAAGATGTAGTGCTTATGTGTGTGTGTGCATGGGGGAAAGAGATCTCCATCAACATCAGCTGAGCACTTATCATGTACCAGGCTCTATGCTGAACATTGGCATTCACACAGTCCTAAGGGAGAACTCCTATTATCATTCCATTTGACAGATGAGGAAATAGAGGCACACAAGAGTTTTATTGATAGCAAAACTGATATTTCAACCCGGGTCGAAGCCCATGTGAAAGAAAGCTTCCTGGAAAAGTTGGCCTTTGAAAGGAATAACATGCAGGGGGACAGGCAGGCTCAAAGACAGGAGGCTGGGTGGGGGTGGGGGTGGGTGTTAGAGGGTGCTGCAAGCTTGAGATAGTGGCTCCAATGCATGTTTTTCACACCACAAAGCAATTCTGACATGATCTACCTGGAGATTCCACAGGTTATGGGCTAAGTCCCGCAGGACTGCTCCCATTCCCCAATTGTGATGTCAGTCACAAATTCAGGGTATCACCCGTGCCTCTGACCAACAGGCTATAGGCACTCCTGTTGCTTGGGAAATTCCAAGGGTTTGAGGAGCTTTGTGCCAGGAACAAGGGACAGAGACCAGATGCATTTCTTATTATACCACAGGGGCTCTAACAGGGAGAGAATTGACAGAGGATTAGGAGAGTGAGGCAAGAAGTAGTTGCATCAGGGCCCACTTTATTTTCTCCACACTAGAGCCTGCCTGGGTCACCAGAGGCTGCCAGCCCTGGGAGGGGATCACCCAGGCAAGAGAACCCTAGACTTTCTGCTGCTTTCTGGGACCCTGCTTGCCCAGAGGGCCCCACTCTGGACTCCCCAGGCCCTGGGTATGGTTCCACACAGAAAACGAGGTGTCTGTGAGAAAGCTTCAAGATTTCTAAAAGCCTATAAGAGAATATTACTCAGCCATAAAAACGAATGAAATATTGCCATTTGCAGCAACATGGATGGACCTAGAGATTATCATACTAAGCGAAGTCAGATAAAGACAAATATATGATATCACTAACATGTGGAATCTAAAAAAATGATACAAATGAACTTATTTACAAAATGGAAATAGACTCACAGATATAGAAAACAAACTCATGGTTACCAAAGGGGAAAGGGGGAGGAAGGGATAAATTAGGAGTTTGGGATTAACATATATACACAACTATATATAAAGTAGATAAACAACAAGGACCTACTGTATAGCACAGGGAACTATATTCAATATCTTGTGATAACCTATAATGTGATAACCTTTTTACAAGAGAATCTAAAAAAGAATATATGTATATATATATACACACACACATATATAACTGAATCATTTTGCTGTACACCTGAAACATTGTATGTCAACGATACTTCAATTTAAAAAAAGAAGAAAAAAAAAGCCTAGAAGAACCGTACATTTGCTTGCAAAAAGGCCAGAGGCTAACTAATACAAGTTTCCTCATTTCTGGCTGGAATTTTCCCAGCTCAGTGTAGCAGTTGTGGATGAAAAAATTAATAGTCGATCTAAGAAAGAAATGGAAAATTTTACTGGAACCAACCTGAGGATTCTAACCTGGGAGACAGTCTTTCAGAAAGCTCTGAGGACTGTTCCACCCATTAGAGGTCAAAGCACAGTTATGTACATTTTGAGACAAATATACATCAAATGACGCATTATTGACAATTTACACAATCCAGATCTGCACGTATAAAGCGAATAGAGGGTCATGTGTCATCATGGCCCCTTACGAGATTAAGAAGGAAGGTTATCTCCTAAGGAGGTCTGGTTAATGCAGATGCACGACACACACTTAAGGGGAGGGAGGAGGCCCAAACCGGCAAAGAAAACTTTTGTTTAAATTTGTTCTTGTCTTGCCATAAAATATGAATTTTATTTCATCACAGTGATGACTGATGTCCTACTAATTAGAACTGTTGGTTCATTCTGTCCACTGAAAAAACACACAACTTAAGAGCGGGAGCAGTGAGTTTCAGTTTTATTCAGGGACTGTACTGAGGACTGTAGCTCGGGAGACAGCCTCTCAGAGAGCCCTGAGGAACTGCTCCAAAGAGGGAGGGGAGGGGCCAGTATGTATATGAATTTTTTGGTGGAAAATACATGTAGTTAAGCATTAAAAAGGTTACTGCTAATCACAAAGTTAATGATTTTAGTGCTTATCTATTTATGCATAGGAAAATGCAAGAATCTGGGGGTCATTGAAATTCTTCCTGAGGTAAGCATCTTAACTATCAAGGGGCCTTTATACCCAAAATACAGAAGCTTCAACCTGTTTTTTCCATCCTGAATTCCCCTCAGAGTGCATTGTCATGGGTGACTACACTACCACTGGTAAGTGGGTTGCAACTTAACCCTTTGTATAAGGGGATGATGAGTGACACCCTTTGTTTGTTTGTTTGTTTTAATTTTTATTGGAGTATAGTTGATTTACAATGTTGTGTTAGTTTCAGGTGTATAGGAAAGCGAATCAGTTATACATACACATATATCTTTTTTTTTAAGATTCTTTTCCCATATAGGCCATTACAAAGTACTGAGTAGAGTTCCCTGTGCTATACAGCAGGTTCTTATTAGTTATCTGTTTTATACATAGTACTGTGTATATGTCAATCCCAATCTCCCAATTTATCCCTTCCCCTGCCCTTATCCCCTGGTAACCATAAGTTTGTTTTCTACATCTGTGCTTTGTTCTAGTTGTTTACAATTCATAGGTACATCTTTTAAATAAATCAAAGGAGAAAGGTAAGACATTTCTTTCTTAGAAGTCAGATTTACTGAGATATGATTTATACACAATAACATTCACCTTTTTAAGTAACAGTTCAATGATTTTTGACAAACACATACAGGTGTGTAACCATCACCACAATCAAGATACAGAACATTTCCATCATCCCAGAAAGTTCCCTTGTGTCCCTTTATAGTCAGCCCAGAACCCTACTCCTAGACCTTGCCACCAGTTATGTTTTATGTCCTATAGTTTTGTCTTTTCGAATATCACAGAAAATGGAATTCAGATAGTATGGTTTGTTGTGAACATATAGTTTCATCTTTTTTAGTTAAATACCAGGAGTGAGACAGCTGGGTTGTATGGTATAATGTTAATTGTACCAGGAATTCCCAAACTGTTTTCCAGTGTGGTTGTACCATTTTACATTCCCATCAGCACTGTGTGAGAATTCCAGTACTTGGGCTCAGGGCTTTGTTTTCAGCAATTCAAATAGGTGTGTAGTGGTATCTCATTTTGATTTGAATTTTCTTAATACAAGTTATTCTTTTTTAATAAGCAAGACTTGTCTGGAGACACGGTGTTTCAAACCTTGGGGCATCCTAATTTGCTGGCTTTGCCTGATACAGAGAGTCGGGAAGATCTTTCCCTGTCCCGTGTTGGCAGGGACCTGCACTTCTCGCATCCAGTCAGTAGAGGGCAGGAGAGGACAGAAAATAAGCCTCCCAGTTTTGGACTATCAGGGGCCAGCATGGATAATACTTGGATGCACTACTGTATTTATAGTTTTTCTCAAATGCCTCTCCCTCTGAACCTCTTTAGCTGCCACCTTGTGAGGCTTGAGTCCCCAGATTAATCTTGTGAAGTGATTCAAGGCCAAACCTCTTAACCAACCTTGTAAAATCCTAAGAACTGAATTACCCAAACTGAGCCACCTTTGTAGAGTCCTTAATACGTCTACTCTCCAACGTCACTCACCAGAGCCTGTGTTAGGGGGAACCACAGGCAGCTGAGTTGGTGAACCTCTGTCCTTCTTCAACTTTTCAGGAGCCGAAAGAGACTAAGGAAGGTCTTTGTGGGGGACAAGTCTCCAGACCGCCCCCGCGCCCTGCCATTGGCTACGCGCCCTCCTCTCCAGGACCTGGGTTGGGGCAGTTCAGATGGGGCACGGCACAGATCTTCTGGGGCCGGGGCTGCCGAGTGCCCCCAAAGACGTACTCCCGCCTGAGCCCTGGGCTCCCCTCTGGCAGTTGGAACCAAAAGGTCCTGAGGAGGGTGGCAAACATCAGGAAGAGCTCCATCCAAGCCAGCTGGTCCCCTAGGCACACCGATGCCCTGTGTGAAGGAAAGGTCAGAGGGTGGCAGCTGTCCCTGTGCCTGTCCTGTCACACCCACCACCCATGACCCAGTGCTGTGTCCAGTACCTGCAGAGAATGGCAGGAAGGCCTCACTGACCAGGAAGTTTCCATCCTTGTCCAGGAAGTGGCCAGGGTTGAATTGTTGGGGGTCTCCCAACACTCAGGGTCATAGAGCACAGAGGCCAGGTTGGACAAGATGATGGTGCCCTCCAGAGAGGAGCTGGTATGGCTCAGGGAGCTCAGCTGGCCCAGAACCCAGCCCTGATGCTGGGCTGATATGAGCTCAGAGAACACTCGGTGTGCAGAGGAGAGTTGCCTGGGACCAGGGGGCCTCAAAGAGATTCAGCAGACAGGCCTTCACATCAGTGAAGTTGTTGGGCATTATGCTCTCCCGGCTAAGGGGCACCCACCTCCATCCTAAAGACTCCTGGCCCAGGCTAGAGACTCAGCTTCTGCCTCCTAGGAAGAGGGCCAGTGGCTATTGGGCATGAACGGAGGGGACCAAGTTCTGCACAGGGCAATGAATACTGGTGGTGTGTGTGTGTGTGTGTGTGTGTGTGTGAAAGAGAGAGAGAGAGGAGAAATGGAATGGCAGACAAACAAAGTGAAAGAAAGACTGAGTAACAAGGCAGATACAAGAAGAGACAGAAAACTTCAATCCTTAGGATTAGGGAGAGGAGAGAGTGACCTCTAACCCTAACCTAACCCGAGCCCTCACTCTACCTCAAAGAAGTGAATAACTGGAAAGAGAATCAGACTGAACAGATGGGAGAAGAAAGGAGCCAAATGCTCCTGTTGGTGACTTCAGCTCCTTATCACGTGGGCCCTGGGCTGACCAGGAAGCCAAAGTGGAACCAGGATGGGGTTGGCTATGGACCCGGGACCTGGGAGGTGCAGCTCCAGGTGCTCTGAGGAAGGCCTCATAGCCTGTGGCTCATTAACCAACACCAGAGAATTAAACTGGTCACCCCTGTGGGGACTAGAGAACTAACTGGCCACGAGATTCTCAGTTTTGACAAAGGCATCTTGAAATTAAAAACTCAGCAGTTTGAAGCCTGCACACCAAAGAGAAGCCGGTGAAGAATGCAGAAGTTCAGACAATGTAAATACTTTCAGAAGGCACTTTTCTTTTTTCTTCTTCTTCTTCTTTTTTTTTTTGTTTTTTAGTTGCTCTACTGAAGCCTTAAGGGAGGGGCCTGACCTTAGCCATCCAGACTGACAGGCACCCAGACCTCTTTACTCCGTGGCTTTAATCAGAGGGATTGGGAAGCACGTGTTCTCGCTGCTGCCTGAGTGAGCTGTTTGTTTCTTAGTTATAGTCCTGGGAATTTCCCTCCATTTTCACTACCAGGGATGAAGTAACCTCTGCATTACAACAGTTCTTAATAATCACCTTCAGATGCAGAGGCTCCTGGCAAGATGCTCTTTTCCCTCCAGAATTATTTCTATCCTGTTCTGGGTAATGTTCTGGACTCCTTGCAAAGTGATTAACTTATATTAATTTGTGGGACAGGCTCAGACCATAGCCTACCCAGCACACAACACGGGCAACCCTCCTTCTCCTACAAATTATAGAGCCATCTGCCTGCTGGATACCTCCTGGGGATTCTATCCCAACTTCTTCCCAGTAAATGGCAGCTTGGAGCTTACAACCAAATAGAATGTCTGAAGAGAGACAGGCTTGAAGCGCCACCTCTGTATTAGGGACCATTGCTGTTGTCGCTGTCACTCGACTGAACCGTTTAGGAATATCTGTAACATTTACTGATCTACTGTCAAGCTTTGATTCTACTTTCAGGAGACATCTCTCGCCCAAGTTGGAAAAGCTCAGTATTGATTCCAGGCTGTTAATGGCTCCCTGGAGCTCTTATCACAGAACACCTCCTAGAATCAAATTGGCAGGAATGGGCTATTAATAAGGAAATTTCTAATCCCAAACGACATGAAGCAGAGCTGAACCTTAGTTCCCTCCTTTTTAACTTGACCTTGGAACAACTCTTGGGCAACCAGGGCCTGGGGGCTTCTACCAGGATAACAGCAAAATGAGTTGATGACATGGTCCTATCCTCACAATTAAGGAGACATTTGTCTAACCTCTGAACTTGATGGCCAAATACTGCCAAGGACTGTTCAGTATTAGCCAATCTGGCAGACCAATAGACAATGCAAAACGCCTCCTTCCAACATGCTGATTCACTTAACTTCCTAAAGAGGCATTTCTAGAGCAATATGAACGGCAGGGAGTATGGTAGAGCAAAATATTTGGAATCAGAGGGACATGAATTCGAAACTCAGTTAAGTACCTTTCTAACTGTGTGTTTGCGGCAGTTACTTGAGCTCTCTTAAGCTATCTGTTAAAAAAAAAAAGATTAACAGTAGCAACAGCATCTAAAGGACAGGGTTATTATGAAGAAAAAAATGCATGGAGTCAGGAATCTCAAGTCTGATCAAATTAGTAAGAATTTAATAATCACGTCCTGGCAGGGCCCTTCCTGTCAAGTCTTCCCTGAACCATGGTTGTAAAAGTTGAACAAAGATTCTCATGATGGAAAAAATTGGGCCCCCATACCTTCTATCCCCATTGTTTTCACGGTGTACCACCTTGTACCATTGAGGCTTCCTCCAGGGACAGGCTGGAGCATCAGTGCTGAGCCAAAGTCCCTTTCTGAGGAAAGTCTTAACACAGCGCACCTCTGTGCATAGGGCACCAAGATGAGTGACTCTGTTTCATCTTCATTAAAATGGCAACCTTGCCACCTACACACCTGTGCTACATTTCCTTTAAAATGACACCCCACTCCCAAAATGATTCATGATGCCTGGCATTCACTCCCCGTACAACCATCTCCCCTTGACGGTGGGCTGGCTCTAGTGACTCACTTCTAGCAAATAGAATATGGCAAAAGTGATGGGATACCACATCTGAGATTAGGATACAAAAAGACGGTAGCTTCTGTCTTCTCACTTGCTCTCTCTAGTGAAGGGCCGCCGCTATGTTTTGAGCTGCCCTATGTAGAGGCCCAATGTTAAGGAACTGAGGGTGGCCTCCAGCCAACAGCCCAGGAGAAACTGAATCCTGAAGAAAGCAATGCAAGTGCTCTGACAGTGGAACCTCCCCATGGAGGCTTCAGGTAAGAGAAATGTGTTCATGTTAAACTTTCATCGTTTAAAATGGGTTGAAGAGGGTTTCCCTGGTGGCGCAGTGGTTGGGAGTCCACCTGCCGATGCAGGGGATGCGGGTTCGTGCCCTGGTCCGCGAAGATCCCACATGCCGTAGGGCAGCTGGGCCCGTGAGCCATGGCCGCTGAGCCTGCGCGTCCGGAGCCTGTGCTCCACAACGGGAGAGGCCACAGCGGGGAGAGGCCCGGGTACCGCAAAAAAAAAAAAAAAAAAAAAAAGGGTTGAAGATAAGAAGAAGCTACCATATGAAAGAATATTTCTGTGTCTTTAAACTCCTACTGAAGGCACCACCCAATACATCGTCCACGGGCCCTCAAAAAGGTATTCTGATTGATGATCTTCATAATAACTTCTCGAAGGGTGATAAGCCAGTTTTCCTGATTCAGGCATGCCTCCTTTTATGACATAATGTGAGTCATACCTAATCGGGATTTCCTTTTTTGACTTGATCCAGGGAAGCTCAGACTCAAGTTTTATGTACATATACAGTGGCTGTTCTTGACCTAAACAGTTTGATTTAACTTTATTCCTCTATCTCTCCTTATTCAGTACTTGTTCTCTTAACCTAGTTATAAAATGAAAGAAATGAGAAAGGCATTTCTACTAGAAATCAGTTCTAAGGATATAACACAAAATGCAGACCAAGCCTAAGGCACATAAATGGCAAATAGGCTAAAAGTTCACCAATAAGGGTTAAGAATTAGAAAACATCCATCTGGTGGAACATTATGCAGCCATTTAGAGTGACGTGGAACAGTGGTTTTCAAAATGTGGTCCCGGGCCCCAACGCATCCACACCACTTGGGAACCTGTCAGAAAGGCAGATTCTCAGGCCTCACCCCCAATATTCTGGGAATGGCTCCCAGCAACATACATTTTAGCAAGCCCTGCATGTGATTCTGGTGTACCTAGAAGTTTGGGAACCAGTAATGTAGAAGAATCAGAATGATATGTTAAGTGAAATGAAGGATTCAGAGTTATACATTCAGCATAATCACAGCTACGTAAAATATATGTGGACAAAAAAGACTGGAAAGAGGTGCATTAAAATGTCTGCAGGGGTTACTTCTGAACAACACAGAACATTTAAAAATATCCCTAATTGAGTGTATTCTTTCGCAATCATAACTCTCCATCCGGAATGCCATGGATAGAGATGAAGGGATGGATGGATGCATGATTGACTGAGTTGGCAGACAGGCAGAAGCTGTAGCAGGTGGCTGTGCTGGGCAGGCAGCCCAGCGAAGGGTGCTTTCTGCAGGCACTGGATCGAGCATGAGGTCACACTGGGGCCACCTACCTTGGGCACGGGGTGGCCGTGCACATGGGTGGAGGTCACGCACTGGCGCACGGCATCTGTGGTCACGACGCGGCTGAGGCGCTGCACCTCACGGACGGTGCGGGTGTAGGGCAGTAGCTCGCGGTCCTAGTAGCGGATGGCCTGGGAGGTGTCCAGCACCGCATCCAGTTCCCGCTGCACCCTCTCTGCAGGCGGCTCTGCGTGGGTCCCGGGAAGGGCTGCAGCCCGACCTCCCCACCACGCCCTACCGTCCTCGTCCCCACCCAGAGACAGTCGCCAAGGTTCATCGCCCCTAGGTTGCCCTACCCCACTCAGCCACCCCTGGTCCCAACAGTGGCAGTCCCTCTCTGAGGCAGAGCTTGTGAACAAGATTTTGCAGGAGTTGCTCCTCCGAGGGGAACTTGAGGGAAGGGCTAGGACCCAGATTTCAGCACCCACTGTGTGCCAAGTGTTCTATATACAAAGAGTCCTATGGGATAGGAACTGTTGTCTCCACTTTACAGACAAGAAAACTGAGGCTGTGACAGGACCGGTACTTTTCTGAAGGCCACAAAACTAGTGGAACCAGGATCTGAACTCAGGTCATGGCCAGTTTGTCCCTGAGAGAACTCTAGCCGCCTTTCTTTCCTTTGTGATCTTGGTGGACATTGACACAGGGCCTGGCACTTAGTAGGTGCTGGATCATTACTGAATGGGTGAAATAATGTTGCCTCATTTCACACTGTTCCTAAGTGGTTGAATTACTTACCCAGGATCACTCAGTCAGTAGCAGGGTGGGACTAGAAGTCCCCACCCCCCAGCCCCTCCATCTGATTCAAAGCCATGAACACCTCCTACACCACAGCAGTGAGAGCAGGACCCACCGCTGGGGCCACAGACCAAAGACAGTGATGGGGACAGGTTCCTTCAGCCCAGAAGCCCACAGCAGGGGTAATGGGCATGGGGCAGTCAGCAGGGTGTAACCATGGCCCCCTTACCCCGGATGGCTCCATGCTGGACCACGTAGATGAGTGCCCAGCACAGGGTAGTGGCCGTGGTGTCGGTGCCTCCCAGAAACAGGTCGACCACTACCTGGATCAGGTTTTCTTCATTGAATGTAGAGACAGGGTCGTCCGTGGCCTGGTGGGTGGGGGATGAGTGGTGGGGAGAGCAGCTCTGAGTCTGAAGCTCTCCTCTCACAGAGCCCTGGCATCTCCCTGACTGAGGCCTGGCCTGTCCCTAAACTTGTGGGACCAGAACTCCTCTGGGGTCAGAAGGGCCTGAGTCCCAGGACTGCACTGACTTTTGAGGGGAAAACTGCCCTGACATCAGCCAGGTCCCCTGCTTCCCACCCTACCCATGTCTGCAGGAGCCAGCGCCGGCCTGGGTAAAGATAGGGAGGGAAAAACCCAAACGGCTGCTGCTTCAGCGTGTTCTGAAAAACTGAGGTCAGGATGAGGAACTGAGGCCGTGGCCTTGAAATGAGATGCAGCCGGGAAGACAGCCCCCTCCGTCCCTCCCTCCCTCCGTCTGCAGCTGTTTCAGGCCCACCTTAGTGATCTGGGCCAGGTAGCAGCTGATGAACTCCTTGGGGGCCTCAGGTGTCCTGAGTTTGTGTCTGCTGATCTCCCGGCAGATATAGCCTCGCACAGCCTTCTGGTACCTAAACATCTCCTGGTGGGGGCCTGGGAGGCGGTGGAAGGCCCAGGGGAACCGATCATACAGCTGTGGGGGAAGAGGCCTGCCCAGGGGCTGCTCAGGTGCTGACCCTGAGCCAGGGCAGCTCAGAATGGTGCTGGGGGCACCAAAGTGGTCTGGAACCTCTGACATGGGCATCCCAGGACCGCTCGTCATCTGGAAACTCTCCACACTCCCAAAGTAATCTAGACAGTAATGAAGGCAGTAGTAGCAGAGACTGGACCCAGGGCTCAGCTAGGATGTCGCAGGCCCAGACAGCTGTATTTAAGGGGGTTTAACCTGTCTCTTACTCCCTGCCCACACTTCCATGCTCAACCACAATAAAGGAACTTTGATGCTGTGAATCGTCATTTTGCTGAGCAGAGGCTGCCTGAGGAACCCAGAATCAGGCCCCATGGCCTTCCTCCTGCCTACCTGACACCCTCCCTGCTATGCCCTGGCTGAGGCCCCTGCCTACCCTGGGCCCCCAGCTGTCCAATGGTCGGCACACCTGCCTCCCCGAGGGCCAGCTTACCCTGCACCAAATGGTGCTGACAAAGGCCAGGCCAAAGTCGATGGCTTGAATCAGTTCCTGGAAGAAGGGATCCTCCAAGAGGAAGCGGCAGCCAAACACGAGGGTCCCAATGACTCTGGCCGTGGACGTGACAATGTGTACCCGAGGGTCGAAGGGTCTACCTGAGAACAGAGGGGCAGGGCTCAGGGCGAGGAGGCAAAAAGAGCACTGCCCTGAGTGTTCATCCAGTCTGTATAAGGTCACTCATTGCATCACTCATTCATTCCCAGTCTTCAGTCATTCACTCAGCAAATGCTTACGGAGCAACTTCTATGAGCCAGGCTTGGTGACAGGCGCTGGGTTTGCAGGGAGAGGTGTGGGAGACAGACCCATTTAAACACACTAGAACGTGGGGCAGGTATGTCCCAGCTGGGAACAAAGGATGCAGGGACCAGCTGTGCCTGGGATTTGGGGAGGGCTTCTTAGGCAGGTGATGTCAGCCAGGTCTGAAAGGAGCAGTGGTTTCTCACAGGGAGGAAAGGGGAGTGGATTAGGACATTCCAGAGGGGGAACAGCATGTGCAAAGGGTCTGTGGTATAAAAGGCTCAAGATGTTGAGGGAGGACATTTCCCCATCTGTAGAGAAGGGCTTCAGGCTTCTCAATGGACTGGACATTCCTGGGCCTCTGTCTGCCCACTTGCCCACCTTACAGAAACTCCTGATTTATTGATGTAGCACAAATCCCCTACTGGACCCGCAAAGGGTCCACCCCTTTACACACACACACACACACACACACACACACACACACACACCCCCGAGGGCTCAGCCTCCTTGCAGGAGTGTGCTTGTTTGTTGTGGAGGGATTAGGGTGGTCTTGCCCCAGCCGCTCCTTACCCTGCTCCTGGTGGAAGCCCTCTGCCAGCTCTGCCGCCTCTCCCTGCAACTGCAGCTCCAGTGCCAGCTTGCCTAGGCCTAGCTCCCGAAGCGTTGCCAGGCAGAAGCGTCTCTGCTGCCTCCACGTGTGCCCATTGCTGCAGATGACCCCTGGGCCCGGGTTGGGGGACAGTCAGCAGCCCATCCCAGCCTCCCAGGCCAGGGCCACCTGGCTCTCACTCAGGCAGGGAGAGCAGACCCCTGGGCAGCCTTCCCAATCAGCTCGCGGCTGGTGCTCTGACCGAGGGGCATTTGGCGGTCATGTGGTCCGTGGGCCTGGTACCATCAAGGTGAGCTCAGCTATGCCCTCCTCCCAAGCTGCCAATCTGATTTTGCCTTTAAGAGTCCCTACAAGAAATGGAGGAGGAGATAAAGAAGGGAAGGGAGGATGGAGCCTGGAGGGGAGGAGGCGGGGGGAAGGGCATTTGCTGAGCCAGGCGCTGTCCTGGGCACTCTTGGCTGTAGGGCTCACTTAATCTCCCCCACATCCCGAGGAGGCGAGAGCAGCCACTATCCCCATCTAACAGACGGGCACACTGAGGGACGGAGAGGGAGGCTGCCTCGCCCGGTCACACAGCTGGCAGGGGCACAGCGGAGACTTGACTCAGGTCTTTTTGACCCTCCAGAGCTGGTTCCTTCCCATGCTGCCCCCTCCCCTCGCACAGCGGTGTTTGAGGAGACCCGAGTCCTCCTGGCAGATTCCTCCCTGTTAACAGTTCTGGGTCACCCCAGGGGACTCCTGGGTGCAGTCACCATCCAGCCACCCCATTCCCAGCAGAGAGGGCAGCCTTGCCTCTTTCTCCAAACACGTCCCGGAAGAGCGGGGTGAGGGGCCGGCCTGAGAACTGCTCCGAGTTGGAGACCAGGGCTTCCTTCACTACCCAGAAGCCACTCAGCACCACCACGGGCGTCGGGCCCACCCACGTGGTGAACACGTTGCCGTGAGCCTGGGCCAGCTGCGGAGAGACAGGGTCCCAGGGCTGCAGAGAAAGCTCAGCTGGCCCCATTCCCGGGAACCTTCCTCTTGGCATGAATCTCCACCTTCTCGCACCCAACACTTACCTCGGGTGCACCTTCTCAGAGCACCCGCCACCCCATTCGTCAGACAAGCCAAACCCTGGGTTCCCACAGCCAGCACTAGTGCCAGCTGGGGTCACATCACAGGCTCCCTGAGCACCTAGAATAGTCAGGGCCCAGCACTTACACATACGGCGTCTGGTTTGGACCCCAAGGATCCTGGGAGGTGGGTATGCTCTACCCATTTTACAGATAATAGTCAATTATAACTATACTTTCTTCAGGGCTCAGTGTCCAGTGTGGCCTTTACATATATTACTTGAGTGCACTTTCAGTATAAGTGTGCGAGGTAGGTATCATAATCTCTAGTTTATGAAAATGGAGGCCAGGGAATTCCCTGGCAGTCCAGTGGTTAGGACTTGATGCTCTCACTGCCAGGGGCGTGGGTTCAATCCCTGGTCGGGGAATGAAGATCCCGTAGGCTTCACGGTGTGGCCAAAAAAAGAAAAAGAAAAACAAAGAAAGAAAATGGAGGCCAAAAAAGAAAGCAAAAGACCAGGGCTTCATACCCAGGTGTCCCGACTCTCAGTGCAGTGCTTTTCCTACTACATGAGGAGCCTGGGGATCGTGGTCATCTAGAATCTTCAACCAGAATTTTATAAAATACCTAGTCAACATTGATGACAGCTGAGCATTGTCATGGGGAGGGGAATTGTCTCCTCCAGTTCTCAGCAATAAGTCAGCTCTGGCCCGGATTTCAGACCCCCCACTCAGGGCAACAAAACCCTCCCACTGGTGGGATCCACCCACCCTAGAAGGGGGCTTGGTGTAGCAGTGCTACCTGAGTGTGCCCTCGGGGGTCCCATTCTCCCCAGTTCCCATCTCAAGTGGCTTTTCAGAAAATTCCTTCCAGCCACAAACAGTGCTCTCCTGGAGCAGAGTCCTGTTAAAGAGTGTTCTCCACCTCATTACATTGGCAGTGGAGCTCTGCCGCAGAAACCTCTTGGGTGACCTCTGTGCAAAGTTGTTTTTTTTTTTTAAAATATTTATTTACTTATTTATTTGGTTGCTCCAGGTCTCAGTTGTGGCATGTGAACTCTTAGTTGCCGCATGTGGGATCTAGTTCCCTGACCAGGGATTGAACCCACGCCCCCTGCATTGGGAGCGTGGAGCCTTAGCCACTGGACCGCCAGGGACGTCCCTGTGCAAAGTTTTTACATTCAATGTTTGCAATCCCCCAACAACCCTGCATTTGACAGATGAGAAAACTGAGGCTTGAGGTCATAGAGCAAGTGAGTGGCAGGTGCAGGATTCACCTCCCCAGGCGTGTCTGAGCCCAGTTCCTTGCTTCTAGTGTCCCTGGGCTGAGGGGGAGGGTCCATGTGCCCCCCTCTCCGGAGGGCCTCCAACTCAGGACGGATTCCCTACCTGGAGAAGTGTCTCTGGGTGCAGCTGAAAGCTTAGTTGCCATAGGTTTCCAAGGATGGGGAAGGGGAAAGGACCAGGAGGAAGGGGGCTCCTTTCCCAGTAGATGGTGCCAAGTTTCAAGAGCAGGAAGGAGACAGCCAGCAAAGCCAGCCCGCTGAGCAGGGAGAACATCTTGGGCCTGCATGTCCCTCACCCCTTTGCCTCCAGCCCTGGGCTGCCAGTGCGCTCCAGCCTTCTCTTTAGCTCTGTCCGGCCACCCTCCTCTCCAGCGCCTTCTGACCTCCGCTGTTATCCCAGCACAATCAGGCAGTGTCATGTTGGGAGGCAACCCCAGGAGTCTTCTCACAATGGAGTAAATCCACTTGGTCACGCTAGTCACACCCAGGCCTGGCTACTCAGCAGGGCCACAGGGCCCCGGCCTGGGACAGGTTGGGACAGCTTCATTCCCAGAGCAGCCTCACCTCTGGCCCATGGAGCTCAACCCCAGTCAAGGTCCTCTCGGCCTCTTCCTGCGAGTCTCAGCCGACCGCCTGGGTCAGCTCGGCAACGGACGGGGCAGCCACTGGCAGCGGCGGTGTCTCCCCTTGGGATATGCTATTCTGGCTCAGCATGATGCAGACTGCGCTCATCTTTCCTGCTCCCCTCTGCCCAGGTGCTAAACAGTGTCTCTGGAGGCCTCTCCAGCCTCCCAGTCACCCCCACCCCTGCTCCAGCCTCTGGTCAGCTTGAACTCTTCACCTGCCCGGGATCCTCGTGTTTGTCAGTTGTCACTTTCTGTAGCCTTTGCTTTTATCTCAGCTGACCTGGAGCCAGATTGCTGAGTCGAAATCCTAGTTCTCCCCTTACTAGGTGAGGACCTTGGGTAAGTTATTCAGCCTCCCCCTGCCTTGGTTTTCTCATTTGTACAATGGTGATGATAATTTTAGGCACTGCCTCAGAGAGTTGTTGTACCAGGTGTGGCGGGAGATAAATGGTTCACTCAAGTTGAGTAAATTGAAGATAGTTTAAGAGAGATTTACAAAGGTGTGTGGGCAGGAGGTAGTGGAACCACAAGGCACGGTGCAGTGCTCCAGGGTAGCCACGCGGGGGCGTCCTGCCCACTCAAGGCTGAGAAGGAGAGGGGCATCGATTAACCCGTGTGGAGTTTCAGTTCAGATAGATGGAAAAGCTCTGGAGATGGATGAGGGTGATGGCTACACAACAAAGTGAACGCACTTAATGCCACTCAACTGTACACTTAAAAATGATTAAAATGTGGGAAATTCCCTGGCGGTCCAGTGGTTAGGACTCCTTGCTTGCACTGTAGGGGGCCCAGGTTGGATCCCTGGTCGGGGAACTAAGATCCTGCGAGCTGCACGGTGTGGCCAAAAAAAAAAAAAAAGATTAAAACGGTAAGCTTTATACTGTGTATATTTTACCACAATTTTTAAAAAAGCCAAGGGACAGAGACATCAGTAGAGGAGCCTGGAGCCCTTAGTTTGGTGGAGACCCACCAGTGACTCTTGGTGGATCACTGACAAGAACTCTGGCCTTCAGTAGTGAGATGCAGCTGGTTTATGGCAATCCTGCAGAAAATAAATACCCCATCCTCACTCTGCTCTACCCTCTGATGTCTGTAATGTAATGTGCCTCCCATTGGTCAAATCCAATTAGAAGCTGGAGGGCAAGAAATCCTGTAGAAAATGTAAAATGGTGCAGCTGCTTTGGAAACCCTCTAGCAGTTCCTCAAATGGTTAATCATAGAATTAGCACATGACCCAGCGGTTCCACTCCTAGGTGTATACCCAAGAGAAATGAAAATATATGTTCACACCACAATGTGTACACAAGTGTTCATAGCAGCAGCATCCATAACGGCCAAAAATGATGAATGGTCCATCAACTGAGGAATAGTTCTCAGACTTCACTCTGCATGTGGAAACCCTGCACTAATCTCTCCATCCACACAGTCAGTCCTTCCCCATCTCTATGCCTTTGCTCATGTAGTTCCCTCTGCCTGGAGGCCCTTCCCCCATGTCTCCTCCTCTAGAAGTTCCATCTATCTTCAAGGCCTCTCTCACCTGGATGTGATGACAAGGATGCTCCCCTCACAGGGCTGTTGGGAGGATGAGCTGAGACAATGTGAGATGCAAGTGCTTGTGGATAATGTACACACTGGTACAAATACTGTTACTGCTGCAATTTCCACAAAACTGCTGGCTTCCGCTTTTTATAAGTTGCCTTCCCCTCTTCAACATGTCATGTTCCTTCTTCCTCAAATTGTTGCTTAAGAGCCTACACTTCTCGAAATGCTTCTCTAGCCAACCTCACCGGTCTCTATCCACTACCTCCAAACACCCCAACCCTCTCCCACAGTGGTCCTTGCCTTGGCTCTGTTAACTACATGGGTATCCACTCCATCTCTTCCACAATATGACAAGGTCCTAAGGGCCTTCCTTTGGGTTTCTCCAACAGTGTCACCCGATTGCTCAGAGTCCCAAGGTGCCATTAGGTAACGTGGACTTACTAACAGAAGGACCTGGTGGCCCCCCAGGCCAGTCCCACTGCTCACTTTCCTCTGTGTGAGCACACCAGTGTCCACTGCATGAGAGCTCTTTCATGGTGGTCCTTCCACACATGTTTAGACTTTTGCTTTACCCCCTCCTCTCCCCCACTGCAGTGTGGGGACCTTGGAATATCTCACATGTAACCTAGTACACCATTGCAGCCTTTGAGTTAACTCAGATGGTTTTGGTGGTTTGGGCACATGGGGATGGTGTTCTGGGGACGGCTGGGGTGGGTGGTGCTGGCAGGCATGAGGGTTTTAGTAGAGGCTTTTGCACAAATGCAGGGAATTGGGCAGTGGCTGTGACGGTGACTCTGGTTTGGGAGATTGTCGTAGGATAGAAAGATGGGTCGGTCATCTGTCCTGTGACCCACTGACCACATTTCATTCGGGTCCAGCTACATTCTGGGTGTCTTGGCTAGGTAGGAATGTTTCTCAGAGCCTCCTCAGAATCAGATACAGCATTGGAAGCCTTTTCTTTAAGACACAGAAATTTATTCCCCTAATGGGAGACTTGCCTGGTCAACATTTCTAAGTGTGTTGAACTTTGACAAACTTCCTCCCCTCCTTCTGGCTCCTGAGGGTGGGATGTAGCTCCTGGAAGAGAGACACACACAGCACACAGGGCCAGACCGCAATCCGATTCTGGGGATGGCAGGTCCAGGACCTGGAACGGAGGCTCCAGGACACTAACCCCCTCCTCATTGCTTGGCCAAGGCCCTCAGTGTTACACTGTGAGGTGTGCGCTCCCCAACAAGATGGTGGAGGTAGGCCACACGGTTCCCACTTAGAGGGAAGTCCCCATGCAGTGTCTGATCCTGGGGTAGCCCACCCTCAAGTCATACCTTCAGAGATGGTCCCCTTATGATTCCAGCCACCATCACCATCTAGGCCATGGGGCTCCCTGTTTCCTTTTTAGAATTCTAAGCCAAGGGCAGACAAAGCTCAGACCCCCATCTCTTATTCCTCTAGGAGCGACTCAAATCAACTAAAGATGTCTTGGCTGGGAACCTGCCCTGTGTGAGATATCTGCCCATCGAATTCCTAAACCAGTGCTTTCTATGACACTGTGATGGATGTTACTATAAGCAGGTAAGGTAGGGGATCCCCGGAGAAAGAAAACCAAGCAAGCCTGGCTTTCTGGACATAAAAGAAGCCATTTTGGGCCTAAGTCATTTTGTGATCTATGCCTGGCCACAATGCTGGCCCTTGATCGTTAAAAACTAATGACCCTAAGGGAACAAAAGAATGCAGAAACAAACAACTGTTATCAGGCAAGAGAAGTAAAATTAGCAAAGGTAATATGGGCTCTCAAGGCTCCCGGTTCTGCTACCACGGTAAACATTAGCCTGAAGGGTTCAACCACCAGATCAACTGGAACCTAAGGGATGATGATGTTGACCTTTTCTGACCCTCGTGACTCCAATCAACTAAAGCTTGGACTCCGTAGACCGCCCAGGCCCCTTTATGAATATACATCTACACTTAGCTTAAAACGCCCCCAGTTTTGCTGTTTGGGGAGACACTGCTTTGGGAAAGATCCCAGTGTTCTCCTTACCTGCTGCGAGTAGTAAATCCTTCTCCTCTCCTGCTCTTTGGCTTGGGTACATCTTTTGGCTCGACACCCACCAGGAGGCGAACCCAGTTTCTGCGTACCATTATTGCTTCTGTCTTACAGATGAAGAAAGCAAGGGTGAACTGATTTGCTCAAGAAAGTGGTAGGGCTACAATTCTAACCCAGGTCTTCTGTCTCCAAGTTCAGTTTTCTCTTTCCACAGCTGCCTCTCAGCTGGGACAAGCCAACATACTCAAAAGGGAGTTTACTAAAGGCCAAGAGAAAAACAAATGTGAGAAACCCTGAGCCAGTCATGCTTCCAGAGATCCTGATGCGGCTGTAGAGGCCTCCTTCACAGGGCCCAGGCTGGTCCCAGGTCTGGCTTTGCACCCTGTCTGATGCTGCACCCAGGAGCCCCTTCTTCAGAACTGAGATGCCCTTTCCACTCCTCCTTTCTCTCCTCTTCCCCATCCGGGGGGACCCCCTTCTGTGGCCCCTGGAGAAACAGTGGTTATGGACAGCATATCACAGCCTCAACCAAGGGGCCTGGGCCCCAGCAGGAGGTATTCTCCAAAATAGACTGCTCCCTGCAATGTGATGGATTCCAGATAAAAGGCTGCTTCCTCCCACCTCTAGATCTACCCAAACCTGGGCCTAATCCATGCTCACTTCCACTCCACACCCACTCCAGCAAGGTTTGGGCTATCTGTAGCCCCACCCCTACCTCTCCCTCCACTCTGAAGGGGAGGAGACAAAAATAAGGAGGTACGGAGACCACTAGAGATAAAAGAAATAAGAAGAGGTGAGAGAGGAGAGGTCCCTAAAGTTATTTCCGTACACATGAACAAAGAGAGGGACTTGTACTTCCTACATTTGTGTTGAATTTGCACAATGCGCCTTATGCCTCCTGGGAGTGAGTGGGAAAAAATACAGGTGGCCTCCGGACAGCTAGACGAAGTCCCCAAAGAACTGGAGCTATTTCTGGGGAAGACCGGGAGACCCACAGGTCCCTAACTGAAGGAGGGTCAGACTCAGAGACCATAATACCCAGGCAACCGGGACAATGGCCGGCCCTAAAGGACACGTCATGCTTTGCACATTATAACATTAATTGTGCCTCTTTCATTCTCCAAAGTATCCCAGTTTGACCACTCCCCATGAACACCCTACAGCCTCCGACTCCGAAAGTCTCCAGGCTTTGCAGGCAGGGAAATGATGATGTGATGTCTCACTGTAATGAGATCTCAGCATTGAGAATTCTGCTGAGCATTCCAGTTCCCACAGGGAGTGGCTTGCTTTCAACCTCAATTTGAGAGGGGGAGTGGGGCCACAAAAGACACTCCCATGCGCCACTGCTGTGCCCCAGGAGTAGGATCCCAGGGCTCGGGAGGAGGCTTGGTGTCTGAAGAGCGCGGCGGAGGGTAGCCAACGCCCTCCCCATGCACACGGGCACACCCACACCCAGCACCTCCTGCCTTCACGGAGCTCCGGAGTAGTTGAATTATTCATCAAACCAGAACGATGTTGTCATTATACTCAGCCTATTCCTCTTATGCAAACAAGATTTATGGAAGTTTTTTGTTAAAAATATTAACTATATTTTAAACAGTCAAAAGGAAAGACCCAAAATCTTACGGAGGACACTGGAAATAGACGGAGACAAATGTACTTACAGTGCCTGAGCTTAAGAATAAGAGTGGAGACACCATGTGTTCCAGAATCCCCATTGAGAAGGAGAGAATTTTCCCAGCAGCAAATTCTGAAAGGGATTTACTGTGCGGACTATTATCTAGAGACAAAGTTGTCAACAGAGATTTTCTGGAAGACGAGCAGCAGCTTTCCTCATGGGTCCATTTCTGAGAATGACTCTAGTACTGACCAAGGACAAAGAATTGAAACCAGAGGAGTGACGGTCTCTCTGTAAGTACAAAATGGCTCGCCTAGTGTGGCGTGATTTACAGGGAGAATCCGATCATACCTAGGAGTGGGTAGTATCACGTCTCTTAGTCAAACACTGTTTTGCTTATCTAACTATGAATGCCAGCGGTGGTATCACATGGTGGGTGGCCAGGACCGAGCACCTACAATCTTGACCAGCTGCCAGGCTCCCAAAGGAAACATCCACCAAGGACGCTCTAGGCAAAAACCCTTCCACTGATTACTTCAAGGTTCTGCCCTCTGTGAGGCAGCTTGGTGGGTTAGTCTGGACAGTCTGGTGCAGAGGGCTCCTGGGGCTGATCTCACGGAGGCCCAAGGCCAAAGGCCTTTTTGGCCTTTTGGCACCATCCCCGGGCTCACATCCTTATATTAGACCCTCAGACCTTTCCACACTCAAGGTGAGAACGCATGACCCCAAGGTCATTACCATTTCAAGGTAAAGAACACCGCTGACAGGAGCAAAGGGTGTCTGTACAACCCAGGCCAGAACCGGTCCAGGCACCTCCCCAGTTATGAGAGAGCCTGGCTGCTCTCAGCATGCTGGCTGCATAGAACAAGAGCAGAGAATCATGGAGGAGGAAGGAGGGAGAGAAAAAGAGACAGCTACAGAGAGCACATTGTTTCAGTCTCTCTTCTTTTTCAGCCGCGAGCTCCATGTGTCTGTTTTTGGTCTCCAGTGGCCAGCAGAGTGCCCAGCACTTAATGGATGCTCCAGAAATATTTTGGGGGGAAAGGAAAAAGTCCAGAGGAAGCTAGAGTCCAGGTATCGGGAAGCTGGGAGGGAAGAGATAGTTGGGTCAATAACATGGGAAGGAGAAGTGAGAGCTTGGAGGGAAGGCCTCTCTCATAGGCCCGTGGGGATGAGGTAGGGGAGGACCCCAAGTGGGCCTGTTGACACATTTTCTGTCATCAGTGGACAGAATGGTCCCAGGACCACAGCCCACTAGATTCTTTGTCAAGGACACAAAAGGTTGGTCAGGACAGTGTCCCTCAGCCCCTAGAACTGTCTGGGCAAGGTGAGTGTCTTGGCCCCAGCAACCGTGTGCCCACACTCCTCCCTGGCTGGCACTGGGCCAGTCCTGGGTGTGTGATGGGGCTCCTCTTCAGGAAGGCGGCTGTACCATAGCTGTGGGAGAGCAATTCCAAGCTCTGACAGTTCTCACTCAGGCAGCAGCTGGCTTGGTCTTCCTATGCTGAGTCCACCAGAGGGGGTGGGCGGGAGTTTGCCGGAGCCCAGGCCAGAGACAGCAGCAGGACAGGGAGAAGATCCCAGGAAAAGAGGTGACCCCCTGCCTCCAAATACACACCATCTCCCTCGTGGGAGCTAGGAGGGATGGACACAGTTCTGGAGCTACGCTTCAAATGAGGTTACCAGGACCCAGGTTTTTCAGGACATATTTGTTGATCCATGTTAATCAGAACTGGAGCTGGAAGAAATCTTAGAGACCATCTGGTCCAGCACATTCATTTATTCCTGAAGCAACTGAGGCTGAGGTCATCAGATGCAAGAGAACCACTAGAAGTCTAGAATCAAACTGTCTGGGTTTGAATTATATGTAATTTACCACGTACTGGATGTGTGACCCGAGAGAACTTAATCTTCATGGACCTGTTTCTTCATCAGCAAAACGTGTTTAATAACACCTACCTAGTGCAATAATTGAGAAAATTAAATAAGGTCATATTGCAGGCGCCTCCACAGTGCTTGGCACACAGGTGCTCAGATAATATGAGTACTCTCTTTCCTTGTTGAAGGTGACAACACTGATAGGTTATAAAGCTTATTAGGTTTAAAACATTAATTAAAATACAACAAATCAATACTTATTATGAAATAGACATGAGGATTTTATGAGACTAGTATTTTGTTTCTATACCTGTAAACAGGCTCCAACGGGTCACTAATTCCCTGCAGCAGAGGTGGCTAGATGTTCACCAAAGCTGTTTTGTCCTCAAAGCAGTTTTTGCCTCCTGGGCACATAGCTAGACATTGCCCAGCTTCCCTCGCAGCTACAGAAGTGAGCTCTAGCCAGTGGAATTTGAGTGGAAGTAATATATAATATCTTTAGGTCTGGCCCACAAAAACTTCCTGTTCAACACTGCATGCTCTTTCTTCCCTGGTTTACTAGCCCACACAGAGGATCTGGCTGAGGACTTCAAGCCTAGAGGTTGGCAAAATGACCAGAAGGAGAAAGCCTGGGTTCACGAGTGACTCTCACTCCCCCGCTTCCAGCACCACACTGCTCTGTGACAGGGTGGGGTCATTGTGATAAGCTGCTGAAAGCAGTTAGCAGATTCTGACTATCTACTTGGACTCAGGGAATTATAAGCCGTGAGAGGACAGAATGGTGATGTGGAAATTGCCTTTAAAAATCAAATTTAGGGACTTCCCTGGTGGCGCAGTGGTTAAGAATCTGCCTGCCATTGCAGGGGACACGGGTTCAAGCCCTGGTCCGGGAAGATCTCACATGTCACGGAGCAACTAAGCCCGTGCACCACAACTACTGAAGCCCACGTGCCTAGAGCCCACGAGCCACAACTACTGAGCCCATGTGCCACAACTACTGAAGCCCGCGCGCCTAGAGCCCATGCTCCGCAACAAGAGAAGCCACCGCGATGAGAAGCCCGCACACCGCAACGAAGAGTAGCCCCACTCGACACAACTAGAGAAAGCCCACATACAGCAAGGAAGACCCAACGCAGCCAAAAATAAATAAATAAATATTTAAAGAATAAAATTTAAAGACAACATGGAAAACTGAAAACTGAAACAACCTAAATATCCATCAAAATTGGATTGTTTAGAGACTTTCCTGGTGGCGCAGTGGATAAGATTCCATGTTCCCAATGCAGGAGGCCCGGGTTCGATCCCTGGTCAGGGAACTAGACCCCACATGCATGCTGCAACTAGTTGCATGCCACAACTAAGGAGTCTGCATGCTGCAACTAAGGAGCCCATGAGCCTCAACTAAGGAGCCTGCCTACCACAACTAAAACCCAGCGCAAGCAAATAAAAAAAAATTGGATTGTTCATATAAAAAGCACATCAAAGTCATCTTCTCAGTGAGACTGGACAGCTTCTCTATAATTTTACCCTCTGGTGCCCTTCCCTGCTTTATTTATCTTTTTCCTGGACCTTATCATTATCTAATATTCCACATATCTTACTGACTGCCTGTTCTCCCAATAGGATGTAAAGTCCATGAGGGCAAGGATGTTCTCTGTTTTATTCACTACTATACTGTCAGTTCTTAGAACAGTGTCTGCCTTATACTAGATGCTCAATAAATACTTTTTGAATGAAACAAATAAGTGTATCTCTACAAGACAATGCTATAAAACTATTAAAATCATGTTTCTGAAGAATAGTTGACATGAGAAAATGTTCATAATATATTAGTTGAGATCATACAAGTTGTATATGTAAGTTATCCTAATTTTATTTTTAATGATTTTTATTTTATTTTGGCTGTGCCGTGAGGCTTGTGGGATCTTAGTTCCCCGGCCAGGGACTGAACCTGGGGCCATGGCAGTGAAAGTGCCAAGCCCTAACTACTGGACCGCCAGGTAAGTCCCTGAATTATATTTTAAATGAATAATGCTGTTATGTGTTTTTAAAAAATGCCTGGAAAAATACAGATCAAATTATTAACAGTGGTTGCCTTTTTCTGTAGGGAGTGATTAAGATGCATTTCTACTCTCTACATTTTTTATGTTTAAGTGCTACTTGGATTTCTAACAAAAATGCATACATAGTATTTTTGATAATTTTTTAAAAAGGAAAAAAATACATGTTTAGAAAAAGCTATAAAGAATACAACCAGGCATGAAGAACCTAGGGGCAAGACAGGAATAAAGACGCAGACCTACTAGAGAATGGACTTGAGGACACGGGGAGGGGCAAGGGTAAGCTGGGACAAAGTGAGGGAGTGGCATGGACATATATACACTACCAAACGTAAAATAGATAGCTAGTGGGAAGCAGCTGCATAGCACAGGGAGATCAGCTCGGTGCTTTGTGACCACCTAGAGGGGTGGGAAAGGGAGGGTGGGAGGGAGGGAGATGCAAGAGAGAAGAGATATGGGGATATATGTATATGTATAGCTGATTCACTTTGTTATAAAGCAGAAACTAACACACCATTGTAAATCAATTATACTCCAATAAAAACGTTAAAAAAAAAAAAAAAAAGAAAGAATACAACCAGGGACTTACCTGGCGGAACAATGGTTGAGACTCTGTGCTTCCACCGCAGGGGGCGAGGGTTCGATCCCTGGTTGGGGAACTAGGAACCCGCATGCTGCATGGCACAGCCAAAAACAAACAAAAAACCCGTTAAAAAAAAGAAAAGAAGGGGCTTCCCTGGTGGCGCAGTGGTTGAGAGTCCGCCTGCCGATGCAGGGGACACGGGTTCGTGCCCCGGTCAGGGCGGGAAGATCCCACATGCCGCGGAGCGGCTGGGCCCGTGAGCCATGGCCGCTGAGCCTGCGCGTCCGGAGCCTGTGCTCCGCAACGGGAGAAGCCACAGCGGTGGGAGGCCCGCCTACCGAAAAAAAAACAGAAAAAAAAAAAAAAAAGAAAAGAGGGCTTCTCTGGTGGCGCAGTGGTTGGGGGGGTCCGCCTGCCAATGCGGGCGACGCGGGTCCGTGCCCCGGTCCGGGAAGATCCCACATGCCGCGGAGCGGCTGGGCCCGTGAGCCATGGCCGCTGAGCCTGCGCGTCCGGACCCTGTGCTCCGCAGCGGGAGAGGCCATAGCGGTGAGAGGCCCGCGTACCGCAAAAAAAAAAAAGAAAAAAGAAAAGAATACAACAAGATAACACTGGCTATTTTTGGGTGATGGATGCCGCAGTAGTGTTGTGAAACCACCCCACAATGTAATGGCTTAAAAGCATTTTATTTTGCTCAGGAATTTGGGGACAGTTCTGGCTGGCCAGTTCATCTCTGATTTACGTGGCATCAGCTGGGATGACTGGGGCTGGAGGTTTCACTTCCAAAATGGCTTCTTCACTCACATGTCTGATGTCTCAGTACTCCCCGGCCTCACTCCATCTCCATACACTCTCTCATCTTCCAGGAACCCTCCATATGCTTTGTAAATCTCACGGTATGCTGGTCTCCAGATAGCTGCACTGCTGACATGGTGGTTGGCTTCCAAGAGGCAGGAAGTGTGAGCTGCTAGGCCACAAAAGGGCTTTGTGCAAAACTGGCACAGCACCACCATATTCTGTTGGTTAAAGTAGCCACAGAGCCCACGCAGATTCAAGGGGGTGGAGATACAAGACTCCACCTCTTGATGGGAGAGTAGCAAGGTCACATTGCAGGAAAGCCCATGAGATGGGAGATGCTGTGGCAGCCATGCTTGTAAAACACACTGCCATGGTAGGGTTCAGGCAATTTTGGGTTTCTGCACTGCACCTGTCTGCATTTTCCAAATTTTGTACAAAAAGCATGCATTATTTTTATAATAAGGAAAAAAATTTATTTAGAAAATATGTCTCACGACCATGCAGGCAACCATCAGTGCAAGGTAAGGTTTCTGCGTGCCCCCCCCCCCCCACCCGTGACTCATTTCCTCTCAATACTAGGCCCTATTTCTAGGTGATCAATCAGGAAAGGGGTAGGAAAGGAGCTGTCACATCACTAAGCCACACCTCAAATGCCGACCAGGGATTGAACCCGGGCCCACTGCAGTGAAAGTGCAGAGTCCTAACCACTGGATTGCCAGGGAATTCCCGAGGAATCAAATTCTTTTTTGTCATGACCACGAAGAAAAGTCTGCAACACTGGCTTCTATTAACAAATATTCACTGAGCATCCACGTATAAGGCATGATTCAAGAGTCAGCTAAGTAGTGTCATACTTATTAAGCACCTTCTATATGTAAAACGTAATACTTAAGCCAGGAGTTATAAGGTATACAAAATATACCTTATAATTAAAGGTATATTTAATACGATGATTTACTGCCTTCAAGTTTATATTCATGGGCTAAAATATAAGGAAATAATCAACCATTATATGCAGAGCAAACGGAAATAAACCTTAAAATAGATTTGTGCGCAAAGTGTTGGAGGAACCCAGAGGAACTTAGTTTTAAGAGAAAGGCTTTGTGGAGGACATAGTATCTGAACTGAGTTTAAGAAAAAAAACATGGTTTTGTTGAAAAAAACATGGCTTTGTTTGACAAGAGAGAATCAAGGGATTCCAGGCTAAGAAAATAGCAAAGACTTAAAGGTGTGAAAATATTGACTTGTTTTTGGAAAGATTGAGTAGAAAAGGAGGGTTGGAGGCAAATAATGGACACCCTGACTGCCAAACTCAGGAATATAGGCCACTCTACAGGCAAATGTCCCCTGAAGATTTTTGGAGGATAAAGTATTTGATCCACTTGCATTTTGGTTTGCATTTTGGTTTGCGTTTTGGCAGTGGTATATACAGTGGTTTGGAGAAAGACACTGAGGCAAGGAGACTAGCTATGAGGCTGTAACTACAATATTTAAAAAAAGAAAGGAGGTGAGTCTAAATTAGGGCAGAGGGAGAGAAGGGGGTGGTAGTGGTGATACATAGGACCTGGAAGTGGCTAAATTTACTGGGAACGGGCAGGAGAACTGAAATAACTCAAGGCTTCTAGCCTGAAAGACTTAAGGAAGTCAGAGGGGCTATTAATTAAGACAGGGAGCACTGATTTGCAAGAAGCTGTTTGAGGGGCCTGGGAGATGCGCCCAGCAGGCAGCAGAGATTGGTACTAGAGAGGTCAAGTCCACAGTTGAAGGTTTGTGTTGGTGGGAGTGAAAGAATCCAGGCAAGGAGAGCAAAGGGAGAGGGCAAAAGGCAGGGAAATGCCTCCTTTTAAGGGGACAAAAGCAGGTTACAGGGGTGGGAGGAAACCCAAGAGATGAAAGAACAAAACTGAAGGAGGGGAAGTTAGTGTCACGTGCTGCAGTGAGCTTGACTAGGGCAACCACGTAGGGCTCCTTCTGCTGACCTTGTTACTCTTCTTTTTTTTTTATTTTTATTGGAGTATAATTGCTTTAGACTGTTGTGTTAATTTCTTGCTGTACAGCAAAGTGAATCAGTCATACGTGTGCTTATATCCACTCTTTTTAAGATTTCCTTCCCATTTAGGTCACCACGGAACACTGAGCAGAGTTCCCTGTGCTATACAGTAAGTTCTCATTAGTTATCTATTTTATACATAGAAGTGTATATATGTCAGTCCCAATCTCCCAATTCATCCCACCCACTTCTTCCCTCCTTGGTAACCATAAGTTTGTTCTCTACATCTGTGACTCTATTTCTGCTTTGCAAATAAGTTCATCTCTACCATCTTTCTAGATTCCACATATAAGCAGTATTATACGATATTTTTGTTACCCTTCTTGGAGGGTAAATCCAGTGCATCCAAAAACATGGTTGCTTACATTGGCGCCATCCAACAGAACTTTCCACAATGATGGGAATGTTCTATGTCTGCGCTGTCCAGTACAGTAGCCACAGGCCACATGTGGCTACAAGAGCACTTGAAATGTGACAACTGAATTTTTTTTTAAATTTAATTAATTTATTTATTTTTGGCTGCGTTGGGTCTTCATTACTGCACGCAGTCTAGTTGTGGTGAGCGAGGGCTACTCTTCGTAGCGGTGCGCAGGCTTCTCATTGAGGTGGCTTCTCTTGTTGCGGAGCACAGGTTCTAGGCACGCGGGCTTCAGTAGTTGTGGCACGCGGGCTTCAGTAGTTGTGGCACGAGGGCTTCAGTAGTTGTGGCATGCGGGCTTCAGTAGTTGTGGCACACGGGCTTCAGTAGTTGTGGCACGAGGGCTTCAGTAGTTGTGGCACGCGGGCTGTAGAGCGCAGGCTCAGTAGCTGTGGCGCATGGGCTTAGTTGCTCCGCGGCATGTGGGATCTTCCAGGACCAGGGCTTGAACCCGTGTCCCCTGCACTGGCAGGCGGATTCTTAACCACTGTGCCACGAGGGAAGTCTTGAATTTTTGACTCAACAGCCAAACCCCTGAATTTTCAAGACACCAGTTTACAAAAGGGGCTGGGTTTAAGATACGATTTCTGATGACTCAGCAGAACCAATACCAAATAGTTTAATGCCGCTTTCTTGGCCGCATTCAACATGAGATATCGAGAAACTCTAGAATGAGTACCCTTTCGAATGGGCACTTAATTCTCAATGAGTTAACCTGAATGAATTGGCTGAAAGGGCCATTATATTGTTTGAATTGCTGAGAACCCTCAACAAACTTCATTTAAAATGTGTTTCACCACAACCATCCATCTTACCACATCCCTTCCCACTCCCCACCCTCTTATTAGCAGCACAGGAGCTTGGTTTGACGACCATGCCCAGGAACACAGGCTGGAGGGACTAAGGCCCGCCGCAGTGATTCCAGGCAAGTGGGGCTCCACGCCCCTTGCAACCAACCAGCTCTGCTACTGGTCCCTCCCATCTGTCACTCCACAGCTGGATATTCAGATCCAAGGCTCCGGGACTCCGAAGCCATTCAAAGACAGCTTGTTCCCCTCCCAGAGAATTATTTTATACACCAAGAGTTTTAGAAAATCCAAAATAATTTTATTCACTTTTTCAGATTTTTGCCTCCACAAGGTGTTCAGCAAACATGCTAAGGCGACAGAATGTCTAGTTGGTCACGACATGCAACGCTGACCATTGGACGGATGACAGCAGCGACCACGCCCACCTGAGCTACTGGCCCCAGAGCACAAACGGGGTTTGTGGGAACACACCGAACCACACGGCACTCAGAACCTGAGGTAGGTCTCTTTACAGTACAAAAAACTTCTACACCAGTGTGAGACACTGATGAGCAAGAGCTGCTTAAAGTCGCAGACTTTGGAGAGAGGAAGAGACTCTGCAGCGACCACAGGGAGAAAGGGGAAAAGACCCACAAAATCCTGAACCCTGTCACTGAACTGTGGGCTCGTGGGGCAAATGAAGGCAAATGAAGAAGTACCACCGGGAAAAGCAGCAGTGGGCTCCAGGGTTCGGACCGACGGGTTGAGGAGCCGGAGAGTGCTGTGCGGTGGCCAGCGTTAGGAACCTGAGGCAGTGGGACACTTGGAACAGACTCGATGCTTGTTGAGAAACAGCAGAGAAAAGGAGGAAAGCAGGAAGGACACTCCCCCCTCGCCGAGGAACGTCTCGGCGATTCTCATTTCCGACGGAGGGAACGAAGAGGGGTCTGGGACTTTGCCCCACTGCTCTCCCGACAGAAACAGTGAAGTGACAACAGAACAGAAAGCAGGAGCCCTGAGAATTCACGGTGCTTTGCGTGGCCTCCAGTGGCCCCCGCTCCACCCCGCCCTGGAGTGGCTGCTGGGGAGGCGGCAGGGGGCCCACTGGAGGGCCCGCTATTGCCACACGCCTTCCTTTTGGACACCCAGAAAACCCGGCACCATGAAACAACCAGCTGGGGAAGAACATATGCTACCCTTCCTATAGTCTAATAGTGAAACCAGATCCTAGTGCAGCAAACTGTACAAAAATGATAGAAAGGAATCTGCACTGTTCTTAGCACAGTGCTTATTTTAATATAAAATAAACGGCTTACATTTTCACTGGAAATATAGGCTATGTACAGAATTATATATAGATATAGCTACACGTATAAAGCTTCATTATAGGCCTCTGATACATATATAATAACGGTTCCCTGAACCTTTTAGAGTGCAATTAAGAACAAAAACTAAATTTTGTTTACATGAATATGGAATAAATACAATAATCAAAATATGACTCTCCCTAAAAGTGAAACACACAAGCCAATCCTGAATCGCTGTGCTAAAGATAAAATCGGGAAAGGCAAGGTTTCGGCAGGAGGACACGATGAGGGGCCCGCCCCAGGCAGGGAATGGCAATGCTCCAAAGAAAAGAGACTTGGGCAGCGGCAGGAGGAGTTAGCCCTTGACGGCGATCTTGTTCTCTGCAGCAGCAAACATGGCATAGAACCGGGAGCTGTCATTGGACAGAAGGACCGATGGGGTGTCGAACTCCACCACCTGTAAAGGAAGGAGATGGTATCAGAATGTGACTCGGGGACACATGGGGTAATTTAGAGGATCCACTGCTCAGGAACGGGGGCAAAGCCCAAAGCCCCCTGAGGATGGAATCAAGGTGGCAATTCAACTAGCCCTGTCATGCCCAAATGGGTTCTTTTTTTTTTTTTTCAACTAACCAGGGTTTAGTTAAGAGAAAGGTTAGAGAGAAAAACCTTCAGACCTCCTTCACATAAATCTCAATTCTTTCAGCCTTGGGTATGAAGGAATCAATCAACAAGGTCCTATAAGCTGCAGAGGAAAAAATTGCAGCTCAAGTCAAAGGCATACCAGGCAAATGTCATCTTGTTGTGCAACCTGATCTGAATCTATTGATAGAAAAGGAACAGCTCAGGATGCCTAGTTGGCAGGGGGAAAAAGGGAAGTGAGTATAAAGTCAGTATAATCAACTCAGACAATTATCCATTCCTGTGATGGACTTCTAGGCGGCCACTGGAAATCATATTTCAGTAGAAAATGAATGATATGCTGGCAGAACCTGCCTCCCATGAGAGAGGACACATACTCTCCCAGCCTCCCCTGCTGCAGGGCAAAGGCATGGAATACAACTTTGGCAAAGGAGAGGAAGGGGACATCTCCTAGGGTGCTTCTAGGAAAGGTTGTCCTGACCAAGAGACAGGCATAAGGACAAAGTGTTCTTCCTTAGGACTGGCTGTGTGAGGGTATGACGTTGGGTGCTAGAGCAGACATCCTGCATCATAAGGGGAAAGGTAGACACTGGCCCTATTGAGGGATAGGCAGATTATAAGCAGATCCATATGGGAGAGGGAACAAGAGGAAAGGGCATTCTAGGTAGATGGAACTGTATGAGTAAGACACAGAGGTGAAAAAGCTTAGGGGATTCAAGATTGTTTATAGCCAACAGCACTGCAAGGAAATAGCAGGAAACGAAGAAGGCTGGGGGGCCAGATTGTTGGAAAGCTGGGATCAGCAAGAAGTTTGGCACCACTACATGACTGTAAAAAGCAGACATATAGGGACTTCCCTGGTGGTGCAGGGGTTAAGAATCTGCCTGCCAATGCAGGGGACACAGGTTCGAGCCCTGGTCCGGGAAGATCCCATATGCCACAGAGCAACGAAGCCCATGCGCCACAACTGCTGAGCCTGTGCTCTAGAGCCCGCGAGCCACAACTACTGAGCCTGCGTGCCACAACTACTGAAGCCCGCGTGCCACAACTACTGAAGCCCACGTGCCATAACTACTGAAGCCTGCGCACCTAGAGCCCGTGCTCCACAACAAGAGAAGCCACCGCAATGAGAAGCCTGCATACAACAGCAAAGAGTAGCCCCCACTCAACACAATTAGAGAAAGCCCACACGTAGCAACAAAGACGCAACGCAGCCAAAAATAAATAAATTAATTAATTAAAAAACAAAAAAACAAACAAAGAAAGCAGACATATAGTGGCTGGTCTCAGTAGCTTTGGGAAATTCTTGTGCATGTGAGTGAATTACTAAGTACACATGCTCTCTGACCTAAGTCAAAATGTTACTGTTTACAAGCAACAAAAGAACAGGTAGTAAAGCATAATGAGAACCCCATAAGAGTGCTCCCAGCTCAATCTCTTGACTGGGAGGGCTGCATCCCACCCAAAAGGAACCAGACTACAGTCATTATGGCTGCTTATCTGAATGCTCAGAACTACTCTAAGAGGGCCATCTGCCCAATCCTGCCAGGGGCCAGTTTTCCTCCCAGACAAGGCCACGTGCCAAGCCAAGGTCCCTTGGGGGCTCAGTACCTGCCCCTGGGCCAGCACCATAATCCTATCAGAGCCCAGGACTGTATGTAGGCGATGGGCAATCGTCAGCATGGTGCAGTCGGCAAATGCTTCTCGGATGGTCTCTTGGATCAGCAAGTCTGTCTCCGTGTCCATGGCAGCTGTGGCTTCATCTAGAATCAAAATCTGCCGGGGAAGAGAAGAAAAAGAGGGGTCCGACCAATTCCTTAAGCATTCTGGTTAATCTAGGTTTCACTAAAATGTATTTTATGATTTGAATTTTACACCGTATATATTTTTTTCTAAATAGGTACACGCATATGTAAAAATACTGTTTTGCTTAGAACTGATATAACTTCAAACCCCTATGTTTGCCTTGATTTCCATGAATGAAAGGATATATGTGAAATACTGATCTAACAAAAGACTCGCCCCACTTGCTCTGTAACTCTAAACACGTACAGTAATCTTTCTGGACCTCCCTTTTCCAGTTTTAAAATGAGGGGACTGGATTTGAGGACCTGGATGTGTCTTGTAGTTTTAAAATTTTTCAAATCCACGGTTTCCAGTACTACAACTACTCAGTGGCTAGAAACAAGTTGCCCTTGGAAACTGAAGGCTCAGGGAAGTTAAAAATAAAAACAAACAAGCAAACAAAATATCCATATACCCAAATTGTGTCAAGGTTAATTTAGAAACATCTCTTAAGAAATGCCACTGGGCTCAGAGCCAGGAATGCCTTTGGACTTCATGCCACAGGCAAAAGCTGTTCTTCCATCTTCCTGCGCTTCTCTGCTGATCCCCCTTCCCTGCCACCCACCAAACTGCCTTACCTTACAGTGACGGAGCAAGGCTCTAGCTATGCACAAGAGCTGCCGTTCCCCCACTGAGAAGTTATCCCCATTCTCCATCACTTCAGATTCAAGTTTCAGAGGTAGCTGAGCAATCTAGGGAGAAAGGAAGTCGAGATTAGAAGGGTAAAAAAAAAAAAAAAAGTAAATTTTGAAAGATAGGAAAAAAAAAAAAGAACCTAAATTTTGTCAAAAATCCAGTGGCAAAAATAAATTATTCTGAAACAGATGAAAGAATTATTAGCCCAGAACCTAGCTCACCTAGAAAGAAGGTACAGGTGTGATGATCACGTAGTAGGACCACATTTTCTACGCCATTCCATATTTCAGCTAAACTATTCTATTAGTCTCATATCATCAAAACGTCCCAGAAATTCCAATATGTTCCTCCCCAAAGCCTGTCATTTTTGGTTCTGAAAACATGGTCATGCGATGAGAAATGGGATAGACGAAATTACTCTCTTTCTGAAGTCCAAAACTGTAGGCCCATGGCTGTCAAACCTTTCTTTCCATAAACTATAGAACCTATTCTTCAAGTGAACTTGTTTGAGGCAGCCCAATATAAAGGTGAAGGCAGAGCAGATCTAGTTGAATTAGCGGAAGAGACCCTGGGCTTGTGCGCAGGAACACAAGAGACCCTACTTCAGGCCAGGGGTATCTGTAGATTGTGGTCCCTGGACGGGGCCTGCTGAGTTACCCTAAGAGGTCTGTGAATCCATACACACACTTTCTCCACAAGTGATATATCTCTTACACATATATAGATGCTTCAAAAAGATGTTGTACTGTTATAATGAATAAGAACAGAACTTGATTTTAAAGCATGACTGAATTCTGAGTGGTTGTCATTAATATCTTCTCAATGAATGGATAGTAAAAAGGGCAATATGACCATGGGAGGGGGCTAAGGGGGGAGGTGAGGGTCGGGAGAGAACAACCTTTATGCCCTTTCTGAAATGCCTGGGAAGCCCTGCTCTGAAGTGCTCCTCCACAGACATCCTGGAGGTGGAGGGAAAGGCTGGGCTGGACAGCGGCAGCCACAGCAGGCTGGAGACTGACCACAGCATCACTGTGTTTCCAGCCCTGAAATGCCAGCAAAACTCTCCGTCAGTTCTTTACTTACACATTCTTTCATGTGTGTCCTTTCTAGGGCATCCCAGATCTGGTCTTCAGTGTACTGGTTGAAGGGATCCAAATTGGACCTAGTGAGAAACATAACAGGAATTCTCAGGGATCCAACATGTACGTGACCATGCTGCACAGGCTGACTGTGGTAAAGGTTTAGACACTGGGGCTCAAACTCCATCCAGCCACAGCGGGAGGCTGAGATGGGAGCACTGCTGCCTGCCTGTCGCAGGAATGAGCCTCCCTTTCTTCTTTACAAAACTTTATTATTTTTATTATGTAAATGATACAAGTTAGTTACAGAAAAATTAGGAGATATAGACATACAAAGACAAAACAAAAACTAATGTATGTTTAATGACTTCTTATCAGACCCTCAGCAACAAACACTGTTAGCACTTTGGCATAGATCCTTCTAGATTTTTTCTATGCATATATATGTTAAAATCTCTCTCTTATATGTATAAACTTAGAAAAACACCCTCTTTCTTCTTGCTGCACCAGGGTGAGAGCCTGTCACTGAGCAGGGGTCTCAACAGCTAGCTGACCAGGAAAGGAGCCAATCCAGCAGGAAGGCAGAGGAGAAGGCTGAGCATAATGGGTTCAGGAGGAAGGATTTTACTGGCACCGAAAACTAGTTTGGGGACTCTTGCTTACTGTACTAACAGTATCCACCTCAAGGACATCAAGATTGATACCAAAAGAACAGGTCTAGGTATTTCTGGAGGTGTTAAAGACAGGAGAAAAAGCTCTTTGTCATGGAGGATGAGGGTGAACAGGTGGTGATGAAACATATTGGGTGGAAAGGGGAAAGGGGGCTGTTGCATTAATTTGGGGTGTCTTGTCTCGATCTAAACGTCGCGTTTGTGGGTCTAGTAATCTGAAAGGTATTAGGTATAATTTGCTTTGCTCATAAATTATGGTTGGCATATGGGAAATAGAAAAATCTTTGGGAGAACCTTAGCTCTGATCCACACTCGTCTCTGTGTCTGCGGAGACTAATCCCAGGCGTGCAAACGCAAGCAGGTCATTAACGCAGAATTCTGCCCGAGAGGAGAACGCAGGCAGGCACACGCCATCTCCGGACTCCTGGGCAACTCTCTAACCAGCCCTGCTCTCTCGTGCCCCTTTGCACGTGTGCTTCCCCCGACTTAGAACATGCGACCTCTCCCCACCTTTTTACTTGAGAGGCACTGGTAAGACAAGGGCTCTGGAGCCAGACTGCCTGACTCCTTCACAGCTTCCATCAATGACAGCTGTGTGACCTTGGCCAAGTTAGCCTAACTACTCTACGCTTCAGTTCCCTCAACTGTAAGACAGGGATAAAAGAGCACCTTCTCAAAAAGGTTGTTTCGGGGACTATATTTCACATGTATAAAGCACTTACAGCAGTACCTGCGGCAGGACCGGCAGTGTGTACGTGAGAGCTACAATTACTGTGTTATTATTATCATTGTTCTTATTCCTTGGCTGTGATTCCTTCTTGTCCTTCAGCTCTCAACTTAGATGGGGTCTTCAGGAAGTGTCTCCTTACCCTTCAAGCTTGGACTGGTGGTCCCCCTGCCCACCCCTATAATGGCACTCGTCACTTTGTTCACTTGTCTCTCTCCTCCATTGGATTAGAATCCTTGTCTGGATCTTATTCACTGTTGTAGCCCATGTATACTGTCTAATATTTTTTGTAAGAAAGAAGAACTTATTCCTCCCGTGCTTATTTGAGGCCCTGATAACAGACATTAGTATGTCACAACTTAAGTATTTTCAGTAATAACAGAGGCAGAAAGCAGCATGGTGGAGGGCGGGTGTGTGCACACACAGGATCCGGGCAGACTGGGTTCGATCCCTGCTCTGCCTCTTACCATCCGCGTGACCTTGGACAAGTTAGTCCTCAGTCTCCTCATCTATAAAATGGGGGGATAGTGACACTACCTTGTAGGCTGCTGTGAACCTTAGAGCTGTGTAGATACAGTGCCTGGAACACGGCAGACACTCGATAGCTGGTAGCTGTTAAACTGACAGGGGACATGGTCACTTTAGATGCCTGGTTGCACCGCTTGGTGGTTTTGACTCTTATATTCGATGCATTTTTCAAGTGGACACAATAATCCCAGGATCCGAAATAGTTCTGATCAAGTCCTAGCCGTGAATGGTCTAGATGGGGAAGACATTCTCTGCAGGCATGCCATCTAGGAAGAGCCCTCTCACTTAAAGAATGATGGTCTAAAACTGAAATGGCAGAGCATGGGCCTAAGTCTAAGGAGAAGCTCACCTGCTTCTAATCAAAAAGAGATGCTGAAAGCACCTGACCTTGCTTGTCCCTCTAACACTCTGGAGTCTGCCTGAGCTTGCCTCAGGGTTGATGAGATCTGCTCTCTCTCCAGCTGCCTTGTACACTGATACACCAACAGATCAGGGTGAAACCTGTGTTCTCCATCCCAAGTCTGAGGGATAAAAGGTTAATCACGTTTTTGTTTGGTTCAACACAGACTGGTGGGAATTCCCATGGGGCAAGATTAGCACAATCCACCCCCCCCAAAACAACAACAACAAGATTAGCACAGCCTCTGAGTGACATTTATCTAGATGGCAATGCAAGTTTTCACAATAAAATATTCTCTCTCCTTTTGTGTCTAATATGGACTTTCTCATAGTCTACAGCAAATTTCCTGACCTTAGGGGTCACAACAGGCATCTCACTTTTGAACTATAAAGCTCAGAGCTCTGTTTTCTCTTTTTTTTTTTTTTAAAAAAAAAAAACAAGTTCCTCGGAGCTCTTTACAAGAGTCTTCGGAAGCCCTCATCAAACCTAGACAGAAGGGGCACCCGCCCAGCGGGAAATCACAACTGGTTCCATACAGGGGTCATGTCCTGCTTTGCCTGGTCTCTTGCTCCTTGCCCTCCACCTTGGTCTCTATACAGCTGCCCCACGGGACTGCAGAGGAGAATGGCCTCTGCCCATTACAGGGAATCAACTCTGACCTCGGGCAGTAGGACCCCGAAGTCAGTGCACATGTGGTTTAGTGCTGGGCTGCTCTGGATCTGCATCCTGCTCTGACTGTGATTCCCACTTAGCGTCACGGGACCCTATCGAGCTAGAATCTCCCCCTGTCGGACAGTTCTGCAAGGTCAGTTCCTGTTGTGTCTCCATGGGCCCAGGTTCCTATCTTGACAGCCTGCTCAGGCTCCCAAGTTTCGGGGCCCCACCTTGCTCTGGTTTTATCTGTGAGCTCCCTGATTATAAATATCTGTCTTTTGGGGTCTCTGAACACTGCCGAGTTGCCACTGCTGTGGTCTATTTGCCAGAGGAAAATCCATATTACCTAAGGCTGGAATTCCCAGCACCAATAACTCGATAAATTGCCACCTATGTTTTGATACCTCACTTTCTGGATTTCCGGTTTAGCCCATCTCCTACCTCTTAAATCTTCCCTTTCTCTACCTCTTCCTGGAAGGAATGTGTAATTCTAGGTTTTAGATTCTACCACTTGTTCAGATTCCTCCCATGTCTGCTGAGTTGAGTCCTTTGAACAGAGTTAAAGACCTCAACAAACATATGTTCAAGATTGAAGGGTCCGTAATGTTGGTTTCCAGGAAAGGAATGTGTACAGTTTCCCTAGACTTAGTCTAGGAAGTTTTCTTTAATATTGTACAGTGATGCCTAGTGTTATGGGTTGAAAAGTATCTCCCAAAAAGATATGTTGAAATCTAACCCTCAGTACCTAAGAATGTGACCTTATCTGGAAATAGGGTCAGTGTAGATGGTATTAGTTAAGATGAGGTCATCCTGGAGTAATGAGGTAGGGTGGACCCTTAATCTAGTAGAACTGATGTCCTTATAAGAGAGCCACATAAAGACAGAGACACAGAATGAGAGGGCCCATGTGGCAACAGAGGCAGAGACCGGGATGATGAACCTACAAGCCAAGGACACCAAAGACTGTTGGCAAACCACTAGAATGTAGTAGAGGCAAGGAAGGATCCTACCGGTTTCAGAGGGAGCATAGCGCTGCTGACAACTTGATTTCATACTTCTAGCCTCCAAAACTGTGAGAGAATAAATTTCTGTGGTTTTGGGCCACCCAGTTTGTGGTACTTTGTGGCAGCGTGCCGAGAATACAAATACATCTAGTAATTCGTCAGACACCTCTTACCAGACAAATAGTAAGTACGCAAGAGTGTACTGCTCACTGAGCAGCTGCCCCATCAGACTCGGCAGACACATAGAGGGGCTTGACATTCAACCCCGCCCAGGCCCATCACACCAGCTGAAGGAGACTCCCAAGACTAAGCAATGGGTTCCAGATATGTAAGGAATATTTACGTACACCAGCAGGTGGTAAACATGCACATTAAGGCAGACCAGACTGATCTCAACAGGGAACTCAATCAGGAATGAAAAAGAAACATATACCCTCATTAGAGGGGCCAGATGGTCCTGGTCTCACCCACAGATACGAATGAAAGCGAAGTTATACATCCACTGCATCAAGTACTCAGCTGGGTAGATGGAAAGAAAAGCATCTGAGCATGAAGGCACTTATTTTTTAACAGTCGGAACTCCTGGAGTCCTATGTTGCTCAAAGTGCATTTTCATCTTTGGTTCTTTATATGTTATTTTTAGCAATGTTCTAAGTTTACCTATTGACTACTACTGATTAAGGTCAAGAGTATCTCCCGGGGTGTTTGAGGATACAGCAATCCCCTCCAGGCACACAGAAGACACCATGCTCAACCACATCGTCCTCTGTCGGTGGTGCGTGCCTCCCTGCAGCCTCAGCCTCAGGACAGGAGACTACGGGACCCTCAGACCTTCGTCTCTCAGGAAGTTAAAGGAAAACTCAAAGTAGTTATTCAGAAACAAGGCTTGGCTTTTAGTTAAGAGTACATGAAAAAGACTAAAGAGAACAGCAGAGGTTGTGTGAAAATGTTTTTCAAGAAGGGGGACAGAGGCTGTGCAAATCTGAAAGCAGATGAGAGTTTGAAGATGTCGGAAAAAGAAAGGTAACTAATGGTCAAGACCCCTGCGGCAGCAGGCGCAACCCTAGTTTTTGGAGAAAGAGATTACCTCTCAAGGTAGTGAATAAGGGGGCTGTGGTGATAACTTCAGAGACAATACAGTGAGTGGAGTGAGGGAGAGCCCAGGCGCTCAGCCAGACAGCCCAGGTTCTTATCTTTGGGCAAATTATTGAACCACTCTGGGTTTTAGCTTCTTCATCTATAAAATAGGCATAATAATAGCACCTACCTCATTTGAGTTTCGAGTGTTTGATGAATTAATACAACTTAAATGCTTAGGACAGTTCACCGCGTAATAAGTCCTCAATATGCTTAGCTACTACTATTATTGTTGTTGTTCTTTAGAGCAGCAGTATCTGGCACCAAAGGACCTTTTTCTTTCTTTTTTTTTAAAGACAATTTTTTTTAGAGCAGTTTTAGGTTCACAGCAAAATTGAGAAGAAGGTACAGAGATTTCCCATATACCCCCAGCCAGAAGGACTTCAACAAAAGTTAGATAACATCTAGTGTTCTTCATACAGCGATCCTAGACTTAGCATTACTTTCTGACATTGAGATTAGAAGCTTTGGGGGAATTCCCCAGTTCCACAGGGTCTAAGACATCAAAAAAAGTAAAAGGGGGTCCCTTAAACAACAGAATAATTCAAAGACAAATGAAAGACCTTGAGATTCTAAGATTCTGCTTCAAATCTGGAGCAACTTCCATCCCCTCTAGAGCGCTAGGTGCTTGTGCTTGAAGGTGTCTGGGCCCAGAATGAACCAAAGCAGAGTGGGTCAGTGGTGGGCTCAGTTGTTTTTTGTTGTGATTTTGAGTTGAGAGCTTGAAATATTCCTCAAAAGCAGAAAAAAAAAAAAATTAATGGGCAGTTGGAAAAGGAGAGAGAGCAGCTGAACAGGAAGAACTGAGAACACTGCCTCCGGCTAATGAAGGGATGCCAGGCAGAGATGCTCCAGGTGATGAGAAGTGCTCACCCCCCCACAAGGAGACTGAGACTCAGAGACACACTAGAGTGACAGCTGAGGACAACTAGTCTCACTAAGGGGCAGACTAACCATCAGCCAAGGCAGGCTGCAGATAGTCCACAAGGATGGAAAGCATTTGGGCAGGAGCTGGTTACGGCAGAGGCAAAGAGATAGGCTTCCTGAGACCAGGAAGCACAGGTCCTCTGGGGAAAGGAAAGGACTGCCAGGACCACGAAAGAGGGAAGGTCAACAAAAGTGTTTAGGGCTGGATGAGAAGGGACCTCCCTTCCTGGAGCCAACCATTAGGGCAAAAGGCAGAGGAAAGGCACTGGCCACAGAAACACAGGCCTTACAATTCAAACCCAGACAGTTGGATGAGGGAGGGCTGGGTGAGCTATTGGAATGGACTGAGATTCTGGCCAATCTAGGCAGGAGTGTGCCCCTAAATGATCTGGTCTATGATTTATTTATATTTGTATGCAGAACAATTCAGAAATGTTTAACTTGCAAAATTCTCTGAGTTCTGTTTGTTTGATTTTGGTTTTACGTTGATTTCCCTCTAAGAGCTCCTGATATGTTTTAACTGCATGTTGGTATCTCCAGGAGACGTACGCACACCCAATGCTGGTTCAAGGCAGTGGAGATACAGTTTCCAAATTCAGAGTCTCCAGGAGGTAGCTGAGGAAGCAGCTGATCTACCCTGCCTTTGCCTTGGGAAACTCATTATAGGCCGCCTAATTTTCTAACAAAAGCAGAAGAACACCAAAAGCTGGATATTCTTTGAAACCTATGAGAAACCTGAGAGGATAAAGGGAAGATAGAAGGTCTGGGATTTAATTTTTCCTCAGTGTCTACTACCGACTTAAAAAGTCAAAATTACAGCAGGCAGAAAGTGAAACTTATATGATTTCCTAGGTTTGCACAGCCGACTAACCAAACAGCGCTCTGAGCTCAATTACTAAAAACCCAGTCAACAGCACACCAGCCACTGAGCCTGTCCATCAAGTGGCGACATATCTCTGGAGCTGATAACAAATGGCCCCATCTCCCACGAAGGCTGTGCTTCCACAGTGTTCTACAAACAGTAGCCAGCAGGTCAATGCTTAACCATTAACTCCAGAAGCCCGAGTCACAGACCCAAACGAAGGGTTGTAAAAATGTGAAATGAACACTGATACTTCTTGGTGGCAGCATATTCAAGGGAAGTCTAACGTTTAACATGCCTTACTTCCTAGTTCTCTTTTTTAAAAATTTATTATTATTTTTTACATCTTTATTGGAGTATAATTGCTTTACAGTGTTGTGTTAGTTTCTGCTGTATAACAAAGTGAAACAGCTATACGTATACATATATCCCCATATCTCCTCCCTCTTGCTTCTCCCTCCCACCCTCCCTATCCCACCCCTCTAGGTGGTCACAAAGCACCGAGCCGATCTCCCTGTGCTATGCGGCTGCTTCCCACTAGCTATCGATTTTACCTTTGGTACTGTATCTATGTCGATGCTACTCTCTCACTTTGTCCCAGCTTACCCTTCCCTGTCAGAACCATTTTTTCTTTTTTTTTTTAGATTCCATATATGTGTTAGCATACGGTATTTGTTTTTCTCTTTCTGACTTACTTCACTCTGTATGACAGACTAGGTCCATCTACTTCACTACAAATAACTCAATTTTGTTTCTTTTTATGGCTGAGTAATATTCCACTGTATATATGTGCCACATCTTCTTTATCCATTCATCTGTCGATGGACACTTAGGTTGCTTCCATGTCCTGGCTATTGTAAATAGAGCTGCAATGAACACTGTGGTACATGTCTCTTTTTGAATTATGGTTTTCTCAGGGTATATGCCCAGTAGTGGGATTGCTGGGTCATATGGTAAGTCTATTTTTAGTTTTTAAAGGGATATCCATACTGCTCTCCCTAGTGGCCGTATCAATTTACATTCCCACCAACAGTGCAAGAAGGTTCCCTTTTCTCAACACCCTCTCCAGCATTTATTGTTTGTAGATTTTCTGATGATGGCCATTCTGACCATTGTGAGGTGATACCTCATTGTAGTTTTGATTTGCATTTCTCTAATGATTAGCGATGAGCATCCTTTCGTGAGTTTGTTTGCAATCTGTATATCTTCTTTGGAGAAATGTCTATTTAGGTCTTCTGCCCATTCTGTTTTTTTTGATATTAAGCTGCATGAGCTGCTTGTATATTTTGGAGATTAATCCTTTGTCAGTTGCTTCGTTTGCAAATATTTTCTCCCATTCTGAGGGTTCTCTTTTTGTCTTGTTTATGGTTTCCTTTGTTGTGCAAAAGCTTTTAAGTTTAATTCAGTCCCATTTGTTTATTTTTGTTTTTATTTCCATTTCTCTAGGAGGTGGGTCAAAAAGGATCTTGCTGTGATTTATGTCAAACAGTGTTCTTCCTATGTTTTCCTCTAAGAGTTTTATAGTGTCTGGCCTTACATTTAGGTCTTTAATCCATTTTGAGCTTATTTTTGTGTACGGTGTTAGGAAGTGTTCTAATTTCATTCTTTTACATGTAGCTGTCCAGTTTTCCCAGCACCACTTATTGAAGAGGCTGTCTTTCCTCCGTTGTATATTCTTGTCTCCTTTACCAAAGATAAGGTGACCATAGGTGCATGCGTTTATCTCTGGGCTTTCTATCCTGTTCCATTGATCTATATTTCTGTTTTTGTGCTAGTACCATATTGTCTTGATTACTGTAGCTTTGTAGTATAGTCTGAAGTCAGGGACTCTGATTCCTCCAGCTCCGTTTTTCTTTCTCAAGATTGCTTTGACTGTTTGGGGTCTTTTGTGTTTCCATACAAAGTGTGAAATTTTTTGTTCTAGTTCTGTGAAAAATGCCATTGGTAGTTTGATAGGGATTGCATTGAGTCTGTAAATTGCTTTGGGTAGTAGAGTCATTTTCACAATGTTGATTCTTCCAATCCAAGAACATGGTATATCTCTCCATCTGTTTGTATCATCTTTAATTTCTTTCATCAGTGTCTTGTAGTTTTCTGCATACAGGTCTTTTTTCTCCTTAGGTAGGTTTATTCCTAGGTATTTTATTCTTTTTGTTGCAATGGCAAATGGGAGTGTTTCCTTAATTTCTCTTTCAGATTTTCCATCATTCTTGTGTAGGAATGGAAGAGATTTCTGTGCATTAATTTTGTATCCTGCTACTTTACCAAATTCATTGATTAGCTCTAGTAGTTTTCTGGTAGCATCTTTACGATTCTCTATGTATAGTATCATGTCATCTGCAAACAGTGACAGTTTTTCTTCTTCTTTTCCACTTTGGATTCCTTTTATTTTTTTCTTTTCTGATTGCTGTGGCTAACACTTCCAAAACTATGCTGAATAACAGTGGTGAGAGTGGGCAACCTTGTCTTGTTCCTGATCTTAGAGGAAACGGTTTCAGTTTTTCACCACTGAGAATGATGTTGGCTGTGGGTTTGTCATATATCCTAGTTCTCTTCTAAATGATGATTTAAAAAATTAAGAAAAATACGGTTCTTTTTCCTGAGCCAAAATTATAAGGTTAATTTTATTCTCAAAGGCATTTCTGTGGCATCTATAAATAGAGAGATTTATGGGAAGGAAGAGCAGATTTGGCAACACCTTTCAATTTCTTAATTTTAGACCTGAGTCTTCAATAAATTATAATTCTCTTTAATGTTGCTTGTTTAACCTTGTTATCTCAGTACCCAAAGGGAATGATATCCTCATCAACAGATCCAGTCTATGCTGTCCAAATTCATTAGTGTTTTAGAGAAATGCCAAAGTAAACACACCCAAGAGCACTGACTCCACATGAATGCAGGTGAGAAGTCAGCTTATCCACCAAACCTCCTTAAATCAGTGGGTTCAAATGCCACTTCTGAAGAAAGCGGGGCGGGTGTGTGTGTGTGTGGAGGCCTAGTTTTAAAGACAAGTCTGAACATTGCCTGTGGTTATTTGAAATTAAGTTGGTACCTTTTTTTTTTTTTTGGAAACTGCTAAAAATTAAAGAGGGAATGGCAATATCACTTTTAGAGTGATTTAATAAAAGGAGTCCTATCTAGGTCAACTGTATAGTTAAAGCTGTTTTTATTTAGAAGGAGTCAACTTAAATAGAAATGGACTCAAATTATGGAAACACATTGCTTTTAGGAGGCAGAAGCTTCAGGCTAAAGGTAGAATAAAGCCTAGGAAAAGATAACGGGGTTAAACATATATCCTTCTTAGTTATTTTATCTTTGGCAATCTGGCAGATTTCAGAGACAGGCATCATTCTAGAGTAAGAACAAAAGGCGGGGGAAAGATACTGGAAGATGAAAAAACGTGAGTAGTAATAATGCCTGAAGACCATCGTGAGAACTGTGACTTGGAGGGTACCTAGAAGAGAGTACAGCACGGGGAGGACGATGATGGCTGCTACCATGTATAGGATGCTCGCCCTTTGCCAGCCTCTGTGCTTGTATAAAATTTGCACAAATTTATTCAACCTTCACAACAATAGGGCTTAGTAGTATCCCCATTTCATGGAGGAGAAAACAAGCTTAGGCGTGGTTAACTTGTCTAAGACACACAGTCCAGATGTCTCTGACTTCTTGCCGCCACGCTGCACGGCCTCTGGGTCCCACTTAGCTAATGAGGTGGCTCGCACACTGGAGCTGCCCCTTCTGCAATGGGGAGCACATGGTGCCGTGGGAAAGCGCTAGATCAGAGGCCACTAGATCTCAGTCCCCGATGGGGGCTCTAACATGCCCACCTGGCCTGAAATGTGGCACGAAACATGTGGGTGCTGAGCTCCTCACCTGACAGTGCCGCTGAAGAGCACCGGCTCTTGGGGAATGATGGAGAGTTTGCTCCGGAGGTCAGCAAGGCCGATATCACTGATTCTCACTCCGTCGATCTTGATACAGCCTCCAGATAACTCCACCAGACGGAAGAGGGCCATGCCCAGAGAGGACTTCCCTGATGAGTCAGAAGACGGGCAGAAAAGTCATTCAATTAGCAAATTCTGTGAAGACAAAACTGCTTTATTCTCAGGGCAACCTCATCTATTTTTCTATTTCTGTTCAATCATTATTTCAACTGATTAACTCAGGTAATGTATAAAATGATAGCCAGAAACAAAAAAAACCAAAACCAATGAACTTTCCTGGGACTTCCCTGGCAGTCCAGTGGTTAAGAATCCACGCTTCCACTGCAGGGGGCACGGGTTTGATCCCTGGTTGGGGAACTAAGATCCCACATGCTGCATGGTGCAGCCAAAGAAAACCCCCAAAAAACAATTAACTTTCCTGAGCTACCAAGCATACACATTTACATCATCACACAGCTCCAGCCTAAGAAGGAGTGGGAGGGACCGTTATACTCTCATGAGAGTAAAATGGAGAAACTCCTCCTTTTCACCTTAGGAACAGGTACACAGGGTTAATGCTTCTCAGGCAAAGTGAGAACAGACAGCAAGGAGCTAGTGGCAAGTCAGAGGACAAGCTGTTTTCTCTCTCTTCTGTCCCCTTATCTTAGCTGAGAGAGAAACAAGACAAGGACTTGCATCACTGTGGCAGCTGGGAAATGGAAGAAGTTCCCGGCTAAACACACAAGGGAAGGTGGTTTGGGCTTGAGAAAATGAGTGGCTATAGATTCTCTACCACAACAGGAAAATGCGGTAGAAAAGCAGATTTTGGGGATAAAATAGTGAGTTCAGTATCATAGTGATAAGCAGAACAGCTTTGCTTAATTGACTCTTTTTTTTGGCTACATTGGGTCTTCGTTCCTGCGTGCAGGCTTTCTCTAGTTGCGGCGAGCAGGGGCTACTCTTCGTTGCGGTGCGTGGGCTTCTCATTGTGGTGGCTTCTCTTGTTGTGGAGCATGGGCTCTAGGTGCAAGAGCTTCAGTAGTTGCAGCACGCGGGCTCAGTAGTTGCGGCACTTGGGCCCTAGAGTGGGTGGGCTTCAGTAGTTGTGGCGTGCAGGTTTTAGGGCACATGGGCTTCAGTAGTTGTGGCACGTGGGCTTCAGTAGTTGTGGCGCATGGGATCAGTAGTTGTGGCATGAGGGCCTAGTTGCTCCACAGCATGTGGGATCTTCCTGGACCAGGAATCGAACCCATGTCCCCCTGCATTGGCAGGTGGATTCTTAACCACTGCGCCACCAGAGAAGTCCCTTAATTGACACTTCATTTAAAAAATGATACAAGTAATTCAAGCAGATTTAACATCAATCTCCCATAATCTCATACTGCTTTTTTATTTTTTTGGACACATTTACTTTTAGTTTTTTCCTCAGAGTTGAGATCATACCAGAGAAATAATATTGTAACTGCTTTTCCCTCTTAACATTACCTAGCAAGCACTCAATCATATCATTACCTTTTCAAGACAAAGTTTTAGTGGCTGCAACAAATTCCATCATGTGGCTGTACTCTTACTTATTTAATCAGTCCTCTAACGATGCACATGTAGTTTATTTAAAACTTACTATACTAATGCTATGGCAACCTGGTCAGTGCTCAAACTGCTCCTATCTCAGACGATTTCCTTGAAACGGATTCTCAGAATGGAAACTACTTTGTCAAAAAGATATAAATATTTTAAAAGCTCAGTGTTCTACCCCACCAAAAAGAAAAGGTTTGACATAGTCCTATCTATCTACCATTCTGCAAGTCAGAATGTAGATAGTTAGATGTAGAACCACAGGTTTTTATCTGTTAGAGCAGTTTTCCCAGTTCTTGACCCTCCTCCCCTCCTCTGGCTCCATGTTCTGAAAGACCTCTCATGGCAGCCTTGTGACTGTCTATTCAGAGGTCAGCGAGGGCACAAATACCTGCCTCACCCCAATGTTTGCAGCCACAGTCCTGCTGTTGAGATTTGACCCCCGTCAAACAACCTGTGGGAACCCAGAACGTCCATCTCCCTAAGGCAGGAGTCCTCAGGTCCATCTACCAGAAACGAGTTGGGAAACCTGAGTCCATGTAGCGGGACAGTTCTTGATGAGGCCTGTCTTCCTGGAACTGGCTTTTTCAGGACTGGAGGATCTGGTTAGGGGCCCCTCCCAGGTAGAAGGGAGGAGGTGGAGGCCCTCCCCAGTGCCGTAGCAGTGGTTCAAGATTTAAGCTGAGGAAGGAATGGCGCTCAAATAAACAGGTTAAGTTGTTCCACTTTAACAAAAGATCTGAGACTAGACTACCTTTGTACTGATGGAACGTGCTGGTAAAAAAGGCAATGAGGTCCTCACAGTGGTTACAACCATGGTAGAGAGCCAGGGCCTATGACATAGTCTCAGAAGAAGCTTATTAGGATTACAGTTTAGACTTTGTAAGTCGGGCTATTTATAATTATTTTATTTTTGTTTATGTCTCATCTGTCACCACTCATGGTTTAATAAAGTCCTGGTGAAAATTTCGGTCTGTCTTACCTGTGTTAAAGGGAAATCACAGGAAGGGAGGTCAGTCAGAACTTTCAGGGGAGCAGTGCACCCCTGGGGGCCAATGTAGCAGAGGGAATTCGAGGGAGAAAGGAAAGTAAGAGCCGTAGGGACATTCACCCTCCTTGGATGGGCATTCTCTTTCCAATGCACAAGCCTAGAGGCAGTATCTTGTTTTGACATGCAATAATTCCTTCAAAGAGGAAGCAGCTTTTTCTTTTCTGCTTAGCAGGTTCTTTAAAGTAAATTGTCTCAAGAAGACTTTTTTTTAATGGCAAGAAAAAAAAAGCTAAAAGAGTTTTGATGCCAAGGAAGCATGGAACTCAGAAAGCTAATGAGAAGTGACTCAGAGAGACCTCTTACACAAGGGTAAACAGGTTAATGAAAAAAGACGAGACTCAATCTTGAAATGTCATTCAGGAAGGAAAGAGGGAAAGAAACACATTATTCAAGTCTTGACTCTAGAAATCTAAGGGGCATATAGTAACACATTTCTAAGAATAAGAGTGAAATTAAATGCCTAAAATGAAGGCCTAGTCTCTATTTGCAACTGATGTCAGATCAAGAAAATAATTTGTCTTCAAAGGAACATAGGTTCCTCACTTAGAATGATGCTGGCTTCTGATAAATATGAGGCTATACAGGTAACACATCACAAAGACCTTAAATTTTTTGTATACTTTGACTTCACAGAAATAAGGATGTTCACTGCAGTGCTATTCATAATAGTGAAAAATTGACAACAACCTCAATGCCCTTCAATTGGAGCAGGGTTAATATAAATGATGGTACATCCATAAAATAGAATTTTATATAATGCTGCATAAAAATCATGTCATAGAATATTAACTGACATGGAAAATGTTTGGTAATTTTAAAAGCAGGCCATGAAACAGTGTGTATAAAAGGACCTCATTTTTGTAAACACATTTGTTGATAGAAAAAGCCTAACAAGATATCCACCAAAATGTCAGCAGTAATTATCTCTGGGTAATGGAGCTATGGGAGCCTTTCCCCTTTTGTACTTTGCTATATGTTCCAAGTGTTCTGCACTGAGAATGTATACTTTTATGATTAGAAAAAGCATTAAATGTTATGAAAGCAGCGTTGAAAATAAGCCTAGAAAAGTGGTTTCAGAGACCGAGACACTAACTGCTCATCTAACAGGAATCTGATATGAAGGGATGAGACTGGTATTCAATAAACGGGAAATCATGGGCCCCAGACTTGATTCTGGTAGGTTCAAATGTTTCTCCAGAGAGGACATCCTTACCCGATCCTGTCCGTCCCACGATGCCAATCTTCTCCTTAGGTTTGATGGTGAAGGACACTTTCTTCAAGACCAGGGGGAGATTTTCTTGGTACCTCATCTCTGCATTCTCAAAGGTGACCTCTCCTTCCTGTGGCCAGTCAGAGGAGGGAGACTTGTTCTTAATTCTGGCAGGTGCTTCCAAGGAAAGAGTCTGGGGAGACAGAAGTGGCTGGTTTAGACTGACTATAGATTCTGGGGGAGCTGCAAGGCCTTGTCACAGAGAAGTAGAACCAGGACACCCAAAGCAACCACACAGAGAAAGCTGCCGCTCTGTTCCCTCGCTGTGAAAGAGACCCCTGGCAGTGAATGCTCATCACCAGTAAACTAGACAGAGACAAAGTACAGTGGTCTCTACACTTAGCAGTTTACAACGGCTACTAAGCAGCAGCTCGGGAAGGGCAGTGGCTTTCAAACTGCCTTCTGTCATAAGGAATTCTTCCCCAAAACCTCCTTGGAGGGACTCCCCTGGTGGTGCAGTGGTTAAGAATCCGCCTGCCAATGCAGGGGACACGGGTTCGAGCCCTGGTCCGGGAAGATCCTACATGCCGTGGAGCAACTAAGCCCGTGCGCCACAACTACTGAGCCCGTGCACCACAACTACTGAAGCCCAACTGCCTAGAGCCCGTGCTCCGCAATAAGAGAAGCCACTGCAATGAGAAGCCTGCACACGGCAATGAAGAGGAGCCCCCGCTCGACTCAACTAGAGAAAGCTGCACAGCAACAAAGATCCAATGCAGCCAAAAAAACCAAAAAACACTTCCTTGGAGACCAATGTGAGGCATGAAGCCTTCCATCCCTCTTCAAGCACAGCAGTTTTTATTGGAATTTTTTGAAAATATTCCCCTTGAAACAGGGTTTCATCATTTGAAAACCACTGGGCTGAACCCAAAGGAGGGAAAGTACATTTATGGAACATTAATGAGACCCTGGCATCCTGCCTTCTCAGTCAGTCCAGGAGAGACAGACTCTACTCCAAACTCCACCACTAATAGCTGCGTGACTCAGACATATCACTTCTTCACTCTTCGTCTTAGTTTCTCATCTGCAAATTGTGGGGAATAGATTAGATGATTTTGGAAATCCATTCTAGCTTTAATATGCTGTGTTTAATACAACCATTGGATAATTTTTGTCATCAACAGTCACACTTCACGATGCTTTAAAACTCTCTGGTGACTAGTCATGGAGCTTATAGCCTCATAGAGAAGCAATGGCCAAAGACTGCAGTGTTCTGGCAGGCGGGGGTGGAGACTGAAGTCTAAAACTCCGTGTTGGGACAGGCATCCAGGTTGGGGACTGGCAGTGGGGATCCAGTCCTCAGGAATATGACTGGTTTGTGCAGAGTATACTCTGTACCACGGCTGGCCATCACCCTGACCTTTCCAGCAAGAGACTCACACCAATAGTGATATTAAATCAAACACTACACACCCACATGTACACCCACAAATTGTCCACAGACCAGAGCACTGGGCCAAGAGACTCATGTATAAACATGAAGAATAGCCTTTAGCAAATTTATCAGATAGCCATCCGCCATTCTTTCTGATAACAATCATTTATGAGTTTAAGAAATATCCTACGACTGATGAGGTTCATTGACAAAATAAATGAGCAGGGCATGTCTCTACTAGAAAATGCAGTTTACATAATATACTTGTTCTCAGTGAAAGGCTAGTTTTTTAAAACTATGTTTGTAAGTCAACGTTCTAGTTGGAGCTTGGAATGTATTCATTATCTGTAAATAACGATATAAATGCTAATAAAGTCTCTGGGCTGTTCACAAAATAGGTAACTCCTGAGAAATAGATTAAATTGAGAATCCTAACTACTCAGGACTCTGCTTCTCTCTACAGACAACTGTTTTCGAGTTCCAACTATGACACCAGCAAGACACTGCCCCATGGCAGGGCTGCAAGGGTTACTGGGGAAAGGTGGGAAGAGCTAGATCATCTCAGTACCAACTCATTAACTGGTTTCTGAACTGTGAATGCAGTTTAGAATTAGCTACGGAGCTTTTAAAACGTCAGAAGTCTGGGTCCTATCCCAGACCTATTGCATCAGAATCTTCAGAGATGAGGCCCATGTTAGTCTTTGCCTCAAGCTCCATATGGGATTCTGATGGCCTTCCCTGGTTAAGAACAAGTAAACTAGACTAAGACTTGAAATAATACATGGTTTTAAATAGTGTAAGGAAAATGTTACATTAGTCAGCTTAACTGAATTAATGAGATTAGTAATACTTTGGGGACTGCCCTGGTGGTCCAGTGGGTAAGACTCCATGCTCCCAATGAGGGGGCCCAGGGTTTGATCCCTGGTCAGGGAACTAGATCCCACATGCACGCCGCAACTAAGAAGTCCGCATGCCACAACTAAGAAGGCTGCACACCGCAACTAAGACCCGGTGCAGCCAAAATAAATAAATAAATAAATAAAAGGAATGCTTTGGAAATTAGCTGATGAACATAGGTTCTCAATCAGGCACAATTCACAAATATATTTAGAAAATCTTAAGATATTCTCTTCTCCACTCCACACATGCTGGAGAGACCGCTGCCTCTCCTGTGGGACAAGATAAGGCAGAGAAAACAAGCATCCTCCTGGGACATTCACTCGAGGCTGTGAAAGGGTAAATCTGCTCCATGAAAAGTCAGATTGTAGCAAAAGGCCTGTAGCAGCCTGACCTTGATGTAGTGGTTGATCCTCTCAACTGAGGTGAAGCGAGCTTCTGTCTCAGATGCCAGTCTGACAGTAAACTGGAACAGTCCTGTTAACTGACAACGGAAGACAAGAATCCAAGAGAGAATTTACTATTAATACACACCAGGCCAACGCCAGAAAACCTCCTTCATCTAAGGGATCACAACTCAAGTTACAAGAACTAACTGGGCACATGCAGCAGCTGATTTTAGGGACCGAATCATTCTCTAAATATTTAAGACAATGCCTAATAGCACCCAATCAACTGCAATTCTCAGTGAATGCAGGTGGCGTTCTGGTACTGCTGGCACTAACTTTCCTGTATCTGAGGGCTTTCCGCCCGTCTTTACATTTCCAGTAATTCAACTGTAGCTGAATAACTGCTGTGCTTCATACTTGCATCTACACCTGATGTAGTAGTCACAACAAATGGAGATTATATCAAGCTCTGCGCAGCAGTGAGAATGCTTCCAGCAAGGTCAAATAAGAGAAATGAGGCTGGGCCAAAACCGAATGCAGAGCCCCTGTGTGCCTCAGACTGAGGACTCTGAAACACAGCATATATAAAACACAGATTCTCCCCCCACCTCTAATAATCAAGGAAGTCTGCATAACGTGGACAAATATCTTTGGGTATCTGTGAAGATACGTATCTCTTCTTAGGTTTCTTCTGGCTACTTATTTTTATCTTTCCAATATAGAAAAATGTCAAACGTATACAAGAATAGAGAGGAGAGTATAATGAACTCCCATGTATCAAACATCTAACTTAAAAAATTATCAACTTACAGCCAATATTGTTTCATCTATACCACCCCATCCTTCCGTATTATCTGGAATCAAATCCCATATAGGCTATCATTTCACCCATAAATATTTCAGCTTATATCTCTCTAAAATATAAAGACTCCTTAAAAACAACCATTGTCACATCTTAAAAAGTTAGTAACAATTCTTTAACATCTTCAAATATCTAGTCAGTGCTCAAGTTCCCAATTGTTCTTTGATCTATTTGAAGACCTTCAACCATTCCTAGGAGCCAGAAGGGTTTACATATGTAACAGTATTGGGAAAATCAGGGGCCTGAAAATAAAACACACAGAAGAAATGTATTGATATATATTTCTTAGAAGACTAGGAAGAGGCCAGAGATGAAAGGGTAGTGAAGACAGAAACCTACAATATTGAAACCATTTTCAAAATCATATTTATTTAAGAAAAAAATAGCACCTATTTCATAGACAAATGCAACAGAGTTAAATCCCTTTATTCCTATACAGTCAACCTTCAGTATCCATGAGGGATTGGTTCCAGGACTCCCGCCAATAAAAAAAATCCACGGACACTCAAGTCCCTTATATAAAATGGCATAGTATCTGCACATAAACTATACACATCCTCCTGTATCCTTTAAGTCATCTCTAGATTACTTATTATACCTAATACAATGTAAATACTATGTAAATAGTTATAAATACAATGTAGAAAATAGTTGGGCAAAAATAAATAGTTGCCCACCTACAGTAAATTCAGTTTTGCTTTATGGAACTTTCCAGAAATTTCTCCCCCCAAATACTTTTGATCTGCAATTAGTTGAATCTATGGATGTGGAACAGGTGGATGTGGAGGGCTGACTGTATACCAGTCCAGAGTGTTACTGCCAAAGCAGACGGGGAAAAGCTCTAGGAGTCGGAAGTAAAACAATGGCTTAGGGTAGAGCCCCCTACCAGCTCTCTCCTAGGCCAACATACGAGCAAGAGGACGCCCCCATCCCAGAGACTAACCTGGACAGCATAGGAGATGGCAAGCCCCGCGTAGGCCGGGGGAATCTGCCCATGCATGAGAACAATCATCAGCCCGGTGGTGGTGATCAGGGCAATGCTGATCAGGTCTAGCCGCACTGCCAGCCACCGCATCGCACACGTGAACAAGAAGAAGGGTCTCTGGTTGTTATCCAGTAGCTCCTGGTACCTGTGAGGAAGACAGAACACCTAATAGGCAAATAAAGTACCACACAACCCTGGGCATGGAGGATGCCAAAGCTCTGGTGAGTGCTGGGTGGAGGGCTAATACTGAAGTACTACTGTTTGTAACCAGGAGTGTGAGATGGAAACTTAAGGAGTGCAGAGTATTCCAGGCTCCACAGACAGGAGGACACGAGGGTTTTCTAGTTTTACCCTTTCAAAGAAACGTGTTAAAGATGCTAGGGAAAGATACCTACTTCTAAAGCATAGGGAAAGCAGGAGGGAAGGAGACCAAATAAAGAGGCTGCTTAAGCTTTATTTGATTTTATTTTTTTTTGCGGTACGCGGGCCTCTCACTGTTGTGGCCTCTCCCGTTGCGGAGCACAGGCTCCGGACGCGCAGGCTCAGCGGCCATGGCTCACGGGCCTAGCCGCTCCACAGCATGTGGGATCCTCCCAGACCGGGGCACGAACCCGTGTCCCCTGCATCGGCAGGCGGACTCTCAACCACTGCGCCACCAGGGAAGCCCTGCTTAAGCTTTAGAAAAATGTTTTAGGTCAGGGGTCATTTCCTCAAAGAAAGAGAAGTTACAAAGGTAAACTGCAGAAATGGCACAAGACCAGAAAAAAAGAAAACCTTGGACCGAAAGTGGAAATTGCCTGCTGACACACTTGTTTCCCAAGGCCATGGAGCAAAGAACCAGGAGCAGTGATTTAAACCAGAGCAAAAAGACCTAGACAATCTGTCACTGCAGGAGCAACACACCACTGTCACCAGGGGGCTTAGAGAGTAGATCACGCCCCACCTGAAAGTCTGGCACCTACACACAATTAGAACTCCAGAGTGGGAGATCTGGGTGGGCAAATGTGCTTTGCTTTAAAAAAAATCACTACCCTCCTTACAATAAGATATGTGCACTTTAGAGAAAATTAAGAAAATGCAATAAAAGAGGAAACTGTAAAATTCCAGTACTCTCACCACTCAGCTAAAACCAGAGTTAATATTCTGCTGCATTTACTCCCAGCATTTTTTTCAATGCACTCACACTTCTGTGGGTATGTACATACACACGTACACGGTCAGCATATTTCACTTTTTTCACTTAAAGTTAGGATGCATTTTTCTGAATTGTTTAACTAACCCTTCCTATTTTAGAGTTCCTTTTTAACATTAATTACTTAATTTTGGAATGAATGATATACTCTACAGGACAGAATATTCACAAGGTACAAAAGGTTTTATCCTGAAAAGTTGGTCTTTCTCCTGCCCTCCTCCAACTACTCAGTTCCCCTTTCCAGTGGCAACTATTAGTTTCTTATGTGTCCTTTCAGAGATATTCTAAATGTTACAGATACAGACACATAATTAAAAGGAGCACACAATACCCGCCCATCTGTACCTTGCTCTTTCACTAATATACCTTGGAGATCATTCATTATCAGTACCTAGAGAGCAGTCTCATTCTTTTTAGGGGCCATATCATATTCCACCACATGGGGACAACACAGCTTATTTAACCAGTCCTCTACTGAATGACCTTTAGTCTAATTCAATCTCTTGTTAACACAAATCTCCACAATGACTATATATGTACATAAATTTCTCATACAAACAATATTCAACAGCTAAATAAAATGTCAGTCTAATATCAATGAATGTCTTTTACTGCTCAGAAGATAAAAAAGTAAAAAGAAAAAATAATAATAATAAAAAGCAAAACACTGGGACTTCCCTGGTGAGGTGGTTAACAATCTACCTGTCAATGCAGGGGGCACGGATTCGATCCCTGGTCTGGGAAGATCCCACATGCTGCAGAGCAACTAAGCCCGTGTGCCACAACTAATGAGCCCGCGAGCCACAACTACTGATCCTGCACCCTAGAGCCCGTGAGCCACAACTACTGAGCCTGCATGCCACAACTACTGAAGCCCATGATCCTAGAGACTGTGCTCTGCAACAAGAGAATCCACCGCAACAAGAGAATCCACCACAACAAGAGAAGCCACCGCGGACCTCCCTGGTGACACAGTGGTTAAGAATCCAACTGCTAATGCAGGGGACATGGTTTTGAGCCCTGGTCTGGGAAGATCCCACATGCCGCAGAGCAACTAAGCCCGTGCGCCACAACTGCTGAGCCTGCGCTCTAGAGCCTGTGAGCCACAACTACTGAAGCCTGCGAGCCACAACTACTGAAGCCCACATGCCACAACTACTGAAGCCCGCGTGCCTAGAGCCCGTGCTCTGCAACAATAGAAGCCACCACAATGAGAAGTCTGTGCACTGCAACAAAGAGTAGCCCCCACTCACTGCAACTAGAGAAAGCCTGCACACAGCAACAAAGACCCAGCACAGCCAAAAATAAAATAAATAAAATAAATAAATTTATAAAATAAAAATTAAAAAAATAAAAGTAACCATTCCAAAAACAGCAAAACAAAACAAAACAACAAGAGAAGCCACTGCTATGAGAAGCACGTGCACCACAACAAAGAGTAACCCCCGCTCTCCACAACTAGAGAAAGCCCACGCGCAGCAGAGAAGAACCAATGCAGCCAAAAATAAATAAATAAAATAAATTAATTAAAAAAAAAAAGCAAAACTCCATCAAATATAGCCATTCAGAACTGAAAGCTAGCAGACTCCAAATCTATGTTTTTGTCTTCCCATTTGCTCAGAAGGGAGTTCCACCAAGCAAGTGAATCTTAACCAGAGATCATTAAATTACTAATACTCTTAGTAATGAGCTTTATAATCCGCAATTCTGACCTTGAAAGGCTTCTTAAACTCTCATTAAATGCTGAGATGCTGGCTCCCCATTGAGCCCTCGGGCCCCCATTGAACTAACCTGTGCAGAAATTCCTGCCCTTTGTTGTAGGCATGGATGGTGGCAAGGCCCTGTATGCTGGATGTGATGTGGGAGAGGAAAGGTGACTGCGTGATATTGTCCAGACGCTTCAGCTCTCGGATTAGAACCCTGGAGAGAGAATGTGTTCTGTGTCAGAGGGGTAGACTAGCAACTCTGGCTTCATCCTTTGCCCTGGAAGACATGAAGACTTCCTGTTTACCTGGAGACAATGTGCAGAATTGAAAAGAGGATGATGAGGGGCCCCACTGCCACAAGGAACCACGGGAAAACTCCCGCGATCATTCCAACACAGAAGAACACAAGGATGACGTTCTGGATGAACATCTCAGCCTGGAACGGCAGGCGCACATCGACTGGAGAAACCGTAAAGGAACACGTGTCAGATGCTGGGATCCACAAACCGGGAAAATGGAATTTTAAATTTCCCCCAATTTTTAAAAAACAAAAAGAGGCTCCCTAAAATCCCTAACTGAAAGTTATGATTTTTGCCTTTTAAACAGTCTGATCAAAGAAAAATATGGAAACCTGGTTGCTCTAATTTTTCTTATCCCAAGAGCATTTAAGTGACCTTTCTCCCCTGTGCCTTGTTTTTGGTTCACTATGCTGCCCAACCCCTTTAAACATTTCTTCCACTTTGCAAAGTAATATACGCCTGTTGTAAAATATTTGGAAAATAAATGTGCAAAAAACTTATAAACATAGTCTTTATTCTTACCAATATCAATGAACTGCCGCTAACATTTAAGAAATTTTTCATCATGGAAAATTTTAAACATACACAAAAGTTGAAAGAGTATAGAACCTCCAACAGTTATCAACATTTTCTTCACCGTTTTTTGAACATCTCCTCCCCCTGCCTATTTTCATGCAAATCTGAGACATGTTGATACCACTGATTTTTTTTTCAATCTTTTTTCCATTTGTCTGTGTGTTTAACAGAAATGGGATCATGTCATGCACATGTGTAGCACTGTTCTGTGTATCAGTGATGGTTTTGATCCCTTGTGACCTCTGGCCATGGCTTTACACTGGCCTATCAACATCGGAAACAAACTCCTTCTATGGAGGCAACACAGTACAGTAGATAAAAACATTAGCTCTGGGGTCAAAAAGATCTGGGCTCAATTCCCAGCTTGTTATTTAATAGCTGTGTGATCTTCAGCAAGTTATTTAACCTTTCTAGGCATCAGCTTTTCCGTGTATTCAGTGGATGAAACGATATCCACACCTCATAGGGCTGCTGTGAGGATTAGGATAACGCATGTAGAATATTCAGTACACAGTAAGCCCTCAATAAATGTCAGGCAGCATCACTATCATTATGGGCTACGGGAGTATAGTTGACCCTTGAACAACGTAGGGGTTAGGGACACAGACCCTCTGTACAGTCAAAGGTCCACATAGAACTTACAGTCAGCCCTCCATCTATGTGGTTCCTCATCCGTATTTCCATATCTGCGGATTCAGCCAACCTGTCGTTCAAGGGTCAACTGTATTTAAGTTCTGGTGCTGGCACAGCCCATGAGGCATCCAGCATCCAGCAAACCTGTCAGAGGTTATACGTGTCCAGGAACCTATGCACTACCCACAAGTAAATATGTGTTTTGGACTCTGAGATGCCCCTGTCCAAAGCCTCTATGCTAACTCAGTGCTCTGAACTGGTTTTCAGTTTAAATAAGATCAAATAAGAACTCAGACAAAAGGTGAAAAAGCAGATAGGTCCTTAGCCTGAAGAGTTTGCAATGTGGAGAAAATGCCAAAACTAAAATGTTCCTGACGCAAACATCGACAGCCACCGTGCTCCAGAGCACAACAGAGAGGAGCAGTGAGAAATACCTTCATCCATGTCTTTGGAAAACCTGTTGAGAATCCTCCCAGTGGGGGTAGTGTCAAAAAACTTCATAGGGCTTCGAAGGATCCTTCGGAAGAGCTCGTCGTGGAGCCGGGAGGAGGCTCGCAATGTGCCCTGAGGGGCAGAGCACAGCGTGATCAGAGATCCGGGACTCAGGCAGGCTCAGCTCCCACTCCACAGGGTCGCAACTCCACAGGACATCGATGCCCAAAGCCGGAGAAGGGCGAATGGTCGTGGAGGAGGGAGGTGGCTAATAGGAAAAAGCTGAGGCTCATGGGATGCAGGTCACTTCGGAGAGGCCCATCCTGCTTTAAAGGAGCTCCCCGACTCAGAGTAAACCTGAGGGATGCCAGGCGGAATCCTAACCACGCAGCCTCTGGGGAGAGGAGGAGCAGAGGCCCCCACCGGTGCATACCTTGACAAAGACCACTCCGCGAATGGCTTTCAGGATCAGCATGACTGCCATGGAGAGGGCGTAGATGCTGGCATAGTACTGCATGAGAGGATTGTCCTTCATGCTGCTGCTCACAGACGTCCTGTTTTCCTGAGTCACCGTGGTGTTCTGTTTGGAGGCAAGGGTCTGTGAGGCAAGACTCCCAGGGACTGCCAAGAACCCCGCATCAGGGCCATTCTTGGCTCAAGGGAGGGTACAGGATAAAAACTCTGGGACCTGGTTGAGGCAGACACAAGGCAGACTTTGCCCTGCTCCCTCTCTCTTTTCTTTTTCTTTTTTTTTTGCGGTACGTGGGCTTCTCACTGTTGTGGCCTCTCCCGTTGCAGAGCACAGGCTCCAGACGCGCAGGCTCAGCGGCCATGGCTCACGGGCCCAGCCGCTCCACGGCATGTGGGATCTTCCCGGACCGGGGCACAAACCCGTGTCCCCTGCATCAGCAGGCGGACTCTCAACCACTGTGCCACCAGAGAAGCCCCCTCTCTCTTTTCTAAGGACAACAGCAGGCAGCCTACAGTTTGCTACTGATAAGCTCTATTGCTCCGTGAGTTGGTCAGGGAGCAATTATCTGCTGAGGTTACATTAGAGACTCATCAAGATCTTATCCTGGGTAATCCTTGTTCATTGCTTCTTTTAACTGAAAACTAGAACAGTTTCCCTAAGGAGAGACAGGGACTATGGAGAGATGGCCACTTTATGAGACGTATAATTTTCCCATTAATGAGGAACCTTACCCCACTTCCTTGCTTGATCCAGTAACTCAACCACCAGTTGCTGAAGGCGGTACTGCCCACGTTCAGCATGAAAAGGGACAGAATGACCAAGAATGCCAAGGGGCCCCCAGCAGCCTGGATGTAGACACCATATACTGACCAGGGCACAGAACCCTGCCCCTTCTCTTCCATTTGCACAAGCTGCCCTAGGTAAGGAAAAGAGAAACGTGAACTCAGAAAGGAAAGGCTGCTTTTCAAAACTAAGTCACCTGTAGAACAGCAGAATCAAAGGGAGCCTACAGTTTCACAGAGCTCTAGATGAGAATTATTTCCCCTTCATCAGGAGCATTTATTTATCCATGTAACATTTACTAAGCACCAACTATGAACCAGGCCCAGGATGAGGTCCTGGAGCGGTAACGAAGATTAAGACCAGGTCCCTGCCCTGGAGATCTGGCTCAGATCATCCTTCCACAGTCTAGTAGGATAAACAGGTAAATAAATACATAATTATAATAAAATGTGCGAACTCCAACGCTAGAGCTATTTGCAGGGCAGCATGGGAACATCCAGGAAATGCACATAACCTACTTGCGGGAGCTGTGAGGGGCTTAGCAGGGCGTTTTCCCGGAAGACTTTCTATGCAGTCCATATTTCGTTATTTATTTATTTTTTTGGCCGTGCCACGTGGCTTGTGCGATCTTAGTTCCCTGACCAAGAATTGAACCCAGGGCCTCAGCAGTGGACGCGTCAGGGAATTCCCCATACCATGTCTTGAAAGGTAAGCCAGAGTCGGCCAGATGGGGAAATGATAGGCACAGGTGTGGGGAAACAGCAAATCGGTATACACAGATATCCAATTCAGCGTGGCTGGAACATTCTGTGTGCCTAAGGAGTGGCAGGAGATAAGGCTGATTAAGGAGGCTCTGGTCACGGGATAAAGGCATTTGAACTTTATCCTTCAGACAAGAACTCCTCAAGAGAATGGGCTACAGGGGTGTAGAGATTTGACTCCCTGGCCCTGTTGTGCACTAGATGGGCCTGGGATGGCCAGACCAGCCACCTCAGGCAGCCTCTACCATGCATCCCAGGGGCTCAAAGAAATAGTGGCATTTTTCTGTGTGTGCCAAATCAAGAAAAAGATTAGAAAATGCGGCTTTGACATTGGGAGGCCACTGAAAGGCCTCAAGCAGGAAAGTGAGTTGGCTGGTTTTTAACTAGATCTCTCTGCTGTTCGTGTGGAGGACAGATTTAAAAGGAGGCAGCTGTAACAGTCTGGGTAGATGATGAAGGCCAGAACCAGGGTCATGGCAATGGGGACGGAGTTTCAGGAGGTAAATTCAGTAGGACGGCGTGACTGACTGTGGGAGGAGAGAAAAGATTCCAGGATATTTCCTAGGGGCTCCGTGGGCTGGTCAGGTGATTGATGCTGACAGGAGAATACAGAGAAACATCCCCACAGGAAGCAGCCTCTCCCCTTTATCATATATGATGTGTAATTACCTTGGAACAAGCAACACATGCCTTGAACACTTTGCGATGTGAGTCTCCAGGTTAGTGGCTATGTAAATAAGGACAAATGTCCCCTAAAGACATTCTATTTTTTTTATACTGTCTGTGGCAGGAACTGACAGATGTCTCAGGCTTCTGTGCTGTGTTTGCTTTGTGTGTGAGAGAGTAAGGCATCTCAATTCACACCGGAATTCAAAAGCTCATATGTGGCTAATTGAAAGAAAGACAAGAGGCAGGGAGTGGTAAATCAGGATGGTCACCTCCTAACGCCAAATGCTTTAAGAACAAGGAAATGAAAAAAGCAGTGGCAAACCCAGGAAAGGTCCTGGATTCAACACATCAGGTGAGGAGGTGACACAACAGAAAGAACTTTAAAACAGGACTGCATTTTTATTTATTATTATTCTTATGCTTTGCAAACTGATATGCAGCTTCAAGTTCACAAAAGTGAAAATGCCTAAAGTATTGCATATAGCTTTTCTAACTCCCAAGATTTGTTTCAGTTGATAAGATAAAGGGTTTAAAAAACAGGACCAAGGCCTCTGGATAGGAAAATCAAGTAGGAAAAACCTTGGCTGTAACTCTTCACCACAGCCCTGCTGCAGTCTGCTTGGGACAAGCAGAGGAGTGTATCATTGTAACAGGGGAGGTTCTGAGGATGTAGGCATTCTTAAAGCTGGCATGCCTCTGCATTGGTTGGCATGACTTTTAAAGGACAGAGATGAACCCACGATTCAATTTTTGCTTAGTCAAGATGACTCAGCTATGACTACCTACACCTCACCCCACCCTGCAGAGGAAAAGAGGGCATAGGATTAAAGGACATTCTTGTTGCCTTGCTCGGCTTAAGAAAACACCAAGTGCCTCATGGTCTCCCAACAATCATACAAAAATCTGGTATTCTAGAAATATAAGGCCAGGCGCTCTACAACACACAATGCTATTAAACAGCATGAATTACCACATGGCGTAATTTCTGATAAACTTTTTTTTTTTTTTTTTTTTTTTTTTTTTGCGTTACGCGGGCCTCTCACTGTTGTGTCCTCTCCCGTTGTGGAGCATAGGCTCTGGACGCGCAGGCTCAGCGGCCATGGCTCACGGGCCTAGCTGCTCCGCGGCATGTGGACCGGGGCACGAACCTGTGTCCCCTGCATCGGCAGGCGGACTCTCAACCACTGCGCCACCAGGGAAGCCCCAGCCCTAGATTTGATGGGCAACACAAGATGTAGAAACATGGCAGGTCCCATCCTGTCAGTTTGGTTTCATTGTACTGACAACCTCATCTAGCATCATGGACCATGAAAAAGCAAGTGTGTGAAAACACACCGGAGGGAAAACCATGGGATCCTTTTTCTAGGGATGTAATACGTATGTGCAAATAAAATGCTTCAGTGGAAAATAAAAACCAAAAAAAACTTTAATGACAAATCTCAAAAAAGTTCATTACCTTCCTCTGGCTTCACTGCTTTCTCCTTCTTTACTGACCCTGTTTTAGGACACTTGTCTTGTGTTTTCTTCTGTGAACCACTGGTTTCCTTTTTAGAATTAATCTTAAAAAAAAAAAAAAAGTGTCTCCGTCATCAATGATATGGCCATTCAGACAAATGTCCAAAGGACACGTTAGCGAAACATCCATCGAGCTCTTATTGAAAAGAGACACATCCAGCTTCCTAAAAGTTAACTTCTGTAACCTCCCCAACTCCTTAAATCTTTAAGCTGGGTTCCTACCATTCCACTGACACTGCTCTCCCCAAAGTAACTGAAGACCTAAACTCCGAACACAGTAGCCTTTATGCTGTTCTCATCCATTCCAACTTGTCCAGAGTATTTGAGCTGGGGTCACTTCCATTCTGTCCATCTCTGATCCCCACGTCACTAAATCAAATCACAGATCTACCATGGGATAAACTTCCGCTTCTCAGCCTGCTTTTGCAGCACCTCCACATTCTGGCCCTAGCCTGTCCGTGCCTCACATCACACTGCCATTTCCCACTTCTAGACTTTTATCCACCTGGTTCTTCACTTGGGATGTTCCTCTCCTCACCCAACTCAATCACAGTTGTCCCCATTCAGATGGATTCAAATCTTAATTCTCCCTGAGGCAACTTAACACTCCTCTAGAATAGAGTTCACCCTCCCCTGTTCTCCCAGGCACTTGTTAGTACTTTCACAGCATGTTGCTACATATGTGACCTGGTGTTGTTACATATGTACATATGTTGTTACATATGTACGAGCATAAGAGTATTGGTCTTCCCTAGAAGACTGCGAGTCTCTCAAGGACAGAGATGACATCTCACTCATGGTTATAACCTACACAGGGCCCAGCACCCAGAACTGCCCATAATGGGGCACGCTGGGACTTACGAAACATTCATCAAATTGAACCTGAGATAATAGAAACTACTTAATGTTCTCCTTTCCAAGTTCCTCTTATATCTTTATACAGGAAATTCTCTATACATAGTTTATTACATTTAATTCTATGTCACTGTCAGCCTCATGACCCCAGTTTGCGCTCCAACCAGATTTTTAAAATTGACAGTGAAAAAAACATCAGAAAATAATATAAAATTTAGAGCCACATCTGGAACATAAGATAGGACTCTAAATTTTGTATTTACCACGGTGCATGAATAAATGCACTCTCTAAAGAGAAAATTACTATTTGTTGACCACTGACTGGGATAAGAACATTACATATTATTTCAAATGCACCAACTCAAAGAGGCAGGTGCCACCCCCATTTTTAAGATGAGGAAACTGAGGCTCAGGAAAGTGAAGTGATATACTGAAAGCACGCTCCTTCACTCAACATGCTCCCTCTCGATATTCCTTTGCTCCTTGGACATTTCATGTTTTAGCTTCTCTCCCTCTCATTTACCCCTCCATGTGTACAGTGAGGAGGAGATGATCTGAAGAGCCCAAAGCACCGTGAGAGTCACAGGGAGAGATCATAAAATCCAAATCTGGATCAGGTGTCCCTATAGCAGTTACTGATGACACTCGCAATGTCAGAGTTATATCAAAAGGCCTAAAACACATCATGAACAATGAGTTGTACTGAACCTGAAATCAAACAGGATGATACCCAAACACTGAAATAAGAGTCCCAGAAAAGGTCCCAGTAACTTTTTGCTTTCATCCTACTCAACATCAAAATGACCTAGTAGCTAAGAAGCGGCTTTTAGCCCAGCCTGAGTGAACTCCTAGGACCCAAGGCGACCAGAGGATAAAAAGGTCAATATGAGAGCCAGCTCTACGCACGCCCTTGTCTTTGCCTAACTCAGAGCCCAGAACGGGCGGCCAGCTTTCCGTGTTGCTGCAGGAGGCCCGGCAGCGCAGCACTTTGGAGTGAAACTGACCTTTCCAGCAGGCTGTTTAACCCTTCTGAGCCCCCGTTTCCTCAGCTGTACAAGTGGAGGATAATCGTATCTGGCCGCAGAGCTCTGTTAAAATGGCTGAACAGGATGACAGCTATAAAGTGCCTAATCCAGGAATTGGGACACAGCTGGTACTAGTTAATGAGTGCCAAGTCGGCAGCCAAGACACCATAGATAATTTTCAAATGTATGCAGTATTTAATGTCTCTTCTCTGCCAACTTATTCATTTGATTATTAAGAAAGGAGCTTCCTAATGTTTCAGTCAGGATTTGATGGAGTTTAGGAAGCTAAGTTATGACTGAACAGCAGCACACACTGAGCCCACGTCCTTCTCCTTGTCATTGCCTTGCTGATAAACTCTCAGTGACAGAAGACCTCGGTTCTCTAACCCCACAACCCTGCCCTCGCAGAATAGAACCAGTATGCGGACTAAAGCACAGCAGTCTGGTCACCAGAGAACAGGGCCCCTGCCAACAAGACACGGACAATGAGTTCAGCTGAGATTTCTCCATCACTCACTACGGTCCTATCTCTCTTGCTGGAAAGACACACACACACACACACACCACGAATCTTACCTCAACTGGGGGTGTCTCTCCCAGCAACAGGTTATTAAAAATGGTAGCGTAATCACCATTTAGATTCATCAGTTCCTCGTGGGTGCCTCTTTCTGTAATACAGCCCTCTTTCATGAAGATCACTTCATCACAGTCAGCCAGGTACTGGAGACAAAGACAGGGACAACAGCGTGGCTGATACTTGTGCGAATACATCCAAACGCCTAGACCTTAGTTCAGCGGTTCTCATCTGGAGGTGAACAAGCCCCCCAGAGGATACTTCGTAATATCTGGAGACATTTTTGGTTGTTACGGTTGCGGGGGAGGGGGTACTACGGCCATCTGGTGGATAGAGGCCAGGGATGCACAGGACAAGCCCCCCACAAGAGGGAGCTCTCTGGCTCCCAAACCCCACTGTGCTGAGACTGAGAACCCCTGCTTTAGTTTGTCCTGCCTCGTGATGTAGTTCAAAAACCAGTTCCTCTAATTTTTGACATAAATCTGCTGATGAAGCCACACAAAGGCCTGCATTAAACCTCACATCCCTTCCCTGCGCTCAGAAGTACATATAATTACAGTCTTTCTGCGGCAGAATGGGGGCTTGGCCCCCCAGACTTGACAACATATGCAAAGCGGATGGTAACATCCTTGAGCTGCTCTCTGAAGTGGCTGCTGGTCATGGAACGACAGAGGGAGAAGAACTTGTTTTCCCTAAACAGTTCCCACTCGCGCATAGATGTTAACACAACCCTTTCCAAACTGTCTCATACCCAAACTCCATTTTCAGTCTACTCCTCTCAGCCCTTTTACTTACTGATTTACATGCAGAAGCTAACATGCTCCAAGGATCTCTGACTCAGATGGCCATCTGATATAACAAGCTTTATTAGTACAATGGGACAGGGGGCTATTTGCTGAACAAGTGAACACTCGTGATTCCAGGGACCTCTAGGAGCCCCACAAAGGTACCTGGACCAAGCCCACCTCCCTGTTTCTGATTTCTCAAGCCAAGGTGGGGAGCCTGGGGAAGGAAGCACCATACCTGTAACTGGTGGGTAATGAACAGAACCGTCTTCGACTTGAGGTGCTTCTGGATAGCACTGTTGAAGATGTGGTTGCCCACATGGGCATCTAAGGCACTGAGGGGGTCATCCAGGATGTAGATGTCTCGGTCACTATACAAGGCCCGGGCGAGGCTGATCCTCTGGCGCTGCCCACCACTCAGGTTGGCTCCGCGCTCGCCAATCTACAGGAGCCCAGAAAGCACGGGAAGCCTCCAGCTCAAGTCCAGAACAATGCTCAGTGATCACCCCAGTCACCTCACATCTCCCCCACCCAAACCAGCTTCTTCTCTTCACTTCCCCACCTGGATGAAGTGCTGCCATGTCCTCCAGGGCCCACACAGAACTGGGGGGGCATCAGCCCGGATGCCTCCTCCCCTCCCACCACCATCTGGCTCCTAACCAATCCCGTATCTGAGCCTCGACACGCCCTCTTGATGCCCCGCTACAATCTATTCTCCATGGGCAGAAAGACCTTTCCAAAACACAAAGCTGACCATGTCCCACCCTTGCTTAGTCCTAAAGAACATAATCTAAGCCCCCAAATATGGCAGACAAGGCAGGCCCTTTACCACCTGGTTTCCCAGCAACTCTCAGCCTCCAGTGTCAATCCCCCTTCCATACCCTGGGATCTGAGCATTTTCAATTGTGTGTCTATTATGAACACACACCACCACTGTCATGCCTTCTCCTATACTGTGTCTGCTCAGTTCTGGCGTCCTCTCCTCTGTGAAGTCTCCCCTCCCCCTCTCCACTAACACCCAAAAGAAAGGGGACTCTTTCATCAGCCTATTTTGTGCCTATTTGTCGGGATGTCTCTCTCGATTGTAAGCTTTTTGAGGACACAGACTATTGTCCTTTTCTTTTATATTCCCAGTGCCCCCAGCAGCTTCTGCACATGCAGCCGGCATATAACAAGCACTTAATAAATATTACTAAATAAACGAATGAAAAAAAATCAATTGTCAAACGGCAACTGGCTCTGTATTTTTAAAAAAATCTTATCTAAAAAAAATTCAATTAATTCAGAGGTTTTCAAATAAGAACATGTATGAGAATTACCTGCAGGGCTTGTTAAAACATATTGTGGAGCCCCACCCTTAGAGTCTTGGATTCAGTAGGTCTTGGGTGTGGCTGAGAATCTGCAGTGATGCTACTGATTTGCTGCTAATCAGGGGACCAGGATCTGAGAACCAGTCAACTAATCAAACCATTCAAATCTGGTTTGAGGGCTTAAACTGAAGTCAGCTGAATAAAAGAGTCAGCCCCGGAGACCTCCAGGACAGGTCATGGGAGGTGAGTGTCAACACTGAAGGCACGAGCCAGTTCCAAAGACAAGCCTCTGGGAACTGTTCCAGGGCAGAGAAGCAAAGAAAGGCGGGTTTGTGCTAAGGACTCTTTCTTTCTAGAGGGAGAGGCCTCTCTAGAAACCATGTGTGAGTAAGGAAGTTGGCAGAATGAAGTTCAGGGGAAGAAGCTCAACAAGCACATGCTTGACTTTGGTTTTAAAAATGAATAGGGTAGGGGCTTCCCTGGTGGTGCAGTGGTTGAGAGTCCGCCTGCTGATGCAGGGGACACGGGTCCGTGCTCCAGTCCAGTCCGGGAAGATCCCACATGCTGCGGAGCGGCTGGGCCCGTGAGCCATGGCCACTGAGCCTGCGCGTCCAGAGCCTGTGCTCCACAATGGGAGAGGCCACGACAGTGAAAGGCCCGCATAACGCAAAAAAAAAGAAAAATGAATAGGGTAGAAAACATGAATTCTGAACCAACAATGGGATTTTGTTTAAAATCCACATGACATGAAATATTTATATGCTTAAAACAGGTAGTGTTGGGGCTTCCCTGGTGGCACAGTGGTTGAGGGTCTGCCTGCTGATGCAGGGGACACGGGTTTGTGCCCCGGTCTGGGAAGATCCCACATGCCGCAGAGCGGCTGGGCCCGTGAGCCATGGCCGCTGAGCCTGCGCGTCCGGAGCCTGTGCTCCGCAATGGGAGAGGCCACAACAGTGAGGGGCCCGCGTACCGCAAAAATCAAACAAACAAACAAAAAAACAAAAAAACAGGTAGTGTTGATATTCCTGCCCTAAGGACCAGATGCTTTCCTAACAGAAAGTCCCAGAGAAAGTAAAACTCCCGTGTAGGTTCTTCTCCCACGCATTTAAGATGCACTCCTAGGAGGTGGCTCTGGCATAGCCCTGCCACCTATCTTCCAGAATCCTCTCTGCTAAACACCCTGGCCCACCAGGGACAGAAGACTTGTACCTCCGTCAGGTCACTGTTGGGAAGGATAGCCAGGTCAGGCCTCAGGCAGCAGCTGTTCAGCACAGAGTTGTATCTGAAGGACACAAAGAGACCCAGCATCAGGGACACGGTTGGGGTAGAGCCTGCTGACTCGGGCTGCCTGTGTCTCACACAGCCAAGATGAAAGCATGACAGAAACCAAACATTCCTTGCCTTTCTTCATCAAATTCCTTCCCAAAGAGGATGTTGTCTCTCAGAGTGGCATTGAGGATCCAGGCCTGCTGCGCCACATAAGCGAAGGTTCCATTGACTGCAATGCTGCCCTCTAGAAGTGACATCTAGGGAAAGAGACACCATCTAATGGCATCACAACGCAAAACCATCACCCTAAGCCAGCAGAACCCCCGACATTCCACAGCGGAGTTGAAAATCTTGGCAATTTCCTTGGATACTTTTTGAACCCAAATCTGGACCTCACCTTTGTTCCACAGAGAGCAAAGCTACAGCAGTAGCTACAGCAGTCAAGAAAATCAAAGTTCTCCTTGCTTACGTGTGATGGGAGCCCAGCATAACCCATGACTTGAATGAACAAATACTTCATTCAGCAACCCATAAGCTACTTTATTATCCTCTTTTCCTAACTGCAAACTGTTCTAATTGAAGGAAGCACAAGCAGAAGGCCCCTGCAGAATTCCCCTGGGGAGTATGCTGTAAAGATTTAGAGCTAGTCCCTGCCTCAAGATGAGCGCAGGTCAACTCATCCACAGAATTAATACAGGCTGTTGGCTACATCAGCTGCTTCTGTAAAATGAAGACCAGAGGGGGAAAAAATTCCAGTTAGACATCAACTAGTATTGCTGAGTATCTACGCAATGATGACAGACCCTCCCCTCCAACATGAAGAGACTACATGATGAGCCATGTGCTTTGAATTGTGTTTTCCATTGCAGTGGTCGACATGAATCGATTTACCCATTTTATGCTCTTTCAGTGTTCCTTTTGGAACTAACAGTAGACGTTTGTCTTGGGTTAGGAATGCTATAGCTTGAAACAGTTTCATTAACCAATCTGCACATACAAGTTTGTCCTCTCAAACATGGTAATGCACAGTGTACACACACAGGCCGTAACGCAGTACCACAACTGCCCCCAAACAGGTAAGTACACTGATAACGCACTCAAGTGTTCAGAAACCCCCTGAGGGTCTAACTGTGGAAATCCAGCTCTCTCGGCTGCTACAGTACAAACACCCCACACTGCAGACCGCCAACAAAGAGTTACACTCTAAAGAAGCAGGGCTGACCGGTATTTCCAGACTCTCTGTCAGAGAGAAGGCTGTCAGGATTTGATCCAGAAGCAAAGACCCACTCATTTTTCAATTTAACTGCTGCCCACTAACCCTTCCTTCCCCTTCACTCCACCTGTATCTCTCATCACTGGCCCTGAAATCTGGCTGATGATCAGAAATTACACAGGAGGTCTTTGGTTTTTTACGAAGACCACTGGCTGAGCCCAACCACTGTACAGCCTCATAAGGCAGAAGCGGGTGTGGGTGGGAAGCTGCACCTCCAGATGATTTGAATACAGGCTTCCTCAGACCACCCCGGGCACCACTGCTCTAGAGGAGAGCCACAACTCCATCAACTGTGACAGTGACGCTGAACAGGACCAAATATTCCACAAAACAATCTTCCCCAGCCCCTTCTCCCATTTGTTTAATTTCCTCAATATGGAAAAATGACTCAGAGGACTTCATCCACCAGGAGGAATAACCTTAAGTTTATCCTCATCTCACCCAACAAGTCAAGCTAGTTTAATCCAAATGCTGACAGCCTTCTTCTGGGCCCTCTGAGCACTATTCACTCACTGCCCTGTGCTGTGCTTGTGTGTCTAGAAGGCCCAGCACCCCAATCAGACCATGGACACTCCTCTTTTTTTTTTGGGGGGGGGCAGCGCCACGTGGCATGCGGGATCTTGATTCTGCAACCAGGGATCAAACCCGCGCCCCCTGCAGTGGGAGCATGGAGTCTTAACCACTGGACCTCCAGGGAAGTCCCAGACCAGGGACTCCTTGAGGGCATAATTCTTTCAATGGTTAGGCTGAAAACGGAGTGGGTCTTTACTTCTAGATCAAATCCTGAAGGCTCTCTCTCTGAGAGAGAGGCTGGTGAGGCTGGTCCATTTGTTGGCAGTCTGCAGTCTGTCCATCCCTTACCTCTGACATTTCCCAACACACTGTCCGGCATACCTATGGCACTCAGTAAATACATGCTGAATAAAAGAAGGCAAGAGAAACAAATGACTCCAGCTGGGTACCAATCAGTCATTCAGCCCCCTTCCAGATACAGTGCTGTTGTTAAGGGGTAGGAAAGGCAGGGGGCGGGGTATGATACAGACCTAGGGTCATTTTGTTTCCACCTTTCCTGACTCTCTTCAGGAAATAAGTTCATTTTTCCTGAGACTCTGGCTAAGCAGAATCCAGAGAAAGAAGCAGAAAATGCCAAGGACAATCACAAAATCTTACCTGGCCTAAAATGGATGAAATGAGAGAGGTTTTTCCACTTCCCACACTGCCACAGATTCCAACCAGTTTACCCTGGACAAAGCACACGAGAGAGGAAGGTCGTTAAAGCACTACTGACCATTCATCTCTAGGACTTCGGATTTCTTTGAAGAAAAAAATGTTAACGACAGTCCATCACTATGGGAATGTCATCCTGAGGACACAGCAGGTCACTTACCTCTTTTCTCCCTCATCAGCCACCCACGTCATAGGGTTTCTGTGGGGATGCACTGAGGTAACAGATGTGTAAGCCTTTTGGAAAAATTAAATATGTGACAGACATTAAGGTATCCCACATCACTTTTAGAAAGGCCTACCCCCTTTCCTACTTTGTTGGTAACCCATGCTTTTTGATAACTTGTTTATTTTTCTTGTTGTTTTTGGAAAAGAGGACAGGACTCTTGAAAATTACTTTATTTTCATTTTATTTTATATGATTTTTTTCTCCAGGGTCTATAAATCATTTTCATAAAAATTATGTGCACTGTGCACTGTTGTTTCCATTTTTCTACAAAACACCTCCAAGAATCTGAGGGCATATTTTTACCATCAATCCCACATGAAAGTGGAAAACCAAGCCTGTGATTAACTGAATATCCTCAGGCAAAATGATGAGTTCTCCATGGGCAGTGTTAAACGTTTTCAAGAACAGACATGATATTAACAGGGCCACTTGTTCAGCAACACTCTGTTGCCTCAAGACTGGCAGCGAGGAGAGGCACGGAGAGTGGTGGTGTGGAAAGAGCGTGGATTCTGGAGGCAGACAGGTCTTGATTTGAATCCCAGCTCCACCAGCACTTTCCAATTGTGTGGACTTGGTCTTATTACTTAAGTGAATACTGTCTCTCTAACTGAGCTTTGAGCAACTTGGAAGGAGCCATCCTTGCAGGACCAAACACAGTGTCTGGTACTTAATAAAAGTATAATGGACAAAGTTTTTGACATGGTTCAGGAAGTTGAAAGATTACAGCCCGGTCATGATGAGGAGACCAAGTCACAGGCTCAGACTCTGCTCAGGTTGGTCAGGTTAAAACAGAGAAAACGCTGTTCCGATGACTAAATGGTCACTAAAGATGTCAACAATGAAGTAAGTGCCTGGGGCACAGAAGACATCAGGTGAATATTAACTTCCTACCTCTTCCCTAAAGAGGGGGGCTGGGGGAATTGTGGTATCTCTTCAAATAGCTAAAGGTCTGTCATGTGAACGTGGATGGTAAAGGGCAGAAGGAGGATCAACAGATAGAAAGGAGAAGAGTAAATTTCAGCTGATTACAAGGAATAATCCTCTAATAGAGCTGATCAGCGATGTGATATAGTTGCCTCAATCAAGATAATCGTTATTAAATAAGGAGCCTGCCGTTAAAAGTTAATTGAAGTCTGGACTTCCCTGGTGGCACACTGGTTAAGAATCTGCCTGCCAATGCAGGGGACAGGGGTTTGAGCCCTGGTCCGGGAAGATCCCACATGCCGCGGAGCAACTAAGGCTGTGCGCCACAACTACTGAGCCTGCGCTCTAGAACCCGCGAGCCACAACTACTGAGCCCGTGTGCCACAACTACTGAAGCCTGTGAGCCTAGAGCCCATGCTCTGCAACAAGAGAAGCCACCATAATGAGAAGCCCGTGCACCGCAACGAAGAGTAGCCCCTGCTCGCCACAACTAGAGAAAGCCCTTGCGCAGCAACAAAGACCCAACACAGGCAAAAATTTAAAAATTAATTAATTAATTTTTTAAAAAGTTAATTGGAGCTATAAAAACTGACTTGTGTGCCCGCCAGGGATGAACCATGCTAGTTGTTGCAGGTGGTCTCATAGAGGACCATCTCCCCCAGCTCTTATCTATAGTTTCCAAGAGCTGGGAGCTTTTTGTTTTCCCTTTAGTCCAGCTCTGGATCTGTGTAACAGGCCTCACACCGCATTAGGACCCCCTAAGCCCACTTCCAATTAAGTAGATGAACATTCCTTACCACCTCCATTACCACCACCCTTGGTCCAGAAAACTCTTATGTTTTTCCTTGGTTCTTCTCACTTCCCTCCTTGTTTCCCTACATACTCTTCTGAATCCAGAAGCTAGAATGATTCTCTTCATACGTAAGTCAGATCGCATCACTCTTCTCCTCCAAACCGTCTAACGGCTTCTCTATCCATTCAGAGTAAAGCGGAAATCATTCCAGGAGGCTCTGGCACCCCAAGCCTCTCTGCCCTCAGCACCCTCCCCTCTCTCCCATGCTCACTCTGCTCTTGTGACAGGCACGCTGCACACTCGGGGCCTTTGTGCTTCTGTTCCCTCTGCCTGAATGCTCTTCTTCCTCCACGTATCCATATGGCTCGCTCCATCAAGCCTTTGCTCAAATACAGGCATACCTTGGACATATTGTGGGTCTGCTTCCAGACCACCGCAGTAAAGCAAATATCGCAATGAAGCGAGTCACACGAATGTTTTGGTTTCCCGGTGTAGATATAAGTTATGTTTACGCTATACTTTAGTCTACTAAACGTGCAATTACATTATGTCTAAGAAAAACAATGTAAATACCAATTTAAAAACACTTTATTACTAAAAAATGCTAACCATCATCTGAGTCTTCAATGAGTCATAATCATTTTCCTGGTGGAGGGTTTGAAATATTTTGAGAATTACCAAAACGTGACAGCAACATGAAGTAAGCAAATGCTGACGGAAAAATGCCTACAGGCTTCCTTGATGCAGGGTTGTCAGAAGCCTTCAATTTGTAACAAATGCATTATGCCTGTTATTACTTTTTTTTTTCTTTTTTTGGCTGGGCCGCATGGCAGGTGGGATATTAGTTTAAATGAGGCCTTCCCTTAAGAGGCCTATTTAAATTGAGCACACCTGCTCCCCCCCACCCCCACCCCCACCCCCACCCCACCCCCACCCCCCCAGCAAGCACTCTATCCCCTTTCTTCGTAGCCCTTTTACTTGTTTACCATCTATCTTTGCTCAGAAGAAGGTAAACTCCAGGGGGGCAGGGATTTGGGCCTATTTGGTTTTTCACTGCTCTATCCACAACTCTGTAACAGTGCCTGGCAGGGAGCTGGCACTCAAAAATGGAATGAGTAGATATATATACACCTGGGACCCTCTGGCTGCTGCAGCCCTCAACATGGCGCTGGCTCCCAGTCACATTCTGTATTTTAAAAGCCTTAAACCTGAAGTGTCTATGGCAGCCACTCTCTATAGGAGGACCTGTGGGAGACTCTAGTCCTGTGTTACCTGGGCCGTGACATCATATACCATAACGATCCTTTCCTTAAAAAATAAAGTTACAATAGAACTGCTGAGCACAGCATCACTGAGAGTACCTATTATATGTCAGGTTCCGTGCTATGCACAGCCCAGTGCTAATAAGAAGCTCATGCAGACCTACAATAACTAGAAATCATTATTACAGCTCACGTACAACTAAATCAGATCTATTCAGGGCAAAATTGCGGAAAACCCGCTCGAATGCTTCATTTCCTTGCTTATAAAATGAGTATCTCATGAGAGCAGTTGTTATTCATTTCTATTGTTAAATGCCTAAATATCCCTTCTAGAGGCGGAACTGGCCAGATTTGCTCTTTAGTTCAAAACCACTCCCAGAGAGAAAGCCCTTTGCTAAAAGGACTGGCAGCTGCCTACCCCTGCCAGGATAGACACCTGGTAGATGGTTACCTCTTCAATTTCCAAGTCGATGTTGTACAGCGTCCTCTGCAGGCGGAGGTTCCCCAGGTGGGTGTGCTTGCCCTCTTCCTCCTCAGGACTGGGCCGCTCGTCACTGTCCAGCAGGAGGTGGCCCTTCTGCTCTGCCAGCACCGCCTGATGCTCAGTGGGCTGCAGCTGCCTCACCTTCTCTTTCTTGCCCCTGGCAGCCCTCTTGTCTTTTTTCGTTTTGGGGGTCAGCTTGGGTGAGTTCTGGAGACTGGAGTGGGAGGAGTCCCATGCCAAGGTGGCATTTTTCATCTCTATCGTGATGTGAGGGCTGGCTGGTTTTTTCTGTATCATGTGAACCTCTTCCATTAGAAACAAACTCTGATAGGAGTTGTGAGAGAGGTGCAAAGATGAGACACTGGATCAAGACCAGGGAGACAAGCCTAGGGCGTACACTCACGAAGCAAAACACATCAGGCTATACAGTGGAAGGAAGCTGAAGGGCAAAAGGTAGCTCATTAGTGTAGCCCAGCCTCAGGCCCACGGAGAGGTCACGGGAGTGTGGGGACACCCTCGGGATGGACAGGGGCCTACTTAACTGGCCCAACACTCGACGCTACCAGTTACATGCTAAACTACTCTTTCCTTTTCCACCAGTCTAATGTGGGCCAAGGGCTATTTAACTGACTGGTCTGCAGCCCCTGTTCTCACTCATGAGTCGCTGAGTAGCAGGTAGTAAAATGCAAGCAGGGAAACCAAAGGGCAGCCACGCTGCTCCCCTGCTCAGACCCTCATCACTCTGTCTGCCTTCCAGACCACTCCTGCAGAACCCCCAAGCCTAGGCACTTCCCTCATGCACATGTCAGGGGGAGAGGCAGCGCTGAGATTGTGACCAGGCCTAGCTCGCTCCGGTTAGAAAGGAGTACCTAAGGTTCTATTGACGGCGGAGTACATCTTCTCGCCAACAAGTTCTCATGTCTTCCAAGTCCTGCCTCGGAACTTGTGAGAATTCAAACAAAGGGCTTGCGTGGAAGGGAAGGGTATCTCCCTCAGAAACATCCTTGGGAAGAAAGAAAGACTCTTCCCTCCCACTCATTCCCCAAGTCCCACTGAGGTATATCAGGGGAAGAGAAATGGAATGCTTGAAAAACTAAATGTCTCTGAAATTAGATCTGAAACAGTGACCATAATAAACCTCTGCCCAGGACCAACATGTGCCCATGACTTTGAACCCACTTCTGACACCTCCCTTAACCCAGTGATCTTCCCTATAGGGTGCTATCCCAGTTGGATTCCCAGTACGATTAAAATTTTTTTTAAACGTTACAAAGTCTTTAGAGAAAAGATGGCTTTTAATGGCAGGACTCTTTGCTTAGTTACCGAGAACCCCCAACTATTTTAAAGTTTGCAGGTGCTATTAAATGTACCATATAATCCCCTCGCCTAAGAGCAAGCTCTTTCTCCTAAATCCTAAACTCCTAGCTTGCTCTTTGCATCCCTAAATTGGCACGTCTCCTATCCATTCCCAATCCCTGATCTTCCCAGAAATGTCATGTTTCTAAATCTCCTAGATAATCTTCACTCTTGGTCAACCTTTAAAAAAAGTAGTTTTTTTTTTAAAGTTCAGTTTTCTGAAAAGAGCCATTGGTTTCATTTGCTCAGAGCCTTCCTAAGAGACTGGGCTGAGAATAACATGCCAAATATTCTGCCCACCTTCACAGAGTGAAACCATATGCTGACAGAATTCCTATCATTTCTCTCTCCTAAAGAGTTACTAAATGGGTCTTGTAGGCCTCATGCACTACAAAAACTATGCTAGTGCCTCTGGCTTGCACAGCTCGTCCACACTTTCCCTTCCCACAGGCTCCCTGCAGCCCCGCACTCCTCCCAGAAGGATTTCAGCTTCAGGTCACTCTGCCTGGACATGCTGAGGCACACAAGCGCCCCACACACCTAAATTTATATCTACTTGGATTTGCACCTGCCAGGACAACAGAATCTTAGAGATACATAAACCATAAACCTCAACTTTACATCAAAACACTACTCTCACTCACTGAAGCAATCAAATCAGAATGTATCTTTTGAGCAGAAGAGGAGAGACTACTCATAGGGTTGCCAGATAAAATACAGGATGCCTAGTTAAATTTTGATTCCAGATAAATAATGAATAGTCTTTTAGTATAAGTACGTCTCATGCAGTTTTAACTGGGTGGCCTGTGTTTTTATTTGCTAAACCTGGCAACACTATACTGGTGACTGTCTTATCAGAAAAGTTACAAGGTGGCTTCTCACTGCCTTTCTAAAGTTATCATCCTCCCAGAAGTGGAGGCGGGGGGGAAGGAGGAGATTTGCCAAGAGGAATTAGCTAGAATGAGACTCATTCTCATGAGGCATACAACAGAGCTGGGGGTGATTTTGCTTCTATTATTAACTCTGAAGCTTCCTGGATAGAGGAAGGATCTGTAGCGTGAGAAGCCACCTGCTAAAACAGGTTCTCACTAGTAAGTGAAAAGAAGAGAGCTCTCGAGAAATAAGGGGGTTGGGGTGGTGTGTGAACAATCTGTACTATAAATTCCTATTCCTTCGTCCAAAATGCCACCAAAGCCATTCACTAAAAAGGACAGAGAAACAAATAGGGGGACAAATTTATGCCCAAAACATCTGCCTTAGGGGTGGACATTCTGCTTATCACAGATAATTTCAACTGATCTATCTTCAAGTTCACAGACTTCCTTTGTCACCTGTATTCTGCTACTAAGTCCATCCAATATATTTTCAAATTTTGATTAATATATTTTCTTAGCTTAAAATTTTTTTATTTGGTTATTTTCTATATCTTCTATTTCTCTGCTGAGACTTTCTACCTTTTCATTTCTAAGGTCTTTTTCTGATAATTCCAACATTTGGGTCATCTCAGTATCTAGACTTTCTTTGTATGCAGAGTAATGTTGGATTGTATCCTGGGCATTTTGAATATTATATTATGAGACTCTAGGTCTTGGTTAAATCTTATATAAAATGTTGCGTTTTTCTTTTAGGAGGAAATTGATCCATTTAGGATGAGCTCTGGTCTGCTTCCTGTGGGCTGTTATAAACAAGACAACAGGCCCCAAATGGAGTCACTTATGCTAAGCCCCATGTCACCAAACTGAGACTTAACTATAGTTTCAGCTCTCCCAGAAATGGAATATTAAACAAGTCAATCAGGAATCACCTGATCAGCACTAGTTAGGTAACCTGCCTGATAGACCCCTGCCATCCCCTAAAGGAAAGTAACCTTGTAATAACCAATGCGATTTTCTGCCTAGAAGAACTTCCTTGTTCCTGCTCCCTTCTACCTATAAAAGTCTTTCATCTTGTACAGCTTCTCGGAGCTCCTTCTGGTTGCTAGATTGGATGTTGCCCAATTCATGAATCACTGAATAGAGCCAATATGATTTTTTAAATTTACAAAAAAAAAATCTGCGTTCTTCAAAACTAGATATTGTGCGTTCTGCAAAATAAGGCTCTGATTACAATTAGACCATTTCTTTTCACGTGGCTCTGGATCTTGGCCTTCTAGTAGCCAGGCTGGGGCGAGGGAGGGCTTGGGGCTAGGGTCGGGGGGCACATTCTTGAGGACTAGCTTTCTTGACCAAACAAAATTCACCTGGTTAACCATAAACAAGTAAAATATAAATAAATCTTGGGAAGCTATTCTCCATGCTTCTTAAGAGGAAAACCCAATTTGTTTTCTGCTGAACACCTAAGGTGATGATATGAATCCCTCAAACACCTGAGCTTCAAGCCTTCAAGACCTTGCTTTTGTATTGCTCTCAGCAGCCAAGAAGAATTAGCAGGAGCTACTCTCTGCAGTGGCTTTGTCAAGAGAGTCCAGCCACACAGGTGCTGGACATTTTTTTTTTTAAGTATTAACCACTTTCAAATATCTATCTCCCTCCACCCTCCCAAATATATCTACCTCTTGTATCATGTATTTGTATTATTCTGAAGGCACAAAAAACACAGTCAAGGCACAATCAACTAACCACCTGCAAGGAAAAAAAAAAACCCTGATACGTACTTAACTGCAGTTCTCAGTATGATCTAGTCTTATGACTATTCCCATGTCACTGCATTACCTGTATCATGAGTGGCAACCACAGGGCAGGGCAAAGAATCAAAAAGAGCTTATTCCCGACAGTATTTTGGTAGAGGTAGATGCAGATCAAGGTGAGAAAAAGCTGACAGCCTCCTGATAATTCTAATTGCCTAGGTTTGAATCACTTAAAGACCCAGTAAATTATAACATATATCCATGTTAGGTCCAGGCAGAAGGGACTAGCTCTGAAGGGGAACACTGAAATTTTGGAAGCCCAGAACTAGGCTGTCTACAAAAGGTAAAAATTCATATTTCTTTGAAAAGGTCCCCTGAGCCTCTTCCACTGCCCGCTTTCTTACCAACTTGCCGAAAGGCTAAAGGTGAAAAAAGCCAAGTGCAGCCAGCCCATGTGGTCCATTGGAATAAAGGCAGCAGTTAGTTTTGCCACAGCTCCTGACACGGAGGAGGGAAGGGAGCCACTTACCTTAAATCTGTCGACAGCAACGGATGCTTCTGAGAGGGACTTTACTGAGAACGGTGTAACTTTCAAAGCAAAAGTCATGGAATTGAAGACAGTCACCACTGTGAAAGCCTGAAAATAGGAAAAGAGAAGAAACTGAGCCTGATGAGGCTATGCGACTAAAGTAACACGACGTCATCAATTTCCTTTCAGGTTTAAGGAGGGCTGTAACTTGACTGTCAAATGTTGGTAACAGTCAGATATATTTCAGATATATATTTTTTAAGGTAGAGTTTTTGAGACCTCTAATTAAAATTCTCAGTGAATCTAAATCAAACAATGACCTGTATTTTCAGAATTAAACCCAAAGTTGTAAAACAACCCGTACACTTATTTGTGCACTGGGGCTAAATCCTCACTCTTCCACTTCTCAGATTAACCGCATGAATGAAAGAAATCCAAATCTAGTAACCAGAGGACCAGAGCATCTCTATATGTGGTATTTCTAAAACGTCCCCAAGCCCTGAGGGCTCACTGACCTGTGCTGCTGTCAGATCAAAGCCAAGGGTCATGTGAACAGAGAAGGTCACAACACTGGCGATCACCATCACAATGGGAGCCACACCGACGGTGATGCTCTGAAAGTACCCGGCTTTTTCCAACATCCGACGTTCCTCCTCTCGGATTTCTAAGAATAAAAAGCAAGCCAGTTTCTAAAAAGCAAGTCGAAAGAAACCATGGGATATTGCTCCTCTGTCACCAAACAAGACTTGGTAGGTCTTCAGCCACCATAGGTTTTAAAACGACCCTGTAACATTTACGATGCAAAAAACTAGGTCAATATGGCCATCAATTACAATCACAAAAGCTGGCACACAAGCTTGAGGTTTGAAATGCATCAAGTCACAGGAATGAATCTAACAGAAAACAGTCACTACTTCTCAGTACAATGATCATCTTCTGCCTTAGTCTCATTCTTTTTGCAAATTTCTTTTGTTTAGAAGGAATGAACACATGAATCATATCTGCTAGTGGCAGTTTTGTTTGCTTCCCTGGTTGTTTATTTCTAGGTTAAGTACTTATAAGAAAGACTATACAACGATAATGGAGAATTAAAAAGGAACTAAGATTTACTAGGGTGTCTACTGTAGGTATGTTGGTGCTAGAATAGAGGCTTTCACACAAAAAGCAGTAAGGGTGATTGGAAGAAGATGAGTGAAATACAATTTTTGTAAGCAGAATGATTTTTCTTAAATATTTATAAAACTGACAACCTTATTATCAGAGCAACCATGGAGTACAAAAGACCAGGGAGTAAGAAGTATGACAATAAAGCGGTGAGGTATTTTCAAAAAATTTTCAAACATAAAAGCAATTTTTCTGGGAGACTATGAACTGACCTTTAAAGGTATTACCACTCTCCCAAACACTGGGAAATATATTGAGAGCCAGCTCTCAAGTCATAGTTTTAAAAAATTCGACTCATTGCTTTAACATGTATCACATAACTTGCCCAAGTCTATAATGAGCAAGGATGCTCTTTTCAAGCTAAAAGACACAGGTAAAGATACCAAAGTCAGGGGCTGAAGGATGAGTGGAGTCACAGAAAGAAGATTATAAAACTGAGAAAATTAGAATCTGAGAGCCGGAAGGGACTATCATTGGTGACCCTGCCAACAGGCTTAGCAGATGTCCTGTTAGCACCCAATTGTTCCATTCTATTGGCAACAAACTCACTACTTAAAGAAGGAGCCTAATCCACTGCTGGATGCTTCTGACCACTCATAATTAAAGTGTATGAAGTGGACACAATGTTCCTGAAGGTTTAGTCAACAAACCAAGCAGTGAAAATAAAACAGCTTCCTTGATCTGCACACTGTATTTCTATTCAACCCAAAATTGCACCAACTTTTAAACTTCTTTTTTTTATTTTTTGGCCACGCCACGCAGCATGTGGGATCTTAGTTCCCTGACCAGGAACGGAACCCACGCCCCCTGCGGTGGAAGCGCGAAGTCTTAACCACTAGACCGCAGGGAAGTCCCCTGCACCAACTTTTTAACTGGATCATATTCAGGTTAGCTCACTGTGAGATTATGGTCAATGAACAGCCATATCGTTTATATTTAAATTAAATTTAAATGTAACTATGTCTTCTCATTTGAACTCTAAAGCGCCTTTAAATATTTATTTATTTTATTTATTTATTTATGGCTGTGTTGGGTCTTCGTTGCTGCGCTAGGGCTTTCTCTAGTTGCAGCGAGCGGGGGCTGCTCTTTGTTGTGGTGCGCGGGCTTCTCACTGCGGTGGCTTCTCTTGTTGCAGAGCACGGGTTCTAGCTGTGTGGGCTTCAGTAGTTGTGGCACACAGGCTCAGTAGTTGTGACTTGTGGGTTCTAGTGCAGGCTCAGTAGTTGTGGTGCATGGGCTTAGTTGCTCCATGGCATGTGGGATCTTCCCGGACCAGAGCTTGAACCCGTGTCCCGTGCATTGGCAGGAGGATTCTTAACCACTGTGCCACCAGGGAAGTCCCCTAAAGTGCCTTTAAATACATTTTTCTTAACTTCACCTTTTTTAGGGCCCAAGATTTCAACTTTTGTTGAGATCTTTTGGAATGCCCAGCTAATGTGCTAATTATTCCTCCAAACTTTGTGGCATTTACATACGACATGTTTATGTCTGCAATGAATTTACGGACCAGGATCGGGGCAGGCACTGAGAACCTTGTGACTCAACACAAATCAATTATTTGAGAAGAAACCAAATTAAAAAACCCCTGTGAGTGAGTGGCAGAGCGAGGCCCAGAGTCCAGCTGTCCTGACCTCCAGCCTAGCCCTTCTCCCAGCACTACCCCCAGGGTCTCACACCCACCTACCCGTAGTGCGCATGCACACACAGAGTGGTGGGGGCAGAAGTGCCGCCACTTGATACTGTTTTCTGTGATGTCCTCATGGCCAGACCAGAAAATTATGGGCTGGATGAGAGTATAGATAGGGGGCTTTGAAACTGAATGAATTACTCATAACCAGCTGAGTTATCTTGGGAAAAATCACAGTTTTCTCAGGTCTCAATTTCCTCATTTGTGAATTGAGGTTATGGGTGCCAGTCTCTAAGATCCCTATCAACGTAAAGCTCATAGGCGAGTATTGAGAACATAAGGTATTATGATCCTATGACATTAGGATTCCCAGGAGCTAATGTGCTCAGGAAGCACAGAAGCCAACATTCTTCTACCAGTTACACATATGAAGTCTTTAAACTCACTTTGTACACTCTGAGAGAATGCTTTGACCCAGGCATACATTTTAATAAATTTAATGTAGGTAAGGACTTCATTCATCTTCTGGACACGGTCGTCTGTGATGGTCACACATTTTCTCCTGAAATATGCAGTGATCCGTGATACAAACATCTGAAAGGAAAAGCGATGTCATGCTAAATCACAGCTTATTCAGAGTTAGAACCGTCTAGTCTCTCTGGGAGATAAATCCGCTTAAGGTTATTATAAATAAAGTGAGCATCCCGTGGTTATACTGCTTTTTAATAAAAGTGGTCTATTAAATGATAATCAAAGAGTATTTGACTCTTATCCTTTGGAAGAAAGTTAAGACAAGTAAATATTTGTCCTCAGAGTAATCACAGATATCTACGCTACCAAAGGGAAGCGGGAGAGCCATATTAGTTAGCATCACCTTGAGGTGGCGTGACTCAAGCTCTCCTGCGTTACCTGGGGAAAGCAGGGTTCACCTGATGACCTCCTTCACTCACACTCCCTCTTTTTAAATCTCATTTAGGAGCTACTGCCTTTATTCATGTGACGTCCTCTGAAGTCAAAATGCTGCCTGTATGGATTGAACCCTGTCTAGCTCTTTCCAGACGTCCTCTGAAGTCAAAATGCTGCCTGTATGGATTGAACCCTGTCTAGCTATTTCCAGACATTTCCAAACCAGGTACCTGCTTAAAGGAAATTTCCAATCAAGGATGTGATACCGCGGTGGTGCCTACTATATATAGCCCAGTGGAAGTAACTCATCTAAAGAGAAGCTGCCAAAATACGGTAAGGAAGCTTACTCACCATTGCAGGATAAAAGAGGATAAAAACAGCCGATCCCAGGAAGCCTGTTGGTCCCAGAATAATGACATTATAAATCATGCCCAAGATGGCAATAACAGGTCCTCCAGCCAACAGGCTGCCAACGGCAGCTGCCTCGAACATCCTCTGTCCGTCGTTGGAGCACAGGTTGATGAGCTACGAGACACAAAGAGCAGTGAGTGGACACTGCGAGGACGCAGGCACTGCCTCAGGAGGAAGAGGAAGGACAGAACGGGGACCCAAGGGAAGGAAGAAGCTCAGGTTGGGAGCTTTCTCTCTGCCCTGAAGCCAACACCCCTCGCTCACCTCACCCACGGACTTCTCCTTAATGTTCTTCAGCTTAAGGATCTTCTTAAACGCCATGGTCAGGATGGCCCCCCGCAAGCGGACCCCAGTTCGGTAATTCAATGCCCACGTCAGCGCAAGCGACCAAGAACGCACGATTTCTGTCAGGAGGAGGCCCAGGACTAACAGCAAGCTGTACTGGAGGTTAGACTCTGTGTCCTGGGTGTACTCCAGGAGGTGTTTCACCACGAAGGCCTACAGGGAGAAACACACACCACCGTCAGCTTCTCCACGGCACTCACACGCCACACCACAGTTTTATGTTAAGTTAGAAAGAGGAGGCAGCTCCACTGTACAGTGATAAGTGCCTAAGCAGAGAAAGACCTTCTCGGAGGACCAACTATTGCTGACGGCCCACCTGCAGCTATTTACGCAGAGCAATTTGCAGGAGGTAGGTCTAATTTGAAACTTTCTTCTTTCAGGACACCACCAAAACCCATACTCTTTCTAATGTAACATAAACCTGTCCATGAGCTGAAATTCATTCTCAACACACGGTCATTAAAAAGTATATATTTGACCTTATTTCCAGTATCTCCACACAATGATACATTTCTTTACATGAAATTAAGACCCTTTTTTTTTTTTTTTGGATCGTTTCAAACGTGCTTATTTGATAAAAAGGAACAGTGTACCTACAGTTGGACTGGGGAAGAGTGAGAAGTGCATTTGCAAAACATTCCTGAAAATAAACATCGGCAGTTTAATAGTACAGAAGAGAGCAAACAAAGCTGACTATTCAAAATCCAGAGACCCTCCCCAGGGCCCTCCCACACTCCCCGCTCCCTCCCAAAAACAAAAACATGTTACCTCAGGTAGCACATGTCTAACACCACCTGCAGGGAGGGAAGGCAGCAGCCCCCAAGAACCACCGAGTGCCACCTCCAGCTCTGAGGTCCTGCAACGCCGGAGCACACACTCACACGAGGCACATTCAGCAACAGGATTAAATACCAGGAAGTGGGAGGTAATGTACTTTTATTGAATATGAAAAAAATAAAAAGTACCATCTTCAAAGAGCATCTCACAGACACTGTACAACAGGAGGAGCATTGCGGTAACATACATGGGAACATACAGAGTCGAGTTATACAGGGCTAGCCAGCCAACAGGTCTGGCCTCGACTGTTGTTTTAACTACACACAGTGGAAATTACAGCATAGAACCAATATCTGTTTCCAGAGTCCGGAGTAGCGCATCAAGCTGACAGCACTTAATCGGTTAGGGCTCCTGAAGTTGCAGTTAGCCTGCAATAGAGGAGATTCTCCAGGAATAAAGACCTTGCTGCTAAGGAAAGAGAATTAAAAAAACAAAACTGAAAACTCCCCAAAGAGTTGGCTCTGCTTAAAATCACTGGTCCTATTGGTTCACTAGGCTGTGAGGAGTGACCTCTGCTCAGGAGGGAATACAAAAATCTAGGCCTCAAGGAAAAATGGGTGGCATCCTTCAGAGTCTTTTCGAGTCCTTGCAGCTAAAGTTGATCTTGCCAAAAATGAAACAAAACAAACCACAACAAAAGAAAGCTAAATCAATCCCCCTCCCCGAAGGAAGAAAATAAAATTAAGGAGAAACCCATTCACCCATCTACACCGATCCTTATAGCAAAGGGTACTATAGCTGGAGACCAGCGCTTGAATGACAGATAAAAATGGAGGCCAGAAGCAATTGTCCTGAAGCAGCTAATGCTGAATTCCAGAACCCAGACTCTCTCTGGGTAAATCGGTATTTCTTGCTTTTCCTGAGAGGAAATTAATATCAGATGTCGACTAGATCCTAAGAGATTCCCACCAATCAGATTTATGTCAAGTCTCAGTAAATAACCTGATCAAATAAATAGGAGATTTCAGATTCCAAGAACTATTGTATCCCACCTCTCCCCTCCCTCAGATTTTTAGGTTTTATATCCATTGCTTGGGTCACCACTGCATACAGCTGGGTTGTTGGTTTACTAGCAAGAAGATTGGCTTCTTTTCCAGTATGCAATCCAAAATGTGGAACTGAGTCACTGAGTGGCAGGGTCAAAACCCCATTTTCCTCACGTGAAGCAACTCAGTAAGATGGCGGTGCAGTAAAGCATTTTCTCACACACCTCGGCACTGACGGAGCAGTCTCCAAAGGAAGGCGTGAAAGGACAGCAGGTTGTAGTTTGGGGTTCCTTCCTTCCCATACCTTTATTGTGCCATTTTTCAGCACCAGGTAATAGCATTAGTACCTCCCAGAGAGGAGGAGCAGAGGGAAGGTGAAAGACAAAATGAATGCTTACACTATGCAAAACTTTCAAAGGGGAGGGAAAAGAGGAAACAGCAGATTAAAGAATTTCCAACACATAGGGGTTTTTTAAAAAACAATTACATTTCAAACCATTTTGTATGGAACAAAGAAAAAAAAAGGTTTTCATGAAAAATCTAACCAAAATTTCGCTTTAAAAGGTTACAAATTAATCATTTAAATTTAAACAAACTGGGAGAAAACTTGAGACTGTCAGCATAGTTGTCTGGCTGTGGAAAGCATTCCCAGTGAATAAACATTACCTTACCTGAACTCTTGGCGAGAGATTCTGCCCAGCTTGACTCTCTCATTCTGACCGCAGAATACAGCCATCCTGAAAATTCTAAAGAACAGCTTCTGTCACTGGTTCCACTACAGAGACACTCCCCCCAAATCCAGATCCTGACAGCATCAAGCAAGCTGCAGCTGGAGAGAGGTTGGAAGGGTGGGAAACTTACCTCTCTAGAGGCTTTTCACTGTCCTTTCCCCAAAAGGCCCGTGAGCAGAGTTAGCATTCACCAAGAGATAGCACTGCAGGAGGGAGCCGTCTCTTGCAGATCTACAGGGCGGATGCTAATTCTTTACACACAAATCATAGGTCAGGCCTGGTCTTTTAAAACTGTTTTAATCCAAGAAGGCCACAAATCACCTCTGCAAGTTTAGCAATTTGGTCACTCATCGTAGGTCAGGACCATACCCTTAGGGATTCTGGCTCTCCATTAACACTATGGTGACCCTTGGACACCGTGTGCAGAGCAGTGGTCCACTGGCATCACTGAAACCTTAGATCGTCTTGATCATTAATGTCCAGCCCCAGCTGGCCAGCAGTTAAAAAACAAAACAAAACACAGTCACTTGATTGTGTTTTATTTGCTCTGCATATGGCTACCAAGGTTCAGTGAGACCTGAGGGGAGAGTAAAAAAAATATATGGTATCTGGGGAGTCAGATCTTACGTAGATTTCTGTAAGAACAGACTAAGCCAGTTTGAAAGCCTCGCCGTATTAGAAAATGTGCAAAAATCTAAAATGGATGTTCTTCCAGAGGATTTAAATCCACAGATGGAAGGTATGCTCATTGCTAATACTAATCTCAAACCCGATCCTTCAAATTTCCAATTAAAAAGAAATTTGTCAGAATTAGAGCTCCAAAAAAGAAGTTTTCATTGCTTACAATTTGAAATCTTTTTTTATTAATTAGAGACACTGTGGATGGGACCATTGCTTTCTTGATTGTTCTAGGGGAAAATCTCCCAAAGTAACACAGGCCTTAAGGTGCTCTTCCTCAAGAGGGTGGAGAAAAGGAAAAGCGTGCTGCTGTCTTCCTATTAAAGGAAGGCTCTCAGCTTTCCCTGGCATCTAGAAGAGTTTACTAGAGATTAGTATTCCAGTGCGCTGTGCCTTAAAAGAGAGATAAAGGAATATGCAGATGCTCAAGTGAGTGACTGTAAGGCCCCCCAAGCTGAACAAGCATAAGAAACTTTTTTTCCCAAGTAAAAAATTAAAGTCCCAACAATCTATGGAATTTTTTTGGGGGGGGAGGTGGGAGGAGCCAATTAAATTCTTGCGTTGGCCGAATGGAATCAAGGAAGCCTGTATACCGTGCTACCCAGCTGCAAGAATTCTTCCAAAGATCAGAGCAGCCACCAGCCCTGTAGTGAAACAATGACAGAAGCTCTTCTTGGGGGAAGCTGGTCCTATGAAAACGTTTGCCATTTTGGTCAGTGACATGATATTCAGTTACATGGTCCCTCTTACTTAAAACTTATACAAAAGTATGTTAGTTGGTCAATGAATAAGAAACCCAATACCAGAAAAGTAGTGTTCTCTGCTCCAGAAAAGAGATCAAAACTTTTAAAAGGCATCAGACATTAAAAACAAAAACAAACAAACAAACAAACAAAAAAACATAACAGAAAAACTGCAAATTAGTTTTACCTAATCACCATGCACCTTAGGCCCATACTTACCAAAACCATGACCCTCCAGCTTACCCACACACGGAAAACGCACAGAATAAGGAGTACTACGGCTCCGATGCCTCAAGGCAAATATGTAGAGAATAGATTTAATCAAAGTCTCAAGTGTAAGGCAGCACAGCAGGTGTAAGAAACAGGTGTCCAGAAAACAGCGTGACCGTCACTCTTCTCCCCTACTCTGCTTCAGCAACACTAGGAAAACCAGGGCTGCAACCCCAACACCTGCCACACGGTTTACACTATAAACCAGAACTTGAAATGGACTTCAGGTTAGCCTCTAAGAACCTCAACAGTCCTCCAGCTTCTTGAGGGCTCATGTGCCACAGAACCGTCAAACATGTGACAACTCTGCCCCCAGACCTTCAGTGTGTCACCAGCACCAACGCAACAGCCTACGCCACACAACACTGCTCTCGGCTGCTCACGGAACTGTGAGACACCTTTCCCGAACCGGGACTGTCGTTTCGTGTCGATACGCCGCAAAGCAGCGCGGCCCTGGGCAGAGCTGGAGTCATTCAGCTTCACCCCCACCCCAGGGAAGCAAGCCAGGTCCGCTTCTCCTCTGGCAACACAGCCCCCTCCTCCTTCCAGTTCTCACAAACCACCATTCACCCCAACATCAACTGCGCCCTTGCAACAGACCTGGAGGCATCTCTAAGGCTGCTAACTAGCCCAAAGGTGAGGGCAACCCCTGCAACAGAACAAGAAGGTTACAGCTGGCCATGGCTGGGGCCCTGGAGACTGTTAGGAAGGATGGTTAGGACTTACTGGTCCACTGAAGCCAGCCAGCTGCGTGATCATCAGGCACACGATGGAGAGGATGAGCCTGGTGCGGCAGAAGGTCCACACAACCCTCCGGAGGGAAGCATCGTCTGGCCCAACTTCATGCAGCTCTTCTTGCCACAGTCTCTCTAGTCTTAACAAGGGCACATGTCCTCCGTCACACATCTCCCCAGGGAATACGCAAACCCCACCCCCACCCCTACCCCCCACCCCCCCAACCTCCCTCCTGCCACCATTCACACCAGTCTCTCCTTTCAAGTTATGTACAGTCTTCACCTTCTGGGGAAGAAAGACCTTTCCTGGGTAACTACATATTTACCCTGTATAGGGAGCCTCTCGGGATTCAGAAAATGATGAGAACGAAAAGTCTCTCCTTCTACCCAGAAAAATTATCCCTGAATAGAATCTGCCTGTGGATAAGAACTTCCTTCCTCAAGGGTCCCCAACCCTTTCTGAAGGATCCTGTGGTAAAATGTAGAGTCGTAACTAGATTTTAATCATGACAATCGGCTACCACAAAAATGTATTCTGTCACAAGGCAGCAACATAATCTCCCTGCAGACTCAGGAAGAGAAGCGGGGCTGAGAGAGAGAGAGAAAGCCCGTGGTTAAAACAGGATTAAAGATGATATAGGAGTTAAGCAGAAGAGCAAAGGGAAAGTCACCCCCAGGCTACCCTCCCTCCATAGGATAGCTCAGATCCTAAAAGGACACAGAGCTCTGGACCTGACACTGCCGGACCCACACTCCTAGCTCAGGCCCTACACAACCAGTACGTGGGAGATGAGGGTGGATCAGAGACGCCTACCTTCTACAGTTCACCTCGGAAGACTCGTGCTTGGACAAAGACCACACGTCCTCCATTAAGAGCTCCCCCTTCTTGTGGGCTATGTGAGCCAGAGGAGAAAGCCAAGAAAAAGTCATACAGGAGAAGAGCCCAGCATTGTCCACTGGGTGCTGGTGTCTGAGGACAGAAAACCCAAAGCACAAAACTGTCAACACACGTGGAGAGGCTAGCCAACACTTACAATACAATGTTTAGTATACAGAACTCCTGGCTAAACCCAGGTTTTCCCCAAATAGTCTAATCTTAGCCCGAATTTTTTTTGGTGCTTCACAGACAAGCCACTAACCAGCAGAACCTCTTACTTGGAAGTGGTCCGGATGGGCTTCAGAGCACTTAAGCTATGATGGTACTTTCCCTTGGGATGTTCCTCATCCAGGATTCTGAGCTGAGAATGCATGGAGGCATCCAGGGAAAGGCCCTCAGCTCGGGCTGCTGCTTCCAAGGCATCTTGGCAATCCAGCTGTTTCAACAGATAGGGAGGGAAGGCAAAAGCACAATTAAGGAACAGTAGAAAAACAGAGAGCACCAAATCTGCCTGACATTAACAGCTCAAACTGCAAACCAGATTCATCTTACCCAAGAAATCCCAAGGGTCAGTAGGTTAAACACTAACTTGTATGATATGAACTTGCTAAGGAACATTAAACCAGATACTTAAAATTTCTAAACTAACAGACTTCATTTTTTGAGTACTTTCAGAAAAAATTGAGCAGAAAGTACAGAGAGTTCCCATATACCTCCTCACCTCCCCCCTCTCCTCCCCCTGTTTCCTCCATAATTAACATCTTGCATGAGTGTGCTACATTTGTCACAACTGACAGCCCAATACTGATATATTATCACTAACTAAAGTCCACAGTTTACATCATTATTCACTCATTGGGTTGTATATCTTAAAATTTATATTTTTATCACTAAAATGTTTTATCTTTCATTTCCCAATACAGACTGAGAGTCAATTACTACACTACTAACTGCAAATTCTATTGCCCATTTTCTATGGCAAAAACTTCACAATCCCCCCCCACTCCCGCCTTATCAGCCCTGTCATGCAGAAAAAGCCAGGATGCACACATGCCTCCTCTCTCTCTCTTATCAGCAACAGGGAGAGCAGAAGCGGGGCTCTCACCCTGGCTGCCCCGCTAAAGAGCTCCTACCCAGACTTCTGCAGCATGAAGCAGAGAGTCTCATGGGTGGAAATACAAAGTTATACATATTTTACTATAAAGTTTACAAGTACCAATTAATCATATTAACAAAAATGCGTATAATTCAAAGTCTGACTGTGGCAGAAGAGGGTGGACCAAAAATCTGGACACGTCTACGCCCGTTTACTCTAAAAGTAACCCAAAGTCACTTAATTTTTTAAAAAGTTTATTGAAGTATAGTTGATTTACAATGTTGTGTTAATTTCTGCTGTACAGCAAAGTGATTCAGTTATACATATATATATATTCTTTTTCATATTCTTTTCCATTATGGTTTATCCCAGGATATTGAATATAGTTCCCTGTGCTATACAGTAGGATCTTGTTGTTTATCAACCAAAGTTACTTGTGCAGTTACTGTTGCAGAAACATAAGCATTCTTTTCCTCAAGTAAGGATGATAAGGACCTTATGCTTTTCTCACATTCTCACAAATATTTCCAGCAACTATTGTGAACTAGCAAGAAAGAATAGATCCCCAGATCAAGAAAAAGTTAAGTGGTGCAGCACCTAACACACTGTGCCTCACACGAAGTGGAGTCTGTATTTTGACACACCACCTCTTTTACACACAAAACAGAGGCAACTCAAATATTAAGGATTTGTGCCTGGGGGTCACCTGCATGCCTATGTGGCTCTCTCCTCAAATACAATAGCTTTAGTTCACAGCACACTTATGAATCTTCAGATAAGTCACTGCTTAGTATCAGGCAAGTACACAGCAACTGGGAAGCATTTTTTCCCTTTTGTCAAAGGCAAGGCAAACTTCAAAACAAAGTCTACCTTCAAGAGAATAACAACAAAACGTGACAAAGGAGTCAACACCAAGAAAAGAATGAACTCATATAAAGTCCTTAGTTATTAGGTGAACACTTATTTATGGCACCTAAAAATGAACTTAAGTCTACTGAGATTCAAGTACACAACAAAGGTTGTTTTGTTTTGTTTCGTTTACTTAATATTTATTTAACCTTTAAGCTGCCCATAACCACAAGGGGAAAAAAAGAAAACCATTGGATTGAGAAAGCAGAAAGACACACTAAAAATACAAACATACTCTCTATAAGGGAGTAGAAACTGAGAATACGTACAGAGTAGGTACAGAAGGTGACAAGGACCAGCCTTATTTGGATGTTCTAAGCTTCAAAAGAAGACAAAAATTAAAATAATACCATTTCAAGTACACACTGGATAGCTGCCCTAAATGAACTATATGCTGGGTCACAAGGCAAACCGTAACACATTTCAAAAGACTGATATCACAGTGTATGTACTCTGACCACGAGGGAATTCAATTAGAAGTCAGTAACAAAGATAACATGAAAATCTCCAAATATCTAAAAATTGCAACACACTTCTAAATAATACGAGTTAAAGAAGACATCAAGTCGAAATTAGTATATATATTCTGAGCTAAATAATAAGAAATTGTAACACATCAAAATCTGTGGGATGCAGCTAAAGTGGAGCACAGAGAGAAACTGTGAAGGCTTTCAAAGCATATATTAGAAAAGAACAAAAAGTGAAACATCAGTGCTCTAAGGTAGGGGTTGGCAAAATTTTCTGTAAAGGTCCAGCTAGTAAATATTTTAGGCTTTGTGGGCCAAGAGACAAAATAGAGGATATTATGTAGGTACTTATGTTACAAAAGAAAATAAATTTCTACCAAATGTTTATTGCCAAAATTCAAAATATAGTAATACTAATTGAGTACAATTTTTTTGGTGGTACAGGTCTACTAATGAGAAGAATGAAATTCTTTTATGAGGGAATAACATTTCACTTAACTGGGGTTTAAAATAGTTTTCCCTTGGTTACATTTCTTTATACTAACGATGAACTATCAGAAAGGGAATGCAAACAAATAGTCCCTTTTAAAATCACATCAAAAAAATAAAATACTTAGGAATAAACCTCACCAAGGAGGTGAAAGACTTATATACTGAGAACTATAAAACATTAACAAAGGAAATTGAAGATGATTCAAAGAAATGGAAAGATATTCCATGCTCTTGGATTGGAAGAATTAATATTGTTAAAATGGCCATACTACCCAAAGCAATCTACAGATTTAATGTGATCCCTATCAAATTATCCATGACATTTTTCACACAACTAGAACAAATAATCCTAAAATTTGTATGTAACCATAAAAGACCTAGAATTGCCAAAGCAATCCTGAGGAAAAAGAACAATGGAGGAGGCATAACCCTTCCAGACTTCAGACAATACTACAAAGCTATAGTCATCAAAACAGTGTGGGGCTTCCCTGGTGGCACAGTGGTTGGGAGTCCACCTGCTGATGCAGGGGACACAGGTTCGTGCCCCGGTCCGGGAAGATCCCACATGCTGCGGAGCGGCTGGGCCTGTGAGCCATGGCCGCTGAGCCTGCGCATCCGGAGCCTGTGCTCTGCAACGGGAGAGGGCACAACAGTGAGAGGCCCGTGTACCGCAAAAAAAAAAAATAAAACACAGTGTAGTATTGGCACAAAGCCAGACATACACATCAGTGGAACAAAACAGAGAGCCCAGAAATAAACCCATACACCTATGGTCAATTAATCTTTGACAAAGGAGGCAAGAATATACAATGGGGAAAAGACAGTCTCTTCAGCAAGTAGTGTTGGGAAAGTTGGACAGCCACATGTAAATCAATGAAAGTAGAACACACCCTCACACCATACACAAAAATAAACTCAAAATGGCTTAAAGACTTAAATGTAAGACAAGACACCATAAAACCCCTAGAAGGGAACATAGGCAAAACATTTTCTGACATAAAACATACAAATGTTTTCTTAAGTCAGTCACCCAAGGCAATAGAAATGATAGCAAAAATAAACAAATGGGATCTAATCAAACTTATAAGCTTTTGCACAACAAAGGAAACTATAAACAAAATGAAAAGACAACCTATGGACTGGGAGAAAATATTTGCAAATGATGCGACTGACAAGGGCTTAATTTCCAAAATATACAAACAGCTCATACAATTCAATAACAAAAAAACAAACAATCCAACTGAAAAATGGGCAGAAGATCTAAATAGACAATTCTCCAAAGAAGACATACAGGTGGCCAATAGGCACATGAAAAGATGCTCATCATCACTAATTATTAGAGAAATGCAAATCAAAACTATTGTACAATGAGTTATCATCTCACACTTGTAAAAATGGCCATCATTAAAAAGTTTAAAAATAATAAATGCTAGAGAGAGTGTGGAGAAAAGGGAACCTCTTATACTATTGGTGGGAATGTAAATTGGTGCAGCCACAATGGAAAACAGTATGGAGGTTCCTCAAAACACTAAAAATAGAGTTGCCATATGATCCAGCAATCCCACTCCTGGGCATACACCCACACAAAACTATAATTCAAAAAGATACATGCATCCCAGTGTTCACAGCAGCACTATTTACAATAGCCAAGACATGAAAGCAACCTAAATGTCAATCGACAGATGAATGGATAAAGAAGATGTGGTATATATACACAATGGAATATTATTCAGTCATTAAAAAGAATGAAACAATGCCATTTGCAGCAACATGGATGGACCTGGAGATTATCATACTAAGTGAAGTAAGTCAGAAAGAAAAAGACAAATACCATATGATATCACTTATATGTAGAATCTAAAATATGACAAATTAACGTATTTACGAAACAGAAACAGTCTCACAGACATAGAGAACAGACTTGCGGTTGCCAAGGGGGGAGAAGGGAGGAATGGATTGGGAGTTTGGGGTTAGCAGATGCAAACTATTATATACAGGATGGATAAACAACAAGGTCCTATTGTATAGCACAGGGAACTACATTCAATATCCTGTGATAAACCATAATGAAAAGAATACAAAAAAGAATATATATGTAAAACTGAGTCACTTTGCTGTACAGCAGAAATTAACACACATTGTAAATCAACTACACTTCAATAAAATTTTAAAAAATAGTTTTCCCTTTTCATCAAAATTGATTGTAAATTCATCGTTAATGCTGATTTGTAACAAGATATTATAATTTCATCTTTGAAAACCTCTTTTCACACAGATAGGTACAGCCAAATACTGAATCAATCCATGAGTATATGATTTTAGTTGAGCGTACTAATCTCTTGGTAGGCATCATAGGATTCTATTAGATTTCCCTCTTGACATTTGCCTTTATCATATCATTACATTGCAGATTTGTCACTTCCAATTCAAAGTTAGGTGGAAGTCACTGAATGGCAAAATTTAGTGGACTATTTTTGTGTGTGTGGCAAAATACATGCAATATAAAAATTGACATTTTTACCATTTTTAAGTGTATTTACCATTTTTAAGTGTACCATTCAGGGGCATTACTTATATTCACAATGTTACGCAACAATCGCCACTATCTCTTTTTTTTCAATAAATTTATTTATTTATTTATGGCTGCGTTGGGTCTTGGTTGCTGTGCATGGGCTTTCTCTAGTTGCGGCGAGAGGGGGCTACTCTTTGTTGCGGTGCTCGGGGATATTCTTCGTTGCAGTGCACGGGCTTCTCATTGCGGTGGCTTCTCTTGTTGTGGAGCACGGGCTCTAGGCGCGCGGGCTTCAGTAATTGTGGTATGCGGGTTCAGTAGTTGTGGCTCACGGGCTCTAGAGAGCAGCCTCAGTAGTCGTGGCACACGGGCTTAGTTGCTCCACGGCATGTGGGATCTTCCCGGACCAGGGATGGAACCCGTGTCCCCTGCATTGGCAGGCAGATTCTTAACCACTGTGCCACCAAGGAAATCCCTCATTACTACCTATTTCTAAAATGAATGGATCTTTTCAATTAATCTACCACAAAGGAGGCAAGAATATACAATGGAGAAAAGACAGTCTCTTCAATAAATGGTGTTGGGAAAACTAGGCAGCTACACGTAAAAGAATAAAATGAGAACATTTACAAAAATAAACTAAAACATGGATTAAAGATCTAAATGTAAGACAAGAAACCATAAAACTCCTAAAAGAAAACATAGGCAGAACACTCTTTGACATAAATCGTAGCAATATTTTCTTGGATCTGTCTCCAAAGGCAAAGGAAACAAAAGCACAAATAAACAAATGGGACCTAATTAAACCTAAAAGCTTTCTCACAGCAAAGGAGACAATCTACTGAATGGGAGAAAATATTTGCAAATGATATGACCAATAGGAGGTTAATATCCAAAATATATAAACTGCTCATACAACTCAGTATCAAAAAAACAAACAACCCAATTAAAAAGTAGGCAGAAGACCTGAATAGACATTTTTCCAAAGAAGACATACAGATGGACAATAGGCAATAGCTCAACATTGCTAATCATCAGAGAAGTGTAAATGAAAACCACAATGAGTTATCACCTCACACCTGTAAGAATGGCTATCATCAAAAAGACCACAAATAACATTAGTTGGCAAGGATGTGGAGAAAAGGGAACCCTGTACACTGTTGATGATAATGTAAATTGGTGCAGCCACTGTGGAAAACAGTTAAGAAGGTTCCTCAAAAAACTAAAAATAGAATTACCATATGATCCAGCAATCCCACTCCTGGGTATATATTTGAAGAAAACAAAAACACTAATTCAAAAAGATACATGTACCCCAATGTTCATAGCACCATTATTTACAATTGCCAAGATCTGAAAGCAACTTAAGTGTTCATCGACAGATGAATGGATAAAGACATGGTGTGTATATACATATATATGTATACACACACATACATATACATACAATGGAATACTACTCAGCCATAAAAAGGAATGAAATTTTGCCATTTATAACAACATGGATGGACCTGGAGGGTATTATGCTTAGTGAAGTTTGTCAGAGAAAGACAAATAGTATGTTATCATTTACATGTAGAATCTAAAAATTAAAACAAACTAGTGAATATAACAGAAAGAAAGAGACTCCGGCTTCCCTGGTGGCGCAGTGGTTGAGAGTCCGCCTGCCGATGTGGGGGACACGGGTTCGTGCCCCGGTCCAGGAAGATCCCACATGCCGCGCAGCGGCTGGGCCCGTGGGCCATGGCCGCTGAGCCTGCGCGTCCGGAGCCTGTGCTCCGCAACGGGAGAGGCCGCGACGGTGCGAGGCCCGCGTACGGCAAAAAAAAAAGAAAAGAAAAGAAAAAGAAAGAGACTCAGAACAAACTAGTGGTTATCAGTGGGGAGAGGGGAAGGGGGAAAGGCAAGATACAGGAAGGGGATTAAGTGGTACAAACTACTATGTAAAAAATAAATAAGCTACAAGGATAGATTGCACAGCACAGGGAATATAGTCAATATTTTATAATAACTACAAATGGAGTATAATCTATAAAAATTTTGAATCCCTATGTTGTATGCCTGAAACTATTATAACATTGTAGGGACTTCCCTGGTGGTGCAGTGGATAAGACTCTGCACTTCCAATGTAGGAGGCCCGGGTTTGATCCCTGGTCAGGGAACTAGATCCCACATGCATGCCGCAACTAAGAGTTTGCATGCCACAACTAAGGAGACCGCGTGCCTCAGCTAAGGAGCTGGAGAGCTGCAACTAAGGAGCTTGTGAGCCACAACTAAGGAGCCCGCCTGCCACAACTAAGAGCTGGTACAACCAAATAAATAAATAGATTAAAAAAAAAACTAATATAACATTGTAAATCAACTATATCTCAATTTTTTTTTTTTGCTTTACGCGGGCCTCTCACTGTTGTGGCCTCTCCCGTTGTGGAGCACAGGCTCCGGATGTGCAAGCTCAGCGGCCATGGCTCACGGGCCCAGCCGCTCCACGGCATTTGGGATCCTCCCAGCCCGGGGCACGAACCCTCATCCCCTGCATCAGCAGGCTGACTCTCAGCCACTGTGCCACCAGGGAAGCCCCAGACCTCAATTTTTAAAAATTTAAAAATTAAATAAAATAAAATGAATGGATCTTGAAATATGGAAATTTCCTTTGTACTTCACTGAGGTTCTGAAACACACTGCTGGAACTGTAATTTAAGCTCAGAAAATATATAAACTACAAATCTTTAAGGGAATGGGGACCCCACTTCTTATTTCAAGTTTTGATAGCGTGAGAACTATATAAAGTGACTTGACATTACTTATGATTCAAACATTAGTTGTCACTGAAATTACTTTGTCACAGTCTCATTTCAGATTCCTACCAGCAATCTATGAGAGATCCAGTTTCTCCACATACTCGTCACTGCCTGGTATTGTCGTTATTTTTTATATTAGCCACCTGAACAGGTGTGGTTTAGTGTTTCATCATGATTTTAATTTCACTACCCTAATGGTTAATGATGTTTAACATCTTTTCCTATTCTTATTTGCCACTCATACATCCTTTTGGGTGAAGTGTCTGTTTAAGTCTTTCGCCCATTTTCTAAATGGATTGTTATTCTTAGTGTTGCATTTAGAGAGTCCTTTATCTATTATGGATTCAAGTCCTTTGTCAGATGATTTGAAAGTATTTTCTCTCTTAATAGGGTCATTTCATGGAGCAAAAGTTTTATATTTTGATCAAGTTTAATTTGTTGATTTTTTTCTTTTAAGGATTGGGCATTTAGTGTCATGTCTAAGAACTCTTAGCTCTAACCCCAGGTCATGAATATTTTCTACGTTTTTTTCTAAAAGTTTTATAGTTTTAAATTTTGTTCTGTGATCCATCCTGATTAATTTTTTGATTAATTTTTATATAAGGTATAAAATTTAGGCAAAGGCTCATTTTTTTGACTATAGCTGTCCAATGTTCCAACACCATTTGTTGAAGATTCATCTCTCCATTAAGTTGCTTTTGCACCTATGTAAAAATGAGTTGGCCATACTTGTATGGGTCGATTTCAGGACTCTATTCCATTGACCTATTTGTCTATCCCTTCACTGATACCATTAACTTGATTACTGTAGCTATTTAGTAAGTCTTAAAATAGCATAGTGTGATATCTCCAACTTTATTCATCCTTTACAAAACTGGTTTAGCCATTCTAGTTCTTTTACCTTTCCAGGAGAACCAAGTTCAAGATTGAGGAGAGTTTTATAAACATCTTTTGACGTTACGGCACCAGAGAAGGAAAACTTGGTATGCCATCCATTAGTATTCTCACATAAGAATGACATAGTAGCATTAAGAGAAAACTAAAATCTTCACATCTTCATTTATTCTTTCAACAAATAACTTACTAAGCACCTATGTACAAGACTGTCCCAGATGCTGGGAATAAAAAATATTCTAATTTCTATCTTTGTAGTACACTAATTTCATTTTATTCATCTCTAAAATGCCTAGTTACAATTTTCATCAAAACCTACGAATAGAAAAGTGAATGGTTGACAACAAACAAAATCGTCTTATTGCATGAGTTTTGTTCCTTTGACTATATACATGATGTCATGTTCCACGACCCCCTGGTAGTAAGTTACTTCCCTTATTGGAGAATGCCAAATTCAAAGGCTCTCTAAAAAGACTCAGATGAGAGCAGGCAGGCAAGGTTTCATTCCCAAAGGCATATCATGAGTACTATACAAGCATTATCAAATGCCTGTAACATATCAGAGACTGAGGACTCTTGCAATGTTTTTGATTTTAGAACAAGGCACTCAGTATAATTTTATTCTGACAAAGAAAAACTCCCATAGAAGTGGTTGAAAAAGTGGTTGAACTAATTCTCAAATTTTCATAGAATAATAAAACATGGAGTAAGAATGAACACAGTAAAGGTATGGAGAAGTCTATATCGTTGATCTAAGACAATCAAAAGTTGCCATTCTAAGCAACCCACTTTCCAAGTCTCATCGTATTTTTGCTATTCTTTCCTAAACTGCTTCCCAAACTGTCAATCTTGCTGTCATAGCTTACTCACTGCCCATATAAGGACAGTGAAATATCTGATGGAGATAAGAAGATTCATGCAGGATGCTCTGTTTTGAAACAGTCCTGCTCCATATTTGCACCTAGCTCCTTCAGTGACACGACTCTCAAAACAGTAAGCAACAGGTGTTTAGCTTTTGAATGATAAAATAACACAATCAAGAAAATCAAGAGAAAATCCCCTTACTCCAATAAGACTATGTTCTCTACGGTCTTAAAGTATTCATACTCCTTAGGCAGAATTTTCCCATAGTTGGAGGCCACTGTGAAGTATAATGGTTTTGCACATGGATTTCAGAAGACAGACACGGGCTCACAGGCTGATTCTGCCACCAACTTTCTGCATGTTACCTAGCCACTTTAAGCTTCAATTTCCTCATTTTTACAATGGTACATGCACCTACCACAAAGTGTTGAGAAGAATTAATGGGATAATGAAAAGTGCTTAGCAAAGTATTGGGTATATAACAAACATTTAATATATAAACTATACACCAATTTATCCATCTGATACATCATACAGCCTATCTTAACTATTCCTCTTTCCTTTAGCTTTCCCTGACTCTTTCAAGATTAGGGAATTTATTTCCCTCCTCCTATGTCTTCCCTGCACTGTGTCACTGCAATAGGATGCTTCTACTAAGAACTCCTGGAGGGCAGGCTGACTAACTCTTGTTTGCACCCCTTGCCCCTGGCACAGTACAGAGCCTGGCACCTATTATTCAAATGGCAACCAGAACATCTCCATGTTGCCCCACAATCTGCATTATTATCATGTAAAACTGCATGACATACCACTAAGAAATCTTCTTAACCGATCCACTTCTGTTTAATTTCTCTGCTCTTTTGCTTATTATTAATTGTATAACAAACAATTACAGTTTATTTTTCTCTTTCTGGATTACTTAGGATAAATTCCATCAGTGGGATTACAGGATTAAAGAGTGTAGCTCGAAGCAACTAGACATCCATCCAGTTTGTTTAATTAACCTTATTATAAGATATGTACTCCAGTACTATTGCAAAAGAGAATTGCTCTTAGTTTTAGTACTTTCAGTTCTATTTTGTTGACCTGAGCCTGCCTCTATCCCACCTACTCTGGGACATTAGCAAGAAACAGAGGAAGTTAGGGCAATCTTCTTTGTTTATAGCCCGATCTCATGACTAGCATGTATCTGTAAAGGCAAACTGCTTACTTGAAGGTGATGGGAAAATTTGGGCAAATGAACTAATAATAAACCAACATAGCATTTACTATGTGCCAGGCATTGTTTTAAATGTTTTACAGATACTAACTCTTATAATTCTCATAACTACCCTATGAGGTAGATACTCTTATTTCCCCTGTTTTACATCTGAGGAAACTGTGAAGTAGCAGCAAAGATTTGAAGAGATCTTTAAAAGCAGAGATCGAATCCAGGCTCCAGAGTTGAGGCTCTTAATCACTATGCTATGTGCCACTCCAAGAAAAAACAAGCAAATAACTCATCACTGTACAAGATGACCTCAGATGTGTCTTTATAGACAGCCAGCTCTCCTCTCTTCCCCAGGGTGAGTATCAGATTAAAATAAACTATGACTCTGCTAACTAACCTCATTATAAGCAAATGGTAATTTCCACAGTCAAAGGCACAAGTACATGATTAGAACACTAGAATATAAATAGACTATTTTACTCAATTGCAAAACTCCACTTCCTGGTTGTTTTTCAACCAAAGATGAGTAGATGCTAAATGATGAATACATTATGGACTGATATTTAAAAATAAAATAAAAGCATCTTTATACTACCCTGCCAGTAACTGCATAGATGTCTTATACTTGTAACTGTTTGGTTGGACGCCTAACTTCTCTTTCTTTCTAGGCTTCCCAAAAAAGCATACCTGGCCAAGCAAGCCAGGGGGAAAAATGTCTATCTAAAGTAAAAACGAATTTAACCTACCATATTAACATTCTGTAATGTGAGTTACCACGTTCTAAGATTGAGTGGATTAAAAATAGAAATGGGGCTTCCCTGGTGGCACAGTGGTTGAGAGTCCGCCTGCTGATGCAGGGGACACGGGTTCGTGCCCCGGTCCGGGAAGATCCCACATGCCGCAGAGCGGCTGGGCCCGTGCGCCATGGCCGCTGAGCCTGCGCATCCGGAGCCTGTGCTCCGCAACGGGAGAGGCCACGACAGTGAGAGGCCCACGTACCGCAAAAAAAAAAAAAAAAAAAAGAAATGAACCAAGAAAAATGACTTAATATATTTAAGCTATATGGGCCTATTATATGAACGCATAAATAATATAACACGGTAGGGAAATACAATTGAGTGAATATCATTGGGACAAATACAAACAGATTGGAGATGAACTGAGATCCAGGTTTCACACCATACATTAATCCATCTGGAATTAACCCCAAAAGTTACATTAAAATGATGAAATAAATAGAAGAGAATTAAACAGCATATTTAGCCACCTAGGGAAGGAAATAGTCTCCATTTCCCCCCAAAGCCTGAAACTTATCAAAGGCAAGATGGATGGCTTAAAATATAAAAAGGAAAACTTTTTGCATAATGAAATTAGCATTAAGAGGAAGGGAATACAGCTAAAGGAGTGACCAGGTAACTAATATAATAATATATTTTGAACAGTCAGCTTTTACTGAAAAACATGTTTTATCCATTCATTCAGCAAGTATTTATTGAGGGGACTACACGCCAGGCACAGCTCTGGGTGCTGGGGACACAGGAGTGAAAAAACAGACTTGCACCTCGAAATCACTGCCTTAATGCAGGTTACATTCTAGTATTTATAAAAGGTCAAAATCCAGAATAATCTACTAAATTGGTTCAGAAGCTTCTCTCAGCTTCTGAATTCAATGTTACCAATCAAGAAATTAAAATTAAATTTTAAGATACAACTATATATACCTTAATAGAAATAGAGATAAAATCCAACCCGAGAAGGAGGGAAATGTAAGACAACCACATATCATCTGAACCTTGACCCAATTTTTTAATGTCACTGGCAGGTACTCAGGGGAACAAACTGGTCATATGTAACACTTTACATATGCTTTGTCTCCATAGTATTATTATAGGAAGGAAAATTTTCCAAACAAAAAAAATCATTTAAACCCAATGGTTTACTGGGAACTAAATGCCTAATAGAAGATTAATGGCTAAACTACAGTAGAGCAACACTCCAGTGCAGTGCTGCTTAACGGAAATAAAATACAAGCCACAAATGTAATTTAAATGTTTCTAGCAGCCACATTTAAAAAGTAAAAAGAAACAGGAGAAATTAATTATAATAATATACATTATTTAACCCAATATATACAAAATACTATCTTTTAAACATGTAATCAATAAAAATTATTAATTTTTATCTTATCTTATCTTATTATCTTATTAATAAGATATTTTATATTCTTTTTTTGGTTCTAAGTCTTTGAAGTCTGGTGTGTGTTTTTTATTAGGTTTTTTTAAAATTAATTTACTTTATTTATCTATTTTTGGCTGTGTTGGGTCTTTGTTGCTGTGCACGGGATTTCTCTAGTTGCAGCGAGAGGGGGCTACGCTTCATTGCGGTGCGCGGGCTTTTCATTGCGGTAGCTTCTCTTGATGCGGAGCATGGGCTCTAGGCGCGTGGGCTTCAGTGGTTGTGGCATGCAGGCTCAGCAGTTGTGGCTCGCGGGCTCTAGAGTGCAGGCTCATTAGTTGTGGCGCACGGGCTTAGTTGCTCCACAACATGTGGTATCTTCCCAGACCAGAGCTCGAACCCGTGTCCCCTGCATTGGCAGGTGGATTCTTAACCACTGTGCCACGAGGGAAGCCCTGGTGTGTGTTTTATATATACAGAACATCTCAATTCGGACATGCCACATTCCAAATGTCCAATAGCTACATGTGGCTGGTGACTACAGTATTGGATAGCGTAGTCCAGTAGTTTTCAATTGAGGGTGATTTTGCTTGCCCAGGGGACATTTGGCAATGTTTGCAGACATTTTTGGTTGGCACAACTGTGCGTTCAGTGGGTAGAGGCCAGGGATGCTGCTGAACATCCTACCATGCACAGAACAGGCCCCCACAACAAAGAATTATCTGGCCCCCAAATGTCAGTAGTGCTAAGGTAGCCCTAGCTAAACAGCTAACACGGCTAGTACTTGATGTATGATGATCCAGGGGAATGTGTTTTATGAGGCCTATTTGTTTTTTACGTTACAATGCTTTAAATCAATTTTAGAAGTAACTTTTTAAGGCTTCTCCTGCGACGAGATGAGGGCACTCATTTCTCTTTACTTCTCTTACGGGGCACTGCAGACTGAAGGTCTCTCCATGGCCAGATGTTGCGGCCACAGAAGGTGTCCGCAGCAGTTGATTCATTCCAAGGGGAAAAATACTGCTTGATCCAGGAGTTGAGAAAACATTAAACAAGGAAATACTGCTGCCATTTGTATCTTCCTGAGGACTGTGGCTAGGAGACATGAGCATTTTTTTTTCCTACCAAGGTGATGGGGATGGAGCAGGGCAGGGACAGTGGGGAACTAAAAGGGGACAATGAAATTTAGATTCTGCCATGGTTCAAACAAAGGTCAGGGAAACACAGAGTCATTTACCTGCCCATCCCGTGAGGGAAACAAGGAACTTTCGATCCATAAGCAAACAGAGAGGTTTTCACAAGAGCCCTCCATCCTCTGTGCACTAAGACCATCCCCAGGGCTGGGATAATTAGCTCTCACTATCACACCACATGGCTTCCGCTTATCTAGTTTGTCCCATCTCATTTTAACAGGCTGCCAGAGCGGAATGTCTGCTGACAAGGCAACCACGGGCTTCCCCCTGCGTGGAGGCCCCTGGGACAAGATACCAGGGGCCAGCAATCATTCCCCAGGCTAAACAATCCTTTCCCAACAGCAGGACAACAGCAGGGTAGCCTTGCTAAGCCTGGAGGCTGAGGAATCAACCAGAGGCACCTCTCAGCTTCCAAAGGGTATTAAAGGCTGCAATATTCCCATCTGGCCCGCCCCACAAGGAAAGCCGCACTTGGGGCACAATCAGAACAGACAGGCCTCAGACTCTACAGCATATTCTTCCTACCCTCTCCTTAATTCACAAATACAGAGTGGGTAGCCTCTTCTCATAAACCCTTCTGGCCCAAGTAAAAGCTTTTCTGCAGGTGTCCCAGCCCCACAGCTGCCTTTACGGCAAACATTTAGAAAGACAAACTTTTAAGAGGAACTGTTACACTGTCAAATACAGTTTTCAAGAGACTCAAAATGTTAACAATTAAATAAGTTAAATTTTCTTTTAAATTAAAAAAGAAATGAAAAAGCTGATACCCTCCCAGGAACAGCTGACTCCAGGCGTCCCCAATTCTCCCTCTCCCCGACAAGTTAACACTACAAAGGACATTTCCCCTCCCAATTCTCAGCACTTCCTTATTCCAGTGGGTTATTAACATGATTCTGACCGGCTCTAGCATTTCCCTTAAAAACTTCCAAACAGCGGTCACTTCAGTCAAGGGACGGCGAAATTCTAGAACGTAATCTTCACAGGAAGGAAGCAGAATATAATAGAAAGGGCTCACTATTCATTCAAAGTCAGGGAACCTGCTAACTTCAGCCCTATTGCTCAGCAGCTATGAATTGACTTGTACCCCAGCTCACTAATCTGTAACTAGGCTGTATTACCCTCATGCTGAGGATAAGCTATCACAATTCACAAGTGTAAATATGTAAAACCAATGGATATAACTTACCACCATCACGGTGAAACAGGTATTTTTCCGCAGCTCATAACCTAGCATTGCCCCAGAATCCGGAGAAATTTGAGGGCTTTCAATTGTTTCATAAGCTAAATTCCAAGGAACTTTTCTAAAGTTCCTATTACACTGGGGTGTGAGATTAACTTTGTTATTATAATGATAAGGTTTCAAAGGACTAAACTGAAAATAAATCACAGAAGGGATTGGAGCCCCATTGGTTGAGGGGACAGAAGAGACTTTATTCCATGAGATCTAAGGCAGAGGTTCTCAGTGCTGCTGACACATTAGGATCACCAGGGCAGCTTTTAAACAACATGGATGCCTGAGCCTGACCCCAGAGACTGGTTTAATGGGTCTGGAACATTGGTATTTTTTTTTAACGCTCTTCAAGTGATTTTAATACGCAGCCTGAACTGAGAACCACTGATGTAGACGGTAGGATGCTGGTCATTTGCATTTGACAAAATCCCTTCAAGATTTTCAGGCTTTAGCTTAAAAAAGCCAAAATATAATTTGTAAATGAAACTCCCTTCAGTGATCAGTAAGTACCGTGTGAGCCCATGTTAAATGCCTAGAAATAAGACATTAGTGGGTCCAACATGTGACTCCTGTACCGCAGAGCAGACTGGAGCCGCTGACAATGGTGGGAAGCAAAGGCAAAGGTGAAGATTTGGGCAGTCTGGCTATTTTTCCACTGTGAGAATACAACATTTCAGGAAACTAAGTGACTGCTCAACACCACATCTGCTTTAGTAAACAGAAGTTTTCATCGGATATCTAATAACAGATAAGTTGATTCTTTGAACAGCTAATTCAGAAAAAATCTTAAATAATTAAAACATATGTAACATCTAATTAATTATCTAAATAGGTTAACTCCCTAAAAGGGGGGTAAGGAGGGAAGGAATAGACTTAATAAGCTTAATTCTACGGACAGGTTCAACCATTGCAAAGACTTCCGGAGGCTTTGTTTCCTGTTTCCGGCATTGACCTTTTTATTTTTGATTAAGAGAGAGGGAGGGACAGAATGGTGAAACATTCAAAAAAGCATTAGCAAAAGGCTACCTCAAAGCAAAACCAAAGTTTCACTGAGAAAGTTCTCACTAACCATTTGTAACTTCCAAGTTATAGATCTTAACAAAATAAAGGTTTGGGTATTTAAAACTGCTTAAAAAACAAAAAGCTAGTTCCAATACTTTTCATCCCTTTTGACAGAAATCTCCTTTAACTCATGCCAACAAGCTATATTTATTTCCCTTAAGCAGCATTTCCTAGGAAAGAAGCAGCAGTCCTGCTGCAGATGGCATAAGAGAGCTCATGATCAAGGCAGCAGGCCAATCTTAGGAGACCCACGTGGTAGACTCAGTCACCACGCAGGAAAGCCACCTGGGCTCTGCACCAATGGCAGCACTGTTGTCATCTCTACCGGAGAGCTCTGGGCTGCTATTGGAGACCAACATCTGGCACCAGGCCAGACACCGTATCATACCGTACTAAGATTTATAAAGCTTTATAGATGCCTTCAGGGAAAAGAAAAAAAAAAAGGCAGGTGTTCTTACGCATCCTATTACTAACTGTCCAGAAAATGTGCTGAGTCACTGAGTAGCATTCAAGAGAAAAATAATGCAGAGACTGCAAATACTAATCTCCTTCACCCTGCTCTCCTTCCTAACAGCAAGGAGACTCACAGGTAATACTTTCGACACTGAAAACACAAGAGCATGGAAAAATTCACATACCCTTAGTCCATAAAGAAAAGCTTTCAGAGTTAAATTCTCTAAAAGTGTAATGTACTAGACAGAACTATTTTATGGTAACAATAGTTGTCTCTAGGTAGAGGGGTTAAGGGTGATTTATTTTTTCTATAATCTTCTACAATTTGCACATTTTCTATAATGAGACCATAATTCTTTCATAGTAATATATCTTAGAATCATATTTCTTGGTAAGAGATTACACCCACATCTTTGTCTCTAGCATGGAACTTCAATTCACCCAAATATTTCCACTCACTAATTATGAACCCTCCAACCAGGGCTACAGTGTCAGCCGAACAAGGAACTAAAGGAGACACTAAGTGAAGGTCACTGGACTTTGCAAATACTTGCTTTGTTACTTTGCCTAGAAGCAGAATATTCTAACTTGGTAGAAAGCAAATTCCACCAGTGGTACACTTCTTTTTTTTTTTTTAATTTATTTATTTTTGGCTGCATTGGTTCTTCGTTGCTGCACGCAGGCTTTCTCTAGTTGCGGCGAGCGGGGGCTACTCCTTGTTGCATGTGCAGGCTTCTCATTGCAGTGGCTTCTGTTGTTGCGGCACATGGGCTCTAGGTGCGCGGGCTTCAGTAGTTGTGGCATGTGGGCTCAGTAGTTGTGGCTCGCGGGCCCTAGAGTGCAGGCTCAGCAGTTGTGGTTCACAGGCTTAGTTGCTCCGCAGCATGTGGGATGTTCCCTGACCAGGGCTCAAACCCGTGTCCCCTGCATTGGCAGACAGATTCTTAACCACTGCACCACTAGGGAAGCCCTGCTTATTTTCCATCTTTCCTCCTTTCCTAGATTACACATGCTAGGGAAAAACAAGTCACCTTTGGCTTTAGCCTGAGCACACTGAGAAAACAAACAACCACCACAATAAAAAAACTTATAAAAGCGTCAAATAGTTTGGTCTTGCTTTTGCTTAACTTTTAATTTAAAGCAACTAAAATCCAAACTCCTTGGCCTATTATTCAAGAACACATCATCTGAAACTCACTGACCTATCCTTCTACATATATGACTTCACACTTCATGTTCAAAGCCAACAGCACCTAGTTGGTCCTACCCACAGCTCTTTCTTCTACCAGGCATGTTCTTATTTCTCTGAATTCTAACTGTTCCTCTAAGTCTCCAACCAAATGCTACCTCCTGCTGAAGTCTTCCTTGACCTCAAAAACTGAAGCACTCTCTCCTTCTTGTTAATCTCCATAGCATCTAAATTACAGTAATCTATGTACATGCCTATGAGTTTAAGATACGGAGGGCAGGCAGGCCCAGCACTAATTTATCTTCATGTGCACCAGAACACTTCATTCAGGGCTGTGCGTGCATCTTGGAGAGTGCTCAAATGTTTGCTGAATTAAAAAAGTGAATAAACATCACATCTTAAAACAAACCAAGCCGGGGGCAGGGGGATGAATTGGGAGATTGGGATTGACATATACACACTAATATATATAAAATAGGTAACTAATGAGAACCTGCTGTATAGCACATGGAACTCCACTTCACTGTACAGTAGAAACTAATACAACATTGTAAAACAGCTATACCTCAATTAAAAAAAAAAGCACACACAAACCAACCAGACTTGGTGGAGTTATGTGATCGACATGTGCATATCTGAATGCAGTTATAAGAAAAGGAGCTGTGCTTGGAGAGTCATGCCTCAGACACAGGAACAGTGTTAAGGAGCGGTCTGGACATAAATCTTTGTTAGTTGAAATAATGCCAGCCTAATGCCAACCAAGATAATACTTAGGCTCAAAGAACTAACAGCAACAGAAGGCACCCCTATTAGCACTTCAGGATTAAAGGATGTCTGCAAATCATCAAGTTGTGTGTGGCCATAAGCTTTAACTCAATAGTCCTGAACAAAGGGGAGGTGTGAAAATGCATTATTTTTAACTTAATTAGCTCTAAGCAGATGTGATACAAATATCTGAAACGCAAATGATTAGAGCAATTTTCCCAAAGAGTATTCCAAAAGATTTGGTCACAATATTAAGAAACAGGCAAACTGTGTACTCTGCAACTTTGCTTACAGCTTGAGAGAAAAAAAAAAATCACCCGCCTGTTTAAAATGAGAATTTAATCCCTGATGCTTTGCTTCTGAATTCTGTTTGACAGTTCCATGTGTCCATGTTAACTGGACCTATTGAAGGCTAATGGTGGTGAATAAAACCTTGTTTTCCAATTAAGAGCCACAGATTATGTATCCTTATCTTTTGCTACTTTGGGAGGTACTGTTTTTTTATTTCTGATGGATAATAGACATGCCTGGCATCTGGGAGGTCCCATCCCAGATTTCGTCTCTAAAAACTAATATGGAAACAATGGTTACGATCAAGAGACACGAAACTGTAATCTCTACCCAATTATCTACTTACATTCCTTTTTTAAAAAATTAATTAATTAATTTTTATTTATTTTATTTTTGGCTGCATTGGGTCTTCATTGCTGTGTGCAGGCTTTCTCTAGTTGCGGTGAGTGTGAGCTACTTTTCATTGTGGTGCGCAGGCTTCTCATTGTGGTGGCTTCTCTTGTTGTGGAGCGCAGGCTCTAGGCGCCCGGGCTTCAGTAGTTGTGGCACGCGGGCTCAGTAGTTGTGGCTCACGGGCTCTAGAGGACAGGCTCAGTAGTTGTGGCGCACAGGCTTAGTTGCTCCACGGCATGTGGGATCTTCCCGGACCAGGGCTTGAACCCATGTCCCCTGCATTGGCAGGCGGATTCTTAACTGCTGTGCCACCAGGGAAGTCCCTCTACTTACATTCTTAAAACGGTATGCTTATACAGCCATTCTACTTCCCAAATACTTAAATTACCCATTTGTAAACTATCGCTGAACCAGAAATTTGTCATCTTGCTGATTTCCTCTATTAGCAAACTGTTATATGAGACAAGTTCAAGATATATTTCTGGATATACAAGTTCAAGATATATATTCTGGATTTTGACAGGTAATATGCAAAAAGATTCTAGGTGGTATGTGAACTTTTAAAAACACTTGATATTTACACATTCCTTTTAACGTGTGTAAAAAATAGGTTGCATAAACCTATAATTCTATTGCTTAGGTCAAGGCTGAGCAAAAAAAGCCAGTACATTAAAGGAATTAAGGACTTTCCTGGCGGTCCAGTGGTTAGGACTTCGCCTTCCAATGCAGGGCGTGCAGGTTCGATCCCTGGCTGGGGAGCTAAGATCCCACATGCCTTGCGGCCAAAAACCCGAAACATAGAACAGAAGCAATATTGTAACAAATTCAATAAAGACTTTAAAATGGCCCACATCAAAAAAAAAAAAATCTAAAAGAAATAGTTTAAGTAAAAAAAAAAGTTCAGAGGGTACAGGATATGGTAAAAAACAGGAAAACAGTACTCAAATGTAAACGTTTAGGAAACATCAAAGGATAATGAAAATGAAACTCATGTGGACTGCTCAGATTTTATAAAAGGGGTTGGTATCAGCCTCCCGTTTCTTCAGGATGAGGCTGAGCCACACAAAGGAAACTTGCTGTCTGGTGCCTGACTTAATAATTTAGGGGACAAAAGGCACAGCAGTGACTCCGTTTCCAGTTCTTCTCCACCCACAGAGGAAAAGTTTGCTGCTCCCACTGCACACCCTAATGTCAGTTCTGCTCTAACCAACTGGACAGGGCCTCTGTCGCCAGAAATTTCACAGGGCCACACACTACCTTCCCAGGTTCCATCTCTTCCTGCTCTACAAGCTACCCATGGGCAAGCTTGCTCACTCCTAAGGCTTCATCTACATGGATGCACTAATGACTCCAGAACTTGTGCCTGCTCTACTCCTTGCCTATGCTCTAATTATCTACTAATCATCTCATGTGGATGCACTTCAAACTCCACATGTTCAAAAGCAAACTCATTCTTACCTCCTCTCCTTCCTTCTCTTCCCATGTGTCCATCAATAGTTTTAAATCCTTACCATGAATCCCAGGCACCCCAATGTTTCCCTCCCCTTCCAGAGATGCCCTCAAATCTCTCCCCTCTCCTCCATCCTCACTATTATTCTTGGACACAGACCCCTGGCCTCTTTCACATGGGCTGGCACAGAAGCCTCCAGATTGCTCCCTGCATTTTTTCTCTCTCTTTCTCTCATACAGGTTTTTCCTACACTGTCTCAAAACTAATCTTCCTAAGATAAAAATCAAGTCTTAAAAATCTCAACTCAACTGCATTAGCCATTAGGTAATGCAACTTAGAACTACAATGAGATATCAGACATACCTATCAGAATGGCTAAAATAAAATTAATAACATCAAGTATTGGCAAGAATGCAGAGAAACTGGATCACTCATACATTGCTGGTGGGAATGTAAAATTATACAGCCACTCTGGAAAAGAGTATTGAAGTTTCTGATAAAACTAAACATGCACTTACCATATGACCCTGCAATTACATTCCTGGGAATTTACCCAGAGAAATGGAAATTTTATTCACACAAAATCCTATACACAAATGGCTCAGAGCAGCTTTTTTTGTAATAGCTACAAACTAGAAATAACCCAAATGTCCTTCAACAGATGAATGGTTAAACAAACTGTGGTCTATCTATAACATGGAAAATTACAATTAAAATGAAAGAACTATTGATACACACAGCAAATTAGATGGATCTCAAGGGAATTAGGCTGAGTGAAAAAATCCAATGTCAAAAGGTTACGTACTATATGATTTCATTTGTACAGCATTCTTAAAATGGCAAAATTACAGAGATGGAGAACAGATAAGTGGTTGCCAAAGATTGGGGGAGAGACTGGGACTTCCCTGGTGGCGCAGTGGTTAAGAATCCACCTGCCAATGCAGGGAACATGGGTTCGAGCCCTGGTCTGGGAAGATCCCACATGCCGTGGAGCAACTAAGCCTGTGCACAACTACTGAGCCTGCGCTCTAGAGCCTGCGAGCCACAACTATTGAAGCCCGCATGCCACCACTACTGAAGCCCGCATGCCTAGAGCCTGTGCTCTGCAACAAGAAGCCACAGCAATGAGAAGCCTGCACACTGCAACAAAGAGTGGCTCCCGCTCGCTGCAACCGGAGAAAGCCCGCAGGCAGCAACAAAGACCCAACGCAGCCAAAAATAAATAAATAAATAAATTTATTTTTAAAAAAAAGATTGGGGGAGAGGGCAAGGGAGGTGGTTGTGGCTCTAAAAAGGGAACATGAGAGATTCTTTTGGTGGAGCTGATTTGTATCTCTACTGGGGTGCTGGTCATACAGATTTACACATGTGGAAAAATTGCATAGACTACGCACACACACAAATGAGTGCATGTGAAACTGGTGAAGTCTTAATAAGGTGGCTGAATGGTATCCATGTCAATCAATATCCTGTTGTGATATTATACTATAGCATGCAAGAAGTTACCACTGGGGGAAGCTAGGTAAAGTACGTATGGGATCTCTCCATATTAGTTTTTACAACTGCATGTGGATCTACAATTATCTCAAAATAAAAAAGTTAAAAGAAAAAAATCCTCTCAATAGCTTCCAATAGTTCCCCAACACCCATAGTAAAGGATTCCTTAGCATGGCGTGCAGAGCTTTCTCACATACATCCTATGCTCTAGACAACTAGCTCTAAGACCTAACACTTTTTGAGCACAGGCTATGTGGCAGGCACCATTCTAAGCATTTTATATGTATTAGCTCATTTAATCCTCAAGGGAACTCATGAGTTAGGTTCTACCGTTGATACCATTTTAGTCATAAACCACTAAGGCACAGATGACTTAAGCAGCTTGAAAGCATCCCCACCTCATCAGTCGTCAAAGCCCTGCTCCAGTGTTACCTTTGTGACTTTTTCCAGTTTAAGTCCTATACTAACAGTGTCTAGCATTCAAAAGATACCCGATATGTGTTTAATTAACATAAGGTTTGGACAAAGGGACAAAGAAAAGGTACAAAACTGGCACCTTAAGGATTTGATACTGATTACCTTGAATCTATGTTTCCCCAAAGTTAAGTTCGAATGGGAAAGCACTGTATAATATACAGTAGAAACAGAAAACAACCATCAGTTAGAAAATGTTGATTAATAAGGCAACAGCTTTCAGGTAGCAAAGAGGGACAGGTAATGTCAGGCTAATGAAACTCCAGTGTCAGCTGCAGAGCCATATCTTTCTCCAATTTTCATGGAGCAAATAGATGAACACAAACCTCAACTTCCTACCCAGCAACCTCCGTTCTTCTTTATCAGTTACTTCTGCAATTCAAGAAAAGGTATAATTTTTTCCCCTGAATAAAGATATTTCTTCCAGTTTAAAATGTATATTCATTATTTCCCTTGGAGGAAATTAGGTTATTAACTAAAGGCTCCTTTACACTCATGGGTTTACTTGAAAATTTTACTGATTATCCTCCAACAATCTAGAATTGTTCCAAGTACACGCTGAAGTCTGAATGAAAATCTCCAAAGGAGTCACCTTTTAAAGGTAGACAACAGAGGCAGAGGGAGAAAACAATTTTAAATACATGAATGAAGTTTAATGGTTCATATTCCCTCTGCTCCCTGCCCAGGCCTTCCCCTATCCCACATGGCATAAACTGTCTTCTCTCAAGCAAAGCCTTTTTAGAGGAGAACCCAAGGGGAAAAATAGGTGAGAAGCTGAGAGCTAACCTCTCCTCTTTCATAAATAACCATAAATTCTTAACAGTGACCTAAAGTCAATAAAGAAAAAGAAACTTATTTTAAATTAGGCGTCTTGTGAAGAGAGAAAGTGTGGTCTAGCATCGCAGCAGGTAAGAAGAGGGACTCAAGCAAGGCAGTACTGACCGGTTGAGTTCTCTTGTACTTGGAGTCCTCGCGGTCTCGGTGCTGCCCTGAATTGCTGGTTCTCTCCCGCACATTTCTATAACCAGGGCTGGGGATGATATACTCCTTTCTTATGTCAATGTCCTTCATTTTCTCTGAGTGGAGGTGCCAGGGCTCACAGACTCTTGGTTCCACTTGAGAATTTCTGAAATTAAAAATCCATCAAGGACAGGTATTTCCTAAATTGTGCTTCATCGTAAGTGAAAGTGCTCTAAAATAGGGGAAAAAAGGACAAAAGCATTAAAGTTTTCTGTCATTATATCTATAAAAATAAATTTTCAAAAATCTTTCAATTACCCTTTAATTTTTTCAAGAAAAAAATTCAGTGTGATAGAATCAAGAAGAATTCTCTCCTCCCACCTCTAAGGGGGGAAAAAAAAGATTAAAAAAATAAACACAGTGACAGAGACACCCGCCTTCTTCACCTTCAACTATGTTCAATCACAATGTATAGAGCATTTATATACGTCTTTAAAAAAAAAAAAAAGACTTTCTGGAAACAATTTAAGTTTGTTCCAAGCATTACAAATTCCACAATTCTAAAACAGATAAATTTTACTAAATGAAAACTTATAAAACACTTATTCTACCAATGATATATCTCATCTCTGTATTTTTATGATTAAGTAATGGGTTAACTGATGCTTTTAAAGCTCTGTGAAGTTACATAGCTAAAACACAAAATAGTACTACACTTTACCTTTAAAAACAAATTCCCCTTGGGTTACTGAAAGTGTTCTAAAATTAGATAGAAGTGATGATTGCACAATTCTGTTAATATACTAACCAAACACCACGTTGTATACTTTAAGGGGTGAATTTCATGATACAAAAATATCTCAACAAAGCTGTTATTAAAAAACAATAACAAAAACAAATTCCCTACCCTGTCCTACTAAGTCTTACCTCGTATCTACCTGAAACTCTGTTCTAAACCCCTGCTAGCCTGGTTATCTCTAATCAATATCTGATATCAATTCTGGTTACTTCTGAAAAAACAAAACACATGCATACGTCTCTAAAACATTTCCCCCACTCTAACATGGTTCAAAGCTTCCCAGGTACAAGTTGGGAAAACAATTTTCATACCAGCCTCACTAGAAATTAAAGAAGTGTAGCTGTGTTGCCTTTTGAATTCCATAAATTCCTAGCTATCACTGAGACTTAAAAGTACAACCGTACGGACATAATTCTGATAGCTACAATTCATTTTTTAAGGTATCAGAAAAAAAGGAGAACACTTACAAATCCTCTAAATAAAAAGGACTAAATCTCCTCCAGAGACGTATTTCCAGCACAAAGAAAGCTTTACTTCTTGCCTTTCAGGGGTCTGGCTCAAGTACCCTGAGTTGATTACTGCTAAGTTACTTATCTTCAAAGAAAAATGTCACCTTGTCCAATGACAAACTGCACCATAAAGAGCACCGGCTTACAACCAAGAACGCAGCACTCATGTCACTGAGACCTCAGCAAGCCTAAACTATAAACAGACCTGGCATCTGCCAGTGTCCCCAATGTCGGGATGCCGCTGCAGATCAGAATAATCCTTCTTACAGGGATCACTGAAGTCCAACCTTCCCCTCCAAAGGTTCCCCAGACTAGCTGATTATCTGGAAAGCAGAAAAGATTAGTCCTATTTTGAAAGAAGGCAAGTGGAGGGGAGGCAGTTTGAAAGGGGAGAGGCCAAAGTATTGTAACTCACTCACAATACCAAATGCCATGTCAGGAAGAACACAAAGATCATCTCAATTGTCTAAGAATTCATGTAACCTCAGTTTCTTTCAATCACTTTATTCCAAGTTATTCTATGTTGGAAGGGTGTGGGGAGCAATTTCCCATTCCCTCTAACACTCCTGCTTCTTTAATTTCCTGGGGAAAGAGGCACAGCTATGAAAGTAGGCAAGCCTTGTGCAGGGACAAAGCTAGTATCTCCTGGCCTTGAACAGAAGGAGGATTCCAGCTTCTGTGGATCAGGGATATAAGACAGGGCAGCCCACATGGAGGCCAGCCAAGAGCTAGGAAGTCCAATCGGTCTGGGAAACAAGGGCCAAATCTGAAGAAAACAGTTAAGGAAAGATCACTAGCTAGACTTTTTAGGGATACCTTTTGTATTTCTCTCTTTTCTTCTTTCTGTTCTCCCTTAAAGTTGTTTAAAAGTCTTTTTTAAAATGCTAACTTGCTCCAACTATTAAGAGAGGGAAAAGGAAAGGTATTTTTATTTTTGAGTCAGAGCTGAACGATGGCACTAGCAGAATATTCGAAGTGGGAGAACCCAGAGAGGTGCTCAGCGCAGAGGCCACTTGGTCAGCTCCCTTTTTTTTTTTTTTTAACCAAAACTCTCTTTCCAGTGATAAAAGTGTAGACGTTCTCCTGCACGATGATGCAGTCGAAACTGCATGGGGGGAGGGGGCTGCACAGGATTACAAGGACTGTAAGTAGCCAGACTGGTGTTTCCAAATTGCCTTCATTACAACATTCCTTAGGTTTCCAACACCTCAGGAATCTGGTTCCAAGCCCTGCAGCTACACAAAAAGACCTGAAGCTACAAGGATATGTATTTACCACCCCCTTGATATCCACTTGCTGTGCCCCAGCCTTCTACACATTTCACTTACTCACGCTGGAGACCCCAGAATGACCTATTCATCTTCTTCAAAACCTCCTGAAACTTTGCCAGTCTTTCCTGTGCCCATCTGCCTCCTGCCTCCCCACGTCCGTGCAGAAACCAAACGACCCCTATGTTTTAAATACAAAGCACCATGCAGCTCTGTGCGGCGGAAGAGGACAGGGCACTAATGACAGTCAAGAAATCTAGATTCCATTCCGGACTCTGCCAAGTGTTTGCTGTGCGTGCTTCTGTCACGAACCTCCCTCTACCCATTCGCCAAAACGAGAGGTTGGCTTCTGAGGTCGCTGGCAGCTCAGTCTCCTCTGTGGGGATTGAGCGGGGGTGCCCCAAGCCGCCTCCCTACAACCTTGAGGATGGGGGCTTCTCTCAGGCCAGCTTCGCCTGGGATGCCGGGGCCCTAGGGCGTTCCCGCGGCCAGTTCGGGCCCGCAGAGGCGATAGCTACCCACACCCACGGGCCGCGGGCGCAGCACCCCCTGGTGGCGTTAGCCGGGAATGTGGCCGGCAACCCCAACCACTCATCCCACCCTACCTGCCTTCCGACGCCAGGACCTCACCACCTCACCACCAGCCCTCAGGGGTCAAGTCCCGAGGAGGAGGCGGCGGCGGGAGACTAGAGGGAAGCCTGGCCCCGTTTCTCAGGTCTCCGGCTTCCCCCGACCTGCTTGCATCCTCGATCGCAGTCCCCCACCTCCGGACGAAACACACGGGAGATAGTCCCCGCGACAACCCGAGGGAGAAGGAAGGAGTACGGCGATCGCCGCTACCTACCAGTGCCCCAGCTCCAAAACGACCGCGTCGGCCACTCTACCACGCTCCCGAGCATCAGCCCCGGAGCAAAACAAGCCTTTATAGCGGCATTGGCCGCCAGACTACGCAGGCGTGCTGCACAAAGAATTCCCAAGACTGAAGGGAATTGTAGTCCCCCTTCCAGGAGCCCGAGGCTCGATTCGCGGCAAAGAACTATATTTCCCAGAAGCACCGTAGAAGCCCTGGAGGAGGTGCAAGTCGCTCCTCACTTCCACCGCGCTGCAGGCTCTGCACCATCCTTCCCAGAGGTTCTGCGATCCTGTCTGGAATCTTCTCTGAGGCCCTGTGTTCCAGTGGGTGGCCGGGAGGGTTGACAGTAGCCCTCTGTGGGCGGGCAGCACAGTCAGTGTTTGTAGGCAGGGCGGTCACGGCGGTGCTTGGCCGTTTATGCACCGGAAAGCACTGTGAAGGTCATCATAGCCTCTATGTCCTCTCAACCAGCCAGCCCCAAATCTTATGTGTGGCCCTTCACGTTTTACTACTGCTTGCTCACGACTCTGCGCTATCACCTTTCTCCTTTTAATCCCACTGCCCATCACATAATGTTATAATGCCTGGTTTCTAGCAAATAAAGGCCAGGATCACAGTTTTTAGAGTGGCAAGAGCCTTAGAAATGGCATGCCAATTCATCCCTTTCTTTTTATAAAAGAAACTGAGGTTTCCAAAGGGACTGATCACTTTATTTCTCTTGGTGTTTCATCTGTATCTTCAACATGATCATAACATAAATAACTACTGTGTTGAGTGCCTACCTGTTCTGTATCTGGTGCTTTACACGCTTATTTTTTAAAGTCTCCATATCAACCCTATGTATAGGTATTATGATTATACATTCCAAAGATTTTTAAAAAAAAAGTAAGGAAAGTGACTTCTACCTTTATACAACTAGCTAGTACAAAACACAAATGGAGGGAATTCCCTGGCGGTCCAGTAGTTAAGTCTCTGCACTTTCACAGCCGAGAGCGCAGGTTCAATACCTGGTCAGGGAACTGAGAACAGAGATTCCACAAGCCCCATGGCACAGCCAAAAAAAAAAAGCATACCAATGTACCATAAAGCTGAAGTAATTAATACAGTGTTCTTACACAAGGATGGATTACTATACCAATGCAATAAAGAGCCTAGAAACAGACTCATTCATACATGTAAACTTGATCTGTAACAGAGAAAACATTAGAAATCAGTAGAGGAAGAAAGAAGATTCTATGAATAGCTCTGGAACCACTGGTTATACGTATTTTTTAAAACTCAGGAATTACTACTTCATACCACACAGAAAAATCAATTTCACGTAGATTAAAGGCCTAACTGTGAAAGGGAAAACTTTCAAACATTTAGAAGAAAATGTGAAATATCTATGTGAACTTAGGAGTAGAAAAGAACTTCTTAAACAAGATACAGAAACAAATTAATAAAGGAAAGTTTGATAAATTTGTACTATATTAAAATTTAAACTTCTATATAAGATGCCATTGAGTACAAAGATAAAGCACAAATTATAACTGACAAAGTTTTTAATACAGAATATACAGATAATTTCTACAACTCAATAAGAAATGGTAAATAACTTAATAGGAAAATTGGCAAATGACGTGAACAGACAGTTCACAAAAAAGAAAACTCAAGCAGCCACTCAAAGATGAAAAGACACCCAGGGAGATTAGCTCAAATGGTGAAGTAGAAGGACGTGAGCTCACCCTTTCTTACGTAAACACCAGAATCACAACCAACTGCTGAACAGCCATAGACAAAAAAAAGCTGGAACCTACCAAAAAAGATACTCTACATCCAAAGGCAAAGAAGAAGCCACAGCAAGGTGGTAGGAGGGGCGAAATCGCAATAAAATCAAATCCCATACCCGTCAGGTGGGTGGCCCACAAACTGAAAAACAATTATACCACAGAAGTTCTCCCACTGGAGTGAAAGTTCTGAGCCCCACGTCAGGCTTCTCAGCCTGGGGGTCTGGCGACGGGAGGAGGAGCCCCCAGAGAATTTAGCTTTGAAGGCCAGCGTGGTTTTTTTTTTTAATAAATTTATATTTTTATTTTATTTATTTTTGGCTGCGTCGGGTCTTCCTTGCTGCGCTCAGGTTTTCTCTAGTTGTGGCGAGCAGGGGCTACTCTTCGTTGTGGTGCGCAGGCTTCTCACTGCGGTGGCTTCTCTTGTTGCGGAACGTGGGCTCTAGGCACGCGGGCTTCAGTAGTTGCGGCTCGCGGGCTCTAGAGCTCAGGCTTAGTAGTCGTGGCGCACAGGCTTAGTTGCTCCCCGGCACGTGGGATCTTACCGGACCAGGGCTCGAACCCGTGTTCCCTGCGTTGGCGGGCGGATTCTTAACCACTGCACTACCAGGGAAGCCCCACATGTGTGTTTAAAAATGTAGAGCCAGGTGCTTCCCTGGTGGCGCAGTGGTTGAGAGTCTGCCTGCCGATGCAGGGGACGCGGGTTCGTGCCCCGGTCTGGGAAGATCCCACATGCCACGGAGCGGCTAGGCCCGTGAGCCATGGCCGCTGAGCCTGTGCGTCCGGAGCCTGTGTTCCGCAACGGGAGAGGCCACAACAGTGAGAGGCCCGCATACAGCAAAAAAAAAAAAAGAAAAGAAAAAAAAAATGTAAAGCCAGGCTTGGGCATGATCAACAACAAATCTGAGGTGTAATTACTTCTGGTGTTGGAAGGAGGAGAATAAGATCAGAGAAGGATATACAAAGGGCTTCAACTGTTTCTGTAATATTTTCTTTCTTTAAGAAACGACTTTGGGCTTCCCTGGTGTGCAGTGGTTAAGAATCCGCCCGCCAACGCAGGGGACACGGGTTCGAGCCCTGGTCCAGGAAGATCCCACATGCCGGGGAGCAACTAAGCCTGTGTGCCACAACTACTGAGCCCACATGCCACAACTACTGAAGCCCGTGCTCCTAGAGCCCGTGCTCCGCAACAAGAGAAGCCACCGCAATGAGAAGCCCGCGCGCCATAACAAAGAGTAGCCCCCACTCGCTGCAACTAGAGAAAGCCCGCACGCAGCAACGAAGACCCAACGCAGCCAAAAATAAATAAAATAAATAAATTTTTAAAAAAAACAGATACACACTACAATATATAAAATAAACAACAAGGACCTACTATATAGCACAGGCACCTATATTCAATATCTTGTAATAACCTATAATGGAAAAGAATCTGAAAAGGAACGCATATATATATTATATATATTATATGTATATATATTATATATATATAGCTGAATCACTTTGCTGTACACCAGAAACTAACACAACATTGTAAATCAACTATACATCAATTTGTAAAAATGACTTATAAATGTTAAAATTTTAAAAAGCTTGGCAGTGGGTACACAGGTGCTTCTAAAATCATTTGCTGTACTTTTGGGTAGCCTTTAAGGATTTCATAATAAAAAAGTTTTAGTATCATAGAAACAAACCATTTCTCCTCTCAGTGGGGATATGTTCAATTTAACAGAAAAATCTTGAGGATTTATATAGATATAGATATAGGTATAGATATATAGATATATATCTACTGAGAATTCCTTAAGCACCTCTGGCCATCTGGTGGGATAAGAAAAACCCTTTTCAGTACACCTCAAGTCACCTTTCCAAGGCATACTGGTACTTCCAACCATGCTTCAAACATTGTAGTACCCAAAAGCTGCATATCTGATACCTTCATATAAAATAAAAATCTTCAAAAATCTCCCTGAATACTTCAAAAATAGGTTTTTAAAAAATGAATGAGCACTATACAACCCTGGTTCAACATCTCAATACACTATGGTACTACCTCAGCCTGTCCAAGAATAGCCTGGGCCAAAGACTTAACTTATTTACATGGTATTAATTGCAAAGCATCCCCTCCTTGAAGTGTATTTATGTTGTGAAGTGTTTTGGGGCAGAGGCTGATATTCTCCAACCTTCAGGCAAGGGGCTAGAGAATCTATGTTGCAATGCAGAATTGTTAAATATATTTATGTTGTGTAAGGTACTCAATATATTCATTTATTCAATATTTGATAGAGATACAATGGAGCTAAAACAGACAAGTTTCCTGCCCTCGTGGGGTTTAGAGTCCTGGATAAACATTAATCCAAATTTAAACTATAATTGATATGTACAAGAAAAGAAAGGTTAGTTTTACATCTGAAGAGTAGTAGGAGTTAGCGAGGTGAAGATGGTGGAAGTGAGCAGAGGAGAGAGCTCTCCAAGCAGAGGGAACAACAAAGGCCGGGTGGTGGGAGAAGGAAGGGAAGGTCTCCAAAGGTAGATCATGTTATAGGTCTTTAGAGTAAGAGCAAAAACCAACCATTGCAAGGTTTTAAAAGGTGAATGGGTTAAGCGTTGAGAAATCAAATTTACATTTTGAAAACTTCCCTGAGGCTGGCAGACTGGAGAAAGAATTAAAGACAGCTAGAATGGAAGAGAAGAGTCAAGCTAGGAGTGACTGTCATCATCCAGGATGGTGGCTTGGACTAGAACTGTGGTGGAAAAGATGGAGAGAAGTAGGCGGACTCATGAGAAATTTAAGAGGTCAAATGGACAAACGTTGATGGATTAGATACTGTGGGATGAGAAAGAGAGGTGTCATGGGTAACAGCTTGGTTTCTGGTTGCAGAACTGGATGGACGGTGGTCCCATTCATTGATATAAGAAATGCTCTACTCCAGCAGCCCCCCGACACCCTCCTCTACCCAGCTTGTCAGGAGCTAATGTCAAGTGTGATCACCCCACATCTGCTGTGGCACTCCTGAATTCTTCTGCCAGTTATAAAAACAAAACTTCACTTTTGCAGATCAATTTTGCAATGAAAGTCATTTCCATGGAATAAGACTTTTTAAAAAATTAGTTAATAAATGGAATCTTTTATTTAACATCATGGTAACAATATAGTGCAACAGAATAATGCACCTCTTTAATGGTCTCAGGCAAATTAAGGAAGAAGAGAAGAGGATTTAAGATGTAAACAATGCTGAATAAAAGCCAAATAATATCATAGCATGTTATAGAGACAAAGGTTTCACAGAATTTTTAATAGAGAACTGCGTGGGAGAAGCTGAGTGTTCACAGAGTACACAGCGGTATAGGCATGTTATGATAAGTCATATCACATATTCACCTTATGAAGGAAAGAATTACACACTCCCCACCTTTGCAGTAATAACCTCCTAAGTTCATTAGCAGTAGCAGTAGTAGTTAGAATGAAATGAAGAATTACTTTTTAAAAAATGTTTACGAGCTATTATATTTTGATGCACTATCAAATTGGCTCAACAAAATAGCCAACAAAATAACAGATAGGTGTTCCAAAAAACTAGCTCTGTATTATAAAGAGGGAAAAAAATGACATCAATTATCTAATTTTAATAAAACAATATTATGCACTACATTAAATTAGTGTTGTGTTGATTCTGTAGTCTTGTATGTAATAATTTGTAAATTTATTTTAATTTTATAGTGGTATGAGAACTATAAAGGATATAAGGACTTTATACATGGTTTTATGAATATACATATTTAAGTAATATTATAATATAAATAATTTAGGTCAACATCAGGGGTTTAGGATAATTGTTTCCCTTAAAAGAGGTCTGAGACTTATTCAAGTTTGGGAAACACTGGGCTATGAAATTAAACCAAACTTTAGCTTGGTATACAAGACCTGTGATCTGGACCCACGTTATACCACAGCTTCATTTCCTGTCACTCTCCTACTCAAATATGAGGTCCTGATAACACTGTAATTTCCATGTTTTTACTCTAGCTGTTCCCTCCACCCAGAACAATCATCTAAATCTACTCAGCTCAAATAACAAGCATCACAATTAATAGACAGGCCTTGGAATTTTACTCCTCCCAAAATGACAATTAAGGATTACTTAAGCAAACAAAAGAATGCAGTATGTCTAACATCTCTAATGGTAAAATGTGCATGAGGGATTTTCCCACATTGTGAAGTATCGACTGGGTACCTGTCAGGTCACAGACAAGAGGCAACAGGGTCCCACTAAGCCGGAGAAGACAGAACCAATAGTCCAGCCAAGATGGAGGCTTCTCACTAAACAGGCCTAGACAAATTGGAAGAGTGGTCGCTCCCAGTCATCCCCCAAAGCTTCTCAGGTGTGTTGCTTTTGATCAGAAGAAGAGATAAACAACTTTGGTCTACACTGGTGATAACCTTTCTGGCATGAATATCAGTCCAGGAAAATTTAAAACTGATGCAGGCTGTGTGTATTTTTCACTCAAAATAATTCACTTACTGAATTCCATGAGGAAAAACTATATACTGTTAAAACACAAATTATATACGTTATCGATTGCAAGACCACCAATGAGAAAAATCAACATTGCCCGTCTACTAAAATGTTACTGTCTGAGCATATTTGAGAGGTAACAATACCAGAGAATGTTTTTAAATTCTCATCTTAAAATTAGATCTAGGTGGATAACATATGGCCAGCAGCTGGTAAGCCATTGATCTAAAGGAAAAGAAAGAAAAAAAAGCTTCCTCCTTGAGGCAGTCTAAGTTTATATTGCTCAGGGATTCAGAAACAGCTTGAACTTGGTATCTATTTACCTTTTATTTGTTTGTGGGTTCTTACAGTTCTAATCAAAATTCAGATTTAAAATACTTATCTAAAGAAAAAGCCCTTATCTTGTTTATTTTTTAAATTTCTTTTTTTAAAATTTATTTATTTACTTATTATTTTTGGCTGCGTTGGGTCTTCGTTGCTGTGCACGGGTTTTCTCTAGTTGCAGCGAGCGGGGGCTACTCTTTGTTGCAGTGCACAGGCTTCTCATTGCAGTGGCTTCTCGTTGTGAAGCACCAGCTCTAGACGTGCGGGCTTCAGTAGTTGTGGCTCGTGGGCTCTAGAGCGCAGGCTCAGTAGTTGTGGCGCACAGGCTTGGTTGCTCCGCGGCATGTGGGATCTTCCTGGACCAGGGCTCGAACCCCTGTCCCCTACACTGGCAGGCAGATTCTTAACCACAGCGCCTCCAGGGAAGCCATATTTTTAAAATTTCTTGATTTATTTATGTATATGCTGCAGCATTCTATGTTCTATCTGTAGCAGGTCTAAGACAAATTTTTCAAGTTTTCTTTCTTCTAGATTTACGCTATTTACCTAAAGCAGTGTTTCACAAAAATACCCGTGGAGTACTAGTCCTGCAAGATATTCTGAGAAAAAGAAATTTCCAAAAGTCAACTACATTTGGGAAATTATATACATGATATTCAAATCACATTAGCATTTTTTTAAAATACTCTGATAAATCCTACAGTAATAAAACCTGTTTCTCCTTGTTTAATTCAGCATTTCTCAGACTTATTTGAACTTGAACAATGAAAAAAAAGTTTTTCAGAAAAGCATTGAACGGGCTTTCCTGGTGGCGCAGTGGTTAAGAATCCTCCTGCCAATGCAGGGGACATGGGTTCGAGCCCTGGTCTGGGAAGATCCCACATGCTGCAGAGCAACTAAGCCCATGTACCACAACTCCTGAGCCTGCGCTCTAGAGCCCACGAGCCACAACTACTGAAGCGCATGCACCTAGAGCCCATGCTCTGCAACAGGAGAATCCACTGCAATGAGAAGCCTGCACACCGCAACAAGGAGTAGCCCCCACTCACCGCAACTAGAGAAAGCCCGCATGCAGCAACGAAGACAAAACAGAGTTAAAATTTAAAATAAATAAATAAATAAATTTTAAAAAGAAAAAAAGAAAAGCATTGAACATCCTGTAGAACTAGTGTTCTTCAGAAAATGTTTTGAGAAATGCTGATCCAGAGGAATCTTTTAAAAAAGAAAAAATAAATAAACTTCCTGAAGGGGAAAGGATTCTCAAAAGATGAAGAGTGGTGCTAAGGAGAGTGGAGGGAGGGTCCTTATCAGTATGCAGCTGAGTGAAGCTGAGAGAAAACACTTTTCTGCTCATGACAACTGGGGTTAATTCAGTCTACTCAGACATTGTAAGTCCAGAAGATTCCATTCAGGCTGAAGCAACCTGAACAACCTTGACAGAGTGAGGATAACAATAACAACTACTCTTACTGCCACTTTTAATGTTATTGCTGCTCCAATTCATAAGCTGCTTAGGATGGGATAGGCAACGTACAAATATTATCTCAAACCACATAAAACTCCTGCATGACAGGTTTTATCCTCTCAATCTTAAAGAGGAGGAAACTGAGGCAGAGAGCGGGTGACACGACTCTAACAGAAACAGGATTTGGCCTTAGACTTTTCTTCCTGTCTCATACCAACTAGTCTGAAAAGCTTCTTCACTGAAGCAACCTCTCCCTTGGTTTTCCTAGCCACTGATGACACTCCCTGGGGCCTTCCCTCACAGAAATCATTCTAGAATAAAACAGGTTAAACAACTGATGACTTTGGCCCACTTTCCCATATGTCTGGTTTCCACCAGGAACCAAATATGTGCACATTCTAAATCTGACAAGACCCGTGATCACCTAGGCATGGCATGGTATTTTGAAATTACTTCCTAAGGTCCTTTAAGAATCGAACAAGAAAATTAATCTTAACACTCAAAGGCAAACTTAAACACCAACCAAGGCCAAGCAGGTAACGTAAATGAGGGGAGCTGGTCAGGAATAAGACAATATGGGTGACAGAAACTGTGATGATCTAGAGAGAAATATTCTCCATCCAAAGGGCTTAACCACTTCTTAGCTTTGGCAGAAAGCATTGCTGTCAAGCAGAAATGTGAGCCCCGTACTGCTTGATCTTATCTTTCAAACAAAGCCAGAAACAGTTTTTACATGAAATCTCCCTATTTTTAAAATGTTGACAACTAACTAATTTCCTAAAAACACTAGCAGGGCCAAAAACAACATGAATTTGCAGGCTGATTGGTCATGACCTCATAAAGCAACTTCTACTGAAAAACTCTGTGATCTCCCCTCCACCCCACCCCCTCCTCCAGTATACCTGGGTCCAAATTGCTTTTGACACACGCAAAAAAATCAAAAGTTAAGACTTGCCAGTACAGAAGTCATATTTAAAACCTCAGAGTCTGAAGCTGAGTATATAAAAGGAGACACCCCCCTGCAATTATTCTGAAAGATGGCAGCAGGGTTAAAATAAGTACGTGTGCCACTTGAAGGCAATAGAGTCATTTTGTGCCTTTCCTATGGTCCATTATATGCCAGAGTGACTCTAAAGTATGAGGAAGCCATTAGCACTGCTCCAGTGACCAAATATTTTTTCTTCGTCCTCTCCAAACTGATTTGTCAGATTACTTTTGGAGACCAGGTTCAGGTGTAGTTAGGGCATGGGGTGGGGTAGTCCTCCATGATATTCTGTTGTCACTGGGGGTGCTCATTAGAGAGATGGCTAACGCTACCTGACACCTGAATTATTCAAAGCTAAGGCTTGAGGTGTGGCCTATGGTCTTTTAAGGTCAACATTATCACTAAATCCCCAGAGAAGAGCCAAGCAGAGGAAGATGGAAAGAGGTTGGCTCCACGGGGAAGGATTCCCCCTCTGCCTCATTCTCTACCTGCTGCTTCAAGGTAAGATGGGACAAGAGTAAGAGAACAGCATCCACATAACTTCTGGGAAACAGAGAAACCAGGCTAATTTTTATTTCTAGACAGTCAATGACTGGGTGTTCATTTTGGTAAAAATGGAAACTCATGACACTGACAGCTTTGTAGCTCTTTCTAGGGTCCTAAACAGTTAGTTGACGCCTCTCTTAATCTATTTCTCCACTCCCCATACATCTATGGGCCTCTTCCCTTTCCCCATGTCATTCTCTTTCCAGACATATAATCTACCCCACGGTTTCTGGGTATCGACTGACATTGAGAAGAAGAAAATTCTTTCTCAGTTCCCTTAAGCAAATGAAAAGAAAGATGCCAAGAGGAAGGAGGTAGAAGAGAAGATCTGTTGTGAAAGAGGGAAACTTTTTCAGCACAATTTTCCCAGTCTAGAGTAATTTCTTGTTCATTATTGAGAATAAGCAATGAGGGATAGGACAACATCAGAGACAGATAAGAACAGACTCGACCAGAAGATGTTACCACATACATTCTCTGTTTCTGCCCCACAAAGTATGACAAGAAAAGGTTTGGGTATAAGATGGGTATCAAGGAACTCTTTTTAAGATAGTCTCAGTGGTGATGAGTCCTGAGTTTTAGAAGAGAACAATTACAGCACAAGGCAAGGACACAATATATACCATTAAACTGAAAACTGAGTTCCTTCTTTAAGGAGTTCCTTCCTTAAGGTCCCACAGATTGCTCACTACCTACCTGATTATTTCTCTCATCATTAATTCATGACCATCTATGCCCTGTTCATATAGTGAGGAGGAGAACTGTGATTGCAAAATCTGTCACTGACATTCACCCAAATGGCTCAAGGACAAAGGTTTGTGGTGAGATTGTTAAGAACACAACAGGACACTGAAAAGTGGTGGTCAGGACTGAATTTGCATACACATTTAGACAAGTTTTGTGTAGACAGAGAGACAATGGAATTGAGGATGGAGCGCTGACTCGGCTCACCTCATCAACTTCCACCATTTGCCTACCAGCCCAGCCCAAGCTCCCTGGTCCAGGAAGGAGGAGTCCAGACATTTCTCCCATGACCCCTGTTGTCTCTCTGTGCAGAAACACTTCCCAGACCCCAGTGCTGGCACTCCTTTCACAGTCTCTGCTCTCTACAGGAAGAGGAGACAATTTCACCATCACTTGCTCAGGATTCGACCAGCATGGGGTGGATCCCGCTGCCTTCCAAGCAGTGTTTGACAGAAAGGCCTTCCGTCCAGGCACCAACTTCAGCATCCCCACTCATGTCCACATCTCCTTCACCCTGTCTGCCATCCTGGAAGTAGTAAGTCCTGACCCAACTCTGTAATGGTCTAGTGGTGAGCAGTGGGTTCCCTGACTGGATTTTGTAAAATTAAAAGCTCATTCTATGGGGTAGGGAGGAATGACAGGGAATGCTACAATGACATCACTGCAGGCAAAAGCTCTCCCTTTTTGGGAATACGCCACAAGAAACATGATCCCAATGGACTCTCATACTGGTGCTTTCACTTGCATTTCTCATGTACCCTGGATTATATGACCTACCATTTTTAGTGGCTTATGGAAATTTTTGTAATTGCCACACAGAACAGCCTTGGAAATGAGTAAAAGGTGGGTGGTGGCACTGGACCTGACTTCATAAAATTAATGATCCTGGATGAAAATTGTTTTTCCAGGATACACATCTTTAACTGATGACATCATTCCTGTGGCTAAATGTCATAAGATAGACTCCGTTTCCCCTTTGTTATGACACCTCTCTTTTTCCACTCCAAGGTCCAACTTCACAGATTAAAATGGATAAAGCTGAGAATACCCACAAATTAGACAAATTCATACAGAACCAGCCAATCATGAAAACATAAAACGTCCTGATTATTCTGCCACTTTAAGGAGGGCAGAGATGGGGCTCAGGGAGCAAGTGGCATAAACCAAGGTCATGGAAACCAATATTTAAGTGGCTCCAACACAGGGAACCCAAAGCCAAGCTCAAGGTCTCCCTTGAGACCACTGAGGGGGAAGTGGAAGCAAGTAAAACTTAGTGACACTGTGACAGCTGTCACCAGAGAGAGGGTGGGAGAGTAAAGAAATGAGTAAAAAAACGAATGCAAAGTGCAAGAGACAGAGGAAGACTAAGACCAGTTTTCACCCCGTTTGTCCCACACCACGGTTTCCTCTAGATCTGGTACAATCCATTCCTTAGGTGGAACCCAGTGGAATGTGGGGGCATCAGGAAGCTGAGCGTGGCAACTGAGAACCTGTGGCTTGCAGATATCTTTATCGAGGAGTTGTGAGTATCGGGGCTGAAAAAAGCCAGAAGGAGACCATATCTCCAGGGAAGAGCATGAGTAACCAATAGGGGCCACACAAAGACTCACCTTAGAAAGGAGCAGTGCCTGAAACCCCCAAAACATGGCAATAGGTGGAAGGGGGAGGTCAGATGAGTGGGGCTGGAGCACAGGAATGGGTGACCTGAGAGAGGAAGAAGGCCAAGTCTGATGGGGAACCCACAGCACTCACCTCCCTGTCCTTCTCACACACAGCCTGGATATGGATCAGACCCCTCCAGGTCTCATGGCTTATGTCAACAGTGATGATCACATCAAATACAGTAAACCAACGCAGGTGACCAGCATCTGCAACCTGGACATCTACTTCCCCTTTGATGAACAGAACTGCACCCTCACCTCCAGCTCTTTCATCTACACAGGTGAGTGAGGCTCACATGTTGAGAGCTAGAGAAAGGGTTTGGGAAGAAGAGGATAGGAAGCTGGGAACAGTGAGGGAATCTCACCGAAAGGGGTGTGAAAGCTAAGTGGTAAGGAATCCAACAGTCTGGGCAAAGGGGTTAGGAGTGCTGGGGGAAGCTGAGTTGCCTGGATCTCCTTTGTAGTGCAGAACATGGTGTTGGGCATGGAGGAGGACGTGCAGGAGATTTTGAAAACATCACAGAACGTCGTTTGGAGCAAGGGGGAACGGGTACTTCAGGCTATCCACCAAAGAATGATGAAGATGCCTGTGGGCACCAATGAGTATGACCAAATCATCTATGTGAGCTCAGGGGCCCTGGATGAGATCTTCTCCTTAGATACATAGCTTATGTCCTCCACCAGGATGTAAGCTCTCCCACGAGAAAATAAGCTCCCGAGGGACAGAAATTGTTATCACTTTTTTCACTGATAAATCTCCAGTACCTAAAACAGTACCTGGCACTCAGTAAATATTGATTGAATGGATCTTCCCCGAGGAAGAAACAAAGCTCCCATGGCAGTGATTTATAGTGAGCATGACCCTCCGCCCCCTGCCAGGGCTATCAGAACTTTTTGGAGGGCAGGAATTTTTATATTTATTTTTTAAAAGAGGTGGTGGAAAAGTTATGCAACACTGTCTTAGGGATATTATGATTCCAAATCCTGGTGACTCCCAAATGTCTGCTCTGTCTTGTTTTCCCTCCCCCTGGTTTTAAATGTCCACCAGCAAAGTCACTAGAGATTAGACCTTGATGAGGAAAGCAAGCAGAAATACAATGCACGCAATACCTGAGAATCTGGTCCCTCAATTCTGCTAAGAGCACATTGGTAGTAATAAAAATTTAGGTGGAGAAAGTTGAACTTTGGGCCAAGAAGGAATGAGATACATTTCAACGGTAAGCAGCATGGTAGAATCAAGCCATGGAAAGGCAGTGTAGTGATTCTGATGGCTTTGCTGGAGAGGCAGGAATGAGAAAGGGACTTGAGGTGATGTTTCCTTACTAGAAAGTAAGGAGCAAATCTCAACTCTTGCTTCTAACTGGCTTGGCAGCCTCCCAGGCTTCTCCTCAGTTGCCTCCCTCTCCCCTCCCTACCAGGTGGCCATCAGGCGCAGGCCCAGCCTCTACGTCATAAGCCTCCTGGTGCCCAGGAGTTTTCTGATAGCCATCGACGCCCTCAGCTTCTACCTGCCGGCAGAAAGTGAGAACCGCGCCCCATTCAAGATGACACTCCTGCTGGGCTACAACGTCTTCCTGCTCATGACGTTGAATGACTTACTCCCTGCCAGTGGCACCCCACCCCCCCATCAGTATGGTCCCTCCCACTTTCCGGGGAAGCAAAGGCAGCAGGGGACATGGTGGGAGGCAGGTAGCAGGAGAACCGCTGCCTCTCCACTTAAGGAGGGAATGGATTCTGAGGAAAGATTGGATTTTGGGGAAAAAAATTGTAGTGAGGAATCTGCCCAGATTTATTTATAGTTTGCTTTGCCTTCAGGTGTCTATTTTGCTCTGTGTCTGTCACTGATGGTGGTCCGCCTGATGGAGACCATCTTCATCACCTACCTGCTGCATCTGGCCACCACCCAGGCCTCGCTGGCTCCGTTCCCTGCTTCTACACTGCACCAGCCCAAGGAAACGTGCCCTGCTGCACCCCAGAAGGGAACACGGGCCTGGGCCTCAGCCCTGCCCACCTGCCTGGTGAGGGAAATCAGCACTGCCCACGCGTCCTTTCCCATCACCTCCCCTTCTCTGCTCCCGCCTCCTTCCTGTCCCCACAACCCCCCAGCTGACCTTGGCAGCCCACAGCTGAGTCTCTGTCTCTCCCTAGGTGTGAAGGAGCCCATGGAGTTGGTGGGGAAGGCGCCAGGTCCCAGGGAGGCAGAGCTAAATGGGTGCCCTGGGTCAGTGAGGGCCCAGCAGGAGGACGAGGCTCAGAAGCAGCACTCGGTCAGCCTGTGGATGCAGTTCAGCCACATGATGGACACCCTGCTCTTCAGCCTCCACCTGCTCTTCCTGGCCCCCTCCATCGTCACGGTCATCATCCTCTGGAACACCTAGGCAGATGCCCACCTGCAAGCTCCAGGCAAGAGCTTCTCTTGCCTCCAGGAACCAGCCGGGCTCTCATTCCTGTCCAAATCCCACCTTACAGCCCTGGCAACCACCTTGTTTTCAACCCAGCCCTTCTGTTCAGTTTCAGACCAGACCTGAATGGTCTCCTAAGCTCTCCTGAGTCAGGTCCTTGCTCCTGCACTCCATCAGCTCCCCTCAGCCCTCCCACGAATCCTGCCTGCCTGGTTCCTCAGGATTCAGGTTCTTGGAATACTTCCTTGATCAAATCTCCTCCAATAAACCCCTTTGCAGAAAGCACTGGCTCTTCTCTGCAGTATATTATAGTTTCAAAACCCTTGAGGTTGAGAGTCTTCTTGCAGAAACTTCTCATTACCAAAGTAAGAAGGATTTTCTTGTTTGTTGTTTGTTTGTTTTTTAAGTCTATTAGGCAACATGTGAAAGTGGGGAGAGGGGAGAGAAGAGGCCAAACTCTATTACAAGGAATTATAATGAAATAGGGATTAACCTCCTAAATCCAGTTATCCCGGATTTAAGCTTCAGAAATTAATAATGTGCCAGAACCAGGCATCTCTTGTTTAAAGAGTGAAGCCTTTTGTCACAGCCTGACATATGACTCATTCATCATTAAACACTTAGAGTGTTAACATAATCCCGAATTCTGCTAACTGTCTGTGTTGCAATTAGAGTTGATCCGTCCCTAATCATGCTAAGAAAAGAACACTGGGTCAAGGAGAGCACGTTTGAAAATGGCATCTGCTTTACTTGGGAGTAACACAAATGCCTCCATATGAACTGGAAAATCCCCCTTCCTGGCACTTGCCTTATCATTTTGAAAGTCTTTGTCTCTTGGCCCATTATTTCCAATAGCTTCTTGGGGGAAGTGGAGACCCCACTGTATCACTGTACACCAGAGCTGTGGCATGATTTGCTGGACACCAGGTTCAGAAAAGCACAGATTCGAGAGCAACTTAATTACAACTTGAACACAATCTTTCATTTTTAGCAACCATTTATTTTCCTTTCTTTAGTTTATTCTACTACTGTCTATCTGAAGCCTAAATTTCCCAAGTTATAACAGGCTAGGAGTAAAAAGAAAGTCATAGTATTGTTCACTAAAGTATATTTCCTTGGTTCCTCCTCTCCACTGCTCTTCCTCAAACTCCTTTGGCTTCCTCTGGTCACAAAGGGCAGCAAGGCTGCCAATGTCCACTAGAAGTGCTGCTGCTGGTGGTGTGGGCCTGAGGTCCCATCCCAATGTTCGCGGCAGGAGCTTCTGCCCTCTCAGAGCCCAGGCCGCTGGAAGGCTGAACCCACAGTGCAGATGTTCCCACTGGATGCTGAGTCACCAGGACCAGCTGGAACTTGCTCTTTCCTTGCAGTCCCCTTCTGCTGGGACTCAGGCAGAAGTCCATGGGAATCTGGGCATACTGAGGCAGAAATACACTGCTATACTCTGAATGGCTCATTTCACTCAGGCTCCTGGTCTTCCAATTAAACTTGTGCCCCTTAATTCTCCTTTTTTTCTGCTTTTTTTTTTTTTTTTTTTTTAATTTCAGGAAGGTCTTTGGCTCTTCGGTTTCTAGAACCTTGTCAAACACTCCCTTCACCATCACCAGCCCTCCAGGCATGTCAAAGATCTAGCTAAGCTTAAATCAGGAGCCCTGACATTCACCTAAATAAATGAGCATGTCTGTTATTATTTTGGATATCTGTTATTATTTTGGCAGTTCCTCAACTCACAGCTTTCTACAAAGTGGGCCTTTAGAAAGGACACACTATAGGTATACTAATAACCAACACTTATTTACCTATTAATATGTGACAGGCACTTTTCTAAGTGCTTTATATGAATAAGCACACTTAATCCTTATGGTAACCCTGTGAAGCAGGAACTACAGAGCCACACCTACCTTGGAGCCAAATGTGGAATTTTTCAGATTTTAAAAAGGTAACAATCATGCATGTACTATATGTTACTAACACCCCAGGTCAGCTATGGAGTAGCACCCTCTAATCAAACACAATTAATATTTCTGCAGTGAAATCTATGAATATTCACACTCGGTAGCAAAAATGAAACTACAGACAGACTCACAACTGTTCATGTCAGGCTTTGCCACCAAATAATTTATGAAAAATAATTTGGTTTTCAAAGCCCTTTAGGTTATAAAACTGTGGTTTTGTATTATTATCCCCATTTTATATATTCAAATAAATGAAATAAATGAGAAAATGAAGCACAGAGAAGTGCAGTGATGGCCACTGAGCTGTCTCCCAAGTTTCCACAGCTAGTCAGGTGACAGAGCTTCAGTTTGAACCGAGGAAGCTGGCTCAAGACACGGGACTCACCCTCTGCCACACGACCCTCCAGACTGAGGATGAAACCAGACAGGTTCTCCAGGAGTCCCGTGTTGGGACATCAATCCACTTCAAGTCTTTTTTTTTTTTTTAAATATTTATTTATTTATTTGGCTGCACCGGGTTGTGGCATGCGGGATCTTCATTGCGGCATGCAGGATCTTAGTTGAGGCATGCAGGATCTTTAGTTGCGGCATGTGGACTCTTCAGTTGCGGCATGTGGGATCTAGTTCTCTGACCAGGGATTGAACCCGGGCCCCCTGCATTGGGAGCACGGAGTCGGCCACTGAACCACCAGGGAAGCCCCCACTTCAAGTCTTCATCGGCTAACACTATAGGAGAATTAAAACAGGAAGCGCAAGTCTCTGACCACGGTCCCTAAGACAAACTTTCTTTTCAATTTCCTTTTACTCCCTCCCTCAGTTTTTTCTACTCCTCACCCCTCCTGCCCACCCTCATCATAAGTCATAACACCCAAGTCCACTACCTGTACTTTCTCCACTGCTTTCTGGAGTATATATTTCCCCAAATCTGATCTGGGCAATCCTTCTTTCCTTTGTATTCTCTATGGATTTAGCTTTTTGCTGCTGATATCTATTGCCAGATACTTTAGGATGTTCCACTCCTATGCCCTATCCTGAGACACTCACCTCACCTGGAGACTCATCCTTGACTTTGCTGAGTAGCTCACTTACCCAGATTTCAAGAGGTTCTAAAATTATGTGAGGTCCATTTGCATCATTTTGTTCGTTCTTTCCACCGATCATCACGGTAGATATTTCTCTACTTATTTTCTTCACATTTTTTCCATTACATAGCTTTATGTTTTATTTGAATAGTAAATATGCACTTTATCTTTTTTGACATATGGATTAAGATACTAAATCTCCTTTCAGTAAAAGAAGGCATGATATAATTATAGTGATTTTATTTTTCCACAATCAAAATCTGAACATGTGATCTTAACACACACTGGATAATCATACAGAACCTTTGAAATCAGAGAGCTCCCAGAAAAGTAACAAATGTGGTAGCTGTCTTTCTATTCCATCTATAACAGAATCATACGATAAGCACACTTTGTGCTAATGACTTTCCTCTTGTTAGGTGGCAAAGCTTTGAAAGGGCTTTGCAAGGTAATTTATGACCTCTTTAGGAAAATCTGCTGACAGGCAACTGGTCCAGCCTGGGCCATCTTGCATTTGATGGCCTGTTTCTGCCAACAGCTCCTCACCACCCACTCATCTGCACTGCTACCCTTTGGTTCTTGCACACATTTTTGTTCACTTTCTTTTTCTCTAAACCATTATAAGCAGTACTTCTCCACATTCTCTACATATTTTTTTGGTTCCATATTAACACAGCATTAAAGTGTATTATCTCATTATTGTCTTTGCCTCTCTCTCCTCTTCCTGAAGACCGATTCTAGGATATGAAGTCACGGAATTCATTTCAAGCCTATCCTTTTCCTCCTCTCCAGTTTATGATTCTCCCTTTGATAAACTCTCTTATTTAATCATCGATTGGCACTGGTCCTTCTATATAGCAGGGAAAAAACTAGCATAGTAGAGAGACTTTGGGATCTGGCAGCCCTAATTTGATTCCATTACTTGTACAAGTGGCTTAACCTTACAAGTTTAAATGTCTTCATTTATGAAATGGAGCCAATAACACAGATTAAATTGTTTTTTATTTATTTATTTATTTATTTATTTATTTACTTTTGGCTGCGTTGGGTCTTCGTTGCTGCACGCAGGCTTTCTCTAGTTGCGGCAAGTGGGGGCTACTCTTTGTTGCGGTGCGCAGGCTTCTCATTGCAGTGGCTTCTCTTGTTTCGGAGCACGGACTCTGGGCATGCGGGCTTCAGTAGTTGTGTCACAAGGGCTCAGTATTTGTGGCTCGCAGGCTCTAGAGTGCAGGCTCAATAGTTGTGGCAGACAGGCTTAGTTGCTCCGCGGCATGTGAAATCTTCCCGGACCAGGGCTCGAACCCGTGTCCCCTGCATTAGCAGGTGGGTTCTTAACCACTGCACCAACAGGGAAGTCCCAGATTAAATTATTTTTAAAACATGGATTTAAAAAACCATTTATAGGCTTATAGAAACTAGAAAGGCCAATGTGATACTATAGAGAGCATCTTTTCATCATGCAGACTGACACCTAGAGTGCAAAATCGACATCTAGGTGGGAGGCACTAGACATAAAGAATTATAGACTTTCTAGCACAACCCCCTCATTTTTTAGATGAGAAGAATGAAGTGGAGAAAAGTGAAGTGATAAGTATGGGGTTGTCACACTTCAAGAGAATTCAAGCCCGTTAAAGTGGCAGCCACAGCTGAGTGGCTGTCTTGGTCTCTTTTCCCAGGTGCCTCTGAGGAGTCCCAGGACCCTCCCTCTTTCTGTTCCAGGCACCATAGCCAACCTGACTTCAGCTAGTGACTCACCCTGCAGTTTGGATGTTTTGGCTGCCTCCATGCTCCTGGATCCTTAGCCCTGGCCAATGCCCTCTGTATGTGATTGCCACCCATCAGGGCTGCAAAAGAACGGCCTTCACTTACCCTCCCTCCTCTACCAGCTAATTCTGCCCTTGCCAGGTTACAGCTATATTCCCAAATCTGATCCCTCAGGATACCAGATGAATGGGGCCACCAGAGGGCCATGTAGTGTGATCCCCTTTGGAATATAAGCTAAGGTGAAAGGTGCTGGTATCTGACTTGCAAAACTACAGCTCCTGTCCCTACTGTTTACCTTTGGAGCCAAACGTTGTCTAGGCCAAAGGATTTCATTTGTGGAAACCTAGGGGCCTAATAATCTAGTCCACAAGACTCCCCAGCTATAGAGTAATGAAAAGAGCAAGGAAAGAACAATGGAACTAGACTGGCCTGGGTTTGAATCTAGATTCTACCAATATCCACCTGGATGGGCACTGAGCAAGATTTAGATTTTTTTCACCTCTCTATACCTCAGTTTTCTAATCTGTAAAATTGGGAGTAATAGTGCTGACCTCTCAAAGCAGTTGTGAGGATATGAACACTGTACGTAAAGTACATAACACAGTATAGAGCACATGGCACAAACTCAGTAAATGGTAGCAAAGCAATCTACAGGTTCAATGCAATCCCTATCAAATTACCAATGACATTTTTCACAGAACTAGAACAAGAATTTTACAATTTGGAGGGAAACACAAAAGACCCTGAATAGCCAAAGCAATCTTGAGGAAGAAAAACGGAGCTGGAGGAATCAGGCTCCCTGACTTCAGACTATACTACAAAGCTACAGTAATCAAAACAGTATGGTAATGGCACAAAAAAAATTTAGATCAATGGAACAGGATAGAAAGCCCAGAGATAAACCCATGCACATAAGGTCACCTTATCTTTGACAAAGGAGGCAAGAATATATAACGGAGAAAAGACAGCCTCTTCAGTAAGTGGTGCTGGGAAAACTGGACAGCTACATGTAAAAGAATGAAGTTAGAATACTCCCTAACACCATACACAAAAATAAACTCAAAATGGATTAAAGACCTAAATGTAAGGCCAGACACTATAAAACTCTTAGAGGAAAACATAGGAAGAACACACTTTGACATAAATCACAGCAAGATCTTTTTTGACCCACCTCCTAGAGTAAAGGAAATAAAAACAAAAATAAACAAATGGGACCCAATGAAACTTAAAAGCTTTTGCAAAGCAAAGGAAACTACAAACAAGATGAAAAGACAACCCTCAGAACGGGAGAAAGTATTTGCAAATGAATCAACGGAAAAAGGATTAATATCCAAAGTATATAAACAGCTCATGCAGCTCAATATTAAAAAAAAAAAAACAACCCAATCCAAAAATGGACAAAAGACCTAAATAGACATTTCTCCAAAGAAGACATACAGATGGCCAAGAGCACATGAAAAGCTGCTCAACATCACTAATTATTAGAGAAATGCAAATCAAAACTACAATGAGGTATCACCTGACACCAGGTGGAATAGGTATCATCAGAAAATCTACAAACAACAAATGCTGGAGAGGGTGTGGAGAAAAGGGAACCCTCTTGCACTGTTGGTGGGAATGTAAATTGATACAGCCACTATGGAGAACAGTATGGTGGTTCCTTAAAAAACTAAAAATAGAACTACCATATGACCCAGCAATCCCACTGCTGCCCATATGCCCTGAGAAAACCATAATTCAAAAAGAGACATGTACCCCAATGTTCATTGCAGCACTATTTACAATAGCCAGGACATGGAAGCAACCTAAATGTCCATCAACAGATGAATGGATAAAGAAGGTGTGTCACATATATACAGTGGAATATTAGCCATAAAAAGGAACAAAATTGAGTTTTTTGTAGTGAGGTGGATGGACCCAGAGTCTGTCATACAGAGTGAAGAAGTAAGTCAGAAAGAGTAAAACAAATACCGTATGCTAACACATATATACGGAATCTAAAAAAGCAGTACTGATGAACCCAGTGGCAGGGCAGGAATAAAGACGCAGATGTAGAGAACGGATTTGAGGTCACGGGGGGTGGGGGGGAAGGGGAAGCTGGGATGAAGTGAGAGAGTAGCATTGACATATATACACTACCAAATGTAAAATGGATAGCTAGTGGGAAGCAGCTACACAGCACAGGGAGATCAGCTCGGTGCTTTGTGACCACCTAGAGGGGTGGGATAGGGAGGGTGGGAGGGAGGCTCAAGAGGGAGGGGATACGGGGATATATGTATACATATAGCTGATTCACTTTGTTATACAGCAGAAACTAACACAACATTGTAAAGCAATTATACTCCAATAAATATGTGGAAAAAAATAATGAATAAAAGCAATAAAGAAAAATAAATGGTAGCTCCAGTTAGGCCATTCTGAGCATGGTCTTCACTGGAAACTTAGAGGGGACAGTCAGAAATAAAAGGCTGGGCCCTGGCTCCAGCTCTCTGGAGGCTGCTGCGCCTCTGCCAAACCCCAGCTCCACCAAACTGCACCCAAGGTGGAGGCCCACACCTCAGCCACACCAGAGGAACAGCAGGTAACTTCTCTGATATGGCCTCAGGACTCCCATGAGGATCCCAATCACCTTTCTTACATCTGCAATGGTGCCTTCATCTCTCTCCCCATCCATGGTAAACTGACAGGCCAGATATTTAACTAAAATTTATTGAGCATCTTTTCATGCCTGCTGGGCATCTGTATATCTTCTCTGGAACAATGTCTATTCAGGTCTTCTGTCCATTTTTAATTGGGTTGTCTGGTTTTTTTGATATTGAGTTGTATGTGTTGTTTATATATTTTGGATATTAAACCCTTATCGCTAATCATCAGAGAAATGCAGATCAAAACCACAATGAAATATCACCTCCCACTGTCAGAAGGGCTATCATCAAAAAGTCTACAAATAACAGATGTTGGTGAGGATATAGAGAAAAGGGAATACTAGTACACCATTGGTGGGAATGTAAATTGGTGCAGCCACTATGGAAAACAGTATGGAGATTCCTCAAAAAATTAAGAATAGAACTACCGTATGATCCAGAAATTCTACTCCTGGGTATATATCAGAAGAAAATGAAAACATTAATTTGAAATGATTCATGAACCCATGTTCACTGCAGCATTACTTACAATAGCCAAGACATGGAAGCAACCTAAGTGTCTATCAGCAGAGGAATGGATAAAGAAGATGGGAGATAGATATAAAGATGTAGATATAGAGGTATGACGGAATACGACTATAATACTATATATAATATATATGTAATGGAGTACTACTCAGCCACAAAAAAGAATGAAATTCTGCCATTTGCAACAACATGGATGGACCTAGAGGGTATTATATTTAGTGAAATAAGTCAGACAAAGACAAATATTGTATGTTATCATTTACATGTGAAATCTAAAAAAACAAACAAATGAATGTAACAAAACAGAAACAGACTCACAGATATAGAGAACATACTAGTGGTTACCAGTGGGGAGAGGGAAGTGGGGAGGGGCAAGATAGGGATAGGGGATTAAAAGGTATAAACTATTATGTATAAAATAAATAAGCTACAAGGATGTATTGTACAGCACAGGAAATACAGCCAATATTTTATAGTGTTTTAAATGGAGTATAATCTATCAAAATATTTAATTACTATGTTGTACACCTGAAACTAATATTGTAAATCAACTACATTTCAATTGAAAAGCATTTATTGACTACTTACTGCTGTATGCCACACACTGGGGGACCAAAAAAAAAAAAATGTTTCCATCTCTCCCTGAAATTACAGAGCAGGAGGAGAGACACACATGTAAAGAGATGTTTCCAGTGTAAGGGTCACAACAGCATTCAGCAGCACATACGCAAGTGTGCATGTGTGTGTGTGTGTGTGTTTGTATAAGAGACAGAAAGAGAGGAGAGAGAGAGAGATTGAGGAAGGCTTCACAGAAGACTAGATGCTTGAGTTGAGCTGAATCTTTAAGAATTTATTAGTGGGACAAGAGATCAATGGTAGAATGTGTATTTTAGGTCGAGGGAATGTGGAGAAATAAAATCACATACTGGATGTTGAGGTGCTACTTAGTATGTAGTGTTTCTCCCTGTGTAGTCCAAGATCCACGTGCATTAGAATCAGCTGTGGATCTAGTTTAAAATGTAAATTCCTGAGCACTGTTGCCTGCAATTCTGATTTGGGGCTAAGATTCAGATTTAGGGCCAGAGTGGTGAGGGTAAGGCACATTAGGTAATTCTGATACATACTAAAGATAAGAACAACTCTTTTATAACGTAAAATCAAAAGTGGGACTTCCCTGGTGGTCCAGTGTTTAAGACTCCGTGCTCCCCATGCAGGGAGCCCAGATTGGATCCCTGGTCAGGGAACTAGATCCCGCATGCTGCAACTAAAAAAGATCCTGCATGCTGCAACTAAAAAAGATCCCCCATGCCGCAACTAAAGATCCCAAATGCTGCAACTAAGACCCGGCGCAACCAGATAAATAAATAAATATTAAAAAATAAAATAAAATCCAAAGCAAAATGATGGAGAGATAGGTGGGACTTAAGTCAGACAGTACTTTACATCATGCTAAGGAGTGAGATTTCATCCTATAAGCCAGTGGTTCTCTAAGTGTGGTCCCAGGATGAGTAGCTGCAGCAGCACCTGCAAAACTTGTTGAAAATACAAATTCTCAGATTCAGCAATCTTAACGTAACTGCTATAGAAAACGGGAGCCAGTGAAAGATATCAAGTATAAGAAGGACATGGTCAGCTCTGCATTTCAAATTACACAGCCTACACAGTGGAGGATAAGTTAGAAAAAGCCAGACTAGGAGTGAGACCATTAAGGAGGTGACCGGATGTGAACCCCGGGGGCTTCGATGGTACTATACAGTCTTGAGAGATTCTTTACTGTCTAGTGTCTGCATAGGGCTTAAGAATCAGGATGAAGGTGACGCCTGCCCTCATCTTGGAGGAGAGCAGGCTCTCAAGGCTATTCACACAGACCCTGCTGACTGGCCTGGGTGCTGGAGCCTCTGAGCCTCAGACACTGTTTCTTACCTGGGCTCCTAAATCCAGTGTCTGTGCCTCTGGTCTTGATATCCAAAGCCATAGGGAATCTAGTGCCCAACCTGCCTATTCCTGATTCCCCAGAGTACAGCCATGGAGACACCAGACACCAATACTAAGAAGCCCGAAAAGGATGTGCAAGTGTCGGCTCACTGTACATGCTGGGAGTTCCATGAAGATAGGCCAGAAATTGCCCAGCCAGTCAGGACAAGGAATGAGAGGAGAGGACACAGTGACCATCCTATAATCATTTGGGATTTTTTTTTTTAAGTGTTGGGAATTCCCTTGCAGTCCAGTGGTTAAGACTCGGTACTTTCACTGCCAGAGCCCAGGTTTGATCCCTAGTCAGGGAACGAAAAAAAAAAGAAAAAGAAAAGTTAAATCTCTAGGAATCCAAGTTGCCAGTGCTCAGGCTGTGGGATATTTTACCCCCAAATGGACCTTTGGCAATGTGTGCAGACGTTATTAAGGTTATGACTGGGGTGGGGAATCGAACTGGCATCTAGTGGGCCAGAGATGCTGCTAAATATCTTACAGTGCACAGGACAGTCCTCCAGACAAAGGATTATCCAGCACCCAATGCCAACAGTCCTGAGGTTGAGAAACTCTGCTCTAGGCAATCCCAGGTTCACAGGAGTCCTAACTGGCCCCATATTTGACTAAGGAGGCAGCTAAAGCCCAAATTCAGAGCTGCTGTTTTTTAGGTGCCATGACTGAGTGCCCAAGAATCCTAAAGATATATGAACCCAAGACGGAGGCTCCAAAGATGCCCAGAGAAAGCTGAGAGTGGAGGAAGTCCCTGACCCTTCCACGATGACCCCTGAATCAGCTAAGAGTTTCTGAACCATCTCCTGGTTCTGAGTCACCATGAAAGCCCACAGCTTGGCTTAGGAGAGACATGCATCTGGAGCTAAAATGGGAGTCTTAGAGACTCCCCAGGATATTCCAGAGAATGCTGAGGACAACTATTCCTAACGGGCTCAGAAAATGATAATCCAGCTACTGCAGCTCTGTCTAAATGTAGCTAACGTCCCCTATCTGAGAGCCTAGTGGAGAAGAGAAGGAGGCAGGCATACCCAGGAGGGATGTCCAAACCACATTTGTAACAGGGAACTCTGTCCTGGCATTAACTCTAAGTGAGAGCTAGCCTAAGCTAGTATGCATCCTAAACAAGCATTCCAGGTGCTTACTAATTTGTCTGAGATGCAGGACTGGCCAATGTGAAAAGTACCCTGTACACGTAAAGAATTTTGAAGGTAGAGAGAGACCCAATGTTCATGCTGAAAAAATATGTGATTCTTGTATGGCTTGTTAAAAAGCCATAAGCATTGGAAAACCTGCAACCCTGGTTATTTTAAGTACTATCATTTTTATTGTTTTACTTAAAAATGGTCCCTAATTCATCATTTTAGGTATTTTTATATAAGATGATCAATAGGGGGGACCTTCAAGATGGTGGAGGAGTAAGACATGGAAATCACCTTCCTCCCCACAGATACATCAGAAACACATCTACATGTGGAACAACTCCTACAGAACACCTACTGAACGCTGGCAGAAGACCTCAGACTTCCCAGAAGGCAAGAAACTCCCCACATACCTGGGTAGGGCAAAAGAAAAAAGAAAAAACAGAGACAAAAGAATAGGGACGGCACCTGTACCTCTAGGAGGGAGCTGTGAAGAAGGAAAGGTTTCCACACACTAGGAAGTCCCTTCACTGGCGGACGGCAGGTGGGGGTGGGGGAAGCTTCAGAGCCACGGAGGAGAGCACAGCAACAGGGGTGCAGACAGCAAAGCAGAGAGGTTCCCACACAGAGGATCGGTGCCAACCTGCACTCACCAGCCTGAGAGGCTTGTCTGCTCACCCACCGGGGCGGGTGGGGGCTGGGAGCTGAGGCTCGGGCTTCGGACGTGAGATCCCAGGGAGAGGACTGGGGTTGGCTGTGTGAACACAGCTTGAGGGGGCTAGTGCGCCACGGCTAGCCAGGAGGGAGTCTGGGAAAAAGCCTGGACCTGCCTAAGAGGCAAGAGACCATTGTTTCAGGTTATGCGAGGAGAGGGGATTCCTTCCCCATGTGCCCACAGAAGGCAGAGCACCACCTAAGCACGCTCCAGAGACGGGCGCGAGCCGTGGCCACCAGCTTGCACCCCAGAGACAGTCAAGAAACGCTAAGTCTGCTGCCGCTGCCACCAAGAAGTCTGTGTGCAAGCACAGGTCACTACCCACACCCCACCCCAGGCAGCCTGGGCAGCCCACCACTGCCAGGGTCCCAAGATCCAGGGACAACTTCCCTGGGAGAACACATGGTGCACCGCTGGCTGTTGCAACTTCATGCCAGCCTCTGCCACTGCAGGCTCACCCCGCATTCCAATTATGACTACTGTACCCCTCCCTCTCCCCGGCCTGAGAGAGCAAGATAGACCTACTCATCCGCTGCTTTAACCCCCTCCTGTCTGGGCAGGAAACAGATGCCTGAGAGCGACCTACATGCAGAGGCAGGGCCAAAACCAAAGCTGAATGCCAGGAGTTGTGCAAACAAAGAAGAGAAAGGGAAATTTTTCCCAGCAGCCTCAGGAGCAACGGATTAAATCCCCACAATCAACCTGATGAACCCTGCATCTGTGGAACACCTGAATAGACAATGAATGTTCCCAAAATGGAGGGAGTGGACTTTGGGAGCAACTGTAGACTTAGGGTTTGCTGTCTGTGACTGATTTGTTTCTGATTTGTATGTTTATCTTAGTTTAGCTTTTAGTGCTTATTATCATTGGTGGATTTGTTTATTGGTTTGGTTGCTCTCTTTTTTTAAAATTTTGTTATTTTTACATTTTATTATTATTATTTTTTTAATCTGACTTGATTTGATTTTTTTCTTCCCTTTCTTCTGAGCTGCGTGGCTGACAGGGTCTTGGTGCTCCGGCCTGGTGTCAAGCCTGAGCCTCCAAAGTGGGAGAGCCGAGTCCAGGATATTGGACCACCAGAGACCTCCCAGCCCCACATAACATCAATCGGTGAGAGCTCTCCCAGAGATCTCCGTCTCAACACTAAGACCCAGCTCCACCCAACAGCCAACAAGCTCTAGTGCTGGACACCCTATGCCAAACAACTAGCAAGACAGGAACACAACCCCACCCATTAGCAGAGAGGCTGCCTAAAATCATACTAAGTTCACAGACACCCCAAAACACACCACAAGACGTGGCCCTGCCCACCACAAAGAAAAGATCCAGTCCCAACCACCAGAACACAGGCACAAGTCTCCTCCACCAGAAAGCCTACACAAGCCACTGAACCAACCTCACCCACTGGGGGCAGACACCAAAAACAACGGGAACTACGAACTTGCAGCCTGCAAAAAGGAGACCCCAAATACAGTAGTTAAACAAAATGAGAAGACAAAGAAATATGCAGCAGATGAAGGAGCAAGGTAAAAACCCACCAGACCAAACAAATGAAGAGGAAATAGGCAGTCTAACTGAAAAAGTATTCAGAATAATGATAGTAAAGATTATCCAAAATCTTAGAAATAGAATGGAGAAAATACAAGAAATGTTTAACAAGGGCCTAGAAGAACTAAAGAGCAAACAAACAATGACGAACAACACAATAAATGAAATTTAAAATTCTCTAGAAGGAATCAATAGCAGAATAACTGAGGCAGAAAAACGGATAAGAGACCTGGAAGATAAAATAGTGGAAATAACTACTGCAGAGCAAAATAAAGAAAAAAAGGAAAAGAATTGAGGACAGTCTCAGAGACCTCTGGGACAACATTAAATGCACCAACATTCGAATTATAGGGGTCACAGAAGAAGAAGAGAAAAAGAAAGGGACTGAGAAAATATTTGAAAAGATTATAGTTGAAAACTTCCCTAATATAGGAAAGGAAATAGTCAATCAAGTCCAGGAAACACAGAGAGTCCCACACAGGATAAATCCAAGGAGAAACACGCCAAGACACATATTAATCAAACTATCAAAAATTAAATACAAAGCAAAAATATTAAAAGCAGCAAGGGAAAAGCAACAAATAACATACAAGGGAATCCCCATAAGGTTCACAGATGATCTTTCAGCAGAAACTCTGCAAGCCAGAAGGGAATGGCAGGACATATGTAAAGTGATGAAAGGGAAAAATCTACAACCAAGATTACTCTACCGAACAAGGATCTCATTCAGATTCGACAGAGAAATTAAAACCTTTACAGACAAGCAGAAGTTAAAAGGATTCAGCACCACCAAACCAGCTTTACAACAAATGCTAAAGGAACTTCTCTAGGCAGGAAACACAAAAGAAGGAAAGACCTACAAAAACAAACCCAAAATAATTTTAAAAATGGTAATAGGAATATACATATCAATAATTACCTTAAATGTAAATGGATTAAATGCTCCAACCAAAAGACACAGACTGGCTGAATGGATCCAAAAACAAGACCCGTATATATGCTGTCTACAAGAGACCCACTTCAGACCTAGGGACACATATAGACTGAAAGTGAGGAGACGGAAAAAGATATTCCACGCAAATGGAAATCAAAAGAAAGCTGGAGTAGCAATTCTCTTATCAGACAAAATATGGAATCTAAAAAAAAAAAAATGGTCATGAAGAACCTAGGGGCAGGATGGGAATAAAGACACAGACCTACTAGAGAATGGACTTGAGGACACAGGGAGGGGGAAGGGTAAGCTGGGATGAAGTGAGAGAGTGGCATGGACATATATACACTACCATATGTAAAACCGATAGCTAGTGGGAAGCAGCCGCATAGCACAGGGAGATCAGCTCGGTGCTTTGTGACCACCTAGAGGGGTGGTATAGGGAGGGTGGGAGGGAGGGAGATGCAAGAGGGAAGAGATATGGGGATACATGTATATGTATAGCTGATTCACTTTGTTATAAAGCAGAAACTAACACACACAAAAAAATAAATAAATAAAATTAAAAAGTGAAGTATAATAATAACATTCTTATTATTAAAAAGAAAACATTTTTCCTAAAAAAATAGACTTTAAAATAAAGACTATTACAAGAGACAAAGAAGGACACTACATAATGATCAAGGAATCAATCCAAGAAGATATAACAATTGTAAATATTCATGCACCCAACGTAGGAGCACCTCAAAACATAAGGCAAACATTAACAGCCATAAAAGGGGAAATTGACGGTAACACAATCATAAGGGAGGACTTTAACACCCCATTTTCACCAATGGACAGATCATCCAAAATGAAAATAAATAAGGAAACACAAGTGTTAAATGACACATTAAACAAGATGGACTTAATTGATATTCATAGGACATTCCATCCAAAAACAATAGAATACACTTTCTTCTCAAGTGCTCATGGAACATTCTCCAGGATAGATCATATCTTGGGTCACAAATCAAGCCTCGGAAAATTTAAGAAAATTAAAATCGTATCAAGTATCTTTTCCAACCACAATGCTATGAGACTAGATATCAATTACAGGGAAAAAACTAAAAAATGCAAACACATGGAGGGTAAACAATACACTACTAAACAACCAAGAGATCACTGAAGAAATCAAAAAGTACCTAGAAACAAATGACAATGAAAACATGATGACCCAAAATGTATGGGATGCAGCAAAAGCAGTTCTAAGAGGGAAGTTTATAGCAATATAATCCTACCTCAAGAAACAAGAAAAATCTCAAATACACAACCTAACCTTACACCTAAAGCAATTAGAGACAGAAGAACAACAACAAAAAAAAAACCAAACCCAAGTTAGCAGAAGGAAAAAAATCATAAAGATCAGATCAGAAATAAATGAAAAAGAAATGAAGGAAACAATAACAAAGATCAATAAAACTAAAAGCTGGTTCCTTGAGAAGATAAACGAAATTGATAAACCATTAGCCAGACTCATCAAGAATAAAAGGGAGAAGACTCAAATCAACAGAATTAGAAATGAAAGAGGAGAAGTAACAACTGACACTGCAGAAATACAAAGGATCATGAGGGACTTCTACAAGCAACCATATGCCAATAAAATGGAAAACCTGGAAGAAATGGACAAATTCTTAGAATAGCACACCCTTCCAAGACTGAACAAGGAAGAAATAGAAAATATGAACAGACCAATCACAAGCACTGAAACTGGGATTAAAAATCTTCCAACAGGGACTTCCCTGGTGGTGCAGTGGTTAGGTCTCTGCCCTCCCAATGCAGAGGGCCTGGGGTTCATTCCCTGGTCAGGGAGCTGGATCCCACATGCATGCCACAACTAGGAGTTCACATGCCACAACTAAGAAGCCTGGAAGCTGCAACTAAGGAGACCACCTGCCTCAACTAAGACCCAGCACAACCAAATAAATATTTTAAAAATAAATAAATATTTTTTGTAAAAGGATAAAAAAATCTTCCAGCAAACAAAAGCCCAACACCAGATGGCTTCACAGGTGAATTCCATCAAACATTTAGAGAAGAGCTAACACCTATCCTTCTCAAACTCTTCCAAAATATAGCAGAGGGAGGAACACTCCCAAACTCATTCTACAAGGCCACCATCACCCTGATACCAAAACCAGACAAAGATGTCACAAAGAAAGAAAACTACAGGGCAATATCACTGATGAACATAGACGTGAAAATCCTCAACAAAATACTAGCAACCAGATTCCAGCAGCACATTAAAAGGATCATATACCATGATAAACTGCGGTTTATCCCAGGAATGCAAGGATTCTTCAATATACACAAATCAGTCAATGTGATACACCGTATTAACAAACTGAAGGATAAAAACCATATGATAATCTCAATAGATGCAGAAAAAGCTTTTGACAAAATTCAACACCCATTTATGAAGAAAACATTCCAGAAAGTAGGCATAGAGGGAACCTACCTCAACATAATAAAGGCCATATATGACAAACCCACAGCGAACATCGTTCTCAATGGTGAAAAACTGAAACCATTTCCTCTAAGATCAGGAACAAGACAAGGTTGCCCACTCTCACCACTATTATTCAACATACTTTTGGAAGTTTTAGCCAGGGCAATCAGAAAAGAAAAAGAAATAAAAGGAATCCAAATCAGAAAAGAAGTAAAACTGTCACTGTTTGCAGATGACATGATACTATATATAGAGAATCCTAAAGATGCTACCAGAAAACTACTAGAGCTAATCAATGAATGGTAAAATAGCAGGATACAAAATTAATGCACAGAAATCTCTTGCATTCCTATAAACTAATGATGAAAAATCTGAAAGAGAAATTAAGGAAACGCTCCCATTTACCATTACAACAACAAGAATAAAATACCTAGGAATAAACCTGCTTAAGGAGACAAAAGACCTGTATGCAGAAAACTATAAGACACTGATGAAAGAAATTAAAGACAATACAAACAGATGGAGAGATATACCATGTTCTTGGATTGGAAGAATCAACGTTGTGAAAATGCCTATACTACCCAAAGCAATCTGCAGATGCAATGCAATCCCTATCAAACTACCAATGGCATTTTTCAGAGAACTAGAACAAAAAATTTCACAATTTGTGTGGAAACACAAAAGGCCCTGAATAGCCAAAGCAATCTTGAGAAAGAAAAACAGATCTGGAGGAATCAGGCTCCCTGACTTCAGACTATACTACAAAGCTACAGTAATCAAAACAGTATGGTACTGGCACTAAAACAGAAATATAGATCAATGGAACAGGATAGAAAGCCCAAAGATAAACCCATGCACATATGGTCACCTTATCTTTGATAAAGGAAGTAAGAATATACAGTGGAGAAAAGACAGACTCTTCAATAAGTGGTGCTGGTAAAACTGGACAACTATATGTAAAAGGATGAAATTAGAACACTTCCTAACTCCATACAAAAAAATAAACTCAAGATGGATTAAAGACCTAAATGTAAGGCCAGACACCATAAAACTCTTAGAGGAAAATATAGGCAGAAGACTCTATGACATAAATCACAGCAAGATCCTCTCTGACCCACCTCTAGAGAAATGGAAACAAAAACAAAAATAAACAAATGGGACCTAATGAAACTCAAAAGCTTTTTCATAGCAAAGGAAAACATAAACAAGACGAAAAGACAACCCTCAGAATAGGAGAAAATATTTGCAACTGACAAAGGATTAATCTCCAAAATATACAAACAGCTCATGGAGCTCAATATCAAAAAAACAAACAACCCAATCCAAGAATGGGCAGAAGACCTAAATAGACATTTCTCCAGAAAGATATACAGGTTGCCAGCAAACACACGAAAGGATGCTCATCACTAATCATTAGAGAAATGCAAATCAAAACCACAATGAGGTATCACCTCACACTGGCCAGAATGGCCATCATCAAAAAATCTACAAACAATAAATGCTCGAGAGGGTGTGGAGAAAAGGGAACCCTCTTGCACTGTTGGTGGGAATGCAAATTAATACAGCCACTATGGAGAACAGTATGGTGGTTCCTTAAAAAACTGAAAAGAGAACTACCATATGACCCAGCAATCCCACTACTGGGCATATACCCTGAGAAAACCATAATTCAAAAAGAGACATGTACCCCAATGTTCATTGCAGCACTATTTACAATAGCCAGGACATGGAAACAACCTAAGTGTCTATCGACAGATGAATGGATAAAGAAGATGTGGCACATATATACAATGGAATATTACTCAGCCATAAAAAGAAACAAAATTGAGTTATTTGTAGTGAGGTGGATGGACCTAGTGTCTGTCATACAGAGTGAAGTAAGTCAGAAAGAGAAAAACAAATACCATATGCTAACACATATATATGGGATCTAAAAAAAAAAGAAATGGTTCTGATGAACCTAGGGGCAGGACAGGAATAAGACGCACATGTAGAGAATGGACTTGAGGACACAGGGAGGGGGAAGGGTAAGCTGGGACGAAGTGAGAGAGTAGCACTGACATATATACTCTACAAGATGTAAAATAGACAGCTAGTGGGAAGCAGCTGTATAGCACAGGGAGATCAGCTTGGTGCTTTGTGACCACCTAGAGGGGTGGGTAGGGTGGGTGGGAGGGAGGTGCAAGAGGGAGGGGATATGGGGATATATGTATACATATAGCTGATTCACTTCGTTATACAGCAGAAACTAATACAACATTGTAAAGCAATTATACTCCAATAAAGACGTTTAAAAAAAAAGATGATCAATAGATTGTGGGTGTTTGTGATTCTTGCAGTTAATGACAAAATTTATTTTGCCTTAAATTTATTATGTTCTAAATTATGATCAGAAAATACAAGGTCCAATTGCCATCTCTCTATTTACTTGGCTCTATTTCTTTTTTCTACATACTCCTATCCAATATCTGCATTGTAGGATTGTTGGGGAACTACATAAAATGAAGTATACAACGCCTGGCATACAGTAAAGTACTCAATATGTTAGTTACCACCTACAGCAGCAGCAGCAGGAGCAATAGCTCCTGAGATTTCCAGATCCCAGAGTTGAAACTCTGACTCCCCAGGTCGGAAGAAACCTGTGCCTTACTGCTTTATTTCTCCTGCCTCTATCACCTCCACTTCCTGGCAGCTATATCTACTTAGGTCCCGTTTTTCAGCCAACTTTGATAAAAACAAGATATATGTCAACTATCTTCAGCCACTTTCAGCAGGGCTTGAAGTTAACCCTCCTTTCCTAGATCCAAGGTCTGGGAGCCTAGCCTACCTGTGGAACTCAAGTGTCCCTTGAAAGCCCTTCACTCTTGGCCAGTCCAAGAGTCCGGTGCCCCATGGGTATGTCCATGTGGACACAGTAGTACTTTGGTCCTACATGACATGATGGCCCAATCCTTTGGTCAACTTTCCAAAGAAGGGAAGAAATGACTTACAGAGCTGGTGGGGCTGAAGGACTGCAGACATTTCAAACTTTAAACAAAAGATATTTCAGCCTTCTGTCCTATACTTTCCCACTTTGGGCTCCTAAGTCATTCCTGCCTACCTTAGCAGTTTCTATTTTGGGCTGTCATGATCGTCCACTCGAAACAAAGTTTCTTTTGTACTCTAGGTCTTACTCTTCACCCTTTCTGCAAGGAAAAAATTTCTAACTTTCTGGAAATGTGGCTAAGATACTTGATATAACAATGCCCCAATTCACTCATTTGGTCCGATTGTGTTTTTCTACAGAGATGTGACATAAGACATAACATTGACACAGGCCATTAATATTTATGCTAGCTGAGATGACTAGTTTATGATAATGTATAACACTATTGACAACATAAAGATGTTAAAAACAGATCTGCTCTCTGTTTTGTGACATCTAATTATCATGTAATCAGTGCATAGAGTAAAAAATTGTATGGAGAACTTTAGTCTGGGGGAGAATGAATTAGGGAGGCAGAAAGACTGGAGAGAGGAAATCTAGCTGTGGAATGTTGGAAAAATATGAACAGTAGATAATGAAGCTATGAATCAAGATTTATAATTTGGTATTTGCAATTATTCTGAATGAATACATAACCAAATCACTACATATTGTCACCTTTCCAAATCTGAAGATTCCTTGGCCTTAGAAAAATAATAATTCATATTTCCCCAGCCCATGCTCTATTATTAAAGCGAGTTATTTTGTTATTGATCTCAGCACAGAGCTGCCAAACAGGATGCTTCTCCCTTAATCTTGGCCCAACCTTCTCCCTTCCTGGAGCCCAGAAAGCATACCTGGACAGGGGCAAAGCAGGACACTCTGCTGTGACCTCTCTGGCCACAGCCTCTCACCAGGGTGTGGTCACTTGTCATGAGCAGTATTCAAAACCAGGAACCAAGGGGTGGTCTGAGCTCCTTTAAGCCCCAGGGTTTAGGAGCTCCTGGTGAGTCCTCAGAGAAGAGTCCAGAAGAGGAGGATGGAAGGGGGGTGGCCTGCTAGGAGGGGAATCGTCTTGTGCTTCACTATCAGCCTCCTGCTTCAAGGTAAGATGGGGCAAGAACCGGGAAGACCAGAGTGTGGTTCTGAAGGATATCTAGGAACTTCCTTCTGGCACTCGAAGGACATTAGAATTAACATGTTAAATAGTTCTTCCATAATGTCAGTGTTTTGATTTCCTTTTGGTGACAAATAGAAAGACATTCCACTGCTCAGGACACACAGCCCTCCTCTCTCCCTGACTGCATAGAGATCTACCAAACTGTCCCATTACACCACCTCTCCAATTCTACGTTTTCATTGTCCTCCAGTGCCTCTTCCACCACACCCTCAACCTACCCTCCCTGTCTTTTTCCTTTGATATGGCATCTATGAAAAGAGTAGCCCTGAAGGAGTAAGTAAAATACTAAGAGAGGGTGGCAATCCATCTGAGGGATTGCCTCCATGAGGGAATATTTGTTCCCAGGCTGGGTACATACCTTAAATGTTATGGAAAGAGATGGAGATCACACAAAAGATCACACAAAAATGATACACACTGTATCAGCTGAGAACCTGTGGCTCCCAGACATCATCATCATGGAATTGTGCGTATCTGGGTGGGGGAAAGCCAGCATGAAGCCCATCTGCAAAGAACAGCTGAGGGTCAGTGCAGGGCATGGGGACACCAACAGATTCAGACTGGGGCACAGCCTCAGTTAGGTGACTCCCACAAAACACTATGAGCAGAAGAGATGAGAGAGTGACCTTAGAGAAAGAGCCCAAAAGGAGCACAGTAGGGGAAGACCTGGGATGGAAGGGAGTCAAAAGCTGATGAAGGCACCCACAGCACCCACCTCTCCCTGACTCTCACAAGCAGCGTGGATGTGGATCAGGGACCTCCAGGTCTCAACCGCCTATGTCAGCAGCGAAGGTCGAATACAGTAAGACAGGCCAATGAAGGTGACCAGCACCTGTAATCTGGACATCTTCCACTTTCCTTTTGACCAACAGAACTGCACGTTCACCTTCAGTTCCCTCCTCGACACAGGTGAGCGAGACACATTTTGGTAACCATTTAAGGTTCAAGGGGAAGATATTTAAATGATGTAGGTGTTACTTAGGAAGGTTTTACATTAGTGTTTCTCGACTCTGGCTACCCACTGAAGCTTTTTAAAAATACCAATAACTATGCATTACCTCAGAAATTCCAATTTAATTGTTCCAGGTGGGGCTCAGTTACTGTGATTTTTTTATATCTCCCCAGGTGATGCTAATGTGCAGAGAGGGTTAAGAACTACTGCTTTAATTCCTCAATAAAGTAAATAAATTAAATAAATAAATAAATAAATACTACTACTTTAGATCTTAGATGGCCCTTGCACCAAAGAGGCCCACCTGACCCTGAGTTGCTGCACATCTATAATTTTTAGTTCAAACCTTTTAACATTAATAGCTAACACACTTAAACTGATAATTAACGTAACCGAATGCCACCAGGTATCCTGTGGCAGAACTGGACAAATTAATCATTATAATAGGCATGTGTGTAATTATAAAAATATTGAGCTGTTCAAGACTGAGTCCACTAAAACAACATCATAGAACTGGGGAATTGAGAAGAAAAACAGGAAAGTTCTTGACTCATGTTTGAGTCATATCTAATCTTCCCATAACTTTGACTTCAACAACAACAAATAAACTCCCAATGCTGCAGCCCACACATATATGAATTGCTGGTCCTGTGACCCATCTGAGACAACCTGGATGCCCTGCTTTAAAGGACAGAGAAGAGAATTTGTTGAAGAAGCTCAGTGAAGGAGGAATTGAATCTTGTGTACAGGAGACTTGAGGAGACTTCTGGACTGAGCGGCCCCGGCCTCCCTTGCAGTGGACAGCATGCTCCTGGGCATGGATAAGGAATTGTGGGTGATAACAGACACGTCTCGTAACGTCATTCTGACCCAGGGGAGTGGTAGCTCCTGAACATCGACAAGGCCACCCCAGAGACGCTGGTGGACAGCAACCTATATGACCAGATCATGTTCTTTGTAAGTCCAGGGGCCCCTGTTTGACTTCCGAGCCCAGTTGCTCTGTGATTTTCCTCTTGATCTAAGGCCCTTTGGGATGTAAAAATAGTTCCAGGGGGTTAAGCCCCTGCTCCTCACTCTACCCCCTACCATAACTGCCCTCAAGAAGGATCCCCAAGGCCTCTGCCCTGCAGAGAGGAAGAGCAGCTGGGCTGTTGTAAGAATGGGCAGTCCTGTCCAATGCTCCAAAGTGCCCCACTTGCCCCTAAAAGTCTACAGTTGTGTTCCCAGCAGGTGGAACATAAGGGAAAATTAGACAACAAAATTGGGGGCACTTTAGAAGAGGTCACAATTAAATGCATCTGTTACCCAACGAGGTCATCCCATGGCCAGCCTAACTGGACATCAGCAAGGATTGGATAATCAAATATAGAGTTGAGGGACTTCCCTGGTGGTGCAGGGGTTAAGAATCCGCCTGCCAATGCAGGGGACACGGGTTCGAGCCCTAATCTGGGAAGATCCCACATGCCGCGGAGCAACTAAGCCAGTGCGCCACAACTACTGAGCCTGTGCTCTAGAGCCCATAAGCCGTAACTACTAAGCCTGTGTGCCACAACTACTGAGCCTGCGTTCCACAACTACTGAAGCCCGCACGCCTAGAGCCCGTGGTCCACAACAAGAGAAGCCACTGAAATGAGAAGCCCGTGCACCACAACGAAAACCCAACACAGCCAAAAATAAATAAATAAAATAAATTTTAAAAATATATATATATAGAGAGAGAGAGAGAGTTGAGTCCTCTGGCATCGGTTATTTGCCACATCCTCCACACTCCTCCCCACCAGGTGGCCATCAGGCGCAGGCCCAGCCTCTACGTCATAAGCCTCCTGGTGCCCAGGAGCTTTCTGATAGCCATCGACACCCTCAGCTTCTTCCTGCCGGCAGAAAGTGAGAACCGCGCCCCATTCAAGATGACACTCCTGCTGGGCTACAACGTCTTCCTGCTCATGACGTTGAATGACTTACTCCCTGCCAGTGGCACCCCACCCCCCCATCAGTATGGTCCCTCCCACTTTCCGGGGAAGCAAAGGCAGCAGGGGACATGCTGGGAGGCAGGTAGCAGGAGAACCGCTGCCTCTCCACTTAAGGAGGGAATGGATTCTGAGGAAAGATTGGATTTGGGGAAAAAAATCTTTTTTAGTGAGGAATCTGCCCAGATTTATTTATAGTTTGCTTTGCCTTCAGGTGTCTATTTTGCCCTGTGTCTGTCACTGATGGTGGTCCACCTGCTGGAGACCATCTTCATCACCTACCTGCTGCACCTGGCCACCACCCAGCCCCCACCCAGGCCTCGCTGGCTCCGTTCCCTGCTTCTACACTGCACCAGCCCAAGGAAATGCTGCCCCGCTGCACCCCAGAAGGGAACACGGGCCTGGGCCTCAGCCCTGCCCACCTGCCTGGTGAGGGAAATCAGCACGGCCCACGCGTCCTTTCCCATCACCTCCCCTTCTCTGCTCCCGCCTCCTTCCTGCCCCCACAGCCCCCCAGCTGACCTTGGCAGCCCACAGCTGAGTCTCTGTCTCTCCCTAGGTGTGAAGGAGCCCGTGGAGTTGGTGGGGAAGGCGCCAGGTCCCAGGGAGGCAGAGCTAAATGGGTGCCCTGGGTCAGTGAGGGCCCAGCAGGAGGACGAGGCTCAGAAGCAGCACTCGGTCAGCCTGTGGATGCAGTTCAGCCACATGATGGACACCCTGCTCTTCAGCCTCTACCTGCTCTTCCTGGCCCCCTCCATCGTCACGGTCATCATCCTCTGGAACACCTAGGCAGACATCCACACCCACCTCTCCCTGCAAACCACAGCTTGAAGTTTCTCTTGGTCTTAGGGCCAGCCAGACACAGGCCCTTTCCTAATCTTAAACACCCCCAGTGACTACCATGTCCCCTCTATATTCCCAAAACTCCAACAGGGCCCTACTGAGCAGGTTTAGAACAGCCCTAGACAATCTCCTGACTTTTCATATGCACAGTCCTCAATCCTGCACACTTTCAGTGTTTCTTAGCCACACCTAACCTCTGACTCTCTTACCACTGAAGATCGGGGTCAGTGGAGTCTCTCCCTGATTGACTGTCCCAATAAACAACTTTCCAGGGCTTCCCTGGTGGCGCAGTGGTTAAGAATCCGCCTGCCAACGCAGGGGACACGGGTTCAAGCCCTGGTCCGGGAAGATCTCACATGCCGTGGAGCAAATAAGCCTATGCACCATAACTATGAGCCTGTGCTCTACAGCCCGCAAGCCACAACTACTGAGCCTGTGTTCCACAACTACTGAAGCCCGCACGCCTAGAGCCCGTGCTCCACAACAAGAGAAGCCACCACAATGAGAAGCCCGCACACAGCAACAAAGAGTAGCCTCCGCTTGCTTCAAGTAGAGAAAGCCCAGGCACAGCAACGAAGACCAAATACAGCCAAAAATAAATTAATTAAATAAATTAAAGAAGACAAAAACAAAAATGACTTTCCAGGAAGCACTGGCTCCTCAGTACGTTTATTATAGCTCCACAAACACTGAGGTAAAGAGTTCTCTCGCAGAAGCTTTGATACTTCACCCTAAACAGGTGTAATCTGATTTGATTTTAAGTCTCTCAGGCACTTTCAGAGATTCAAAGGAATGAAAAGGTCAATCTCATTTCCAAGAAATTACTATAAAATACTGACAATTGCAAAATGTCCCTTTCATCAACCACTTCCATTTCATTTTCTTTTGTGTCATTTTTTTACTCTGACAGTTCTTCTGATTTCACAAAATCAAATAGAGAGGGCTTTCTGAATATACATGCCTGGAGGAGGGCCAGGAAGACTAGTTAAGGGCCTCAATTAAAGGGTTCAGGTTACATAGTTGTACAGCCACACAATGGAATGCTTTGTAGCCATTTAAAGTGAGAATACAGATCTCTGTTAAAACCATGGAAACAGGTCCATGATATATAAAGCAGAGAAAACAAGTTACAAAACACTATGTATACATAATTTCTCTTTTAAAAAATAGAGTGCTAGATAGAAATGCAGAGAAAAAGGTATGGGTGGCTAGACACCAAAAAAAAAATAGAGCAAATTTTGCCCTGCATAATAGGATTATGAGTGATTGCTATCTTCTTTTATATCCTTGTCTGTGTTTTCAATGAGCATGTATTATTTTTACAAAAAAAAAACCCAAAAAACCAACAACAACCTATTTTTTAAAAAAGAGTTCCGTATTAACAGTACTTCACACCGCCACCAGCAGATATCCTGTGGAGGACTCTTAACAGCTAGCTGGGAGCAAGGACCCGAGGAGAGAGAGAAATTGAAAGGGAAATGAAAGAATATGAAGGATGAATATCTGGATTATGTTTTAATTATATTCAGTTAGATGAACAGATTTCAGGGATTTATTTATATTTCTGCCTCCACTTGGAGAGTGTGCCTTCCTAAAGGTCAGGTATAATGTCTCATCCATTTTTACAGTTCAGTATATGGTACCATGATCATGATGCCTGACACATCATAAGTGCTTAATAGACTTGTTGAACTATTAAATGCATGAACGAACACCAGCCAACCAAGAATCAGTGTCTATTAGCTCTAGGTGTAATCCCTTTATCCCATCTTGGCATTCCATCTTTCATGTATTATTTAAGCCAGTCTGAGACATTTAGTCACCCAAAGTAGTTTCTTATTTCAGTATTCAATAATTCTTAAGCAATATCTTGAATCTTTAACTCAGCCTTTTAACATATTAAGTGCAACACACAGCTGGCATGCCGAAACCTTACATAATAAAGAAAGTTTTTCTTCCTTCACATAACTTTTTAAATTAAACTTTGTATTGCAATACAACATACATACAGAAAAGTGTATGCATCTATGTGTACCACTCAATGAATTTTTAAAATTGATCACACCTGCATAACCACCACCCAGGTGAAGAAATAGAACAACTTTAGGAAAAACACTCCTTGGGGCCCCTCCCAATCATTACTCCCATTTATTCTCTCTGAAGATAATCACTAACTTGACTTCTAGACTCGTTTAGCGTGTTTTAGGATTTTAGATTAACGGAATTACAGTATGTATTCTTTTATGTCTGGCTTTTTTTCCTCAATATTATGTTTGTGAAATTTAGCTATGTTGTGTGAATAGCGATAGTTTGTTCATATTCATTGCTGTATAGGTTTTCATTTAACTACTTTTAGGTTAGTAATTGTAGTCTTATTTAGGAGTTAACAGACTCAAACTTACATTAGTTAAAATCACTGCTCACTTATTGATATTAAAAGAACATTGGGGGACCTCCCTGGCAGTCCAGTGGTTAAGACTCCATGCTTCCAATGCAGGGGTGTGGGTTCTATCCCTGGTCAGGGAACTAAGATCTCATATGCTGCAGGGCACAGCCAAAAGAAAAGTTTAAAAAATAATAAAATAAAAATAAAAGAACATCAGCAGATTGCCTTCAATCATGCATTAAACTAGATAATTTAACAGTACTTGCTTATCTCCCTTTATATCCTCAGTTAAAGGGTATAATATCTTAAATCCTTCTTGTAACAAGGAAGGGGATGAAAAAAGTTGGGATTCTAGATGCATGGTCCAAAGCCTTCTCTCTTCAGGAGAGGGTTCACTCAAGAGTTGAGGGTTCCCTCTTGACCATATGATATTGTGCTGGGAGGAGGAACTGGTTTACAGTGAGAGTATGTCTCCATCTTTCCTACCCATTTCCATATGGGTATTTTCTCATTTGCCTGATATGTAAGTCACTCAGCTAGCATAAATATAAAGTTATAACTATAAAACTTCTGGAAGAAACTAGAGCAAAACATACTGCAACACTGTGATAAGCAAAGATTTTGTACACTGAACAAGGGACTATAAAAATAACCAGGTGTATTAGAAGAAGCAAATATAATTTCTAAAAACAAAAAATATAATTATTGAAAAAAAAACTTCAGTGGATAAGTTAAAGCAAATTAGAGACAGATAAAAAGGAATTGGTGACTTAGAAGACAAGGCTGAAAATATTTCTCTGCCAGAAAGTGGCAGAGAGATACAAAGGAATGGAGAAGGAAAAATGAAATGAGGAAAGAAAATCCTAAATGAAACCAAAAGTCAAAAAGGAAGAAAAAAGAAACAAAGTGTGAAATAAGATGGCAGAAATAAATCCAAATATTTTAGTAATAAAAATAAATCTAAATGTACTAAACTCAACAATGTAGTTAGTATTTGTTTAGTTGGATTTTTAAAAGACACACCTAAAATCTAAGGACACAGAAAAGCTAAAGGTAAAAGATAGGAAAAGTTATGTAAAGCAAATACTAATTAAAAGCAAGCTGGGAGGTGGAGTCAAGATGGCAGTGTGGGAAGACACGGACTTACCGTCTCCCCACAACTAGGACGCCTGCCGGCCGCTGGTGGGGGACTCTGTTGCCCAAGGAGATGGGAGGAACCCCAAAGTGAACTGGTAGGAAGCAGAGGGACTGAGGGGGAGGAGAAGTGGAGGCCAGACAGGATCAGCGCCCCTGAGGCCAGGGAGATCAGGACAGGCAGGTGGGAGGGACTCTCCAGGAAGAGCGGGAGAGGAGCAGAGGGCGATCGCCTGGCCCACTGGGGCTAGGGAGCCTGCTGAGCTCCCAAGCTGGTACCCCCCCCAAGGCCCCCGCCAGGCCACGTGGGTCCCTGGGGGCATAGGAGGGAGGCCTGGAGAGATCAGGAGAGGCAGGCAGGAGGAGCCATCTGGGAGGAGCGAGAGAGGAGCAGAGGGCGATTGCCCTGCCCAATCGAGCCCAGGAAGCCTGCTGGGCTCCCAGGCGAGGTCCCCTGCCCTCTGAGACCAGGGGTGGGGGGCACACCTGGGCCCCTTCTGTTCCTTGAGCCTAAGCCTCAACCCCCATAGCCCCCAGGGCCTCTTCCAGCCCTGTGGGTCCTAAGCACAGGCCCAACCCACCACCCAAACCTCACCCTTGCTTAGGCCCCGCCCTCCACAGCCAAGACCTTCCCCCTCCCCCCCTTTTTTTTTCTTTACCCTCCTCTTTTTTACTACTGTGGTACTGATGTACCTTCTGGTTGTTGATTTATCTATATTTTTATTTTTATATTTTTCCTAACATATCTGTTAGTTTCCTAGCCTAATTTATTTTTTACTTTGTTATTGTTTTGTTTTGTTTTGTTTTGCCACCACACGTGGCTTGTGGGATCTTGGCTCACGAGCCAGGGGTCGGGCTGAAGCTCCTGCAGTGGGAGCTCTGAATCCAAACCACTGGACTAACAGAGAACCTCAGACCCCAGGGAATATTCATCAGAGTGAGGTCTCACGGAGTTCGTCATATCAGCACCAAGATCCAGCTCTACCCAATAGCCTAAAAACTCCAGTGTTGGAAGCCTCAGGCCAAACAACAAGTAAGACAGGAACACAATCCCACTCATAAAAGAAAAAAACTGAGATGGCAAAAAAATATGTCACAGATGAAGCAGCAAGGTAAAAACCTACAAGACCAAATAAATGAAGAGGAAATAGGCAATCTACCTGAAAAAGAATTCAGAGTAATGATAGTAAAGATGACCCAGAATCTCAGAAATAGAATGGAGGCAGACTGAGAAAATACAAGAAATGTTCAACAGAGATCTAGAAGAACTAAAGAACAAACAGACAGAGATGAACAACACAATATTGAAATGAAAAATACACTCAAAGGAATCAATAAGAGAATAACTGAGGCAGAAGAACGAATAGGTGAGCTGGAAGACAAAATGGTGGAAATACCTGCCGAGAAGCAGAATAAAGAAAAAAGAATGACAAGAATTGAAGACAATATCAGAGACATCTGGGACAACACTAAATGCACCAACATTCAAATTATAGGGGTCCCAGAAGAAGAAGAGAAAAAGAAAGGATCTGAGAAAATATTTGAAGAGATTATAGTTGAAAATTTCCATAACATGGGAAAGGAAATAGTCAATAGTCAATCTACCCAGCAAGGATCTCATTCAGATTCAATGGAGAAGTCAAAAGCTTTTCAGACAAGCAAAAGCTAAGAGAATTCAGCACCACCAAACCAGGGTTACAACAAATGCTAAAGAAACTTCTCTAGGCGGGAAACACAAGAGAAGAAAAAGACCCACAAAAACAAACCCAAAACAAGTAAGAAAATGGTAATAGAAACATACATATCAATAATAACCTTGAATGTAAATGGATTAAATGCCTCAACCAAAAGACACAGACTGGCTGAATGGATACAAAAACAAGACCCATATATATGCTATCTACAAGAGACACACTTCAGGCCTAGGGACACATACAGACGGAAAGTGAAGGGATGGAAAAAGGTATTCCATGCAAATGGAAATCAAAAGAAAGCTGGAGTAGCAATACTTGTATCAGATAAAATAGACTTTAAAATAAAGACTGTTACAAGAGATAAGGAGGGACACTACAAAATGATCAAAGAATCAATCCAAGAAGAAGATATAATAATTATAAATGTTTATACACCCAACATAGGAGCACATCAATACATCAGGCAAATGCTAACAACCATGAAAGAAGAAATTGACAGTAACACAATAATAGTAGGGAACTTTAACACCCCACATACACCAATGGACAGATCATCCAAATAGGAAATAAATAAGGAAACACAAGCTTTAAATGACATAAGAGACCAGATAGATCTAACTGATATTTATAGAACATTTCACCCCAAAGTGGCAGAATACACTTTCTTCTCAAGTGCACATGGAACATTCTACAGGATAGATCACATCTTGGGTCACAAATCAAGCCTTGGAAAATTTAAGAAAATTGAAATCATATCCAGCATCTTTTCTGACCACAACACTCTGAGATTGAAAGTCAATTACAGGAAAAAAACTGTAAAACACACAAATACGTGGAGGCTAAACAGTGTGCTACTAAATAGCCAAGAGATCACCAAAGAAATCAAAGAAGAAATAAAAAATACATAGAAACAAATGACAATGAAAACATGAGAACCCAACCTATGGAATGCAGCAAAAGCAGTTCTAAGAGGGAAGCTTATAGCAACTCAACCTCACCTCAAGAAACAAGAAAAATCTCAAATAAACAATCTAACTGTAAACATAAAACAGCTAGAGAAAGAAGAACAAAGAAAACCCAAAGTCAGTAGAAGAAAAGAAATCATAAAGATCAGAGCAGAAATAAGTGAAATAGAAACGAAGAAAACAATAGCAAAGATCAATAAAACTAAAAGCTGGTTATTTAGGAAGATAAACAAAATTGATAAACCCTTAGCCAGACTCATCAAGAAAAAAACGGAGAGGACTCAAATCAATAAAATTAGAAATGGAAAAGAAGAAATCACAACTGACACTGCAGAAATACAAAGGATTATAAGAGACTACTACAAAAACTATATGCCAATAAAATGGACAACCATGAAGAAATGGACAAATTCTTGGAAACGTACAATTTTCCAAGACTGAAACAGGAAGAGTTAGAAAATATAAACAGACCTATCACAAGTAATGAAATTGAAACCATAATTAAAAATCTTCCAACAAACAAAAGCCCAGGACCAGATGGCTTCACAGGCGAAATTCTATCAAACATTTAGAGAAGAGCTAATACCTATCCAGCTCAAACTCTTCCAAAATATTGCAGAGGGAGAAACACTCCCAAATTCATTCTATGAAGCCACCATCACCCTGATACCAAAACCAGAAAAAGATACCACAAAAAAAGAAAATTATAGACCAGCATCACTGACGAACATAGATGCAAAAATCCTGAGCAAAATACTAGCAAACAGAATCTAACAGCACATTAAAAGGATCATACACCATGAACAAGTGGGGATTTATCCCAGGGATGCAAGGATTCTTCAATATATGCAAAACAATCAATGTGATACACCACATTAACAAATTAAGAAACCATATGATCATCTCAGTATATGCAGAAAAAGCTTTTGACAAAATTCAACACTAATTTATTATAAAAACTCTCCAGAAAAATGGGCATAGAGGGAACCTACCTCAACATAATAAAGGCCATATATGACAAACCCACAGCAAGCATCATACTCAATGGTGAAAAACTGAAAGCTTTTCCACTAAGATCAAGAACAAGACAAGGATGTCCACTCTCACCACTCTTATTCAACATAGTTTTGAAGTCCTAGCCACAGCAATTAGAGAAGAAAAAGAAATAAAAGGAATAAAAATTGGAAAAGAAGAAGTAAAACTGTCACTTTTTGCTGATGACATGATACTATACATAGAAAATCCTAAACATGCCACCAGAAAACTACTAGAACTAATCAATGAATTTGGTAAGGTTGCAGGATACAAAATTAATGCAAAGAAATCTCTGGCATTTGTATACACTAGCAATGAAAAATCAGAAAGAGAAATTAAGGAAACACTCCCATTTATGATTTCAACAAAAAGAATAAAATACCTAGGAATAAACTTGCCTAAGGAGGAGAAAGACTTGCACTCAGAAAACTATAAAACACTGATGAAAAAAATCAAAGATGACATAAACAGATAGAGAAATATACTATGTTCTTGGATTGGAAGAATCAATACTGTGAAAATGACTATACTACCCAAAGCAATCTACAGATTCAATGCAATCCCTATCAAACTACCAATGGCATTCTTCACAGAATTAGAACAACAAATCTTAAAATTAGTATGGAGACACAAAAGACCCCGAATAGCCAAAGCAATCTTGAGAAAGAAAAATGGAGTTGGAGGAATCACGCTCCCCGATTTCAAACTATACCACAAAGCTACAGTAATCAAGACAGTATGGTACTGGCACAAAAACAGAAATATAGATCAATGGTACAGGATAGAATGCCCAGAGATAAACCCACGCATATATGGGCACCTAATTTATGACATAGGAGGCAAGAATATACAATGGAGAAAAGACAGCCTCTTCAATAAGTGGTGCTGGGAAAACTGGACAGCTACATGTAAAAGAATGAAATTAGAAAACTACTTAACACCATACACAAAAATAAACTCCAAATTGATTAAAGACTTAAATGTAAGACCAGACACCATAAAACTCTTAGAGGAAAACATAGGAAAAGCACTCTTTGACATAAACCACAGCAAGATCTTTTTTGACTCACCTCCTAGAGTAATGGAAATAAAAATAAACAAATGGGACTTAATTAAACTTAAAAGCTTTTGCACAGCAAAGGAAACCATAAACAAGACAAAAAGACAACTCTCAGAATGGGAGAAAATATTTGCAAATGAAACAACAGACAAAGGATTAATCTCCAAAATATACAAACAGCTCATGGAGCTCAATATCAAAAAAACAAACAATCCAGTTTAAAAAAATGGGTGGAAGACCTAAATAGACATTTCACCAAGGAAGACATACTGATGGCCAAGAGGCACATGAAAAGATGCTCAACATCACTAACCATTAGAGTAATGCAAATCAAAACTACAATGAGATATCACCTCATGCTGGTCAGAATGGCCATTATCAAAAATCTAGAAACCATAAATGCTGGAAAGGGAACCCTCTTGCACTGTTGGTGGGAATGTAAATTGATACAACCACTGTGGAGAATATGGAGGTTCCTTAAAAAATTAAAAATAGAACTACCATATGACCCAGCAATCCCACTACTGGGCATATACCCTGAGAAAACCATAATTCAAAAAGAGACATGTACCACAATGTTCATTGCAACACTATTTACAATATCCAAGACATGGAATCAACCTAAATGTCCATCGACAGATGAATGGATAAAGAAGATGTGGCACATATATACAGTGCAATATTACTCAGCCATAAAAAGAAACGATATTGAGCTATTTGTTGTGAGGTGGATGGACCTAGGGCCTGTCATACAGAGTGAAGTAAGTCAGAAAGAGAAAAACAAATACCGTATGCTAACGCATACATATGGAATCTAAAAAAAATGGTACTGATGAACCTAGTTGCAGGGCAGGAATAAAGAAGTAGACATAGAGAATGGACTTGAATACTTGGGGTGGGAGGGGGATGCTGGGGCGAAGTGAGAGTAGCATCAACGTATATATACTACCGAATGTAAAATAGTTGGCTGGTGGGAAGAAGCAGCATAGCACAGGGAGATCGGGCTCGGTGCTTTGCGATGACCTAGAGGGGTGGGATAGGGAGAATGGGAGGGAGGCTCAAGAGGGAGGGGATATGGGGACATGTTTATGCATATGGCTGATTTGCTTTGTTGTGCAACAGAAACTAACACAGTACTGTGTAGCAATTATACTCCAATAAAGATCTATTAAAAAAAAAAAAGGCAAACTGGAACGGTTCATCAACATCAGACAAAATTTTCATTAAGACAAAAATAATTATTCAGAATAAAGAGAATCTCAACATAACGATAAAATGTTTAATCACTTGGAGAATATAAACATTATAAAGTTGAATGCATCTAATAAAATAGCCTCAAATATATATAAAGCAAAAATAGAAAGAATTAAAAAGATAAAGTGACAGTTCTGTAATTATAATAGATTTCAACACATCTCAAGTTGATAACACATTATTGAAAAAATAATATACTTTAACCACACAGTTAAATTAGATTTAATGAGAATATATAGAACTCTACAGTTAACAATTGGAAAATACATTCTTTGCAAGCACATTTGGAATATTTACAAAAATTAACTATATATAGACTATAAAGCATGTCTCAAAATTTAGTAGCAGTCAGACTGTATTCTCTGAAATTATTGTTATTATTATTAACACTTAAATAGTACTAATTATGTACCAGCACTGTTCTAAGCATTTTATAATTATGACCTTATTTAATCCTTATAACAACATGATGAGATAAGAGCTATTACTATCATCCATTTTATAGATGAAGAAACTGAGGCAAAGAGGTGAAGTAACTTAAGTAACTTACACACAAGATCACACAGCTTGTAAATGGTGGACCTGGGATTCACACTGAGGGAGTCCAGCTTTAAAGTTCATGCTCTTAACCACTTTTCTATGCTGCCTCTTTAGTCACAAGCTAGGAACAAAAAACTTTTCCACATTTGTAGACGAAAATGTATGTTTCTAAATAACTCATAGATCAAAAAAATAATTGATTTTTTTAATCTCTTAGAATTGAAACTAGTACATAACAACACTTGAGGGAGATAAATATTTCAAAGGAAATGTGCAACTTTAAATAAATATATAGGGATTTCCCTGGTGGCGAAGTGGTTAAGAATCCGCCTGCCAATGCAGGGGACACAGGTTCGAGCCCTGGTCCGGGAAGATCCCATATGCCGCAGAGCAACTAAGCCCGTGCACCGCAACTACTGAGCCTGTGCTCTAGAGCCCGTGAGCCACAACTACTGAGCCCGTGCACCACAACTACTGAAGCCCACGTGCCTAGAGCCCGTGCTCCACAGCAAGAGAAGCCACCGAAATGAGAAGCCTGCACACCACAACGAGGAGTAGCCCCCGCTCGCCGCAACTAGAGAAAGCCTGCACGCAGCAATGAAGACCCAACACAGCCTAAAATAAATAAATAAATTTATAAATAAATATAAATGAAAAGAAGAAAGGATGCCACAATTCTCGGAAATGTGAAAGTAATGTGTAGTAACAGATCAGTGGTTACCTGGGGTCAGAATGGAGTGGGGAAGGGCAGGAGGGAGTGGTTGCAAAGGTTATAACCACTCTTTGGTTGTGATGATGGTTTCACAGGTGCATATATATATGTCAAAACTCGTCAAAGTGGAGTCTTTGAACAGTTTATTTTATGCCAATTATACCTCAATAAAACAATTTTATAAATGTGCCCATAGGGAAAAAAACTTAAACGTTATACGAGGGTGTAAAGTGAAAAGTCCTTCTGCATTCCCCACCTGCCACTACTAATGTCTTTGAAGTCTTCCATGAGAACTTTCCCAAGCATATCCATCTATCTCCCTTTCCTCCAAGGAGGTAATAACTCTTCTAAATTTTGTATTTATTATTCTCTTACTTTTTGTTTTAGTTTTACTGCATAAGCATATTTCAAACAATCTGTTGTTTAAATATGTATATTTTGGAATACACATATGTTAGATAATATCATACTGTATATATTACGCAACTTGTTTTTTATTATTCAACATTGCACTTTTTTTTCCAACGTTATACTTTTGAGATTTAACCATGTTGATAGATGAAGTGAAGTTAATTCAGCTCTTTGCTGCATAGTATTCCATTACATAATTATCTGCACTAATATTATAGCCGCTAGCCACATGTGGCTACTGAGCACTTAAAATGCAGCTGTTATGACTGGGAGACTGAATTTTTAATTTTAGTTAATTTAAATTTTAATAGCCACATGTGACTAATAGCTACATACTAAACAGTGCGCTGCTAGAGTATGCACCTAGAAGCAGAACTGCTGGTTCTTACAATACACACATCTTCACAGCATATTGTTTTCCAAAGTGCTTTTACTCCCACCCACAGTGCACCCACAGTGCATAGGAGTTTCTGTGGCTCTACAGCCTCACCAACACTTCTATTATCAGACTTTTAAAATTTTGCCATCTATTGAGTGTGAAATTATATTTTCTTGTGATTTTAAGTTCATTTGCTTTCCATAATTGCAAATGAGATTGAGTTTCTTTTTATTGTTTAGTGACTGTGTTTCCCCTTCTGTAAAATGCCAACTCAGTACATGGCTTCAGTACATTTTTATAATACATAGGGGAGGTAGTTGTTGTTATTCATTTATAGGCATGTCATATTTTTCTATTATTATTTTGTCAGTTATGTATGTGTTGCAAACATATTTTCTCAGTTTGTGACCTGACTTTTCATATTTAGTGTCCTTTAATGAACAAAAGTTTTAAATTTTCAACATTGCTGAATTTATGTTTATCACTTTAGGGTCCCGTGTTAATAAATCCTTGCTTATCCAAAATCTGAAATTTCTAAAAATGCAGAAAAACTGGATCACTCACCCATCATTGGTGCTAATGTAGAATGGTACTGCCACTCTGGGAAAGAGTATCCCAGTTTCTTTAAAAACTGTATATGCAGGGAGTTCCCTGGTGGCCTAGTGGTTAGGATTCCAGGCTTTCACTACCATGGACCACGTGGGGCAGCCAAAAACAAACAAACAAACAAACAAAAAATTGTACATGAGAATACCATACAATCCAGCAATTACACTTCTGGGTATTTATTCCAGAAGACTTATGTGCACACAAAAACCAGAACACAAATGTCTCTAGCAGCTTTATGCATAATAGACAAAAACTATAAACAACTCTGTGAAGAAAAACATATTTGACCCCTGCTCCCAGTTCCTGACACAGAGTTCCTAAAACCCTGTAAATTCCTGAGTGATAGGGGTGTTAGGAACATCTTTTGTTCTGATATTTGGTCTTTGATCCTGTTCCTGACACAGACCTCCTAAATCCCTTGAATTTCCTGGATGATAGGAGCACTTTTTGCTCTCCTGAGGTTACTTTTGGTGGACTCCTGGATAGCTTCAGGATGGGGACTGTTCACTAGAAAGACCAAGCCATGATTAGAAGCTCCAACCCCCAGCCTCTGAAAAGAGGAGAGGAGCTGGAGATTGAGTTCATAATCAATCATGCCGGGCTTCCCTGGTGGCGCAGTGGTTGAGAGTCTGCCTGCCGATGCAGGGGACGTGGGTTCGTGCCCCGGTTCGGGAGGATCCCACATGCCACAGAACAGCTGGGCCCGTGAGCCATGGCCGCTGAGCCTGCACGTCGAGGGCCTGTGCTCCGCAACGGGAGAGGCCACAACAGTGAGAAGCCCACGTACCGCAAAAAAAAAAAAAAAATTAATCATGCCCATGTAATGAAGCTTCCATAAGAAATCCTGAACTATGGAGTTTGGAGAGCTTCTGGATGGATGAATACATCCACGTGCTGGGAGGGTGGCACACCCCAACACCACAGGGACAGAAGTTCCTGTGCTCAGGACCCTTCCAGACCTTGCCCTGTATGTCTTTTCATCTGGCTATTTATCTGTATCCTTTATTATATACTTTATAATAAACCAGTAAACACAAGTGTTTCCATGAGTTCTATGAGCCATTATAGTAAACTATCAAACCTGAGGATGGGGCTGTGGGAACCCCTAATTTATAGTCAGTTGTTCAGAAGTACAGGAGGCCTGGGTTTGTGACTGGCATCTGAAGAAGGGGGCAGTCTTGTGGGAATCAGACTTTTACCCGTGGGATCCGCACTAACTCTGGGTAGTTAATGTCAGAATTGCTTGGTATGAGGGGGGAAGAAAAACCACACACTTGGTGTCCAAAGTGTTGTGAGTAAAACAGAGGAAATAAGTGTTTTCCCTTAAAACTCAGAAGTCCTTCGCCAGGTGAAAAACAAACTGTGGTACATCCATACCATGGACTACTACTCAGCAATGTAAAAGGGGTGAGTACTTATACAGGCAGCAATCTGGATGGATCTCCAGAGAATTTTGTTGAATGAAAAAAGCCAATCCCAAAGGGTTACATCTGCATGATTTGATCTATATAACATTCTTGAAATGACAAAATTATAGAAATGGAGAACAAATGAATGGTTGCCAGGTGGTGGAAGAATGGGGAGGGAGGTAGTTGTAGCTATAAAAGGGTGACATGAAAGAATCCTGGTGTTAATGTTCTGTATCATGAGTGTAGCAATAGCAATAGCAATATCCTGATTGTTGTATCTCAATATAGCCCATCCCAAAGGTTTTCAATAATGTGAGTGTGAACCAGAACCATCCGGGGAGCTTTCAGACATACACACACAAACCTCCAAATGATTTTTCTACTCACACACATTACCTGACAGTGCCAGGGCTGTAGGCCTTTATAGACATTAGATAAGGAAGGGTAAGTGGGAGAGTTCTGTTTTAGGAGCATGGCAAAATAAAGGATTAGGTTGGGGGAAACTAGATAGAGGAAACCTTATGAAGAAGCTGTTCCAACAGTACATACAAGGGATGACGCAGTTCTGTACTGTGGTGCTAGCTGCGGGGACAGAGTTCTGAGAGGTTTATGTCTCAGAAAAGGAGCTTAGGGCTTCCCTGGTGGTGCAGTGGTTAAGAATCTGCCTGCCAATGCAGGGGACACGGGTTTGAGCCCTGGTCCCGGAAGATCCCACATGCCGTGAAGCAACTAAGCCCGTGTGCCACAGCTACTGAGCCTGTGCTCTACAGCCTACGAGCCACAACTACTGAGCCTGCGTGCCACAACTACTGAATCCCATGAACCTAGAGCCTGTGCTCCGCAACAAGAGAAGCCACCGCAATGAGAGGCCCGCACACCGCAACAAAGAGTAGCCCCTGCTCACCGCAACTAGAGAAAGCCCATGCACAGCAATGAAGACCAAATGCAGCCAAAATAAATTAAATAAAATAAATTAATTTTAAAAAAAGGAGCTTAACCTCTCAAGCAAGCTTCTTAACTAAGTATTGACAGTAATCCCTAATGTCCACAGTTGGATAGAGGATATACTTTTAGGTCTGCAACAAAATAATTACATGTTCTTGCCTCGTGAAATCAGCAAGTGTCCCCGCCACAAGAGAGCATACCATCCCCTCCTGGTGGTCCTGCACTTTCTCTGAGGCACAGTTAGTTCCAGAAGGACCTGAGGCGACCTTTATCAATGGCCTCACCTGCCCCATCTCCCAAGTCCCCCAGTTTTCCTGAAAGGTCCTTGTTACTCAAATTTAAACCACTTATCTAGACAAGGCGGCTAAACAGGCACTTCTCCCCTAGTCTTGGCCTAACTTCCTCCCTGCCTGGAGCCCAGAAGGCATACCTGGACAGGGGCAAAGCAGGACACTCTGCTGTGATCTCTCTGGCCACAGCCTCTCACCAGGGAGTGGTTACCTGTCATGAGCAGTATTCAAAACCAGGAACCAAGGTGTGGTCTGGGCTCCTTTAAGCTTCAGAGTTTGGGGGTTCCTGGTGAGTCCCAAGAGAAGAGTCCAGAAGAGGAGGATGGAAGGGGGGTGGCCCACGACAGGGGAATTCCTCCTCTGCCTCCCTGTCAGCCTTCTGCTTCAAGGTAAGACGGGGCAAGAACAGGGAAAGAGGGGAATACTGTTCTGGGAAAATTCCAGAAACCCCCTCATTCCCCAGAACTAGAAAGCATCTAAAATAACTGGATTATACATTGCTTTTCTCTGTAGTATCTATATCTTGGTTTCCTTTGGGAAACAGATGAAACGCCCATTTCACTGATCAGTATGCATAGCGCCCGTCTCATTTGCCTGCATAGACATCTACCAAATTGTCTGTCCTTCCTTTTTACCACCTTTCTGATTCCACCCCTTTATAATGTTCAACTCTTCCTTTATACCAGGATTAGTAACTATGAACAGGGCCGTTTGGGTCCTGTTAATAATAATATAACTCCTTTCCCACCTCACTTGGGAAGATCTTGTAGAGGAGGTAATGTGGAGGGGAAAGGACAATGTTTGCTTTCCCCCAGATATGCTTCTCCTCAGTCTGGAGATGTACCTTATGAGTTAACTGGTATGGGGAGACAGTAGAAGAGGCATGGGAAAGAACTTGCTGGGCTCAGCTACAGGAATAACCGGAGTCACCTGCGGTTGGCGTGTGGGTGAGGTGGGCAGAAGGGCTGTTACGTTTCGTCACATAGCTCCACCAGTCACGTGGTAGATGATCAATGAGATCTTTTCAACATGGTGATGATGAAAATGGCTCCCACAGATCTTAGAGGAAGTCATCGGGTTTGAGAAGGGCACAGAGCCCAGAACAGTGTAGGTAGTCAATAAATTTACATTGAATACAACGTTCCTTAAGTTCCCACATGTTTTACATCACACTCATGTTTACTTCTCCCCAAACTTTTCCTTTCAGGAAATGAGAAAACATGAAAGTGGGAACAGACCACTGAGAAACAAAATTTTAGGGGAGTTTTGTTCAGTGTCTATGAGGAAGAATCACAATAGAGCTAGACAGAAAAAAGTATGGTCAGACAAAGGCCAAACCTTTAGGGTTATGACTATGGAAGGAATAGGCCTCCCCAGAGAGGCAGTCTGCATACAGATTTGGGTAGGATTTATATGGGAGCAAAACCACAGGAAGAAAGGGCTGAGCCCTGACTCAGCTCACCACATCAACTTCCATCATTTGCCTACCAGACCAGACCAGCCCCCCCCACAGCCCTGGCAGGAAGAACTTGGCATCCGGGAATCTTGGCCTAAGAAGGAGGGGTTCACATGCCCACCCCATGTCCACATTTTCTTTCTCTGCAGAGAGGCTCTAGGGTCCCAGCCCTGGCACTCCTCTCACTTAGGAAACAGAAAAGCCCTATTCCCATCTCACGAGGTCTCTACTCTCTACAGAAAGGGCAAACATTTCAGCATCAGTTGTTCAGTCTTTGAGCAGCGTGGCGTAGACCCTGCTGTCTTCCAGGCTATATTTAACCAGAAGGACTTCCGTCCAGTAATCAACTACAGCATCCCCACTCATATCAGCATCTCCTTCACCCTGTCTGCCATCCTTAAAGTGGTGAGTTTTGACTGATAACATTCTTTCCATAGCCTGCTAATAGGAAACAAGAACTCTTTACCCTGTCAATCCAACACTGCACCTGTCCAGTAGTGAGCAAAGAGTCCCCTGAATGAATTCTGTACAAGTTAAATGTTCATCCTATGGGGTGGAGAGACATGAAAGGGAATGCTGCTGTGACATTTCTGCAGGTAACGTTTGTCCTTGAGTCCTGCCCTTATAGGAAAATTATACTAAGAAAACATTCCCAATGGGCCCCCATGCTGTTTTTTCCCCTATATTTTCCATGCAACCTGCATTTTTCTGAACCACTTTCTTTTGAGACTTGTAATTGAAAAGCTGAACTGTCACATGGGACCACTTAGGAAACAAAGGAAGGAGGTAGACTAGGACCTGATTTCATGGCATTAATGATCCGGGACGGGGATCTTTTGGTCAGGATGCACAACTTCAGCTGCTGATGTCATTTCTGTGGTTAAAGTTGGTATGTAAGCTCAGCTTTCTTCTTCTCTTTTTCTCCTTGCCTGATTTTCTGGCTTTGCTTGCAAAAGTCACATTTGTTGAAATTGACAGTGCCCAAGGAAATACACAAAGCCAACCAGAATGGGGCCAGTGCTGGTGACAAATAGCTTTCTGGGCTGCCAATCAACTTTGAAATTCAGATGGAAAAAAAACAGAAAGATGGAGGGCAGCACAGTTGGAAGCCCCTAAGTAAGCTTCAAGGTCCAAATGTATCCAGCACCCAGCTTAAGATTTCCCTTGAGCAGGAAGTGAAAGGCCAGTAAGACTTTGTTAGCTAGAGAAGAGGGACATTATCACCAGAAAGAGGAGAGGAATCAGAGTTTAAAAGGAAATGTGGTTTAAAAAAAAAAAAAAACCCGCAGGGAATTCTCTGGTGGTCCAGTGGTTAGGACTCCGCACTGCCACTGCAGGGGGCACAGGTTCCATCCCTGGTCGGGGAACTAAGATCCCTCATGCCGTGTAGTGTGGCCAAAAAAAAAAGACCAAAACAAAACAGAAAGCAAGATGCATAACAACGTGCACAGTATCATTCTATCTGTGTAAATAAAAATGAATGCTGGGATATATTTTTTTCTAGAATGATATATAAAAAACTGTTAATAATGGACCTGAGTTGGGGATATGAACTGAGTTGGATTAAATTAAGGAGGGAAAAAAATTATTCTTTATATTATACCTTTCTGGAATTGTTGAAATTTTATCATATGCCCATAGTACATACATTTAGAAAAAAATACATACATATGTATATATTTTTAAGGGACTGGAAGGGCAGGAGATGCTGACATAAACTAGCTCCAGGTTTCAGCCATAACCATCCCTCTGGGCCCTATGCCCTAGATCTGGAGTCACCCATTCATCAGCTGGGACCCAGGAGAATGTGGTGATATCAATAAACTCACTGTGACATCTGAGAACCTGTGGCTCCGAGACATCTTCATCGTGGAATCGTGGGTATCAGGGCTGGGAAAAGCTGGGGGAAGACCCTTCTGCAAGGAGCAGGCGAGGGCACTGCAGGGCAAACCCATTCAGCGGGACCACTGAAAACTTATTCCAGAGAGGAGCACAATCACAGCTCATCAACTTCTCTGCTAGAAATGAGAAAGCAGTAGGGAGAAAAGATGGCGGAGTGGCAGCATTGGGAAGCCCTGCCTTAAGAGCAAAACATAAACTGATGTGAAACCCAGAGCATTTGCGCCCCCTCCCCTTCCACCGCTTAGCAACGATGTGGATCACACTCTGGATGGCCTCTCCGCCTGTGTGACTAATGAAGGTCGCGTTGTGTACAACAAACAGGTTGCAGGTGACCAGCATCTGTAACCTGGACATCTACTTCTCTTTTGACCAGAAGAACTGCACCCTCACTTTTAGCTCTTTCCTCTACACAGGTGAGTTGCAGTGGTGGTTCTGGCACGGGGTAAACTGAGATCAACTGTGGGGCAACAAAAAAACACTCAGAAGCAAAGTCATTTTTTTAATTTTAATTTTAATTTTTTGCGGTACACGGGCCTCTCACTACCGTGGCCTCTCGCATTGCGGAGCACCGGCTCCGGACGCGCAGGCTCAGCGGCCATGGCTCACGGGCCCAGCCGCTCCGCGGCATGTGGGATCTTCCCGGACTGGGTCAAGAACCCGTGTCCCCTGCATCGGCAGGCGGACTCTCAACCACTGCACCACCAGGGAAGCCCACGGTCATTTTTTTTAATGCATAAAAAGGGACAGTGGAGTATTTGCTAATTGGGGGTGTGTGGATGGTGGGGTAGGGGAAGTTGAACTTAAGACAGAACAAGACTTCCTGAGAAAGCCCAGAATTGAAAGAAGGCAGTTGGGCAGCAAGGAAGTCACATTACAGGACTGTCTGAAAGAGGTAGCTAAAGCAGTTGTTGAATCACCTCTCTGAGCCCCACACAGAGTAGGTGCTGAGCAGATGTGTGCTGAGTGAGTGTCTCCCCTGCAGTGGAAAACACGTTGCTGGGCATGGACAAGGAAGTGTGGGACATAACAGACACCTCGCGTGACATTGGCCACACACAAGGGGAGTGGGAGCTCCTGGGCATCAACAAGGCCACCCTGAAGATACCTGTGGGCTTCAGCCTTTTTGACCAGATCATGTTCTATGTAAGGCCAGAGACTCTGGCATGGCTGTCCAACCCCCATATCTTTCTCATCGTACACTTCTAAATCTCAGAGCCTCTCACCTCTTGCCCTAAGACCAGAAAGTCCCTGGGCACCATAACCCTCATAGCGTTCCTCTCTCCCAAGTCCCCCAAAGAAGTCCCCCTCTCTGCACCTGCCAGCTCTGGCCTAGGTTTGCTTTGGTGGGTATGGGGGAGTCCTATTAGTCATATGAAAGCTGCTCCTCATCCAGCCCCAGAAAGAGCCCCTGCTGGAGTGAGGACATCAAGAAAGGAAGAGTCTGGAATCATCTCTTGGTTTCCCTTCAGTTCTAGCTTCACCTGGTTCTCTGCTCTCTCCTCCCCACCAGGTGGCCATCAGGCACAGGCCCAGCCTCTACGTCATAAGTCCCCTGATGCCCAGTAGCTTTCTGATCACCATCGATGCCCTCAGCTTCTTCCTGCCAGTAGAAAGCGAGAACCGCGCCCCATTCAAGATGACACTCCTGCTGGGCTACAACGTCTTCCTGCTCATGACGTTGAATGACTTACTCCCTGCCAGTGGCACCTCCCTCATCAGTATGGCCCCCACCCCACTGTTGAAAAATGAAAAAAGAAAAAAGAAAGAGGCAGGGTAGGCGGGTGAACTGGCTAGATCTGCTGAGGCAGCAGAGGGAGACAGTGGTCATCTTAGAAAGGGCTCAGTGTGTGAGACAGAAAAAAGGGGGGCTTGGTGGTTCCTCTGGACCTGACTCACTCAGGTGTGCTCCTTCCCGCCACCCAGGTGTCTACTTCGCCCTGTGTCTGTCACTGATGGTGGTCAGCCTGCTGAAGACCATCTTCATCACCTACCTGCTGCACCTGGCCACCACCCAGCCCCCACCCAGGCCTCGCTGCCTCCGTTCCCTGCTTCTACACTGCACCAGCCCAAGGAAATGCTGCCCTGCCGCTCTCTGGAAGGAGGATGTGGGCCTGGGCCTCACTCCCACCCACCTGTCTGGTAAGAGAAATCTGCGCTGCCCACACTCTCTGCACTGGGCCCAACTTCCCATTTCTCTAATCCTGTCTCCTTCCCACTTCACAGCTGCGTCTCTGCCCTCTCCACAGAACAGAAGGAGCCAGGGGAATTGGGAGGGAAGGAGCTGGGACCCAGAGAGGCAGAACTGAATGGTGGCTCAGGATGGACAAGGGCCCGGCTAGCTGACCTGTGGGTTCATTTCAGCCACATGATGGACACCCTGCTCTTCCGCATCTACCTGCTTTTCTTGGCCACCTCCATCATCCTCTGGAACACCTAGGAGTAGTGTTCTAACGGTGCAAGAACACCTGGTGTTCAGGTTTCCTTGGCTTCAACTAACCATCCCAGGCCCTGTTCCCCTGCTCCAGTTCACATACAACAGTCCCAGAAATGTGCCCGTGATCCCTGCTCCAGCCTTCCCAGGGCTTAAACAGAACTACTGCCGACTCTCTCAGAACTGACATTATATTTCCAAAACACAGTGAATTCAGAATATAGATGTTTATGTTAGAAATATCATTTTTACTGGAAAAGGAAGGCTTTATAATAAAGGCTACAAATATTTACCAAAAAGTAATTCATGTTGCTGGAATAGAGGACAGGGATTAAACCTCTTGAAAAATAGGCTGAAATATTTATTTATTGTTTTAATAAATATTTATTGAGCATCTACTACCTGCTAGGCACTGTTCTGAATTGTGAAGATACAGCAGTGAACTAAACTGGCAAAAATCTCTATCCACACGGAGCTTACCTTGGGGGTGGGTGGAGACTGACAGTAAAAAAGATAAGTGAGAGAAACATAGAGTATGTGCTAAGTACCAAGGAGAAAAAGCAAATCAGGGAAGGCAGAATGGGAAATGTGCGGAGGGGCTGAAAGTTTAGGAGGGTGGCCAAGTTAGACCTCATGATAACTTCCTGCCGGGCTGGGTCCTGTGCATTGTTCCACAATAATGCCAGCTGGAGACTGCTGTAACCCAGTCTTTTATGAGAGGCTCAGAGGTTATGTAACTTGCCCAAAGTCATGCAGTTCTTGCTATTTTTAGTTCATTTTTTCAGGGATAGATTTCGGGTCTGTGCTTAATGAATGTTTATTGAGCCCAGGTGAGGGGATAAACAAATGTCCTTGGGTAACCCTGTGGGAGACTTGAGGAATCAAATACAATGTCTGTCCTCAAAGAGCTTGTGGCACAGCTGGAGAACTAAAATACATATGTAAATAATTTCAATGAAATGTAGAACATGTTTTTAAAGCTTTGTTGATCACCATTAAAGAGAAACTGCAGGAATTCCCTGGTGGTCCAGTGGTTAGGACTTGGTGCTCTCACTGCCGGGGCCCTAGGTTCAACCCCTGGTCGGGGAACTAAGATCCTACAAGAGCGCCACATGGCCAAAAAAAAGAGAGAGAGACAGAAACTGTTATAAGAGTTCAAAGGAGAAAGGATTCCTCTAGCTGGAGCAATGGTTCTCAATCCTGGCTGCACGTTAGAATCATCTGAGGAGATTTTCAAATAATCCTAATACCCAGGCTTTACCCCAGACCAATTAAATCAGAACCTTTGGCATGGGCCACGGCTTTGGTGCATTTGAAAGCTCCCCATGAGATTTTAATGTGCAGCCAGAGTTGAAACTACTGGGCTAGAGGTTAGGAGAGCTTCATGTGGAGAAGGCAGTGAACAAAATGTATGAACAGATGGAGGGACATGAGGCCTGAGAGGACTCACTGGTCACAATACACCTATGGGGTTACATATAGGTAAAATCATAGCAAATGGGCCTCATGGGATCCAGGGGTTTGTGCAGCAATAGTTAAATAGTGGGATCCAAGCGGAATCCCAACACACTCATTCTCGTGGTACTCAGGGGACTCAAAGTGTCCAGAACAAACTCATAAAACCATCTGCCAGAAATAGCCCCCAGTAGAATGCAAATGGTGCACACTTTAGCAAACAGCTTGGCAGTTCCTCAAAGTGTTGAACACAGAATTACTATATGATCTAGCAACTCCATTCCTAGATATATACCCAGGAGAAATGAAAACATATGTTCACACAAAAACTTGTATTCAAATGTTCATAGTGACATTGTTTATAATAGCCAAAAAGTGGAAACAACCCAAATGTCTATCAACTGATGAATGAATACATAAGATGTTACATATATATACAATGGGATATTATTTGACCATAAAAAGAAATGAAGCACATGATATAGGCCACAACATAGATGAACATTAAAAACATGCTAAGTAAAAGAAAAACCAGTCACAAAAGACCACATATTATGGGGCTTCCCTGGTGGCGCAGTGGTTGAGAGTCCGCCTGCCGATGCAGGGGATACGGGTTTGTGCCCCGGTCCGGGAAGATCCCACATGCCGCGGAGCGGCTGGGCCCGTGAGCCATGGCCGCTGAGCCTGCGCGTCCGGAGCCTGTGCTCCGCAACGGGAGAGGCCACAACAGTGAGAGGCCCGCGTACCGCAAAAAAAAAAAAAAAAGACCACATATTATATAATCCCATTTATATGAAATGACCAGAATATGCTAATTTATAGAAGCAGAAAGTAAATTAGTGGTTGCCTAGGACTTAGTGGGGAACACGGTAGGTGAAAGAGGAATGGCTGCTAATGAGTACAGGATTTCTTTGGGGGATGATTTTTAAAAATGTTCTAAAATTAGACTGGTGATGATTGCATAACTCTGCAAATATACTAAAAACCATTGAATTGTGTGCTTCAAATGGGTGAATTTTATGGTATGTAAATTATATCTCAATAAAGGAATTAAACAACAACAGAAAATAAATAACCCCTCACAAAATTCTCTCTGTTCACCACTTCCGGCTTATTCTCTCATTCCACTGCTCCCCACTGTCACCTCCCAGACTCTCTGATTCCCGGATCCATATACTCAACTTTCATCAGTGTCTGCCCTGGCCCTCCTCTACCTTCGGATGAATCACCAGGGCTCAAGGACCTCAGCTCCCCACCCATCAGCTCTACATGCTTCCTTGACGTTGACATCACTCACAGCTTCAGCTCACACACAGCCTCCACCATTTCTAATTATATGAAACCCTCACAGCCAGACCAGCTCAGTGCTCCTTGATAGGAGATGGGGATTCAGACAATACACCTAAGATGAGTTTCCAGAGCTTTGGACTACTTCTCATGGGGATGGAGGAGGTTGGGGGATGCAATGAAGAACAGCAGTCCTGCTTCAATTTCTGCAATTGAAGAAAAAAATACAGGGCTGGGGTAGCTGATAATCCCCACTGGTCAGCTGGCAGGTAGACCTCCTGTACATGCAACATGCCATCAGGCTTAAATGAGAGCTTCTGCCTCCATGGACCTTCCAGTCATCTGGTCCCCAGAACAGCAACATGGAATGAATGAATGAGTAAAGCACTCATTCATTGTTTAGCCAATCTTCACTTAGTGCTTACTTATGTTCTAGACACTTTTTTAAGTGCTGGGGATATGGCAATGAACAAGACAGACAGGAGGAGACTGAGGAGGAGACAGGAGGAGACTGATGATTTGATACAATGATAACTGTTCTAAAATAAATAAACAGGGTAATAGGACAGAGAATGACACACAGGTTAACAGTATATTCCAGGAAGGCCTCCCTGAGAAAATGACATTTGTGGCGGCTGAGAAATGAATGATAAGATCATGATGAGATGTGTCCTGGGATATCATCCTGATGTATTTATTCATCAGAAGAGGTCAGGATGAAGCCTAATAGACAGGCTCTACATTTATGGAAGCAGGTCAAGGTAGCCAGGATCTCTGAATGAGCAAGGTGAGAAATTGGAGGAGGAGTCCCATGTTGGTTATTTTGTTGCTATTGTGTAATGTTTGAGGATTGTGAGGGTAAGCATTTATAATCCCATCAAAGAAATTAGAAAAGTATCTTTCAAATGGTTTTGATCATGGAATCTATTTTACTCACCCATGCATAATGCCTCACTCTAAAAAGAACCAGTGACAATACAGAATTGAAAAGGAACAAAATTAAAAGTTGCAGCAAACTTGTTGCTATAATTACATGTGAATTTGTTTACTATGTACTATATAAGAGAATATGAGTTTACCTGAGTCTTTTTAATCAGAAAACAATGCCCTATAAACTTTAAAATAGGCAATATTTTTATTATACTTGTCTTGATATTATAAGTTATTTAACTAGCTTACACTCTCTGAAAGTATATCACCAATGTAGTGTCACTACACAAGTAGATTTAAAATTTGTATACGTCCATTTTAACAATAAGATATAGATACCTGAACCAGAAAGCAAAACTACTTTTTTCTTAAAAGCAGAGCTACTTTTGACGCAAATATGCATTGCAATACCCTGAAGGGGGAAATCAAACAATTTACATGACACTGAATAGATGATGACGAAACAAAGCTACCAGTTCATTATCAAAAAGCAGTAATAGCAGCTCAACCACCTCAGGTCAATGCTGCTAATGCACTGATTAAAAAAAGCCCTGGAAACTGAGAGAATTCCAACATGGGGGTGTCTGCTTGTAGGCAGGAGACTTTTAACTTTGCCAGAGAATACAGGATCTTAGTAGAATGAATCAATAGTTGAATCCCGATGACACTTGAGTAGTGTGCAAATTTTAGTTTACAAATGTCTCATTTTAGCAATCCTGAATTAGCAGGTCCTTAGTGATACATAAAGCTGAAAGAAAGACCTGAAGAAAGGACGTGGATTTGTCAGCCCTTCAGGAGTCCCTCACCACCCTCTAGTGGGGACACTACTCAGACCCCTCTGAGATCATTAGTGGACCTAGGATATGTCAGAAGAACATACTAAGCACAGATGCCCACATTACCCATATTTTCCTGACTAGAATTTGGACACATTGTCAGATTTTTTTTTCTGATTTGTAAAATCATTTATATGAACAGCCTTATAAATCCTTTCTTACATGAAAAGAAATATAAAAGTTGCAAAGAAAACAAAGAGCAGGTATCAACTAACATGCACCTGTGCTTTTCATCACTGACCTATTGTTGAGGTTGATGATTTGATGAACTATTATTCCATTTGTCCTTGTTGAGAAAGAACTCTGCCTGTTTGAGTATTAATGGGTCTACAGTAACATAAAGACATGGTGGCTTCTGCAGTTTTCTATGTCTAAACCAAGGCCTTTTCTTGGTTTAAACATAGAAAGTTGTTTTAATAATAATAGCTATCATTTACTGAGTACAGTTGACCCTTAAACAACATGGGTTCGAACTGAGCAGGTCCACTTTTACACAGATTCTTTTCAATAGTAAATTCTGCAGTACTACACAATACGAGGTTGGTTGAATCTGGGGTTGGTTGACTCTGCAGATGCAGAATCACAGATATGGAGGAACCATGGATATGGAGGGTCCACTCTAAGTTACAAGTAGATTTTCAAGTGCTCAGAGGGTGGGTGCCCCTAATTCCTGTGTTGTTCAAAGGTCAACTGTACTTTCTATATGCCAAGCCCATTATAGTCTTTATCTCATTTGATCCTCACAACAATTCTATGAGGCAGATATCAGCATTAGACATCTAGGTAGAAAGAGAATAAGATCCTTCCCCAGGATCATATAGCAAGTAAGTGGTAGAACCATTTTTAATCCAATTTTGTCTAACTCTTAATCCTATGTTTTAACACATCCAGGTCATGGCCAAGGAATGAAGAAATAATAATTCTTGAAAATGAAAAACTAAGTATTAGACTCTGTATCCAGAATGATCCCCACCAAAAGATTTATCCCATTTCGCTCTGATAACCCTTAACCTCAGGGTGTCAGTCTTCACTGTGGCCAACATCAGCCTTTGGACTTTCCCAAGTTCTCATGATTTCCTTGCCTCTCACTGGAACCCTCCGAAACTGGCTTGTTCACACACACAAATGAATGTGTGTATAACTGATGAAATCTGAATAAACTCTAGGGATTATACTGTTTAAAGACAATTTTCAGAAAAAAGGCAAAATCATGACTCTTGTACAAATATAAAAAGGAATACGTATTAAAGAACTGACTGGGTGATGTCAGCAACATGGCAGAGTCAAAGCTCCCTTTGCCTCTCCCATTCAATCTACAATGAGTAAGACATCCAAAATTCAACAAAGGTGCCTCTGCCCAACACACCAGGACACCAGAGAATTCCAAATACCTGTACATCTAAAGGTGGTGGAGTGGAACACATACAAGAGGCAGAACTGAGGAAACAGCAGAGTCAGTGGCTGCAATCCTGGCCGTCCGGCCACGGCAGTTGAGTCCACAGCCCCAGAGAACTTGGTAGCAGCAGGGGAGGCAACACACAACTCCAGCAGCCCTGGCAGCCACAGGTAACTGGGCGGCAGCAGCAGTGGGTCCTGGGACCCTGTCCCTCCAGCTACTGAGGCACCCATGCTCCTGGTCCTTGCCCCCAGACTCGCAGTGGCAGAGCCCGTGAACCTTAAAACACCAGCCAGGACAGAGGTGCCTGAGTGATCTGGGCTCCCCGCTCTCCCTAGGCCTCCCCTGACAGGGCAGATCCTGTGACTCAGGGGAAACTAGTGGCAAGGGAAGAGCCCATCATCCCAGTGCACCAGGAAGCAACGACAGCAGCACTGGCAGAAGCAAAGCAGCAACGAACCCAGAGGCATAAGAAGCTATAATGAAGGCACAGACCCACACCTATTACAGAGATGGTGGAAAGCATTGACTCCTAAATAAAACTGAAGGCAGCTCAGGTAAGAGAAACCAAAAACTTGTACTATAGCACCACCTACTAGAAAAAGAGAAGGGCCTCTAACTTCTAACCTGTCACTACTTCAAAGGCACAGGCAGAGGAATAGTTCATCAAGTACTATGAAAAGCCACAGTTCACATTATACCACCAAAAGAAAATGACAATTCTCCAGAAATTAAACTTAAAATCACAGAATACTAATCTAACTGATAGAGAATTCAAAATAGCTGTCATGAAGAAACTCAATGAGCTACAAGAAAACTCAGAAAGGTAGTTTAATGAGCTCAGGAATAAAATTAACAAACAGAAGGAATACTTTACCAAAGAGACTGAAACTCTAAAAAAGAACCAAACAGAAATGCTGGAGGTAAAGAACTCAATAAACAAGATGAGGATGCATAAGAAAGCAATGGAAATAGAGCAGACCATATGAAAGAGATAATTATTGAGCTCAAAGATAGAAACCTAGAAATGAAAAAAGTGGAAGAGGAAAGAGAAATAAGATATTTTTAAAATGAGGGGAATTCTACAAGAGCAATCTGACTCTTTTAGGAAGGGCAACATTAGGGTAATGAGTATCCCAGAAGGAGAAGAGACAGAAAAGGGAGCAGAGAGTTTATTTAAAGAAATAATAGCTGAGAATCTGCCAAACCTAGGGAAAGAACTGGACATACAAGTCCATGAAGCTAAGAGAACACCTAATTACCTCAATGCCAAGAGACCTTCTCCAAGACACATTGTATTTAAATTGTCAGATGTCAATGACAAAGAATGTTTTTTAAAGACAGCCAGGGAAAAAAGAATGGTAACCTACAAAGGAACCCCCATTAGTCTATCAGCATATTTGTCAGCAAAAACTCCACAGGCCAAGAGGGAGTGGAAAGACATTTTTTTAATTCTGAAGGATAAAAACTGTCACCCAAGAACACTCTGTCCAGAAAAGTTATCATTCAGATATGAAGGAGAAATAAATACCTTCCCAGACAAACAAAAGCTGAGGGAATTCATAAACATTAGACCTGCCTTACAAAAAATTTTGAAAGGAGCTCTTCTACCAGAAACAAAAACGCAAAAGAACAAAAAAGAACACAGAACAGAGTTCTGAGCAAGGTGATAAACAGAATTAGAAAATTGCAAATCTTTATCAGAATAGGTTTGCAAGCACTTTTTATAGGATAAAGGTTAAAGGGGGGAAAGCATAAAAATAACTCTAGCTATTTCAATTTGGTAACAAACTCACAACATAAAAAGAGATAGTTTGAGGAAAAAAAGAAAACATAAAAGTGGGAGAGGAAAAGGATGCAACCTGTATAGGCAAGTGAAGATAAGATGCTATCAGCAGAAAAAGGACGATTTTATCTATGAGACATTTTATACAAACCTCAAGGTAACCACAAAACATAATATAGAGCAGAGACACAAAACATAAAAAAGAGGAAACTGAGAAAACCACCAAACCAAAATGGCAGACAGAAATACAAGGAAAAAAGAAACAACGGAGAAACAGAGCAACCAGAAAACAAAAGAGAGAATGGCATTACTAAGGCCTCATCTATCAATAATCCCCCTAGGCGTAAATGGATTGAATTCACCAATCAAAAGACACAGAGTGGGACTTCCCTGGTGGTACAGTGGTTAAGAATCCGCCTGCCAATGCAGGGGACATGGGTTCGAGCCCTAGTCCGGGAAGTTCCCACATGCCACAGAGCAGCTAAGCCCGTGCACCACAACTACTGAGCCTGCTCTCTAGGACCCGTGAGCCACAACTACTGAGCCTGCGTGCCACACCCACTGAAGCCCGTGCACCTAGAGCCCATGCTCTGCAACAAGAGAAGCCACCGCAATGAGAAGCCTGTGCACCGCAACGAAGAGTAGCCCTCGCTCACCGCAACTAGAGAAAGTCCGCGCACAGCAACGAAGACCCAACACAGCCAAAAATTAATTAATTAATTTTAAAAAAAATTCAGAGTGGCTAGATGGATTAAAAAACAAGACCCAACTATATGCTGCATCCAGGAGACTCACCTCAGCACTAAAGACGAATATAGGCTAAAAGCGAAGAGATGGAAGATGATACTCCAAGCAAATGGCAGCCAAAAGAAAATGAGTGTAGCCATACTCATATCAGAGAAAATAGATTTCAAGCCAAAAAGGTAACAAAAGACAAAAATGGACAATATATAATGATAAAGGGGACAATTCATCAAGAAGACATACAGTGATTAATATATATGCACCTAACATGGGAACATAGAAGTATATAAAACAATTATTAACAGACCTAAAGGAAGAAACTGACAACAACACAATAACAGTAGAGGATTTTAACACCCCACTGACATCAATGGATAGGTCATCGAGACAGAAAGTCAACAAGGAAATAATGACCTTAAGTGAAACATTAGACCAAATGGATTTAATAAGATTTGTATAGAATTCCATCCAAATACAACAGAATACACATTCTTCTCAAGTACACATGGAACTTTCTCAAGGACAGACCATATGTTGAGACACAAAACAAGTCTCAATAAATTTAAGAAGACTGAAATCATATCAAGCATATTTTCCAATCACAATGGTATGAAACTAGAAATCAACCACAGGATTTTTAAATTTATTTATTATTTATTTATTTATTTTTGGCTGTGTTGGGTCTTCGTTACTGCGGGTGGGCTTTCTCTAGTTGCGGAGAGTGAGGGTTACTCTTCGTTGTGGTGCATGGGCTTCTCATCACGGTGACTTCTCTTGTTGCAGAGCACGAGCTCTAGGCACGCGAGCTTCAGTAGCTGTGGCATGTGGGCTCAGTAGTTGTGGCTCTCGGGCTCTAGAGCGCAGGCTCAGTAGTTGTGGCGCATGGGCTTAGTTGCTCCACAGCATATGGGATCTTCCCGGACCAGGGCTCAAACCCATGTCCCCTGCATTGGCAGGCAGATTCTTTTTTTTTTTTTTTCGATACACGGGCCTCTCACTGTTGTGGCCGCTCCCATTGCGGAGCGCAGGCTCCGGACACGCAGGCTCAGCGGCCATGGCTCACAGGCCCAGCCGCTCCGCGGCATGTGGGATCCTCCTGGACCAGGGCATGAACCCGTGTCCCCTGCATCGGCAGGGCAGATGGATTCTTAACTACTGCACCATCAGGAATTTTTTGGAAAAAATCCCAAATACATGGAGACTGAAAAACCTGATACTGAACAACTATGGGTCAATGAAGAAATCAAAGGAGAAATAAAAAATTACCAGAAGACCGATGAAAATGAAAATTTGACACATCAAAATCTATGGGATACAGGGGACTTCCTTGGTGGCACAGTGGTTAAGAATCTTCCTGCCAATGCAGGGGACACAGGTTTGAACCCTGGTCTGGGAAGATCCCACATGCTGCGGAGCAACTAAGCCCGTGCGCCACAACTACTGAGCCTGCGCTCTAGAGCCCATGAGCCACAACTACTGAGCCCACAGGCTGCAACTACTGAAGCCCGCCCACCTAGAGCACATGCTCTGCAACAAGAGCCACTGCAATGAGAAGCCCGCGCACCGCAATGCAGAGTAGCCCCGTTCGCTGCAACTAGAGAAAGCCTGCATGCAGCAACGAAGACCCAACACAGCCAAAAATTAATTAATTAATTAATTGATTTTTTAAAAATCTATGGGATACAGCAAAAGCAGTACTAAGAGGGAAGTTTATAGCAATACAAGCCTATCTCAAGAAACAAGAAAACTCTCAAATAAGCAATCTAATCTTACACCTAAAGGAACAAGAAAAAGAAGAACAAATGAAGCCCAAAGTCAGTGGAATGAAGAAAATAATAAAGATCAGAGCAGAAATAAATGAAATAGAGATTTAAAAGACAACAGAAAAGACCAATGAAACTAAGAGCTGGTTCTTTGAAAAGATAAACACAATTGACAAACCTTTTGCTAAGACTCACTAAGAGAAAAAGAGAGACGGTTCTGATAAATAAAATCATAAATGAAAGAAGAGAAATAACAGATACCACAGAAATACAAAGGATTATAAGAGAATATTATGAATAGCTATATGACAACAAACTGGACAACCTAGAAGAAACAGACAAATTCTTAGAATTGTACAACCTTCCAAGACTGAATCATGAAGAAATGGAAAATCTGAAGAGACTGATCACAAGTACAGAGATTGAAACAGTAATCAAAAAGCTCTCAAAAACCAAAAAACCAGGACCAGACAGCTTCACAGCTGTCTGGGATAGGTATTAAATTAAAAGATTAAATTAAATTAAAAGATTTAATACCTATCCTTTTCAAACTCTTCCAAAAAAATTTAAGAGGAGGGAATGCTTCCTAAGTCCTTTTACAAGGCTAACGTCACCCTGATACCAAAACCAGACAAAGACAACACAAAAAGAGAAAATTATAGGCCAATGTATCTTATGAACATAGGTGCAAAAATCTTCAACAACATATTTGCAAACCAAATACGACAATATATTAAAAGGATCACACACCATGATCAAGTTGGATTTATTCCAGGGATGTAAGGATGGTTTAACATCCACAAAGTGATCAACGTGATACACCACATTAATAAAAGGAAGGATAAAAGCCATATGATCATCTCAATAAATGCAGGAAAAGCATTTGGCAAGATTAAACACCCATTTATGCTTAAAAACTCTCAATAAAATGCATATAGAAGGAATGTACCTCAACATAATAAAGCCCATATATTACAAACTCACAGCTGATATCAAACTCAATGGTGAAAAATTGAAAGCTATCCCTCTAACATCAGGAACAAGGCAAGGTTGCCCACTCTTGCCACTCATTCAACATAGTATTGGAAGTCTTAGCCAGAGCAATTAGGCAAGAAAAAGAAATAAAAGGTATCATAATTGGAAAGGAAGAAGTAAAACTGTCACTATTTTCAGATGACATGATTTTATATACAAAAAACCCTAAAGACTCCATCAAAAACACTATTAGAAATAATAAACAAATACAGTAAAGTTGCAGGATACAAAACCAATATACGAAAATCTATTGACTTTCTATACACTAACAATGAGCTAGTAGAAAGAGAAATTAAGAAAACAATCTCATTTACAATTGCAACAAAAAGAATAAAATACCTAGGAATAAGTTTAACCAGAGATGAAAGACCTAAACACTGAACTATAAGGTATTGTGTTGAAAGAAATGAAAGGAGACACAAAGAAATGGAAAGATATTCCATGCTCATGGATTGGAAAAACTAACAGTGTCAAAATGTTCATATTACCTAAAGCAATCTACAGATTCAATGCAATCTCTATCAAAATCCCAAGGACATTTTTCACAGAAATAAAATAAAAATTTCTAAAATTTTTATGGAGCTACAAAAGACCCCAAATAGGCAAACTAATCCTGAAAAAAAAGAACAATGCTGGAGATATCACACTCCTTGATTTCAGACTATATTACAAAATATAGTAATGGTATTGGCAAAACAGCATGGTATTGGCAAAAAAAAAAAAAAAGATACGTAGATCAATGGAACAGAATTGAGAGCCCAGAAATAAACCCACACATATGTGGACAATTAATTTGCAACAAAGGAACAAAGAACATACAATTGATAAAGGATAGTCTCTTCAATAACTGGTGCTGGGAAAATTAGACAGTCACATGCAAAAAAAAAGTGAAACTAGACCACTATCTCACACTATACCCAAAAAATAACTCAAAATACATTAAACACTTGAATGAAAGACCTGAAACCATAAAACTCCTAGAAGAAAACCTAGCCACTAAGCGCTTTGACATCAGTGTTAGCAATATCTTTCTAGATATGTCTCCTCAGGCAAGGAGAAAAAAAGCAAAAAGTAAACAAATGGGACTACATCAAATTAGAAAGCTTCTGCACAGCAAAGGAAACCATCAATAAAACGAAAGACAACCTACTGAATGGGAGAAGATATTTGCAAATGATATATCCAATAAGGACTCATACAACTCAACACAAAAAACCAAACAGCCCAATTTAAAAATGGGCAGAGGAGCTAAATAGACACTTTTTCAAAGAAGGCATATGGATGACCAACAGGCATATGAAAAGATGTTCAACATCACTAATTATTAGGGAACTGCAAATCAAAAACACAATGAGATATCACCTCATGCCTGCTCGACTGGCTCTTATCAAAAAGACAAGAAACAACACGTGTTGGAGAGGATGTGGAGAAGAAAACCTTATACACTGTTGGTGGGAATGTAACTTTGTGTGGCTACTATGGAAGACAGCATGGAGATTTCTCAAAAAATTAATAATAGAACTACAATATGATCCAGCTATCCCACTTCTGGGTATGTATCCAAGGAATACAAAAATAACAATTTGAAAAGATATATGCTCCTCTATGTTTATCACAGCATTATTTACAATAGCCAAGATATGGAAGCAACCTAAGTGTCCATCAACAGATGAATGGATAAAGAAGATGTGGTATATACATATGTCATATACATATAATATGTATACATATATATATAATGGAGTATTGCTCAGCCATTAAAAAAGATGAAATCTTGCCATTTGTGACAATATGGAGAGACTCTGAGGGTACTATGCTAAGTGAAATAAGTCAGACAGAGAAAGACAGATATGGGATGATTTCACTCATATTTGGAATATAAAAAACTAATAACCAAAATAAATGAAGAAAACAAACAAAAACAAACATGTAGATATAGAGAACAGAGTAGTGGTTACCAGGGGGGAAGGTGTGGGGGGGGAAAGAGAGGGCAAAATGGGTAAAGGGGATCAACTTTACAGTGACAGATGGAAGCTAAACTTTTGGTGGTGAGCACAATGTAGAGTATACAGAATTAGAAATATAATGTTGTATACATGAAACATGTTATAAATCAGTTACCTCAATAAAAATAAATAAATAAAAATAAATTTAAAAAAAGAATTAATTGAATTCATAAGATATGAGAGAACCAGGCAGATGTTATAACTGGTTCAAAAGTCAAGAAGCACAAATCTATACGGAGAAAAGATACTGAATTGCAAATAAGGGCAATTTTTCAACAAGAGGGAGAAAGAAGTCCACTGGAACTCTGTAGGAAGAGATTGAGTTTGCATTTTGACAATATTGAACTTTACCTGAGCCCTGTGCTCCCAGAAAACAACAATGGTTAAGAAGCCCACCTCCCACTCTTTTGCTTTCTGAAATCCCCTTTTGTGTTCCGGGAAATGACTGACTGCAAAGAACCACTCTTCCCCCAGGACTTAGATAAGATGCACTGTCCACTCTCTCTCACCTCTCCTTTGTTTACCTGTAACAAGGCCAGTCACGAACTTTTCCCCTTTGGTCCAGACCCCAACAACAAGGCCAGGCACACAGTCTCCAACTACCAGCTCTTTGTCACATAGATGATTAACTGAGATTAGCACTGTTTATCCCCTGAAACTAGCTAGACACAGAGGTAAACATTTCCTGCTCAACTGACTGAGACTTTCCCTGATTACGAAACAATCTCAACTGTAAATCATTCCACGTATAATTTGTCTGCTTCTCTCTATAAAAAAGTCTAAGTAAAACCACCCTGCCGAGGATCTGGGTGATCTCCCTATTGCAATAGCCTGAATAAAGTCAACCTTCTTAATCGTTTGATTTTGTCTTTAACAATATTCCTCAGTTACCTGCAATTTTAAAACAGCTGCAAAATAATTCAAAGGCAATGAACAGGGCTAGAATCAGACAGCTGAGAACACTTACTCAAGACAATGCATAGTTTCGCATTGAAGTACAATTTTTTTTCTATAATCTCCTCCCTTTTAATCAAAAATAATCTCAGTGGAAGATTATTCTTGATCACAAAATAAGGCTGGTCTCATAACATTTGTCTTCACTGTTGACACTGGTGCAAAAAGAGTGATAATCTGCTATTTAGGCGTTCTTAAGTTTGCTTAAGTTTGCTTTGCTGTAGGTTTTCAAAAAATCTCAAATTTGACTTTTAAAAGCCTCTTGAGGCTAGGCAGCTGCACCAAGAACTCACCACAAGTTTTCACCTGTAGTACCCATTGGGTGAATTCCTCTGTTCTTGAAGACCTAAGATTCCTGTGTCTGGCAGAAGGTGGCCTTACCTACCTAGAAGCTGGTAACCCTGTAAGCCAGGTAGCAACCAGTTTTCCTAGAAGGGTTTGTAAGCACTGGCTCCATAAAGTCAACCTTAGTTCCTTAGAAGTGTCTGACCACACTTGATTGAATGAGCATCATTCTCAAACATAACATTCCAGGCATAGCCTTGGTTGTATAATCAATATTTCCAATTATGTCTTGGTAAAAAGGAAACAGATTCTTACTAAATCTATGCCAGTAACCATATTGTTATGAAAATATGATCATTATATGTCATGAAATTAAGAATATTCAACAAGAGTTTCCAAATTCTGAAGGGGTCAGGCAAGGAGAAAGGTATCATTTACAAATATTTCATTTCAGTTTACAAAAGCAGAGTCAAAAAAAACAGTTATAATTACTAAATTATGAGATATAGCTAGCTTAACAGGAGAGGAAAAGGTCTTCCTCAAATATCCAGAAAATAGAACATTACAAAAAATAACAATAGTTCAAACAAAAACTGTAATCATCCTTCATGAGTTCATTCAGTCTTATGTAATGAATTCTTGTTTCACTATATCTCAGGCTAGCAGTCTCATGAACCCATGGGCCTCTGGACTACAGTTCTAGAAATCCTGCTCAGTCTACTACATGGCCTCAAAGTTGTTTAAGTGGTACCATCAGAAACCTGTACCCCAAAGTATATGGCATAGTCCTTTTCCACAGGACACTGAGACATTCCTTTGTTGAAGACAAAGTACTCTGACCTGCAGTAGATCATCAAGCTTTCAGGGAAGCATCATATAAAACACTGTCTGCAGATGACTTTAAATGGCTGTAGTTAGCTTTTTAGCTTATTACTAATAATTTTCAAAAGTGAAAGGTCTGATAAGAATGCATTACTGGGCTTCCCTGGTGGCGCAGTGGTTAAGTGCCAAAGCAGGGGACACGGGTTCAAGCCCTGGTCTGGAAAGATCCCACATGCCGCGGAGCAACTAAGCCCGCGCGCCACAACTACTGAGCCTGCGCTCTAGAGCCCGGGAGCCACAGCTACTGAGCCCGTGTGCCGCAACTATTGAAGCCCAAGCACCTAGAGCCCGTGCTCTGAAACAAGAGAAGCCACTGCAATGAGAAGCCCGTGCACCGCAACAAAGAGTAGCCCCTGCTCGCCCCAACTAGAGAAAGCCCGGGTGCAGCAACGAAGACCCAATGCAGCCAAAAATAAAAATAAAATAAATTTATATATATAAAAAAAAGAATGCATTACTGTACAAGAATTACACAGATGACAAGGAAATTTAGTTGTTTTGTGGCATGCAAAACAAGATAAAGTCAATCCAAAAAGAAGTTTTAGACAAAATAATTATAAGCATAACAATTAATTCTATTTTCAAAGACAGTATACATTACATCTAATTTATAAAAAGAGACAAATATAAGCTTTACAAATAAAAAATATTAAGACACAACATATAATAATCCTGACTTTATATACCATGAATATACAAGCTTACTGTAAGAAAATATCAAGAAAATATCAAGAATATCAAGTAAAGATTCACTAAGTCTTGGACTTCCCTGGTGGTGCAGTGGTTAAGAATCCACCTGCCAATGCAGGGGACACGGGTTCAAACTCTGGTCCGGGAAGATCCCACATGCTGCGGAGCAACTAAGACCATGTGCCACAACTACTGAGCCTGCGCTCTAGAGCCCACGAGCCGCAACTACTGAGCCCATGTGCCACAACTACTGAAGCCTGTGCGCCTAGAGCCCGTGCTCTGCAACAAAGAGAAGCCACCTCAATGAGAAGTACGTGCACCACAACGAAGAGTAGCCCCTGCGTGCCGCAACTAGAGAAAGCCCGTGCGCAGCAACGAAGATCTAACACAGCCAAAACTAACAAATAAATTTATTTAAAAGAAAAAAAGATTCACTAAGTCTTAACTCCCAGATATCCGTATATTAATTAAATTATATAGATCGGTTATATGAATCCCCAGCTGAAGCCAAGAAGATGCTAGATTCAAATTAAAGAAGTAAAAATGTGACCATGTAAACATTAAAAAGAAATAATAACTGACCAAAGGCTACAACCACACCACCACGAGATCTGCTGCCCTCTCCTGGAGGTTGATACCCCATGATTCAACTCTGGCTCCAAGGAAAGAGAGGATGCGTGCAGAACCTCCAGACTTACTTAGCTTTTTCTTCCTTCCTTCCTATGTTTCTTTTTTCCTATAAAAAAAATGATTTAGAATTCACATCAAGTTGCAAAAATAGTACAAAGAGCTCTTGTGCACACTTTACCCAGATTCCCCAACGGTAAATATTTCTAAATCATTGAGAATAAGTTGCAGAATTGATGACCCATTAACCCTGAATACTTCAGGGTGTATTTCATAAAAACAAGGGCACTCTGGGAATTCCTTGGCGGTCTAGTGGTTAGGACTCGGCGCTTTCACTGCCGGGGCCCGGGTTCAATCTTTGGTCGGGGAACTACTAAGATCCCACAAGCCACGCAGCGCAGGTAAAAACAAAACCAAAAACCTAGGACACTCTCCTATATAACCACAGTACAACCATCAAAATGAGACAATTAACATCAGTCCAATATTACTATCTAATCTATAAGCTCTATTCAAATTTTGCCTCTTGGCCCAATAATGTCTCTTACCAGTACAGGATCCATTTAGCTGTTATACCTCTTCAGTCTCCTTCAGTTAGGAATAGTTCCTCAAGCTCCTTGTCTTTCTTGAAGAGTACAGGCTATTTATTTGTAAAATGCCCCTCAATTTGGATTTGTCTAATATTTACTCATAGTTTATGCATTTTTTGCAGGAATACCCCAGAAGTGATGCTGGGTTCTTCTCAGCATATCATAGGAAGTGCAAAATGTCAATTTGTCCCTTTACTGGTGATATTAACTGTTATCACTTGTTAAAATGATGTCTGCCAGGTTTCTCCACTGTAAAGATAATTGGTAAGTATGCCATACTTACTACTTAATAAGTAACTTGTAAGTGTTTTGTGGAGAGAAACTTTAGACTATGTAATTATCCCATTTCTCATCATGAATTATTTCTCAATATGATTTACTTGTTATGAATTACTTATTCTATGATCTTTTCAAAATTGTGATTTTCTAATTCTATCATTTCTTCTACACTCATTCATTGGCATTCTAATGTAAAGTAGAGCTTTCCCTCTTCTTTTTTTTTCCATTAATATTTTCATATTTATTACAAGTTGAAATGATATTTTCGGCATCTTGTTCAAATTAATTTCACTTGTTTCTTTTTACTTTAAAAAATTATGGGGCTTCCCTGGTGGCGCAGTGGTTGAAAGTTCACCTGACAATGCAGGGGACACGGGTTCGTGCCCCAGTCCGGGAAGATCCCACATGCTGCGGAGCGGCTGGGCCCGTGAGCCATGGCCGCTGGGCCTGCGCATCCGGAGACTAAAATTATGGCTGCTAGAAAATTTAAGATTATATGTGTGGCTGGCTTAAATTTACTTTTAATAATTTTCTCCAAAATAACCTCTTAAAATTAGCATAGTTCACAAAGACTATTTTAAAGTTTACATTTTATTTCTATCAGACAGTGACAGTACAGCTAACGTAGATGCTTCTCTCCCCTGCATCTGTCTTCCCCCATAACTGGCTTTGTCACCTTTGATTTGCTCTCTGCCTTTATCCAATCCCCCTCCCATCTCTCAGCCTGAAAACCACCTCCTCCCTCCAAGAAACAGCATTTCTTTCTTCAAGGGGAGTTTTTTCCCTCTTGGTTCCTTCCCATGTTCTGGAGTACCTAGGAGTCTACCCAAATAAGCACAGATGTTCTTCTCTGTTCAGTATCACAGGTTGGAAGGATGGGCTCTAGTCATGCAAATTGGAGTTTTAGGTTCTTTGGGGTCTTGTTCATGTTCCTCATCAGAAAGGGCCTCAGGCTGGCACCAAGTCCAAGCTTGCTCCGCTCGCCGCACGACAGGCCAATGAATCGGAGACAGGTGCTGAGGCAAGGAATACAACTTTATTCGGAAAGCCAGCAGACCGAGAAGATGGCAGACTAGTGTCTCCGATAAACCATCTTATCTGGGTCTGCTTTCCCTCTTCTTTTACTCATTGATTGATTTACATCAGTATGGATTCATGAATCCCTGCTGTATTCAAAGAGTTACAATCTATTACTATGAATATTTATTTTGATGCTCAAGTTGCTTGGACTTAGTATAGACCAACAAAGAAGAAAGCAGTAGTTGGTGATACGGCAATGACAGGAACTGGGGGAAGTGACCATTTCATCTGTCAATGCCCTCTGCCAAAGAACACCAGGACTACACATAGAGTTAAACAAGTTGGCTTTACTATTCATTGCAACAAGGGAGGACACACACCATAGGTAACCGTGGGTGTCTCAGTAAGAGTGTATTAGAGAGAACCTGTTATAGGTTTGGGCTTCCATCGAGTGATTTGGGGAGAGCATAAAGAAGCAGGGATTTGTTCAAGATTGAATACTATCAGAAATCGGGGGTATGAGTGGATAAAGAAGTATAAGTCATTCATTTAGCAAGTGGAGGGCATGTTTGGTATTTCGTGGGGTTGCACAGTTATCTTGTTTTTGTGTGTGCTTAGACAGACGTATGAAATGGCCCTGTTTTGTCTCCTTCTATCATGTTCCCGGGGTAATCATGTCTGAGGTTGGTATTCCTCAGACTGTTTGAGATTGTTTACCTCCAACAGGAGAACAAAATGACCAGTTCTGGACATCAGGGCATTATTTCTTTCTCACAATGTAGCTTTCAGAACTTCAAAATCGCGATAAAACTGGGCAGAATCAAACATGGACAACGTACATTAGGGGAGAAGATTTCAAAACATTTGGAAAAAAGATAGGCCTCCGATCAGCATGTGCAGGCCCTGTAGGTCCTCTAAATTCTCTCGTCTCCATGGTGATGTCCCTTATCTCTTGGTCACTAGGCGCTCTGCTGGCCCCTGCTGTTTGAAGTCTGCCACTGGTGAATCCTTGGTCTGACTCTTAGCTCTGACAGAGCTTTCACTCACTGGCTTGTCCCACCCCAGCAATCGCACCTGCTGCAGACCCCTCTGAGCCTCACCCAGGGCCTCTGTCTGGCCTTGGCAGTCAACCCCACAGGCTCCACTGCAGGGCTGCTTCGTCCATCCCTGACTCCACGGCAGCTCTGTGGGCTCTCGTGCAGCCTTCATCCACCTTCCACACAGGGCACAGAAGAATTTCTGGTGCCCTTACATTTCCTGGGTACAGAGGGTGATGCAGGAGCGCTACCTCAGGCCCTCTCTCTGCCTAAGCATTCTGTACTCCAACAGTTTCCACATGTCCTTTTGGGCCACAAGGAATGGCAGTCCCTTTCCAGGATCCCAGAGGAGTGGTGGGACATAAGCCCCCTCTGCTTCTGTCTTGTCTCTCAACCTACCTAACACCCTCCCAATACACACACACACACACACACACACACACACACACACACTCAGATTTCAGCACAGAGAGTCAGAGAGAGAGAGACAGAGAGAGAGTGTGTGTGTCCGTGTGTGTGTATTGGGAGAGGGCTTCTCTCCCTCTTTCTCTTCTCTCCTTTGTCCTGTATTCAATAAGGCCAGACAGACAGGATTTAGTCCCCATCTACTGCAGCAGACATTCTGCGTAAGTCACATTCTTCTGGGAGTAGCATTTGCCCTCCCCTATGTCTATGATAGCAGAAGGGCTACAGAGGGAACTGATTTATGGGGCTGCAGGGAGACAGATATATGTGTGTTGGGAGGGAACAGTGAGGACTGAAAATTTCATAAGGACCGTTAATGTTTTTGGACATTTCTCCATTACACATGATAATTGTCTTGAAATATTTGAAAGGCATGATGCTGAAGACAGAAATAACTTATCCTTTATTCTCTATCAGGCAAAAATCACACCAGTGGTGTAAGTTACAAAAATGCAAATTTGGATTAAAAAAAAAACTTTTAAGTAAACAGATATTTTGTTCAAATATAAAATAGGATAATTTAAGAAGTAATGGGCAGTGTCACTGGAAGCGTTAATATTAAACCACATGAGGTTAGATGACCATTGATCAAAGATTCATAGGGAAAAACTACATTGGCTGAAAGATTGTAATAGATGACCTCAACATTACCGAAATATACAGATTCTCATTTTTTTTTCACAATGAGATTTTTATCATACATTTTCTGACATCATTAGCACCCAGACTGCAGACTGATATGTCTCTGAGCTGGCCATCTGTGATGAGAAAACAGTCATTTTGAATTGTTGCCTAGGCATTTTACAGTATGACAACCCTGCTTACACCCAGGGTCTGGACATTTAGATAAGGACCCAAGTTTAGGATTCCCACCATGCTTTTCCCCAGGCACCTTTAAGAATGACCACTCGGGGACTTCCCTGGTGGTCCAGTGGTTAAGAATCCGACTTCCAATGCAGGGGACGCAGGTTCGATCCCTGGTTGGGGAACTAAGATCCCACATGCTGCGGGGCAACTAAGCCGGCACGCTGCAACTACTGAGCCCAGGTGGCACAACTAGAGAGAAGCCCGCGTGCCGCAACGAAGAACCCCTGTGCCGCAAGGGAAGATCCTGCATGCCGTAACTAAGACCCAATGCAGCCAAAATTAAATAAATAAATATTTTTTTAAAAAAAGACCACTCTGAGTTGAGCCTGTGGACCCACTTTCAAAATTAGTGACTTCTGCCCCAACCATCTCATGAGTAATAGGTGATTGCTACCCTGCTCTTATCTCCTGCTCACTTGTGACCTCGGAGGAAGGACTGCCCTTCCCCAGCTCACTGCACCCTTGTTCTGGGATTTGTAAGTAATAAACCTTGCAGCTTTACTTCCTTTATGTGACTGCACTGAAACCAAGCCTTCAATCAAAATGGCCCCAGGGGTTTTCACTTCCCTAAAGTGGGGTCTCAGATGCAAAGGGAGCAGCTACCTGCTGACCAGTGTGGGTGGTTTGTTCCTCCTTATTCAGCAGGTCATAATCTACATGTTCTTAACATACCAGCTCTGGGTTTTCCAACATGCCATCCACTACTCACCCAATCTCAGAATCTAAAATGCAGCCAAGGACTTGGGGCCAGAGGTGGCGAGGAAAAGTCATATGCAAGGAATTGAGACACCAAAGCTGTTTCACATATTGGTATGGAGTCTGAATTTACATTAATCATATGATGCAGAATTCTTAAAAATTCACACACACACACACACACACAAATGGCTTAGACCTGGTAAAACCTTCAAGGCCATGACAGAGGCAAATGAAAACTTTCTCTGCAGGGAAGCTTCACAACCCAAGGCACATGAAACACCCACTGAAATAATCTAATGAAGATGAGTTTACAATCAAGAATTACAAATCACATGAGGAAACAAACCACAATGAGACAAAGTTAGCAAAACTCTTAGCATACCAAGAACTAGTTGTAATAAAACAATCTGAAATTGTAAAATAAATATGTTCTGTCAAAAGAAAATTCAGAGAACTTTACTTGATGTGAATATTTCATTGAGCAAGAAACTAACTGAGAATACGGAGACTTCCAACCAAAAGTGGTTAGGAAGCTTGGCCCTCAGCAGTTACAGCTCAGTTTATAAAGCATGAATAGTACATTGTTTTCTATTGTGATTGGTTACTAGAAACTTACATTCTTTGTCACTGCATAAGCTTGCAGTGTTTATAGCTGATTAGCTAGGAAACTGTAAGGTCACATTGACATGAAGAAAGCTTACGTTTCATTTAACGTCAAAGTAGGCATCTCAGAGAAATCATAACAGTTTTAAATTTTGATTACGTGACTATGAGTGTTTGGTCTAGGGGTATATTCAAACTGTGGCCTCTGCTTTGGTTTTTCTTTAACAGTTCCAAATAATAAAAGATTAAAAAGGATTAAAAACCAAAATGAAAGACAAAAGAAAGGAAGAAAGAAAAAATAAGAAATTGATTTTTTAAAGAACCAAATAGAACTTTCAGAAATGAAAACCATAATCATCGAAATTGAAAACTCAGTAGACAAATTAGGTGGTAGTTTAACACAGCTAAGAAGAGAATTTGTTACCCGGAAGCTAGCTCTGAGGAAATCAGGAGGGACACAGATATAGAGGTGGAAAATAGGAAAGAGGTGTGGTAGGCAGAATAATGGTTCCCCTGAGATGTCCACATCCTAATTTCTAAAACTTATAAATATGTTAGGGTACATGGAAAGGGGGGAGTTAAGGTTGCAGATGGAATTAGGTTGTTAACACTGGCCTTGAGATGAGATTAGCCTGGATATCCAGGTGGACCCAATATAACAACAAGCATTCTTGTAAGTGGAAGAGCATTAGAATGAGAGAAGTGGCCCAATGTTGGTGGCTCTAAAGACAGAGAAATGGGACCCTGAACTAAGAATGCAGGTAGACTCTAAAACCTGGAAAAGACAAGGAAATGGATTTGCTCCTGGAGCCTCCAGAAAGAATGCAGCCACACCAAAACACTGATTTTGGCCCCGGGAGACTAATTTCAGACTTCTGGCCTACAGAACTGTAAAATAATAAATATGGGGTTTTTCTCAGCCAGTAAGTTTGTGATTTGTTACAAAAGAAATAGGAAACTAATACAAGAGGTTAAGAGGCATGTTGAGATAGAAGGAATGATATGTCTAATTAGAGAAATAATAGAAGAAATACAATGTTTTTTAATAACTGAGAAATTTCCAGAATTAAGGAGATGAAACTTCACACTGAGAGATCACACCAAGATCTGAATATAGTAAATATCAGCTAACCCACAACCACACACATTGTAGTGAAACAGCTGAGAGAGAAAGTCTTAAAAGCAAACTGAACCTCAAGCTCACAGAATGATTCAAGGATTTGCCTGGAGAGTACTGTCACTTTGGAAAAGGATAAGGCTTGATGTCCTTGGCACAGAGATCATCAACCATCTTTCTCATTCCAGGTTGTTACTCCTGTAATGAATTTCCACCAGTAGAAAATTAGAATCTCTATTAGTCAGAACAAAGGGGAAGGCAACACCTCAAAAGCTCAAACTAGAAAGCTGATATAAGGTTGAGTGGCAAGATAGGGAGAAGGCAGGTTCGGGCAGTTAAGGTAAAATAGATGTGCTCTCTTTGGGGCTCCAGGAATGTAATCCTATCTGATGGCTATCACTGCCCCAGGGCTCAATTTGCATACAGATTTGGGCATGCTTTGCATGGAGACAGAAACATTAGCAAGGAGGCTGGAGCCCTAACTCAGCTTACCACATTAGCTTCCATCATTTGCCTTCCACCCAACCCATTCTCCCTGGCCTTGATGGGAAATGCCCAGCATCTGAATCACGGTGATCCTCTTCCCCCATTCTCCATCTCATACCTGGGGGTGTAGGGTACAGAAGCAGCAGACAAACCCAGGCTTAAATCAAGTCCAGTTTCTGCCTCTTATTATCTATTTGACCTCAGAAATTTACTTCCTCTTATTGCACCTCAGTTAACTCATCTATTATATGAGGTTAAAAATAGTTTCTACCTGATAGAAGCTTGGGAGGATTAAATGAGGTAATCCATTTAAGGGGCTTAGATTATACCTGGCACATTTCAATGCTCAATAAATATTAGGTATCATTAATATCACAGGCTACCCTCAAGCTCCTGCCCTGGGACCCCTCTCATATAGAGAACACAAGAGTTCTCTCCCAATTCTCACACATTCTGTGTTGACTACAGGAAGGAGCCATACTTTCATAATGGATTGCTCAGGGTTTGGCCAGCATGGGGTGTATACCATTGCCCTGGATTCAGTGTTTGACAGGAAGGCCTTCCATCCAGCCACCAACTTCAGCACCCCCACCCATCTCCTTCACTATGTCCGCCATCCTAGATGTGGTGAGTACTGACCCCTCTAGCCCTCCTTAGTATCCTTAATCTTTTCCCAGCCCCTGGCAAGGCAGCCCCCAAAGCCCTTAACCACATTGCAGCCTCCTCCATCGTTCCTATATGGCATTTGCCTCATAGGGATCTCAAAGAAGCTCTGTCCGGTTCAGCAGGATGAGGTATTAGAGCACAAGGAAGATAATTTCTTTTCTTCTCACCCAGTGATTCTCTCTCCTGGCTGTACACCAGTGTCCAGGCTCCAGTTCCAGAGGTTCTGACGGGATAGAACCCAAGCATCAGTATTTTTTAAGCCCCTCAAGTGATTCTAAGATAGAGCCAGGGTTGAGAAGCACTACTCTAATCCAATCCTGCCGTGAACTCACCTGCCCATGGCCTAACACTTCTGTTTTGATCAAGATTTTGTCCTTGACCTATAATGTTGGACTTGATCACAGTACAACTTTTATATACCTTGGGGGTTGATAAACAAAAATGGGTAGTGGGTGAGATGGACAGTCTTTGTACCAGCAACATGCTGGAAACAGGAAATTCTTTTGGCAGGATGAACAGCTACAGCTCTTGTCATTTCTGTGGCTGGAAACACTGTTTATTCCCTGCCTTCATTTACAGTCAGAATGGATTTTAAACAAAGATATAATGATTATGACCCTTTATGTACCCAAGAACATAACTTTGAAATGCATGAGAGAAAAATTTAAAAATCCACAATCATGGTGAAGGGCATCAATAAACAGCTTTCAAAAATCAAGTCAAGGGCTTCCCTGATGGCGCAGTGGTTGGGAGTCCGCCTGCCGATGCAGGGGACACGGGTTCGTGCCCCAGTCCGGGAGGATCCCGCATGCCGTGGAGCGGCTGGGCCCGTGGGCCATGGCCGCTGAGCTTGCGCGTCCGGAGCCTGTGCTCTGCAACGGGAGAGGCCACAACAGTGAGAGGCCCGCGTACCGCAAAAAAAAAAAAAAAAAAAAATCAAGTCAAAAAGAATAAACATATAGTGATTTCTAAGAAACTTGATTTATTAAACATATCAAACTTGGTACCAATGAACATGCATTGGTATTTTCTGACACAAATGGAATATTCCCCCAAACTGACCATACTTTGGGCCACAAAGAAGGAAAGGAAGGAAAGCAAAAATTATCTAGACCACAATCTCTTACTATAATACAAGAAAATAGAAACTACAAAAGATAGCCCCCACCCCCCAAAACCTTATTTCTTAGAAATTTAAAATTAAACTTCTAAATATGTTGGACTAAAGAGAAAATAAAACAACTAAGTAGAAACTAGAATGAAGAGCACTACATACAAAGGTCTATGAAATGTAGCCAAAGTATCAATATAACTCAGTGGAAAATTTCTATCTTAGGTTCTTTAATTAGAAAATGAAGGGAAAAATGAAAGTAAATGAATTAAGTTTCCAACTTGAAAGCCCTGGTTGAAAGGAAGGAGAGTGGAGCGGAAGAATAGTCATGATCATCTAACCTTGCTCTCAAAGTGTAGTTCCCAGATGGGCAGCACTGGCTGACTGCACCACCTGGAAGCTTAGAAATGCACTTGATCTTGGGCCCCTCCTAGCGTGACTAACAATCCCAGGGTGCCCAAGACTGTGGAATTCTCAGAACATAGAACTTCACTAAATCCAAGAAAGTCTCGGGCAAAGCAGGATGAGTTAGTCACCCTACCTAGTGAATCAGAATCTGCAGTTCAACACAATGCCCAGGTGTTTTGTATGCACAGTGAGATTTGAGAAGTGCTGATCTGGTACAAATTTTTATTTAATGTGCATAGAGCTCTCTGTTCTGGCTGTGGTTCCACAAACTGCAGCTGCTGCCGTTGTAAATGCCCTGAGACTAGACAAGCCCCCCAGCCCACGGAATTGGATAATCCTTGAAAACAGTTTCCAGAGAAGGTTGCCAGCTTCGGAAAGGAGAGCTTGGAAAGGTCATCCTAGAGACAAGAAAGGATGGTGCGTGGCACCTGCCAAGGAGAGGACGACCACTAAGTCTCTTGGCTTCACCCAAGGGCTTGTTCAAGGTGTCCTTTCAGTAGAGACTGGTGAAAGGGGCCTGAAGACAGTTGAAACCACACTAGAGACTAATACATAACACCTATAAACAGCATTACAGTCCACAAAATCCTTTCACATGCCTTATTTTATTAAATCCCACTACTACCCTTATTTCACACTAAGGAAATTCTAGTTCAGAGTTGATCTTTCAACTCTGAATCGCATTCCTTCTGCAGAAATGAGAGGATTTCTCTGATCACCGGTAATTTCACACAGAAGTGGGAAAGCAGAAGGATCAAAGTTTATGAAGAAATGGACACAAGGAACTTCAAATCTATCTCTTACAGCATGGATGTGGATAAGGCCCCAAAAGGCCTCCAGGCATATATAAATAATGAAGGTCGCATCAGGTATAAGAAACCCACGAAGGTGGTGAGGATCTGTAGCCTGGACATCTTCTACTTCCCCTTTGACCAGCAGAACTGCCCCCCCACCTTCAGCTCATTTCTCTGCACAGGTGAGTTGCAGTAGAGTCTCAGGGGTGGGGGTGAGTGAGAGCAACCAATAAAGCAACAGAAAATAAAATATAAAGAAATTATGAGGGGCTTCCCTGGTGGCGCAGTGGTTGAGAATCCTCCTGCCAATGCAGCGCACACAGGTTCAAGCCCTGGTCCCAGAAGATCCCACGTGCCGCGGAGCAACTAAGCCCGTGCGCCACAACTATTGAGCCTGCACTCTAGAGCCCGCGAGCCACAACTACTAGAGCCCACGCGCCTAGAGCCCGTGCTCTGCAACAAGAGAAGCCACCGCAATGAGAAGCCCGCGCACCGCAACGAAGAGTAGCCCCCGCTCGCCACAACTAGAGAAAGCCCACGCGCAGCAGTGAAGACCCAACGCAGCCAAAAATAAATAAATAAATAAATTTATTTTTTAAAGAAAGAAATTATTAGTATATGGTGACCAACAGCAGCAAAATTTAAGGCTCTTTGGATGCTTAAATATTTTCCGTAAAAGCAGAACCCAAGTCTACCTTGTGCGTTTCCATCCCCAGCTCTTAGAAAATTTCGTGACATGTGGTAGGCACTCAAAAATATTTGTTGAATGAAAGGATGAAAGAAGAGAGTGCAGTTGAGTCAACAGGAGATTTTACCCTTGGAAAGTTATTTGGATCTTTCTTTCAGTGCAGAACATGTTGCTGGGCATGGAAAAAGAAGTATGGGAAATAGCAGACACATCCCAGGACATGGTTCAGACCCATGGAGAATGGGAGCTCCTGGGCATCAACGAGGCCACCCCAAAGATGTCTGTGGGCACCAACCTATATGATCAGATCATCTTCTATGTGAGCTCAGAGGCCCTTGTTTTTTCCTTCCTTGCTTGCTTGTAGAGTTGCCTACAATCTCTACCAAATGGTATCTCCCAAGTTTCAGGGTTTCTCAGTCTTACCACTTCTTCCAGAGGCCAGAACCCTCTTTTCTTGCCTGTCACACTGGATTGTCATCAAAGCTTTATCACAGGCAGAGGGATGCACAGATGATATTTTGAAACTATCAGTCCTGGATAGTTAACTTTTTACCCCAAAACATGACAAAGAGCCAGAGTTCTCTGCAAAATGATTTACCGGGACAAGTTAAGCAGACAGAGGAGGTAGGACTGCTATGCAGAAGACACAGAGGGGAGTCTAGAACCACAGGGGAGGGCTGAGGGAAGAGAATGCAGGAACAAAGAGGAATTCCTGTCTGAGAAGTTTTAATTCTCTTAGGCATTTTTAAATATGTACTTCTTACTTGTAGATCCTTTTATTCATCTTTTTCATTATCTTGTACTAATTTCATCTTAATACTCTCCTAATTTATTTTGTTTCATTTTATTCTTTTATTTGCTTTTAAAAAAATTTTTTTAGATTAATTTGTTTATTTATTTTTGGCTGCTTTGGGTCTTCATTGCTGTGTATGGGCTTTCTCTAGTTGCGGGGAGTGGGGGCTACTCTTCATTGCAGTGCGTAGGCTTCTCATTGCAGTGGCTTCTCTTGTTGCAGAGCATGGGCTCTAGGTGCGCGGGCTTCAGTAGTTGTGGCATGCAGGCTCTAGAGCTCAGGCTCAGTAGTCGTGGCGCAGGGGCTTAGCTGCCCCACAGCATGTGGGATCTTCCCAGACCAGGCATCGAACCCGTGTCCCCTGCATTGGCAGGCGGATTCTTAACCACTGCGCCACCAGGGAAGCCCTATTCTTTTATTTTCTAAGTTGAATTCTCAATTAAAATATTCTTAGTCTTTCTATAAATTTTACTCTGACACAGTTTGAGCTGCATTCTATAGGTTTTATAATGAAGCATTCTCCTCTTTATTACTTCCTAGACAGTTCATAATTTCAGTTTTTATTTCCTCCTTGATCTAAAAACTATTTAGGAGACTGTTTTTTTTTTTTTTTTTGCGGTACGCGGGCCTCTCACTGTTGTGCCTTCTCCCATCGCGGAGCACAGGCTCCGGACGCGCAGGCTCAGCGGCCATGGCTCACGGGCCCAGCCGCTCCTCGGCATGTGGGATCTTCCCGGACCAGGGCACGAACCCGTGTCCCCTGCATCGGCAGGCGGACTCTCAACCACTGCGCCACCAGGGAAGCCCTCTTTCTTTTTTTTTTTTTTAATATTTATTTATTTTGGCTGCTCTGGGTCTTTGCTGTGGAACGCGGGATCTTCATTGTGGAACGTGGGATCTTTAGTTGTGGCATAAGGACTTCCTAGTTGTGGCATGCATTTGGGATCTGGTTCCCCGAACAGGGATCGAACCCGTGCCCCCTGCATTGGGAGCATGGAATCTAACCACTGGACCACCAGGGAAGTCCCAGGAGCATGTTTCTTATATCCATGGATAACCGGGTTTTGTTATTGTTACCTTTTCATTGTTAATTTCCAGTTTCTTGGATTATCATCACAGAGCATGGTCTTTAAATCAGAAACTTTTTGAATTTATAGTTTCTTTCTGGCCGGATTCATGATTGATTTTGCAACTGTTTCAGGACCCGACACAGCCAAATAAATAATTCTTTTCTTTAAAGAAAGTATATATTCCCTATTTATATGTACATCTATAAATAGAGCTTACTGATTGGATTATTCAAATCCTCTGTGTGTGTGCTAGAAGTATTTTATTCAATTTCTTTGAGTACTTGTAGTTTTTCTTTTGTATACTTGACTGCTACCTCATATGATGCATAAAAGTGTATGGTTATTCCATCTTCTTCATGAATTGTCCCTGATTTTATCCTTAAATAACATCTGTTCAATGTGTTCTGTTCAATGTGTTCTGAACTTTATTTCTATTTGTATGACAATAATCTTGCCACTCTTGCTTTGGCCTGGTATCTTTGCATATTTATTTTACTAATTCTTGGTTAATTTTGAAAGGTGTTACACATACAAGGTACAAATATTAAAAGGTACAATAGAGTAAAACATGTCTCCCTTCTATCTTTGTTTCCAGCCACCTAGCTCTCCATTTTCTTGTGCATATTTCAGGGTACTTATTTCCCATCTTTCCTTGTCACTTTGTTTTTGGTGCATTTTATGTAAACAACATAAAGCTGCATTTTATTTAATTCAATATTGTCTTTTGATAGATGAATTCAGCCTTATTTACATTTAGAAAAAATACAGTTGGTTTTATTCCTTCCATACATTTTATGTTTATGATTTATATTCCTTGGTGTTGTTTTCTCTATTTTCCATTCCCTTACTTTGGCTGGCTTGGTCTAATTTCTATTAATTTTTTTTCCTCCTATAAATTTGAAGTCCTGTAATGCTTTTTAATTATGTTCATGCTGATCTTCCTAACAGTTATAATTAGACCAATATATTTCCATTAATTTCCAAAACTAAATTATTATGCTGATCCCCCATCAAGATGGGTTCTTTTTAATTCTTTTTTTTAAAAATATTTTATCTATTTTTTGGCTGCGCTGGGTCTTAGTTGTGGCATGTGGGGTCTTCGCTGAGGCTTGTGGGATCTTTCGTGGCGGCGCAGGCTCTTTCTTGTGGCACGCCACCTTCTCTCTCGTTGTGACGCGTGGGCTTAAGCACCCCACAGCATGTGGGATCCTAGTTCCCCGACTAGCGATTGAACCCGCGTCCCCTGCATTGGAAAGCAGATTCTTTACCACTGGACCACCAGGGAAGTCCCCACCAAGATGTTTTATTTTAAGCAACATTCCTCTCCATCTAATCTTTTTCTGTTCTGGAGTTTCTCCTATACACAGGTTAGCACACCTGTCCTCCAAACTCTTTTTCTTCATTCCCTTGTTTCTTTGTAGTTTGGCTTTGTGTTACAACCAATCTTCTAGACAACTAATTCAGTTCTCAGTAGTGACCATTTCTACTCTTAGTTCATCTATTGAATGTTTTAATTAAAAACAATTTTCCTGGTGGCATGGTGATTAAGAATCCGCCTGCCAATGCAGGGGACATGGGTTTGAGCCCTGGTCCAGGAAGATCCAACATGCCTCAGAGCAACTAAGCCCGTGCGCCACAACTACAGAGCCTGCGCTCTAGAGCCCGTGAGCCACAACTACTGAACCTGCGTGCCACAACTCCTGAAGCCTGTGCACCTAGACCCCGTGCTCTGCAACAAGAGAAGCCACAGCAATGAGAAGCCCGCGTACCACAATGAAGACTAGCCCCCACTAGCCGCAACTAGAGAAAGCCCTCGCACAGCAATGAAGACCCAACACAGCCGAAAATAAATAAATAATTTTTTAAAAAACAATACTTTTCTTACTTTCATAAAGGCTTCTAAATATTCTGATCGCATACCCTAAACATTACCTTCTCTTTTTCTATCTTTTCTACCTCAGTAGGAGCCTCTGTCCTGAATATCCATCTTGGTCATTGAGATGGTTAATTTTATGTGTCAACTTGCCTAGGCTATGGAACCCAGTTGTCTGGTCAAATAATTGTCTGGATGCTGTTGTGAAGGTATTTTTATATGTGATTAACATTTACAGTCAATAGACTTTAAATAAAGCAAATTAACCTCCATAATGTGGGTGGGCCTCATCCAATCAATTGAAGACCTTAAGAGCAAAGACTGACATTTCTGATGAAGGAATTCTGCCTCAAGAGTGCAACATATTTGTCAATTATACCTCAATAAAGAAGAGTTTTTTTTAAGAGTACAACGTAGAAACCCTGACTGAGTTTCCAGTCTCCTGGCCTGCCCTGCAGATTTCAAACTCAAGACTTCGACATCAACACCTTCCCAAACTTTCAACCTCTCAGGCTGTTCTACAGATTTAGCCCCTAGAATCACAAGAGCCAATTTCTTGGGAATTCCCTGGTGGTCCAGTGGTTAGGACTCCACACTTCCATGGCAGGGCGCACAGGTTCGATCCCTGGTCGGGGAACTAAGATCCCGCATACCACGCAGGGTGGCCCAAAAAAAAAAAGAAAGAGCCAATTTCTTAAAATCTTAAAATCTCTCTCTGTATATATTTTTTCCTCAGAATATAAATATCCTGTTTCTCTATAATCCCTGACTAATAGAGTCATTCTTCCTGAGACTGAATCCCCTTAAGTAAATTGTCAATTTTCTTTGCCTGTTTATGATTTTGTGTTCCCTCAGCACCTATATAGGTCACATTGTAAGAGTCTTTTGAGCTAGAGCAAACCACCTTAACTGTGGACGGCCTGGAATAGACTGCTCTTATGAACCAGTGATGAAACAGTTTTATTCTGCTGAAGCACATGGAGGGTGCTTCTTAATTCCCAGGTCAATCTAGGACCAGGTAGCAATCCCCTTCCATCTGCAGGGACTGGAAAGAATTAAACACATTAGTGTAGCTACCTCTCTCTCTCTCTCTCTCTCTCTCTCTCACACACACACACACACACACACACACACAAACACACACACACACACACACACACACATCAGGCAGGTCTGCCAACGACCATAGCAGCAAGCAGTTAGAGGCAGCTCTTCCCCAAGCTTCTACCTCTGGGATCCCCTCAGAGAACTGTAACGTTCTGATCTTCACAATCAATCAAAGAGAGGCAAGCTTTCTCCTTGCTACTGGTACATAGCACTCAACTGGGGCCCAGAGAGGGGAAACAAAGGCACGCATTTGACCATCTCCCTTCTTGCCACTGTCTCACCTATTTTGACCCTCTTATTTTCCCTACAATCCCCTAGGATCTCAGGGGTTAGGTTTTTCCCTATGTCACATCATCATTCTTTCTAACTCTAGTTTCTTGACAAAATGACAGCATTATCTTCTCTACACTATGAGAAAAACTCCTAATCTGACCAACTAGGCCTAGTCCTTGATATGATAAAGAGGGATATAAAAATATATAGAAATTCCTTTCACTCTCAAACTGCCTATTATCTTGCTATATAATCACTTTCAAATGTAAGCCATTAAATGTTGCTTCATTCAAAACCTTTTTTTTCACAAACTGCAAACATATATAGAAAGGGAGAAAAGGAATCTACAAAGTAAAAGAGATTTAAGATGCATAACTTTAATCGTGATAAAATACCAAACAAACCTAAACTGATTTTAATAATTTGAAAAAACTTCCCATAGACCCAGATAGCTTCACTAGGGAATTTTGTCAAATATATAAAGAATAATTAATATCAATTCTACACAATCTCTTCCAGAAATTAAAAGCAGAGGGAATATTTCATAACTATTCTATGAGGCCAGTGTTATGACCCAGATACTAAAATCAGACAAAGACATGGAATTCCCTAGTCATCCAGTGGTTAGGACTCCATGCTTCCACTGCTGGGGGCCCGGTTTCAATCCCTGGTGGGGGAACTAAGATCCCACAAGCCGTGCAGCACAGCCAGAAAAAAAAAAAAAAAAGAAATGAAATGAAATAAAATAAAATAAAATCAGACAAAGACATTATAAAAAAGAAAACTACAGATCAATATCCCTTATGAATCTAAAAGCAAAAATTCTCAAACTACTAAAGTACTAACAAACTGAATCCAGCAACATATCAAGAGGATTATACACCATAAACAAGTGGGATTTATCCCAAGAATACAAGGTTGATTTAATATTGAAAGTACATTAATGTAGGGCTTCCCAGGTGGCGCAGTGGTTAAGAATCCGCCTGCCAATGCAGGGGACACGGGTTCCAGTCCTGGTCCGGAAAGATCCCACATACCGCGGAGCAACAAAGCCCGTGGGCCACAACTGCTGAGCCTGCGCTCTAGAGCCCATGAGCCACAACCACCGAAGCCTGCGTGCCTAGAGCCCGTGCTCCGCAACAAGAGAAGACACCGCACTGAGAAACCCGCGCACCGCAACGAAGAGTAGCACCCGCTCACTGCAACTAGAGAAAGCCCGCACACAGCAACGGAGACCCAGTGCAGCCAAAAATAAACAAATAAAAATAAATAAATAAATTTATTTTTTAAAAAAAGAACGAAGGGCAAAACCCACATGATTATTTCAACAGATGCAGACAAAGCATTTGACAAAAATCCAACACCTTTCATTATAAAAAAATCAACAAACTAAAAATAAAAAGGAAATTCTTCAATCATTAGATAAAGGGCATCTATGAAAAACCTGCAGCTTTCATCACACTAAATAGCAAAACACTGAATCTTTCCCCCCTAAAATTGGGAACAAGATAAGGATGTCCATTCTTTCCACTTCTAGTCAACATTGTACTGAATGTTAGCCAGGACAATTGGCAAGAAAAATAAATAAAAGGCATCCAGATTGGAAAGGAAGAAGTAAAACTATATTTGCAGATGACAGGATCTTATAAATAGAAAATCTGAAGGAATCCACTAAAACATCTATCAGAACTAATAAATAAGTTCAACAGGATTATAAGATGCAAGATCAGTATACAAAAACATTCTATTTATATACATTAGCAATAAACAACCTGAAAATAAAATTAAGAATTATAAAAAATAAGACATTTAGGTAAACTTAACAAAAGAAGTACAAGATTTGTATCTTGAAAACTATAAAACATTGCTAAAAAAAATTAAAGAGGATCTAAATAAATGAAAAGATATACCATGTTCAAGATTTGGAAAAACTTAATATTGTGAAGATGGCAATACTTCCCAGATTGACCCACAGATTCAACGTAATCCCTATCAAAATCCTGCATTTTTTGCAGACATTGAGAAGCTTATTCTAAAATTCATATGGAAATGCAAGAGACTCAAAATAGCCAATATAATCATGGAAGAGAAGAACCCAATTTGTAGACTTACACTTTCTGATTTCAAAACTTACTACAGACTACAATAATCAAGATAGTGTCGTACTAACACAAGGATAAACATATAGATCAATGAAATAGAATTGGGAGTTCATAAATAAACCCTAACATTTATGATCAATTAATTTTTACAAATGGACCAAGGCAATTCAATAGGGAAAAGAATCTTTTCTTTTTTTCAGCAAATGGTGACGGGATAACTAGAGATCAACATGCAAAAGAATGAGTTTGGATCCCTATCTCACACCATACACAAAAATTAACTCAAATCATATCTTTAGACCTAGATGCAAGAGCTAAAACTCTTAGAAGAAAACATAGGAGTAAATCTTCATGATCTTAGGTTGGGCAATGATTTCTTATACACGACACCAAAAGCACAAATGATAAAAAAGATAGATAAATTGATTTCATCAAAATTGAAAACTTTTGTACTTTAAAAGAATCATCAAGAAGCGGGGGAAAAAGAGCCCACAGACTGGAAGAAAATATTTGAGGTTCATACATCTGATAAGGGACTTGTATCCAGAAAACATAAAGAACTCTTATAACCCAAAAATAAATAGACAAATAACCAATTTAAAAAGGAGCAAATAATAAATAGCAGAGGGAACTCTGCTCAATACTCTATAATAACCTAAATGGGAAAAGAATTTGAAAACCAGTAGATGCATGTATATGTATAACTGAATCACTTTGCTGTACATCTGAAATTAACACATTGTTAATCAACTCTACTCCAGTATAAAATAAAATTTTTTTTAAATAAAAAATAGTACTTCCCTGGTGGTGCAGTGGTTGAGAGTCCGCCTGCCAATGCAGGGGACACGGGTTCAATCCCTGGTCTGGGAGGATCCCACTTGCCGTGGAGCAGCTGGGCCCAGGCGCCACAACTACTGAGCCTGCACTCTAGAGCCCGTGCACCGCAACTACTGAACCCACGTGCTGCAACTACTGAAGCCTGCATGCCTAGAGCCTATGCTCTGCAACAAGAGAAGCCACCTCAGTGAGAAGCCCACGCACAGCAACGAAGAGTAGGCCCTGCTTGCCACAACTAGAGAAAGCCTGCACGCAGCAACGAAGACCCAACACAGCCAAAATAATAAAATATAAAAAGGAGCAAAGAATTTGAATAGATGTTTCACCAAAGAAGACATACAAGTGACCAATAAGCACATGAAAAGATGTTCAACATCTTAGTCATTAGGAGAATGCAAATCAAAACCACAATGCTAGGCCACTTCACACTCATGAGAATGGCTCTGATCAAAAAGACAGATAATAACAAGTGTTGGTGAGGACATGAAGAAATTGGAGCCCTCATGTGTTGCTGATTGGAAAGCAAAATGGTGTAGCCTTTTTGGAAGATAGTTTGACAGTTCCTAAATATGTTAAACATAGAGTCACCATATGACCCAACAATTCTACTCCAAGGTATATGCCCAAGATAAATGAAAACACATAACCCCACAAAACTTTTACACAAATGTTGATAGCAGCATTATTCATAACAGCCAAGAAATGGAAAAAAAACAAATGTCCATCCATTGATAATGGATAAACAAAATGTGGTATGTCCATATGATGGACAATTGTTCAGCCATAAAAAAGAATGAAGTACTGATACATGCCACGACATAGATGAACCTTGACAATTTTCTGTAAGTGAAAGACATAAAAGGCCACCTTGTGTCATATAATTTATATGAAATGTCCAGAATAGGCACATTCATAGAGATAAAAAGTAGATTAATATCTGCCGAGAGTTGGTGGGGGAGGAGATAGCGGTGGGTTGGGAGGAATGGGAAGTGACTGCTAATGGATACAAGCTTTCTTTATGGGATGATGAAAATGTATTAAGATTAGATTACGATGATAGAGGCACATCTCTGTAAATATACTAAAAACACTGAACTGCACACTTTAAATGAGTGTACTATATGGTATGTAAATTATATCTCAGTAAAGCTGCTAAACAAAACTAAATTGAGTGACATTCTACAAAATAACTGACCAGTACTTACCAAAAAGTGTCAAAGTCATGAAAAGCAAGGAAAGACTGAGGAGTCACCACAGATGTGAGGAGACTAAGGAGAAGTGAAAACTAAATGCAATGGGGGGTCTTGATCTAATCCTGGAGCAGGAAATGATACTGAAAGGGGAAACTTGAAATTCTAGTAAGTCTATAGCTTACTTAGTAATATTGTACCAGTATTAATTTTACGGATTTCATGTACTATTATATTATGGTTATATAAATTGTTAACATTAGGGGAAGTATATTAGGAAACTCTCTGTACTATTCTGCAACTTTTCTGTAAATCTAAAATTATTTCAAAATGATTATTTTTTAAAAGATAGAAACTTAAGAGATATTTCAACCAATTGCAATGTATGAATTTATTTTGATCCTGAATTAAACAATAAACTGTTGAAAGAAAAAACACTTATTAGCTAAGTGGGAAAATTTGAACAGAGTGGATATTTAATGATATCAAAAAATCACTGTTAATTTTCAGCAGGATAATGACATTGTAGTTATTTTTATTAAATAATTCTTTTCTTCTAGAGATAAATGCTGGAATATTTACAGATTAAATCATAAGATTTTTGTTTTTTGTTTTTGTTTTTACTGGGAAAATAACTTTATTTTGTTTGGGGGAGTGGTAGGTGTCCAGTCTCAGAAATTCTGGAATAGCTTCTTGGTGCTGGTGGCCTTGGTGACTCTGAGCACGCTGAAGGGTACAGATGAAATAAGACTGTCTATAAGTCGATCACTGTTTCATATGGTGATGGGTATCTAGGATTCATTATACTATTTTCTCTACTTTTGTGTATGTTTAACTTTTTCATTATGAAAATTTTTTTTCACTGCTTGTTTCTTTCTCTTTGCCTCCTTTCTGTTACAAATCCTAATCTCTTCTCAGGCAGATGCAAGCCTCAAACCAACCATAATGATGTCATGTATTCAGAAAGATAAAGAAAAAAGCACATTACTGGCTCTCAAAATATTGTCTACAATTAAACTAGTATTATTGTCACAAAGTTTAAGACAGTGATTCCCAATTTGGAGGTTGTGGACCCAGGGAACCAACCTGTGGGGTTGACGAATGCACAAGTATACCAAGTAATGCCTGTAGATGGAAAAAACAACATTATATATATAAACAGGCATTTATATATACATATATGTACACATATATAACTATCTTTAGAGGTATGTTCTTAATTTCCAAATACATGGGGTTTTCTAAATTATCTTTGTATTACTGATTTCTAACTTAATTACACTGTGGTCGGAAAATATACTTTGTGTCAACACATGTCAAACTTGAATGTGCACATGAATCCCCTGGGGGTGTTGTCAAAATGCAGTTTCTGACGCAGGAGGTCTGAAGTGGGGCCTGAGCTTCCACATTTCTTAACAGGCTTTATTGTGCTGCTGCTGCTCTATGAACCATACTTTTCAAAGGGTCTATCTGACACCAATTTCTTGCAATCTGTTGAGATTTGCTTTATGCACAGTTAATGTTCACAAACATTCCACCGGCATTTGGAAATAATGCATATTATCTCATTACTGAGTGCAGTATTCTACATAAATTCATTAGATCAACATGATTAATTGTGATATTCAAGACTTCTGTATCCTATTCATTTATCTGCTTGACTTACCAAATACTGAGAGAAATACATTTTAAATCTCTTACTCTGAGAGTGGATTTGTCAACCGTTTCTTATAGTTTTGTAAATTTTTACTTCATATGTTTTAAAGCTGCATTTGTAGGTGCACAGAATTTGAAATGTTTTATATTCCTGTGAATTAAAGTTCTATCATTATAACATGACCAGTTCTATTTCTAGCACAGCTTACCGACAGATTAGTTTTGGACAACATTTGCCATCTTTTTACTTTCAGCTTTTCTGAGTCCTTATGTCTTAAGTGTATCGCTTGTAAACAGCATATTGCTGCATTCTATTTCTTGGTCCAGTCTTTATGTGAATAACGATCTTAGAATTTTTTAACTCTGATCACCTCCTTCCTGACTTATACATATAAGTAATTTAGTACTTTCTTTTTTTGATCCTCTCCAATTTAGACATTAATATTTTTGGTATCAATATTTGTTTCACTTTACTCATATATTTACAATATTGTTTACTAGATCTTCCACCTTGCAGCTAAGACCTTTGTTCTGGAATTTTCTCCTTCTGCTTGAGGAAGTGCTGTTCAATATACTGTTCAAAATGGTGGAAATTTTCTATATCTGCACTTTCCAGTATACTAGCTGCTAGCCACATGTGACTACTAAGCACTTGAAATGTGGCAAATGTGATTACATTACTGGATTTTTTATTTTATTTAATTTTAATTTTAATAGCTATATATGGCTAGTGGCTGCTGCACTAGACAGTGTAACTTTAGAAGGTCAAAGTCCTTTAGTCAAGGTCTTCTTATGATCAATTGTCTCAGTTTTTGTTTATCTGAAAATGTCTTTATTTCTTGTTCTTGAAAGATCATTTCTCTGAGAAGACAATTCTAGGTTCGCACACTGTTCCTACAATCCTTGCTCATTTGGATTCAAGACTTTGATGTTCAGGCTGGTCTGCTTGGCCACACTTTTTTTCCTCTTGGCAATACTGCCTCAGGAACCCTACTGGCTCTCCCATCCAGCCTGAAAGGTCTACTAACAATTGGTGAGTAGGTTGGTGCACGGCAATTACCTCTAGGGGGTGGTATTGCCTAACTCCACAGGCCACCCTCCAGTATCTCAGGGTCTAGCCAAAGTACTGTTTTATGTGTGTCAATCGCTTTCTTTTTTTCCCACACCCTTCTCCTTCCTTAAGTTTTGTTGGTTTTTGTTTCGTTTTGTTTTGTTTTTTTGCGGTACGCGGGCCTCTCACTGTTGTGGCCTCTCCCGTTGCGGAGCACAGGCTCCGGACGCGCAGGCTCAGCGGCCACGGCTCACGGGCCCAGCCGCTCCGCGGCATGTGGGATCTTCCCGGACCGGGGCACGAACCCGTGTCCCCGGCATTGGCAGGCGGACTCTCAACCACTGCGCCACCAGGGAAGCCCTCTCCCTTAAGTTTTTAAGTGCAGTTTCTTTTGAATAACCTCAACCTGTTTCAACTGAACTTTTTTTTTTTTTATGTTGAGCCTTCTTTTAATTTATTTATTTTTATTTATTTTTTGGCTGTGTTGGGTCTTCGTTTCTGTGCGAGGCCTTTCTCTAGTTGCAGCGAGCGGGAGCACTCTTCATCGCCGTGCGAGGGCCTCTCACTGTCGTGGCCTCTCTTGTTGTGGAGCACAGGCTCTGGACGCTCAGGCCCAGCGGCCATGGCTCACGGGCCTAGTTGCTCCGCGGCATGTGGGATCTTCCCAGACCAGGGCTTGAACCCGTGTTCCCTGCATTAGCAGACAGATTCTCAACCACTGCGCCACCAGGGAAGCCCTCAACTGAACTTTTGAGAAAGTTTAAAGAATATTTTTCCTCAACTCTCATCCTGGACAAAGAGGATTGTCATACCTCTAGAGACTAGTTACACCTCTGGAGGTGATAGTGAAGATTCCAGGGGGAGAAAAAAAAGAGACAGAGAGAGACCAGCAAGCTAGGACATGAACAGTAAAAACCTCAGCTATCCGATAGCATATTAACAACCCTCAACTTTCAGAACAAATACTCCAGACCTGCAAGTTATTAGAAAAATAAACACTCATGCAGTGAATAACTGGCTCTGATCACTAAGCAGCAAGTAAGCCCAGCTGAGAAGCATGAAAGGCCTTAAGCTTTACCCTGAAAGTGCTCTAATCCATCGGTTCGATGCATACAATAAACAGAGCACTGACTGTTTAGCAATGTCTAGAAAAGTCCAGCTCTTGTACATGTATCAAGGGTGCCCTGAAGGGTACATATCATACCATTATTTTGACATCTTTACAGGTAGAACCTGAAAAAAGTGCCATTTAAAAGTTAGAAGAGGGGCTTCCCTGGTGGCGCAGTGGTTAAGAATCCGCCTGCCAATGCAGGGTACACGGGTTCGAGCCCTGGTCTGGGAAGATCTCACACGCCTCAGAGCAACTAAGTCCATGTGCCACAACTACTGAGCCTGCGCTCTAGAGCCCACGAGCCACAACTACTGAGCACACATGCCACAATTACTGAAGCCCTCGCGCCTAGAGCCTGTGCTCCGCAACAAGAGAAGCCACTGCAATGAGAAGCCTGCGCACCGCAACGAAGAGTAGTCCCTGCTCGCCACAACTAGAGAAAGCCTGTGCATAGCAACAAAGACCCGACACAGCCAAAAATAAATAAATAAAATAAGTAAATTTATAAAAGTTAGAAGAAAACACAGGGTTGCCAATGATTTCTTGGATATGACACCAACAGTACAGGCAACAAAAGAAAAATATAGATAAGTTGGACTTCATCAAAATTTAAAACATCGGGCTTCCCTAGTAGTGCAGTGGTTAAGAATCCGCTTGCCAATGCAGGGAACATGTGTTCAAGCCCTGGTCCTGGAAGATCCCACATGCTGCGGAGCAACTAAGCCCGTGTGCCACAACTACTGAGCCTGCGCTCTAGAGCCCCCGAGCCACAACTACTGAGCCTGCATGCCACAGCTACTGAAGCCCGCGCACCTAGAGCCCGTGCTCTACAGCAAGAGAAGCCACCACAATAAGAAGCCCGTGCACCACAACGAAGAGTAGCTCCCACTCACCGCAACTAGAGAAAGCCCACGTGCAGCAACGAAGATCCAACGCAGCCAAAAATAAATAACTAAATAAATTTATTTATTAAAAAAAAAATTTAAAACATTTGTGCATCAAGGGACACCACCAACAGAGTAAAAAGGCAATCTATAGAATTGGAGAAGATATTTGCAAACCATATATCTGATAAGGGATTGAAATCCAGAATATATAAAGAACTCCTACAACTCAATGACAACAAAACTGATGTTTTTTTAATATTTATTTATTTATTTGTCTGCATCGGGTCTTAGTTGCAGCACATGGGATCTTTGTTGCTGCGTGCAGGATGTTTAGTTGCAGCATGCAAACTCTTAGTTGCGGCATGTAGGATCTAGTTCCCTGACCAGGGATCAAACCCAGGCCCCCCTGCATTGGGAGTACAGAGTCTTAACCACTGGACCACCAGGGAAGTCCCAACAAAACTGATTTTAAAAAGAGCAAAGAAAAAAAAAAAAGGCAAAGGACTTGAATAGACATTTCTCAAAAGAAAATAGACAAATGGTCAATAAGTGCATGCAAAGATGATCAACATCACTAGTCATTACAGAAATGCAAGTCAAAACCGCAGTGAGATACCACTTCACACCGGTTAGGATGGACATTATAAAATAAACGTTTTTTCAAAGAAAATAACAAGCATTGGTGAGGATATGGAGAAATTTGAACCCTTGTGCACTGTAGGCCAGAATGTAAAATGGTACAGGTGCTGGAAAACAGTATGGTGGTTTAAGATTAAACTATACAATCCAGCAATTCTACTTCTGGATATATACCCCCAAAAAAGTGAAAGCAGGGACTCAAACAGATATTTATACACTCATGTTCGGAGCAGAATTATTCACAATAGCTAAAACATGGAAGCAACCCAAGTGTTGATTACAGATGAATGGATAAGTAAAATGTGGTGTATACATACAGTGGAATATGACTCAGCCTTTAAAAGGAAGGAAATTCTGATGTATGCCACAACATGGATGAAACTTGAGGACATTTCATGCTAAGCATTATTTCACTTAGCATTCTTCCATGCTAAGTGAAGTAAACTAGTCACAAAAGAACAAATATTATTTGATTCTACTTATATGAGGTATTCAGAGTAGTCAAAATCATGTAGACAGAGAGTAGGATGGTGGTTGCCAGGGTTGAGGGGAGAAGAGAATGGGAAATTATTGTTGGATGGATACAGAGCTTCAGTTGTGCAACATGAAAAGAGTTCTGTGGATGGATGGTGGTGATGGTAGCACAACAATGTGAATGTACTTGATAGCACCGAACTGTACACCTAAAAATGGTTAAGATGGTAAATTTTATGTTATGTGTACTTTAACACAATTTAAAAAACAAAACAGGGCTTCCCTGGTGGCGCAGTTGTTGAGAGTCCACCTGCCGATACAGGGGACACGGGTTCGTGCCCCGGTCTGGGAAGATCCCACATGCCGCGGAGCATCTGGGCCCATGAGCCATGGACGCTGAGCCTGCGGGTCCGGAACCTGTGCTCCGCAACGGGAGAGGCCACAACAGTGAGAGGCCCGCGTACCGCAAAAAAAAAAACCATAAGCTTCAGCTTGAGGAGCCTGAAATTACTTCTACTTATTTGTCTAAAGTTGATGAGATTCTCACTTACTGAGTGGCAACAACCACTCATTCATTCAGCAAATATTTATTGAGCATGTGCCATGTGCCAGGTACTCTTCTAGACCTGGGATACAGTAGTGACTAAAACAGATAGAAAGCCCCAATTTTCACAGAGCTTGCATTCTACACTGGGTGATATTCAAGACTCATTTTGAAAGCTTAATGGCAATATATTAATTTACAAAAAGAACCAGAACTGACGGTTGACCAAACGGTCTTTTAACATATGAAAACATGTTCAACCTCACTCAAACTAAGAGAAATACAGGGCTTCCCTGGTGGTGCAGTGGTTAAGAATCCACCTGCCAATGCAGGAGACACGGGTTCGAGCCCTGGTCCAGGAAGGTCCCACATGCCATGGAGCAACTAAGCCCATGTGCCACAACTACTGAGCCTATGCTCTCGAGCCTGCAAATCACAACCACTGAAGCCCGCATGCCTGGAGCCCGTGCTCCGCAACAAGAGAAGCCAACGCAATGAGAGAAGCAACTGCAACAAAGAGTAGCCCCTGCTCTCTACAACTAGAGAAAGCCCGCGTGCAACAACAAAGTCCCAGTGCAGCCAAAAATAAATTAATTAATTTTTTTAAAAAAAGAGAGAAAAGAATCAAAATAAAATAAAATTATTTTTTTAAAAACGAGAAATACAAATTAAAACTACACTTCATTCCCCTATAGATTGACAGAAAGTCCAAACTGTTGACAACACACTCTGTGAAGCTGTAGGGGAACAGGCACTCTCATACACTGCCAGTGTCAGGGCAAAATGGCACATTTTCCATGGATAGCCATTAAGTAATATAACACCATGAGCAATTAAGTCTCAGCAGGTTTCCCAGTGAGTTCAACAGCATATCTCCTGCCATGGGAATTGAATTCAATTTGAACCAGTCACTCTCCTTTAAGAACAAATTCTAAGAAATAAATGCAAATGTATAAAGATATCAATAGGAAGATGCTAGTTGCAGCATTATTTGTAATAGCAAAAACTGCAAAAAATCTGAATGCTTACCAGTTGAGAAACGGTTGGATAAATAATGGTATATGCATACTACAGAATGTTATGGAATCATTGAAAATAGCTAGGTTTGTCTACATTCCACCATATATTAAATAAAAATTAAGTTGCAGACAAAAATGCATCATCATAATATTAGCTAATACTTAAGTTGTACTGACAATGTGTCAACAGTGTTCTAAGGGCTTTTCAACCTTATGACGTAAGTACTGTTATTATCCCATTTCAAACATGAGGAAGTCCAGGCATAGAGCGATTGTGTAACCTGCCCAAGAATAAACAGCTAGTAAATGACTAGAAGCTGGAATGGAACCCAGCTCTGAGGATTATATGCTAGGGTACCACATTTTACTTACCTATTCATACACTTGGGTTGCTTCCATGTTTTAACTATCATGAATAATGTTGCTATGAGCACGGATGTATAAATATCTGTTTGAGTCCCCGCTTTCACTTTTTGGGGGTATATATCTAGATGTAGAATTGCTGGATCACATAGTAATTCTGTGTTTCATTTTTCAAAGAACCACCATACCGTTTCCCACAGTGCCTGTACCATTTTACATTCCCACCAACAGTGCACAAGGATTCCAATTTCTCCACATCCTCACTAATGCCTCTTACTTTCTGGTTTTTGGTTTGGGGTTTGGTTTGTTTGTTTTGATAACAGTCATCCTAATGAGCATGAGATGATATTTCACTGCAGTCTTGATTTGCACTTACCTAATGATTAGTCATGTTAAGCACCTTTCATGTGCTTGTTGGCCATTTGTATACCTTCTTTCAAGAAATGTCCATTCAAGTCCTTTGCCCATTTTTGTTTCGTTGTTGTTAAGTTTTGAAGCAAAAAATAAAAAATAAAAAAAATAACAACCGGTCGAGAAAGAGTCTCCTTAAGACCCATCCATTAAAATCTTATGCATCCAGCTACCTGTCTACAGAATTACAAGGCCTGGATTTACCACTCACATTTTCAGAGGTGTCAGGAGTCATTTAAAATTTTCTACAATTGGACCTATTTCCCATACCCTCAACACACCCCCACGCAACCCCCTCGTGTGTGTACTCGCACAAATTACTAGTCCTGTTTGTTTACTCACCCATCTTTTGTAGGACAGTGGAACACCTTCTTCTACAATGTACGCTCATTTTAATTGAAAACTTTTACTGAGTTGCCTTCTGCCTTTCCTTCTCCAGGCTAAATTTTCCAAAATTCTGAAGAAACAGTTTTCGCTCAGCACTCTCATTAACTGGTAGAGGGAAGAAATGACAGACTCCTCGGACCCACGAGGAGGGTGCCTGAGTAACGCGGGCCAAGCCACAGCCGCCAGACGGAAACAAACCTCAGCCCTTGGAACTCCGAATCCAGACATGCAACGCGGCCGTGGGTGGTAACGACGCTTGCAGAAACTTTGAGGAATCGATGGTGGAACTCCGACAGTTCTCGTGCTGGAAGAGCACGGTGCCTTGCTGGCAAGTTCCTTGTCCACCTAAGGACACCCAAGCTGCCTCACCTCGCTTCCACCACGTCCCCAAGGTCCCTCACTTCCGTAGGCCTGGCTTACCCGCTGCAGCCCACTGCCTCTTTCCCCATCTGGTGCCGCGCCTCTCAAGACTCGGGCCTTGCGGCTTACATCTTCCAGGCCTACTCAACTTTAGAGTGTTCGTGGTTCCACCTTTATTTCCAATCTGATTAAGGCACAGAGTAGAGCTTCAATAAATCCTGATAGGCTGAATTAGTGAATAAATGAAGACATCATAAAATAATAAATTTTTATCCACACATGGCAGAAAGATTGTGGAGCTATGACATCATATGGATTGGGTTCCAACACCAGTTCTTCCACTTACTAGCTGGGTGAACTTCACCCCACTGAGACTTGAAGAAATGTTTGTTGGGGCTTCCCTGGTGGCACAGTCGTTAAGAATCCGCCTGCCATTGCAGGGGACACAGGTTCGAGCCCTGGCCACACAGGTTCGAGCCCTGGCCCAGGAAGATCCCACATGCCGCGGAACAGCTGGGCCTGTGCGCCACAACTACTGAGCCTGTGCTCTAGGGCCCACCAGCCACAACTACTGAGCTCACGTGCCACAACTACTGGAGCCCGTGTGCCTAGAGCCCGTGCTCCGCAACAAAAGAAGCCCCTGCTCTCCACAACTACAGAAAGCCGGCGCGCAGTAACGAAGACCCACAGCAGCCAAAAATACATAAATAAAATAAATTTAAAAAGAAAAACAAATGTTTGTTGAACGAATGGATAAAATTTTCTCTCAGAGACGTGTGACGAACTAAGTGCGATAATGCTTGTATCATTCCCCGCCACGATCAGCGCTTAATAGAATTACTACTCTCCCTTCTATTCCACGTTCTGTATTTATGTAGACTGTGAGTGCCCTGAGGGAAGGAATGTCTGACTCGGTTCTGAGCTCCCCAGGGTGCTGGGTCACATTAGGTGATGAGAATGAAGACGGAGGACCACAATTTTTAACATGCTCGGGGCGGAGAAGATTACACATCCAGAAAGGATCTGGCCGCTTCGCAGAGACCACGTGTCTCATTATCCCCCAAGAATCTCAGCTTGCTCACGAACAAATGACAGCCGATAATACTTGCAGATGGAGTCTGCAGTCCACAGGACCCCAACCCCGGGCGCCTCAACATGCGGCCACGAGCGCCGCAGGGCCTCAGGCCGTACTCCTTCCTGCTCAGCCTTCAGGCAGGTCTAGGGGAGACGCATGCGCATTCCTTTCTCCTCAGCTCCTCCCGGCCTCCCTTCGCTAGTGCTTCGCATTTCGAGTGCTGGATCTTTTTGTCCCCTACTGCGTGCCGTGTCAGTTTCCGAGCGGAAGTGGTGACTGTGAGAGAAGAAGATGGCGGCCTCTGTGGTGGTGCCGCCTGATGTGGTGGCCGGTCGGCCCAACAAGCGCAGCGGCAGCGGGCCGGCAGGCGGTGGCAGCGGCGGCGGCGGCGGTGGAGCAGCCAGAGGGGCGGAGGAGGAACAGCCGCCGCCCCTACAAGCAGTTCTGGTGGCCGACAGCTTCAACCGCCGCTTCTTCCCCATCTCCAAGGACCAGCCTCGGGTGAGCGCCGCGCGCGAAAGCTGCCAGAGGGTCCGGAGGTGGCGGAGCTAGACCAAGTTATCTTTTTGGCTGCCTAGTGAGGCGCGCTCTGGAAGGACTTGTGTCCACGGTCTTTCCCAGAAATCGGGTTTATCTGGTTAGGAAAAAGGCGGAGAGACCGTCTAAAGCCCTGACGACTGCCTGACCAAGTGAATGGCAGGCAGATTTGGGCACTCGTAATGCTGTCCACCTCAGGTCTGGGAGGCCTGCAGGGGCTAATGAAGAAGCAGTGCTTGTGAGAAGCCTTCACACGGGGATTCAGTGCCTCAAGAGGAGGCTGCGCCGCACTTATGTAGAGGAAAGAAAAATCCTTAGGTGAAAGGGACTGTCACCTCCTTTTGCCTCCAAAAGGGAAGTCATGTGCCTGAAAAAAGAGCAGGCTGGTCTGATTCCATAGTAACAGCTGTTTTGGATCTCTTGTAGTGTGCTTTTTTTCTTTTCAGGTTTTAGTGACAGCTAGTGCTATCTGTCAAAAGGAGAACAGAACAGGTTCAGTGGCTGGTTGCCCGCGTCCCCAGTATTGTCCAGACACTGGGGAACTGGACTGAGCTAGTCCTAGGGATTGCTGGGTCATTCAGCAGTCCCCAGTTCAAAGAAAAGGACTTGCATTCAGTTCAGGAAAAACCTCTTTGACTCACCACTCCCTCTAAATAGTCTAATGGCTGTTTATTTTGTACAGTTGATTGGGATGGCTAGCCCCTGACTCCTAGAAAGGGATCAAGGAAGGAAATTTTATGGGAAAAAAAGCATGAGTGGTACTTAAGCTTCTGGAGATGTAATTGATTTCTATATTATCCTTTGTCAGGGATAGTTTGCTGTTCTATACCAGCTCTGTGTCTGATGCTAGGCAAGTAGATTCCATGCCTACTATATCCCAATTGCAACCCATTAGACTCTGATGTTTAGAGTATGCCATGAACATTAAAGGCAGCAGCCTGATTAGTTTTAAATAGGAAAGATAAAGTAAAAACTAGTGTTTGAAAATACTGATAGAGGAGTGAAAATTGTGGTTGAAATGGGGAAAAGAATGATACTCAGAGGACCCTCATGACTTTTTTTCATCTCCTACCCTTAGGTCCTCTTGCCCCTGGCCAATGTGGCGCTAATTGACTACACTCTGGAATTTCTGACTGCCACAGGTGTACAGGAAACCTTTGTCTTTTGTTGCTGGAAGGCTGCCCAAATCAAGGAACATTTATTGTAAGGCTCTGCAACTTTTCTTTCCATGTTTCACCATTTTTTCCCAGTTTCCTTAGGATGGATATAACTAAATAAGAGGAGATTATGAGGGAGAAAAATGTATTTGTTTGGATCCCATCATAAGGTCTAAGGGCATTCTCTTCACTTAGGAGGTGAGCAGCTGAAGCCATGACAAAGATTAAAGAATAGCATTTGGATTTTTTCTGAATCTCACAAAGTTTGTACCCAATGGGTTTTGCTTTTTATTTAGTGGCTCCAATATGCAAGTTAAAAGAGTAATATCTTTGTTTTTCCACTGAGCTTCTAAATATTGAGCTCTTCCTCATTTTTGTATTCCTGGTGTCTAGCTTAGTACCACGCACATAGTAAACACTTAACAAATGTTTAGCGAAGTGTTTTTGAAAAAGAGTGAATCTCAGGATTTATGGAAGCTTAGGAAATAAAGACTAGGATGTTAGCATGGTCTCCATCAAACAGCTCCTAAATTTGGTATGAGGTTTAGAAGGAGAAAAGTGGCATGAAATGTGTGTTCCCAGGATACTTTGTATAACCTAAGTCTCAGCGGGAATTTTAGTTCAAATCCGTGTTTACGGACAGGGGTCAGGGTATGGAGAGGAAATAGTTTCTCTAACCCATAAAACAAGATTAGTGACAGACTATGCTGAAACCATTAATTATAGTTCATAAACCTCTTTGAAGTCAAGGATGCTGACAGGAACCCAGAAAAAGCCATAGCAAAGGAGTGTGAATGTTGAGTGGGGAGAAAAAATAGGGAAGCTCTGCATGATGTTTATGCTTGGTTTACTCATCCCCCTCACCTCCCTTCCTTTAGGAAATCCAAGTGGTGCCGCCCTACATCCCTCAACGTGGTTCGAATAATTACATCAGAGCTATATAGATCACTGGGGGATATTCTCCGTGATGTTGATGCTAAGGCCTTGGTGCGCTCTGACTTCCTTCTGGTGTATGGGGATGTCATCTCAAACATCAATATTACCAGAGCCCTGGAAGAACACAGGTCAGGATGGGAAAATGGTAGAGATGAGGTTTGGGACCAGCAGAGCCCTAAGACTGCTTTTTTGCAACTCTCTCCCTCCTATCCTTTACAGGTTAAGGCGGAAGCTGGAAAAAAATGTGTCTGTGATGACGATGATCTTCAAGGAGTCATCCCCCAGCCACCCAACTCGTTGCCATGAGGACAATGTGGTAGTGGCTGTGGATAGTGCCACAAACCGGGTGCTCCATTTCCAGAAGACCCAAGGCCTCCGACGTTTTTCTTTTCCTCTGGTGTGTGGGTATCTGGGGTCCTTGAGGTGGGAAAGTGACAGGCTTCAGCAGGAGAGATGAGTTAAAGTCCTTGTAGGGACTTCCCTGGTGGCACAGTGGTTAAGAATCCACCTGCCAATGCAGGGGACGCGGGTTTGAGCCCTGGTCCAGGAAGATCCCACATGTCATGGAGCAACTAGACCCGTGCACCACAACTACTGAGCCTGCACTCTAGAGCCCATGAGCCACAACTACTGAGTCTGCGCTCTAGAGCCTGTGAGCCACAACTACTGAGCCCACGCGCTGCAACTACTGAAGCCTGCACGCCTAGAGCCCGTGCTCCACAAGAAGAGAAGCCACCACAATGAGAAGCCCGCGCACCGCAACAAAGAGTAGCCCCTGCTCGCCACAAGAGAAAGCCCGCACACAGCAATGAAGACCCAACTCAGCCAAAAAGAAAATAAATAAATTTATTAAAAAATAATAATAATAAGTCCTTGTAACTTCTCCCCACAGAGCTTGTTCCAGGGCAGTGGAGATGGAGTGGAGATTCGCTATGATTTACTTGATTGTCATATCAGCATCTGCTCTCCTCAGGTGAGCTCCTCAGGGCCAAGCCTGCACATCTAAAGAGTAGAACTCTGAGGGTTTATTATCACCCCCTTAAAAGGCCAGAGTATATTTCTTCTCCTTCATTCTCTTATCTACAGCAAATAGGTGCTATCATCTTGACCCCAGTATCGGCAGACTTTTTTGGGATTCTGGCCCATATCCTGCTGTCATAGTGTCTGATAGGTCTCTGGGGGGCTTGTGTTTGCTTCCAGAGAATAATGCTTAACCTTGGCCCCCTCTGACTTCCCCACACAGGTGGCTCAACTCTTTACAGACAACTTCGACTACCAAACTCGAGATGACTTTGTGCGAGGCCTGTTAGTAAATGAGGAGGTAAGAAAAGCTCCCAATGCCTCGTTAGAAGAAGGCTGTGATTTTATCTCAATGCTGATAAGTTTGGTCCCCCTTTTTTTCTCTCTCCATTTGCTTTTTTATTCTGCCCATTTTTAGGGCACAGTAGACCCTACTGACACACAAAAGCAAAAGATTCATTTGTGGTTTTTGGCAGATCCCCAATACCATCTGACCACCAGTGACATGCTAAAAACATCTCAAGATCAACAGATAAATTGCTAAAAACATGAACATCCACCATTACACATAATGTGAAAGTTTGTTTTCCCTTGGGAAGGGTTGGGGGAGTTTTGGTCCCCTTTTATGTTTTATTAAACCTTAGGAGAAAGGAAAAGAGCTGGAGAGGAGAGGGAAGCAGTATACAGAGAAAAGTCTCAGGCCACTTGGCTGTGACATTGAGAGGCAGTAGGAAACTTAAGAAAGTTAGAATAGAATTATACCTGGGATGTTCTTTCTCTCTTGCTTGCTTGAGTGACCTCTCTTTTTTTCTCCTCATTCAGATCTTAGGAAACCAGATCCACATGCATGTGACAACTAAGGAATATGGTGCCCGGGTCTCCAACCTACACATGTATGCTGCTATCTGCGCTGATGTCATCCGCCGATGGGTCTACCCTCTCACCCCAGAGGCGAACTTCACTGACAGCACAACCCAAAGCTGCACTCACTCCCGACACAACATCTACCGAGGGCCTGAGGTCAGCCTGGGTCATGGCAGCATACTGGAGGAAAATGTGCTCCTGGGCTCTGGCACTGTCATTGGCAGCAATTGCTCCATCACCAACAGTGTCATTGGCCCCGGCTGTCACATTGGTGAGTACAGGTGGGGAGGTCAAGCTGGCCATCCTAGGAGCAGGAACCTGGGGGAACCCCATGTCTCTAGAAAAGGATACAGAGGGATAGTCCCAGAGAATAAGGAACTAGAGTGGCTGCCTTAATAAAGGAAGAAATAGGGATGTAAAAACAGTGATACTTTAATTTGTGGCCTGTGAGCCTGTTATTGGGTGACTCTTCACATTTCAGGGTACCCTATATTCACATTCAGGACCAACTGGATAATTAACATGCAATAATAACATCTCTTTAGTGCATTGCAGTTTACAAAGGGCTTTTGCATACATTATTAAAAACCTTGTGAGGTAGGTATTATTTATAGATAAGTTTATAGATAAAAAAGCTGTAAGGTTGTCTCACCCAAGGTCATAGCTAATAAGAGGCAGTGCTGGGACTTGAATCTGAGTGTTCTGATTTTAAATCCAGTGTCCTTTCTACTCTTAGTAACTTGCTTTGGTTATAAGAAAGTGATGCTTGTAATGGAACCACCCCTTTAAAAGAACAACAATAAGATTCTAATTCTAAAATGTACAAGAAGAGGTGGAATAATTTGGTTCTACTTTTAGGCATGGATTTAATTCTAATAAGGTTCTTGAGCTCAAGGAGTCTCCAGAAATCTTAAGGGTTCTCAGGTTCTTAAGTCCAGTATGTAGTCTGTAATTGTTGTAAACCTGGTGGAGTGTAGTCAGGCGTCTCTGGCCCAAGTTTAGGGAGAGGGTATTGCTGGTGAATTGGGGAGGGAGTAGTAGAGCTTGGTGAGAGCTGTGCTGATGTCAGTCAGCCCCATTCTCCACAAACGGCCCTGGTCTGGAATTGGGGCCCTGGGTGACCAGGAATCCTTCCTGTCCTGAGCCAGGTGATAATGTGGTGCTGGACGAGGCCTTCCTATGGCAGGGCGTCCGAGTGGCTGCTGGAGCACAGATCCGTCAGTCTGTGCTCTGTGACAATGCTGAGGTCAAGGAAAAAGTTATCCTGAAGCCACGCTGTGTCCTCACTTCCCAGGTAAGACCTGTTCCACACTGCACATAGGCCCCAAGTTGAGTGGTGGTTATGCTGAGCCAGAAAGGGGCCTTATGTCCACCCAGTCCACCCTGAATTGAGAGTCCCAATCCAGTGGTTTCATTTACCTTCTATTTGGCTTGGTAAATAAAAGTCACTCTGATTTTCAGGATGTACTTTTCCCCAACACACTAATCAGTCTGTGCCACCCACTCCTTTTTTCTCCTCCAGGTGGTGGTAGGCCCAGATATCACGCTGCCTGAGGGCTCGGTGATCTCTTTGCACCCTCCCGATGCAGAAGATGATGAGGATGATGGTCAGTTCAGTGATGATTCTGGGGCTGACCAAGAAAAGGAGAAAGTGAAGCTGAAAGGTGTGAGGCTCAGCAGGTGTGGGGCATCTATCTGTGTGTCTCTCTGCCCCATAGAAAAACCAAGGTTCCCCCTAAGGGGTTGGTGCTTCTACTGGGCCTTTGCTAAAGATCCGTGCCTTTTCCAGGTTACAATCCAGCAGAAGTCGGAGTTGCAGGCCAGGGCTACCTCTGGAAAACAGCAGACATGAACATGGAGGAAGAGGAGGAACTACGGCAGAATCTGTGGGGTGAGCTAAGCCTTATTCCTGCCACCCACCCTCTAAATCAGATTATTTTGAGGGAAATTGAACACTTCAGAATCAGACTACTTGTTCATTACTTTATTTATGCAGACTGAGCAGATATATTGCTCTCTGTCAATGGCTCTTTCAGTATTTTTCTCTTTTCTCACCCTTTATGGATTCTCAGGACTCAAAATCAACATGGAAGAAGAGAGCGAAACTGAAAGTGAGCGAAGTATGGATTCTGAAGAGCTAGATAGCCGGGCAGGCTCCCCACAGATGGATGACATCAAAGGTAAGTGGCCAGGGGAGCAGTGTCTGGTACAAAAGAGGAAAGCCTCCAGTTTGGTTGGGCATAAAGTCAGAACTGGATGACTTAAAGCATCCTGGAGTGATATTGGCCCATGAACTTACTCTTGCTTTGATTTTAGTGTTCCAGAATGAAGTCCTGGGAACTCTACAGCGGGGCAAGGAGGAGAACATTTCTTGTGACAATCTAGTCCTAGAGATCAACTCTCTCAAGTAAGAGCAGCTCCTCCTTATTCTCATCTCCTCGGGGTAATCCCAGGCAGGTGTAGGTTCTCTCCTACTTCTTCTCCAAATAGGAACCTGTTCCCTCGACATCCCAACTGGACAAGGCCGGTAGCATTTGGAGCAAGGAGAACATTATGTTTTTGCCTCAGCATAGACTTCCTCCTTCCAAAACCCTCTCTTTCCATGTTGTTCCATCTGACTTTCTCTCCCCCAGTGTCCTGCCAAAGTCATAGTCCTACAGTATGCTGAAAGGGCCAGTGAAGGCCCTGGTGTCACCCCAGTCTCCCCACAGGTACGCCTACAACATAAGCCTGAAGGAGGTGATGCAGGTGCTGAGCCATGTGGTCCTGGAGTTCCCCCTGCAACACATGGATTCCCCACTTGACCCAAACCGCTACTGTGCCCTGCTGATTCCCGTAAGCAAAGATTGGGGCTGGGTACAAGGGGTTGGGTGGAGACAGGTACACATCCTTACTGGGCTTGACTTTAAAGGAAATCAGGAGTAGAAGGTCTTGTGAGATATATGTTACTTGTGGTTCCTTTCTCCTTGCCTCTGGACACAGATTAGGTTCTAGAGCAGGTTTGGCTGGTCCAGGGGAGTCAAGTTAGGTTCAATACTGAGTGGCCTTTGAGATTCCAGTATTCAGACAGTACTAGACCCCAAAGGTATACCCAGAATAGACCTGGACTGTCATATTGTCTGACTGAAAATGATTTGACCAGAATGAGGTGAACCTTTAGGCTGGAAACAGGTATTCTGAGGAAGCCTGCAGCATCTGACCCCCTTCACCTTCCCTAGGAAATTTCTTTTTCCCCAGTCCTGACTGCCAGCACTCCCAAGTCCCTCTGACATAATTCCACAGGACCTGTATCATCTCCCTCTTGTCTTTTTTTTTTTTTTTTTTTAATTTTTAAATTTTTGACCTTGCCATGTGACTTGCAGGATCTCAGTTCCCCAGCCAGGGATTGAACCTGGGCCATGGCAGTGAAAGTGCCAAAATCTAACCACTAGACTACCAGGGAACTCCCCATCTTGTCTTGAAAGACCCATGTTATCAATATTGATTTTCTTTGCTGTCCAGGTGTAGGTGCATGCTCAGGAATATATTGCAACTTCTCCTTTCTTCCACAGTTGCTCAAGACCTGGAGCCCTGTTTTTAGGAACTACATAAAGCGTGCAGCTGATCATTTGGAAGCATTGGCAGCCATTGAGGACTTCTTCCTGGAGCATGAAGCCCTTAGTACTTCCATGGCCAAGGTGAATACCACGTCAAGCCCCAAAGTCCTGCACTTACTTTGAAACAGGCCTTGGTGACCTCCGTGGAGACACAAAATAGACTGACATGAATCCGTATGGAGTTTGGTTAACAGCTTCATCCACCCCTAGTGTTGTGCTTATTGCTGGGATAGTACAGCTTGGAGCCAAACTAGTAAGGCAACCATTTGGAGGTTACCCTGGGAATGTGCAAAGCACTACCCAGCAATAGTTCCAGAAGTCAAACCTGTCCCAGTATCAGAGTGAAGAGCTCATTCTTACCTGTTTTGGAGGAGGCTGCTCCGTGTGTAGAAGGAGGCTGAGGGCCTGGTAGAGAGGTACTAGATCTTGCCTCCTCTTCCTCTGTTATCCATTATGTCTCGCTGAACCCTGCAAGGCCCCTGAGATCTCATCTCCTCTGCTGGCCTTCTGCAGGTACTGATGGCTTTCTACCAGCTGGAGATCCTGGCTGAGGAAACAATCCTGAGCTGGTTCAGCCAAATGGATACAACTGACAAGGGCCGGCAGTTGCGCAAGAACCAGCAGGTAAGTCAGGCTGCCTTCCTGTCACTGCAGTGGTTGCCTGGCTCCCTGGCTCCTGGCCTTAGACTCCAGGTGGTTGGTCCCTGGGACTCTGGTTGTTAGAGCTGTTTATCTGCTAAGGAGAAAAGGAGGGTTATGTGCCCCTCCCTCAGTAGCTCTCCGCTCTGCTTCCTTACAGCTGCAGAGGTTCATCCAGTGGCTAAAAGAGGCAGAAGAGGAGTCATCTGAAGATGACTGAAGTCGCACTACCTGCTCCTGTGGGTGTGGTTGATTGCCCTCCTGGTTTCTGGGCCAGGGCAAGTGAGCGGCTAGTTGCAGAAGGATGAGTGACCACCATCTGAGCTGAGACTTAAAGGAGCAGAGGCTGGAGCTACAGTATTCTTCCCACCGCCAGCAGCCATGTGCCTCCCATCCTGACTGGGGAGTTGAGATGAGGGAAGTTGGGCTGGATAACAACTCTGCCTAAGGAGGAGCTAGGCAGGCCCTGCAGTTAGAGGAAGGCCAGAGGAACAGCTTTGTGCTCTGGTTTCCCCTCAGGGAACAGCAGAGAGCAGTTGGCCCTCTCTGTTGCTTGTATTTGTTAATATTAAAAAACAGAGAGAGGGGTATATTTGGTTTCTCTGCAACTCTGACTGATCAGCAGTTGAAGTAGGTCAACAAAGAGTTCTCAACCTCTGATGTGGTAGCCTTTCTTAACACCTGGTGGAGAGGGAGAAGAGGGGTGTTATGGCCACTAGGTGGGACTGTGGTGCCTCGCTAGTTGACCATTGCCATGGCCATGGTGGTAGAGGGCCTAGATTCTTTTCCAGACTTTGTGGGCCAATTTGTGGTCCTGGAGTGGTGTGCCTGAACCTAGTTCTGTAGAGAGTCCTAGTCCAAACACTTTTCTGTCAGAAGGTGATGATGCCAACCATATGTAAAGTCCATTAGCCACTGCCAGTCTGTCACATGCTCTGTCCATTTGATCCAGTACTACTGTCAAGAGAAGCTGGGCTACTTTTCATCTTATAGATAAGGGAATTTGCTCAAGGTGTCATGACTCTTGAGGGGTAAAGCTAAGGACTTGAGCCTCATAATCCAGAATTCTTTTTCCTTCAGCATAGTCAGTGTCTCAGTGAAGGGAAATTGCCCCCAGAGGCAAATACAACCCCAAGCCAGCAATGGATATCCTAAGAACAGAAGAAGAACCTGTGAAATGGGCTGTCCCCTAATATTGAGAGAGTATCTACTGCATGACAGACATTTGTTTTTTATATACATTTATTTATTTATTTTTGGCTGCATCGGGTCTTAGTTGCGGCATGCAGGATCTTTCATTGCGGCGTGCGGGCTTCTCTCTAGTTGTGGCGTGCGGGTTTCTTCTCTTTCTAGTTGTGGTGCGGGCTCCAGAGCACGTGGGGTCTATACTTGAGGAACATGGGCTCAGTAGTTGTGGCACACAGGCTTAGTTGCCCCGAGGCATGTGGGATCTTAGTTCCCTGACCAGGGATCAAACCTGCATCCCCTGCATCGGAAGGCAGATTCTTTACCACTGGACCACCAGGGAAAGTCCCCAGTCATTTTGCTAAATACTTTTCATGTGTTATTTTAGTTAACCTTCACATCAGCCCTATGAAGTAGGTCTTATCCCCATTTTCAGATGAAGAGGCTGAAGTTCATAGAGGTCCTGTAACTGGTAATTGATAGAGCAAGGATTTGTTATTGGACTCTAGAGCTGGAATTTGTCACCTATATTGTCTCCTTTAACCTCAAACATGAGACAGGCCCTTCTATCTCACCTTTTTGAGCTCTTTGTTGCTTTCCTATAAACCTTACTCTGTTAACGCTTAAACTGTAGCAGATGTCTTTGGTAACAAGTGGCCCTCCTGGACATCACAGGTAAAATGGTTGCCTTTTCTTCATTTCAGTTGGGTGGAGAGGAGTAAGATGAGGAAGGGGATACTGAACTGTACTAAGGGGTATTAAGGGGCATTACTCAGTATTTCTAAAGAGGAAAAAACAGGCTGGCCAGGGTTTGACTTAATTTACTTTTCTTATTCAGTGAATTTCAGTTTCTCCTTTGTCAAATACAGGACCTAGTGACTAGAGAGCATTTGAAGGTTATGGCATGGACCTAATAGGGGCAGTTAAATACAAGCAACTGTAGGGTACCTCTGATTTATACCTGATGGGTGGCAGAGATCAGAAGTGGCCTATAGAACTTTTTAGGAGGAAAATATTCCTTCTAGTTGCAGTGATTAGGGAAGGCTTACAGGATTGTGACACTTGAGTGGCCTAAAAAATAGAAAGGGTAGAGGGAACATTATGAGCAAAGCAAAGGGTTTCCATTTAAATATGGCAGATTAAACACATGGGCTTTGGGGACTTCTCTGGCAGTCCAGTGGTTAAGACACCGTGCTTCCACTGCAGGGGGCACGAGTTTGATCCCTGGTCCTGGTCGGGGAACTAAGATCCCTTGTGCTGTGGAGCGGCCAAAAAAAAAGAGAAAAAACTCATGAGCTTTTTACTCCAAAACCACTTTCAAATGGTAGCAAAGGAATTCTTCAAAAAAGGCACGTGACTCAATGATAAGGAAAACAGAAGGTGACAACAATGAATGAGAGACATCAACATTTTGGGGAAAAAAATAAATGGAAGGGTGAAAGTTGACCTAGCAGAGCAGAATGAGTTGGGCTCTACCTGCTGAGGTGGTTATTAACAAGAAGCAAACCAGTGTGCCCTTCTGAACCCAGAAAAGGCTCAGTAGAGGGGTTAAGGATTGGGTCCTGAGAACTGGGGGTGGAATGGAGGAGAATCAGACAAAGATCTGTATGAGAAAAAGCTCCCCCAGGTCCCCACTTTATCTGATCCAACCAAGTGATTACCCCTACTTCTCCTCTGCAGGAAATGGGAGATTTAGTCTGGAGAAATGGTGGGGAGGAATTTCCAGAGAAATATCTATGAAGGTTTCCTAAACCCAAAGGTCATGAGTTTCTACACTGACAAGAGCCCATGAGTGCCCAGCATAATGAACAAAGTAACACCACGAAATTTCAGAACCTCAGGGAAAATAAATCTTTAGAACCTCTGGATTCGATAGGAGACGTGGTGGGGATGGGATTGAGGGGCTAGATTGAAAATGAGGGATTAAATGAAAGTATATGAGTGGTAGGGCTCTGAATGTCAGCACACACTGGCTTATACCCCCAGGCCAAAACTAACTAAACAATTGCAGACCAAAGGCCTACAAATACTTAGAATTTTGTTTCAAAAAAAAAAAAAAAGCCATCTTCCTCTGCTCGCCGTATACTGAACACTGAAGCCTGTTAGCCTGCGTACATGGACAGAACTTCCAAACAGATTTTTAGTATCTCACTCTTACATATGAATAGACTGTTAAAGGCCACCAAACATTTGAAGAAACTTCCAACGTATGAAAGGCGGAGACCAAAACAAACAGAAAATTGAAACCAAGGAAACTGACAAAGTAGGGAGCTTTTCGAAAACTTTAGGGGGGGAAATGGCTATAATTCTCAAAACTCAGGGAAAATATTGTGTCTATGAATAAAGTGCTATGAAAAGAATTGGAGAACAAAAGAGCTTTTAGAAATTAAAAAACTATATGAATTTTCTTTTCCTACTGAGAACTGGAGGACTACAGAACCAAATAGGGAAATTATATGTCCATCCTTATATACTTATTGAATTTTTAATTGTGAATATTTTACCTATACAGTTGGATAGGGGAAAGTTTGGAAGTAATGTTAAAACCTTACAAAAAGGTGAAATCATTTGAAAATAAAATGAAATGGATGATGAAGGAGAAAAAGATAAAAGGATCAATCCAGAAGGTACAACATCTAACAGGAGTTGCAGAAAGAAAGGAAAAATGGTAGTGATGTTATTAAATAATTCAAGAAAATATTGTTGAATTTCTAGATGGGTAGGGCTCGCCCAATGCCTAGCACAGTGAATGAGCACCAAGGCACATCACCAAGAAATTTGAGAACCTCAGGGATAAATAGAACTTCCTAAAGACTTACAAAGAGTTAAAAACAAGTGCCTAGGAAAGAGATCAAACTGATCACTAAATAGCAACACTGGAAGCTAGAAGACAATGGAGTGATGCTTTCAGAATTCTGAAGGAAAATTACTTTCAACTCAGAATCATACTTTCATCTTTTCAGGTTTCTCCCCAAATTTAAAAATTTTTTTCAAAACAAAACTTTTTATTTAAGTATAGTGGATTTACAATGCTATGTTAGTTTCAGGTGTACAGCAAAGTGATTCAGTTTTATATCAATATATACTGTTTTCAGATTCTTTTCCATTATAGTTCCCCCCCGCCACAAGTTTTTATTTCCCATGCTTTCAAGGGGAACTACCAAAGGATGTGCTTTACTAAACAAAGGAGTAAAGTATCCAAGAAACTGGGATCCAACACAGGTGAGAGGTAAAGGGAGTTCTGAGAATGATGCAGAGAAGTCCCAGGATGACAGCTGTTCACAGGCTGAGACAGTCAGCAGTGCAGACCAGAGCAATGGAATGGAAGCCCCCAGGAAAGAAAACGGATTATCTAATACATTGGGCTGAATGAATAAAATATGAATTGAGAACCTATTAGAGTATGTGGAAAGATTTAATGATAGGTACACTATAGAAAAAAAAATGAAAAAGCAAGGCAATGATTAATGCTGGGACTTTCTGGTGGCGCAGTTTTTAAGAATCCACCTGCCAGTGCAGGGACACGGGTTTGAGCCCTGGTCCAGGAAGATCCCACGTGCCGCAGAGCAACTAAGCGTGTGCGCTGCAACTACTGAGCCTGCGCTCTAGAGCCCACGAGTCACAGCTACCGAAGCCCACGCGCCTAGAGCCCGTGCTCTGCAACAAGAGAAGCCACCGCAGTGAGAAGCCCACACACTGCAACGAAGAGTAGCCCCAACTCGCAGCAACTAGGGAAAGCCCGCGCGCAGCAACGAAGACCCAATGGAGCCAAAAATTAATTTTTTAAAAAAATGATTATGCCAGGAGGAAAAGTTGTAAAGGAAGCATTTATTCATAGTCAAAATGTCAATACTATATTATAAGTAATATAAGTAATATAAGTACTGTATTATCTTAACCAAAAAATGTGATCTTATCATTTTAAGAGGTTAGGGGGAGGTGGAAGAAAGGTAAATCCATCAATCAAAATTGGAAATCAATAAGTAATGTCTAGAATGCATATATCAAGAAATAATATGAGCTAAAAAAAGGTACACTGGGGTGGGGGTGGGGAGGGAAATGAGACAGGACTGCTGTAAGTTTTCTTAATATTTGTCTATGCACACATATTACTTTGATGAAATTTTAAAGTAGAGGGAAAGGTATGAAATAAAAATATACAAGGTGTGTGCAGGGGCTGGCAAGTAGGTTGAATTGCTTAAGTCAAAACTTTAGTCAGGATATAATGAAAAAAAGGCTGTAAAGGTAGGTAGAGGTTAGATTATGGAGAGCTTTGAATATCATGCTAAGGATATTTGGAAGGCATTGCGAAATATGGAGAGGTTTCTGAGTTGAAGAGGTGTCTGAAAGAGGTCCTTCATCTTGAAATGCTAATTTGGCAACAGTATACAAAATGGAGTGGGAGAAGCCCATATTTGTTACTGTGGCCTAAAAGGACCTATGTGGTCTGGTCCCAGTCTACCTTTACAGCCTCATCTACCACTATCATTGTAGTCACAATGGCCTTCTTTTTGTTCCTCAAATTTGGCAAGTTTATTCTTGCCTTGGGCCTTTATACTTCACTGTTCCCTCTGCCTAGAATGCTCTTCCCCCAGACCAGACCTTCTTATAGCTGCTTCCTCATTAGTTCTAGGTCTTAACTCAAATGGAAGAGGCCTTTTCTGACCACCCATATTACTCTTTCCCCTGTTATAGTTCTGGCTTGAGACTTCATGTCCCAGTCTCACACGCATCTTCATTCCTGTACTCATTCTGCATTCAACCCATTTATTAAACCACTGCTTTACACCTAGGTACTGAAGTTATAAGAAGGAATCAATTCGATCTTGTTCTGACCTTAAGGAGTTGTTTGGTAGACTCAGTGATAGCAGCTGTGCTTCTCAACAGACCCTAAAAGGCCATGTCGAGGTCCCTTTTCTCCAGCGATACATGGTCAAAACCGCGCCCCCCGTCCCTTCTCAGAAAGCAAAGCGACCCCTACATTACATCCCTCCCCAGCTGCAGAGAAGCAGCCGATCCCCCTTGGGTCCAGAGCCAGGGCCTTGAAGAGTCCGGGAACGTGGGCTGGAGAGATCTGCCCCTTCCATCCTTGGGGGCGTAGGCGACCGCCGCCACGCTCCCCTCTGGGCCTGGGACCAGCGCGCAGGAGCTGAGCACCGCAGGGTGGCTGGGCGGGGTGTCTGCGGGGTACGGCCGAGGGCCAGGCCATCTGCCGCGCGGCCAGCGCGGCTCGGCTGCAGCCGGGGGTGGGCCTGCGCCGGGGCGGAGCCGCGCCTGGGTCTGGGGCGGGGAGTGGACCGGGCTGCAGCCAAGAGCCGGGAGGGCCGCAGCCACCGGAAGAGTCGCCGTCGCCAGCAGAGCCGGGAGAGTGGGGAGCGGAAGCGGCGGCCGCGACGGCGGCAGGCGGCGCTGGGACCCGGGAGCGGCCGGAGAACAAGGGAGCTGGCGCCGCGGCCGGCCGCGGAGCTGGGCTGAGCCGCTGGGCCGCGCCGACCGCCGCCGCCGCCGCCGGAGAGGCCCGGCCCCGCCGCCCGAGCAGGCAGCGCGCGGGCCGCCGGGCCCGAGGCCGGAGCCATGGGCGAGACCAAGATCATCTACCACCTGGACGGGCAGGAGACGCCGTACCTGGTGAAGCTGCCCCTGCCCGCCGAGCGCGTCACCTTGGCGGACTTTAAGGGCGTTCTGCAGCGACCCAGCTATAAGTTCTTCTTCAAGTCTATGGACGACGATTTCGGGTGAGGATGGCCCCGCCTCGCCTCCGGGGGACCCCGGCCCCTCCGGCTTCTAGGGGCCCACTCGGCCAGTTCGGACTCCCCTTGCTACACTGGCTTCTACCCCTCCTCTGGATTCTAGGGGCGACTCGGCCATTTGGTCCCCACTGGCTTTTTCAGAGGCTGGAGTTCCAGCCCCTCTAGGGACTCTCCTTTCCCCTCTTGTGGGGGACCTTGGTCCCCTCGTTTAAGGGGACGTCCAACTCCCTAAGAGCAGTCAGTTCCAGCGCAGTCAAGCCTCCTCACCTCCTCAGAGACCAGCGGCCCACACAGACACACCTTCCCCCCCTCCACCCGTTCCAGAGCACAGTTCCCAACCCTCCTCCTGCCAACAGAGCCACCTTTCTAGCAGAGACTTCGGGTGTTCGGCACTCGGCCTTCGCCTTCTCCATCTTTTCAGCTCCACAACTCAGAGCCATATTTGGAATATGGAGCATCTAAGGGCTATGCTGTGGGACTTAGCACTGGCTGGGGGGTGCTTAGGCTGTAAGCTAAGGCCTGCAGCTCTGATGTTTACTTAGCTGTCTCCCCTGTCCCTTGTGGGCTGTTGGGGATGTTGTCAGGGAGCAGAGCACCTCACCCCTGAGGAGGATTCCCCACTAGCCCAGGTGCAGAGTCCCTCACAGAACTGGGGCCTCTTAATGGGAGGGCCAGGAAGGGTCTCTTGATGTTCATCCTCCCCTCCCTGGAGGGGTCTTATCCACCCAGCTGCAGGGCTTTGGACGGGCGGAGTTTTGGAAGCAGTGACTTCCCCTTTAAGAGGGGATGGAATGTTGGAGCCGGAAGGTTCTGTAGCAGCTGGCCTGGGAGGGGGAGCCTGGTGGATCCCCTCACCGCCCCCCCCAACTCCCAGGGGACTGGGGGAGGGGGAGGCCCCCCACACTAGCCTGCCCCTCACTAACTGGGCACTGGGCCTGGAGGCCTGCGGGGAAGGCCTTCCCGGGCCCTCCCGGCCTAAAGGCCGCCTCTCCAGCCTAGCCTGAGGCCTACGCTGCTCTTTAGAGCAGAGGCCCAGAGCTGAGTGAGGGGAGAAATTCTTCTCCCCCGTGTTCATCAGCCTGGCTTCTCTCCAAGGACCCCTGGCTCTGGGACGCTAGCACCTTTTCTGTCTTCTGCATGTTTTGCTGTCACATTTCCCCTTGGAACTCAGGGTTTGTTGAGCCCAAGAGCTCATATGTGTGAAAGTGCTTTGTACAGTGGGAAGTGCTATGCGGCTTCTATTCTTGTTTCTGTTGTTGTTCCTGCCTTGGGGTTGGGTACTTCTAGTGTAGTAATGATTGTCTGGCTTCAGTCCAGAGACAGAGACCCCTGATTGGAAGATGCTGAAGAGGGATCCATCTGCAAGGGGTGGGAGTGAGATGGGCAGATGCCTTGGTCTGATAAAGGAAGAATGGAGTTAGAAGAGACCAAGATACTGCCTCAGTGTATGGGATAGGAGAAAATCAGCTGCATTTCAGTACGCTGGGGCCACCCTGGGGTCAGGTGCCTTGAGGGACTGGGTTAGACCTGTGTCTCCACCGCCCACTCATCCCAGAGTCCACTGGGCCTAGCCCCCACCTCCTAAACCTAGATCTCTGTGGGCTGCCTCCCACTCTCCCCAGGCTGCTGTCAAGCCAGGCCTAACCCCCATTATATCCGCTCACTGTTGACTTAATATTGTTCTTTAAATCCACTGTCAGCCCACTCACGCTTTCTTAGTTTGACCTAGTCAATAATATGAAACCACAGGTCTGACATTCTATTTATATTTCTTTCTAAAATATGTTAAAAATAAATGTTTAACTCGAATTAAACATTCGTTCAGATACACCTGAAGCCATCTTGCATTCATCAGTGGTACTGGAACTTGAACCATCTTTTGCAAAATATTATAGTAGGCCATTTTAGCAGGGTTGCGAACTATGGTAAAAATGAAGTGGAGGAGATTGATTTTGTTTTTATTCCTAGAAGGATTAATGATCAGGAGACCTGGTAGGGCTGTCTTGTCACAGAGGACTAACAGCTGAGGAATATATATTTATATATGTATTTCATTTATTTATCAAACTCTTTTTATGGTGCTTACAGTGTGCAGACACTGATCTAAATGACTTTCAAATCTTTAGTCATTCAATTCTCTTTACAGTCCTGTGGAATAGATAGTAATATCTCCAGTTTATAGATGAGGAAACTAGAGCACAGAAAACTTAAGTAACTTACTTACCCAAGGTCACACAGCTAATAAGTGGCAGAGCTTATTAGGAACCTGGTTCCAAAGTCTAAGGCATTAATCACACAATTGTAGGTATTATCATCATCATTTAACAGGGACATCCTCTCTGAGGGAGATGCTGAGCCTTGGCAAACTGTATAGGTGATAGGGCTGCCCCTTATCCCAGCCCCATGAGAGGGAGGTCTGGCAGGGGCCAGCAACCTCTGCTGACAGATGGGAAAGTGGGTCAGAGGAGGAAGGCTGCCATCTCCTCCAGCTTTACAGGCTCTCCCTCTGGGGTTCTGGTGTGTAAGACTTGAGGATTCCCAACTCCCATCTGGTCTCCAGAAGTATTTGTCAAGCTCAGGGTAGGTCCAGCCCTCTTAAATTATTTGGGATATAGAAGAAGAATTAAATATTTTCAGCACTGAGGAGATAGTGGATGGAAGAACAAGGTACCACCATTTGAGGGGCCTTGAGCCATGGGAGGAGTAACATGGGAAGTCAGGCCACTAACTGTTTGGCTCCCCGCTCCATGTCACACACTAGCCTGTCTCTGGGCCTTCTACCTGGAGTACTTCTTTTCCCTTGTCTTCTCCAGGTCCAAATTCTCCTTTCCTCTGGGTTGCACTTTTAAAGTTATGGCACTTATTCCTATTTATCCCTATACCTACCCAGCTCCTAGCCAGGACCTAACACTAAATAGTACTCAGTAGATGTTTGTCCAGTGAACACATCTGCTGCTCTTACAGCTCTGATCACTTCCCACTTGCAATATACTCATGTGAACTATGCATTGGACAGTAACCTCCAAGGACAAGACAGGCTCCAGGTCTAATGCTTCTTGAGATCCATGCAACGGCAAGCACAAAACTTAAAGCCCACTGGGCTCTTGGCAAAGGCTTTTTAATTGAATGAACAAGGAGTGATAAGCAGATTTATTTGGCCCCTGCCCTTCGAAACTTACACCTAGTTAGAAAGAGAGTATGAGGTCTGAAGGGAAAAAAAAAAAAAAAAAAAAGAGAGTATGGATCCCACAAAACATTGACAAAGTTAGTAACTAGTTTTTAGTGTATGCCTGGACCATGCCAGGCACTTACAAATCTCACTTACAAGGATGAGACAAAGGCTTGGAAAAGTCAAGAAACCTAAGATAGGAGGGCTAATAAGTAGCAGAATTGGAATTTGAACCCAGATTTGTCCGACTCCACTTGGGGTGTGTGTGTGTATGTGAGTGCATAAATGCTGCAGAACCCTGAGCCATTCAGCTCCACAGCGGGAAGGGGAGGCCTGTCTGAGGTCCCCCAAGGCTCCCGAAGATCAGCTGATCATTGTGAGTCAGCAGAGCCTTGGTGACCTGTCGGTGACCCCCAGAAAGAGAGGAAACATCTGTAGTGCTGAGCTGTGTGGTGGGGCCTCAGCAGCAGTTTCCCACCACAGGGCTGCTGAGACCCTCTCCAAAGCAGATCACAGTCCCTGCCACGTGACCCACATACCTCCTTTTAATTTGAGCCCCAGTTCCCATGGGGGCTGCGAGCTTGGGGTGCCCTGTGGTCAGACTGGCTGGTGGGTCTGAGCTATCTCTGTGTCCCTGTTTTCTAGCTTGTTCTGTCTCCAGGCTTTCTGCCGTGGTGGGCCTGAGCAGGATGATTTGAACTGCTTTCCTGGGGTTGCTGTGGGGTTGGAAACAGTGGAGGAGCCAAAGCTGAAGGGGAGGGAGGAGGGCAGGCTCAGCCTTCGAACTTGGCTGTGAGTCCAAGAATGTGAGCATCACAAGAAGCCAAGCACGTCCCGAGCTCTGGGCAGGAGCTGCTTTAAGAAAAAGGGAGGACTGGGCTTCCCAGCCTCCTTCCTTGCTGTCTTCCCTCTCTGCTCATAACTCCAGGCATGTGTCTTCCTCTTGCCCCTGATCACAGCTTTCTAGCTCTGTGCTCCTGGGGTATTTGATCAGTCTGGGGGTGCAGGCCTCAAGCTTTTCTATCTCCTTTCCTGGCCCCATATTGTAGTTGTGGTCTGACTTCTTGCCCCACTGCGTGCCCCAGGCCAAACTACATGCCTGAGACTACATCCTACCCTCCCCTCATCCACCACCCCATGTCCCACATCACTGTCTCCCACACCGTCACCCTCCACACAGACCCACATCACCTCTCTCACTGTACGGGAAAGAATGTGAAATACCATGGAAAGAATATGGGGTTTGGAGTCAGACGAGCTTGGGGTGGAATTCCAGCTCTGACATCTAGCTCTGTGACCTTGAACAAGTTACTGATTGTTTCTCAGTTTCCTTATTCATAAAATCAGGATCATATGGTCTATACAATGAGGGTGATGTGAAGATTATACATTCTAACTATAGGGAGATAAGATGGTATAATAGGTAAGAATAAAGGCTTTGGAATCAGGCTGACCAGGATTCAAATTCCATCTCTTCACTTATTAATCGTGTGACTGTAGGTAAATTTGTGAACCTACTGAGCCTTGGTTTCCCCATCTGTATCTATTTTATAACATTACTATGAATGTTAAACGAAGTGATACAAGTAAAGTACTTAGCTTTGTGCTTGGCCTATAATATTGGGTTGGCCAAAAAGTTCCTTGGGGTTTTTCCATAAGATGTTACGGAAAAATCCGAACGCACTTTTTGGCCAACCCAATACATGCTCAATATATGAGAGCAGTTGTTACTAATGTCATAGTGGCAGTAGAGGATGTTTGGTAAATGCCTTCTCCCCTTCTCTTTCCTAATTTCCTTAAATTCCTCATCCACATCTCCCAGAATAATATTAGGATTCCCAAATGAGAAGGGAAGAACAGTGATATGGGTGTGCTTTTTCCTAGTTTAGGGTCAGAGGGAAAGATAAAGTCCAGCCCAGGAGAGCCATTGTTAGGATGGGTACAGCTCTCGAGATTCTAGGGGGCGACTGCACTCATTGGGGACAGTGATTTGTCAGGTGTAATTTGCAATCACCTGATGACCAAGAGGATGCCCCAGGAAGACAGATGGCCTGGGCATGGCTGGTGTCTTCCTGGTAGTGACAAAGAGCTGTCCCTGGTCAGCCCATCCCTGCTCCCATTTGAACAGGTTTATGCTGGTGGTTTGATTCCCAGTTTAGGGAAGAGGAGCCCCTGAGAGTTGGGGTTGTGAGGATGCCTCCGATTCCACCTCAGAAAGCTCGCTCTGACACCCACCTTTCCCTGCAGAGTGGTGAAGGAGGAGATCTCGGACGACAATGCCAAGCTGCCCTGCTTCAATGGCCGGGTGGTGTCCTGGGTAAGGAGCCCCCCTCAGCCCTCTCCACCTGCATTCCTGCAGTGGGCTGGATGGAGGAAAGGCATTGCTGAGACTGTGGTTTTATGCTTCAGTATCTGAATATTCCTTGAGTTTTCTAACTGAACTGACTCTCACCCCAGACTCTATAGCTTTGGTGAAAAGTGAGGGAGTGGTGAGAAGGGGGAAAAGAGAGACAGAAATACACGTTGGAGACAAAAACGTCTCCTATGTCCTCTGAGGTACTTTGCCTCAGGTTCCCTTCTGTCACTTGCTGACCTCTACCTTGGACCTCTGACTCTTGTTCTCTGCCCCCATCTCACTTCACCAACCCATGCCTCCCAGCCTCCTCATCAGCCCAGCAGTGGGTCCATTCCTCATCTCAGCTGACCTAACACAGTCCTGTTTCTTCTCCCTGCATGTCCCTTGCTTCATTCTCCCCAAGTCTCATGCCCTGCCAGAAGCCAACTATCCCCTTTTCCCTGGGCCCCTGCGCCCTACTATCCATGCATTTTCTCCCCATCAGCTGGTGTCGGCTGAGGGCTCACACCCAGAGCCAGCTCCCTTCTGTGCTGACAACCCATCGGAACTGCCACCGCCCATGGAGCGCACAGGAGGCATTGGGGACTCCCGGCCCCCATCCTTCCAGTGAGTGTGACCTGAGGGTGGGGAGGGCCCATGGGGGAGGTCTGCGTCAGCTCAGCTCAGGGCTGGGGGAGGGAGCCCCCAGCCTGCCCCCTCCCCCACCAAGTCCTCTCTTCCCTGCAGCCCTCATGCTGGTGGGGGCAGCCAGGAGAACCTGGACAATGACACAGAGACTGACTCCTTGGTGTCTGCCCAGCGAGAGCGGCCACGACGGAGGGATGGCCCAGAGCACAGTGCGTCTTCCCTGAACAGACACCTTCCCCACCCCCACCCCGCCCCCCCGCAGCTTCCACTCAGCTACCCACCTCTCTGCCCTACTTCCTGAGTTCTGGGTACGCCTGGCCCCAGTGCAGCCCCTGCTCCTTCCTTGCTCCTCCTTCTCTCCTGCATCTGTGAACCCAACTGCCTCCATCTCCTGCAGCAACCCGGCTAAATGGAACTGCAAAGGGGGAGCGGCGGCGAGAGCCAGGGGGGTATGACAGCTCATCCACCCTTATGAGCAGCGAGTTGGAAACCACCAGCTTCTTTGATTCAGATGAGGATGACTCCACCAGCAGGTGGGGCTTTGGTTTCATGGGTACTGTGGGACAGGTGACCCCGGAGGAGCCCTGAACCCTGAGGATGCTGGGCCCCTGGGCGGGACCTGGGCTTGGTGGGGGGGACCTGGGCCCTGCGGTGCCTCTTATGGGGCAAGGCTGGGCCAGCTCGGTGGGGAATGACTGTGGGCCCCACAGGTTCAGCAGCTCCACAGAGCAGAGCAGCGCCTCACGCCTGATGAGAAGACACAAGCGGCGGCGGCGGAAGCAGAAGGTTTCGCGGATTGAGAGGGTATGGAGCTGAGATGTTAGGGTGGGTGGGAGCAGACCGAGCCCTCCTGCCCAGGCAGGGCCAGAGTCTGTGCTTCCTTAGACCCCTCCCCTTGGGTCAGGGTTTAGAACCTGAGAGGGGAGGTGGTGCTGAGGGCTCACCTTGAGGCAGAGCCAGGTGGGAGCAGTGAGTTCCTGCCAGCACTGCCTGCTACTCAGGGCCTCTGTCTGTTCCAGTCCTCATCCTTCAGCAGCATCACGGACTCCACCATGTCACTCAACATCATCACGGTCACTCTCAACATGGGTGAGTCTGGTGAAACAACTCTCGTGAGCACCTGCTACGTGCCAGACGCTGGGCAGACTCGAGGAGTTCAGAGAGGCACAGGCTACGTTCCCTGCCCTCAAGAAGTTCTCTTTCATAAGCATAAATTGGTACATACACTGATCACTTCAGTATCTCATGATCAGGGCTATGAGAGATATAAGCACAGAGAACTATGGACGCAGAGAATGGCATCCGGGAAGACTTCCTAGAGGAAGTGATTTCTGATTCCTCCCAGCTTTCCATTTTTCAGGCACTGCATTCTTGCTCTCTGATTTCTACCCTAGGTGCTCTTCTTTAGGAGATAGCTGGATATAGGGAAAAGAGCCCCAACTTTGGAATTTAAATCTGAGTTTGAATCCTGACTCTGCCACTTCATGGCTTAGAAAAGTCACTTAAATTCTCTGAACCTCAGTTGTCTGCTCTGTAAAACAGGACTGAGTCCCTACCTCATAGCCAACGAGGATCAAGTGAAAGCATGTTTGAGCATGTGGAATACAGTGCCTGACTCAGGTCCAATAAGTGTTAGTTCTTGTCCCTTTCTACCCTTTTCTAATATGGGGCTTGGAATTTGGGTAGGAACTTGGTTCCTCTCTCAAGGTCTTGTTACTCCCTGTAGAAAAGTATAACTTCTTGGGTATCTCCATTGTGGGCCAAAGCAACGAGCGTGGTGACGGAGGCATCTACATTGGCTCTATCATGAAGGGGGGGGCCGTGGCTGCTGATGGACGCATCGAGCCAGGAGATATGCTGTTACAGGTACCATTGCCCACCGTGGGTGGTGGTATGGATAGGGATGGGGAGATGTCCATGCCGTCTGTACCCTGCTTCTTGGTAAGGGGAAGACCCCCTGGCCCACCAAACTCAGCTTCCCTACCCACCTCCCCAGCACAGCTGCTTATCCCACTCCTGGTCCTCTTTCCCAGGTAAACGAGATCAACTTTGAGAACATGAGTAATGACGACGCGGTCCGGGTACTGCGGGAGATCGTGCACAAACCAGGGTATGGATGGCATTGGGGAGGAGGGGGCAGGTATTTCTGGCTATCAGGCAAGGGGCTTGGTTTGGCCCCCGCACATCCTGCCCTTACTAGGGACACCCTTGCTTTCAGGCCCATCACCTTGACTGTAGCCAAGTGCTGGGACCCAAGTCCACGTGGGTGCTTCACACTGCCCAGGAGTAAGTGGATGGGGCAGTTGGCCCTAAAGCTGGTGCTTGACCTATGTGAGCCCTATCTCTCCTCCCTTCCGTGTTACCCTGAACCCTCATACCTACCCTGTTGGGCCAAGCAGTAGGCAGGGCAGGCAGCCCCTGACTCCTCATCCTCCCTGCAGGCGAGCCCATCCGGCCCATTGACCCCGCGGCCTGGGTCTCCCACACTGCAGCCATGACCGGCACCTTCCCTGCCTACGGCATGAGCCCCTCCCTGAGCACCATCACCTCCACCAGCTCCTCCATCACCAGCTCCATCCCTGACACAGAGCGTGAGTGTCCAACCCTGACCCCTGGGCCCAGCAGACAGGGCCAGCTGGGAGGGACTGCTGAAGGCCCACCTGGAGCCTCTTGCTTAAGCGTCAGAGGGGGCTGGAGAGGAGGAGACTCGGTTCATTCCAGCTACCTTACTCTGCAGTTTTCCTCAGTGGATGCTGACCCTCACCAAACAGAGTTTGCTTCTGAACCTGTCCTGAGCACTCAGTAAGCCTCAGTTTCCTCTCGTGAAATGGGACTAATGATATGCACTTTACCAGGTTCCTGGGGGTTTAATGAGAGGATACAAGTAAAGCATCAGTCACAGTGTGGCATAAAGTAAGCACTCAGTAAATGACTGCCTTTTTATTATCATAGCACGCATTATACACTGGGCTAAGCCCCTTCATTTACACTATTTAATTCTCTCTTTAAATATCCTGTGAAATAGATACTAAAGTCCCTATTTTTATGGAAGAGGAAACTGAGTGTCCAACAAATCGGTGATTTGCTCGACATTGGTCCATGCTATTAGGTGGTAGAGCTGGAATGCAAACTTCTGTGTACCTAGCTCCATAGCCCCTTTCTGCCTCACCATTCTGCCTCCTACCCCCAGGCCTAGACGACTTCCACCTGTCCATCCACAGTGACATGGCCGCCATCGTAAAAGCCATGGCCTCCCCTGAATCTGGGCTGGAGGTCCGTGACAGGATGTGGCTCAAGATTACCATCCCCAATGCTTTCATCGGTGAGAGGGCCCCATGGTGGGATGAAGGACAGGGTGGAGAGCAGTGGGGCAGGGCAGGCTGTGGCGGGGGGGTGCCAAGAACTCCCTTGGGCCACTCCTTTGAGCTGGAATCAGCACTAGCCTCATGGCTTCTGTGAGGCCAGAAGAGCCCAGTCAGGTGGGCCTCCCAGTCAAGTGGCAGCCTTGCCCTCAGGCTCGGATGTGGTGGACTGGCTGTACCACAACGTGGAAGGCTTCACTGACCGGCGAGAGGCCCGCAAATACGCCAGCAACCTGCTGAAGGCCGGCTTCATCCGCCACACTGTCAACAAGATCACCTTCTCTGAGCAGTGCTATTACATCTTCGGCGACCTCTGTGGCAGTACGTGCCTCCCCCACCTCCTTGCCCTGTCTCCTGCTTGGAAGTGGAGAGTTGCTCGGGGATGTGGCAGCAGACTCTAGGGAACCCAGATGAGGGGGTAGCAGAGCTGGGGGAATCTCGAGACCGGACAGTTCTGTGGTAGAGGCAGAGCCCAGTCCAGCTTCTTTACCTGCCCTACATCCCCCTCTGGGGGCTGGCATTTTCTAAGTGCCTGCTCTGTGCCCGGCACCATGCTGATTGTTTCTGAAGCATCATCTCACTCTCATTCAAGCCTCACAACCTCCCCACAACCCTTGGGGAGACGGATTACTATCCCTGTTTTCAGATGAGGAAACTGAGACTTACGGAAGTTAAGCAGTCCATCCCACGTTTCACAGCTAGAAGCAGAGGAGCTAGGCCTTGGATCTAGGTCTTTCTGGCTCCAGATCCTTTGTTCTTCCCACCATCAGGGTTGTCCTCGGTGCGTGGTGCTGCAGAAACATTGTCCCAGCAAGGCCAAACAGAGTTCCTAGCCTTGGCCCCTGCTCACCTTCACAGCACCAAGCAGCTTCCACTAAGGCAGGACGTCCTGGAGCTGGCCTGAGGCCTCAAGTCCACAGCCTCCTCAGACCTCTCAGGGTGGGGCTGTGCCTCTCAGTGAAGCTGGAAAAGCTGTCAGGGCCAGGCTGTAGAGGACTCTGTAAGCTGTACCAAGGAATTTGGACTTGATCCTGAGAGAGTACAAAGCCAATGAGGGTTATTAAGCAGGAGAAGTATGTAGGGAACCCCCATTCTCCGGAGCCTGTGGACAGCTCTCGGGAAGAGGAGTCCTCAAAACAGGGCAGCAGTGCTCAGGATTGGGAGCTGAAGCACGGCCCCAGCAGCCACCCCTGTCTGAGGGAGGCTTCTCTCAGCCCAGTGGTGCTGGCTGGAGTCCAAAAGCTAGCCCTTAAAATGCTTCAGATTAGGTTCTAGGGGCTAGAAAGGTTGTTCTTGTGGAGCATAAGTCCCTGGTGGAGGCTGGATGGGGTCCCTGTCCCTCAGCAGCTCTGGCATGGCCCCATGGGGTAGTAATAGATGCATAAGGTTTTAGAGTTAGTTTTTGTTTTTGTTTTTGTTTTTTTTGCGGTACGTGGGCCTCTCACTGTTGTGGCCTCTCCCGTTGCGGAGCACAGGCTCCAGACGCGCAGGCTCAGCGGCCATGGCTCGCGGGCCCAGCTGCTCCACAGCCTGTGGGATCTTCCCGGACCGGGGCACGAACCCGTGTCCCCTGCATCGGCAAGCGGACTCTCAACCACTGCACCACCAGGGAAGCCCTGGAGTTAGTTTTGAGTTCAGATTTTAGCTCCACCCTTACTGTGTGAACATGAGTAAGTGACACAGCCTCTCAGTGCCTTGATTTCTTGATCTGTAAGATGGAGGTAACAGTAAAACTTATAGATCTGTTTTGAGAATGATATAAGATAATGTATGTAATGCTTTTAGCACCGTGTTTGGCCCACAGTAATTGCTCTAAAAAAGTTGTCCATTTATCATATATTTAATTCTAAGATGAACATTTTTTTCACATTTCAGTTATCTCTGAAATTGGGGTGCATCTTATAATCAATGGCTTCTTAGACTCAGTCAAATACGGCTATTATTATCATCATTAGTAGAAGTGAGCCCTGGCCCCAAACCTTCATGGGTACATAAAGCTTCTCAGGATAGCTGTGGCTTTTGCTCAGAGAGACATTGTTCCATCCCAGGGGCATTCTGGGTCTCCTACCCATGGACCAAGTCCAGCAGAAGCCGAGCTCACGGAGATGCTGACAGGACAGGTCTTTTCCTTCTCACTGGTGAGGTCTCCTCAGTTGGGAGTACAGCAGGCTCAAAGGGAATAGCTGGGGACCTGGGTAACCCCCAGAGCACACAGTCACTCCCCATGGGATGACAGCCTGGCAGCTGAAGTGGTCACCGAGGCACGCCCCTGCTTCCCACCGCCACCACCTCTCATGCTAGCTGCCGGCCTTGACTGATGGTTTGGCTGGTAGATTACGTAGGCTGCCTCAGCCCCCTCTCCTGACCTCTTCTCCCCTGTAAGGTTGGCTCAGCTCCCTTAAGGGCTTGCAACAAAGGGCTCAGTCTGTATCCAGCAGCTGGCTCCTGGGCAATTGCAGCTCTCTCAGAGCTCTGGGACCTGGTATGGGTGGTCCCAGAGAACCAGGGACCTGTGAACAAGGGGTGTCCCAGGCAGGCAGATCTAGTGGCCCCTTATACTCCCTTCCAGATAGTTCCAACATTGGTGGGAGCAGCCTTGCCTGTGCACAGTTTACTGGGGAGTCAGAGTCATGAAAGAAGTAATGTTAGTGCAGTGACTCAAGTGCTGTGAAGAACTAGGCCTGGCTGGGAATGGGGTGGAGAGCACAGAGGAGGCATCTAAGTTGTTCTGTTTCTGGACCCTTCCACCCCACTCCCACCCTCCCCAGAAGCACCAGAAAATTGATCTGGGCCAAGGGCCTTCTGTGTGGGGAGGCTCTGAAAGGCCCTGTGTTCATTCTGGCTTTTAATGGGTGTTTTTTTAGTCCTAAGTGAGTGAGGAGGGCAAAATTTCACCTAAATTTCCCCAAACTGCCCCCTCCTCCTTACTAATGCCCTCATCTGGAAAGGTAAAGAGAAAGTAAGCAACTCTTAGCTTCTGCTCTGGCTGCAGTTTGGGTTGACCTCAGGCTGGTCATTTAACCTCTCTGGACTTCACTTTCCTCATCTGGAAAAAGTGTGACTAATAACCTTCCTCATGGGGTGGTAACGTTTGCGTGAGATGAAGTGCTTGCACTGTACCTGAGGAAGTGCAGGTATGCAGTAGCTGGTGGCTGTCTGGTATTTCGGCCTCCCATATTCCCCACCCTACCCTTCCCGTAAGGGAACAGAGTCGGGGTTGGGCGGCGATTGCCAAGCAAGAGTTTTGCCCCTTCCTCCAGCCCACAGAGGAAGGAGGAGAAACTGGGATTTGGCACTGAGCATCTGAAGTGGTGACTCAGGGCCTTCCTGGGGACGGTTTTCTCGGGGGCTGGCTCTGCAGGATCTCCCTCCCCACCACCTCTGGAGGGTGACAGAGGGGGTCTGAAGGAGTGAGAGATCTCTGGCCTGTCCCTCCTCCCGTTCTGGTGGGACACTGCCACTGCTGTCACTATCTTCCCAAACGCACCCACCGGGCCGAGGCTGGGCATCTCTCTGCTGACTGCGGGTGCGAAGGCATGGGATAGACCCAGCTCAGATGCCCTCCCCTCCCCTCCACAGACATGGCCAACCTCTCCCTCCACGATCATGATGGCTCCAGCGGCGCCTCCGACCAGGACACGCTGGCCCCTCTGCCGCACCCGGGGGCTGCCCCTTGGCCCATGGCTTTCCCGTACCAGTACCCGCCGCCCCCGCACCCCTACAACCCGCACCCAGGCTTCCCCGAGCTGGGGTACAGCTATGGCGGGGGCAGCGCCAGCAGTCAGCACAGTGAAGGTAAGGCGGCGGGGGTCGTGGAGGGAGCCCCAGGCGAGCCCCAGGCTTCCTCTGCAAGCTCTGAGTGTCCCCCACCCCGTCCCTGCCTGTCCCCTGCAGGCAGCCGGAGCAGTGGCTCCAACCGTAGCGGCAGCGACCGGCGGAAGGAGAAGGACCCGAAGACCGGGGACTCGAAGTCGGGCGGCAGCGGCAGCGAGTCGGACCACACGACCCGCAGCAGCCTGCGGGGGGCGCGGGAGCGGGCGCCCAGCGAGCGCTCGGGTCCTGCCGCCAGCGAGCACAGCCACCGCAGCCACCACTCGCTGGCCAGCAGCCTGCGCAGCCATCATACGCACCCGAGCTACGGCCCCCCCGGGGTGCCCCCTCTCTACGGCCCCCCCATGCTGATGATGCCCCCACCGCCTGCGGCCATGGGGCCCCCGGGAGCCCCTCCGGGCCGCGACCTGGCCTCCGTGCCCCCTGAACTGACCGCCAGCAGACAGTCCTTCCGCATGGCCATGGGAAACCCCAGTGAGTTCTTTGTGGATGTGATGTGAGCAGGGCCCCTTCCCCACTTCCATCCCACCCCGCCCCGGGCAGGCCGCGTCCCTTTCTCCGTCCGTCCGTCATTTTTACTTTGGTACCTGAAAGGGAAATAAATGGAACTAAATCCAGGCCCGCTAACCGCTCGCTGGGTGCAGCGAGGGCAGGGTGCACCTGATCGCCACTGCAGCCCCTAACCTGCCACCAGCCCCGGCTTGTTCCTCTGCCCACTAACCGCTGCACAGGACTTCCCGGGATCCTTCGTGTTCCTGGGACCCGAACTGCTGGTGCTGCTCCTTACCACCCGCCGTCACCACCACACAGACTTCAGGAGCTGACCCAGCGGTGCCCTTGAGGGCCTGCATACCCCTCATCCCCACTTTCCCTCCCTCAGTTCTTTTTCACCATTCATTCAGCTGCATCATCCCTCTATTAACCCATCCCCTCAAGCATGCGTGCCGATTTCTTGTTTTTTCCCCTTAATACTGATACCAAAAAAAAAAAAAAAAGACTTGCTTCCTCTGCCCCTCCTCCTAACTGCCCTTGCTACTGCCTCAGCCCCGCACCCTAGAGCTGTAGTCACCTCCAGTAACCATCCACACTAACTCCACCTGCGCTCAACCTTAGCAGAAGCCCAGCGGGCCCCCTCAGTTGCCTGAGCTGCTAGTGGATTCCAGGGAGCATCTGTGCTCTATACCCAGCCCCACCGCTGCCCCATGCCTGCCCGGTGTGCTGGTTCCTTCAGACCCTAACCCTACTAACCAGCAGGCTCATCTCACCTCGGGGCCTGAAACATTTCTTTTCTTTCTTTTTTCCTCCCCCAATTTTTCCTGGGCCTGGAGCAGCCAAGAATTTCGGGCTGTTTGACTTTCTGTGAGCCCCCAGCGAGGGGAGGCCCAGCCTCCGAGGAGACCAGGAGCCCTGCTTCAGCAGCCCCTCAGGGCTTCCCAAGGATATTTCAGCCCCCATACCCACACTTTAACCCGTTGAGTCACTAGGCTTCTGAGGAGCACCCAGCCTCTCGCCCATTTGTGAGAGACTCACTCTCTTTCCCTCTCTCCCTCTTTCTCACACACACCTCCCCCACCCCCTGCCCCAACACACACGTGCCTATGCAAGTTCACTTAAGCCTCAGGGCTGGTCCCTGACCAGAGGGCTGGACCCTCTCTCCCAGTCCACTCCTAGGTCATGGGGCTGGTCCCCTGATTTCTCTCTCCCTTTCTTCATAGCCCTCAAACCTCCCACACATGTCCCCATAATATTTCTATCTGGTTAAAGCCCATAATCTGGGTCTCAGGTTGGGCTCAGCGCAGGACCCCCCAGGCAACTGACAGGCTGTTCTCACCTTGCCCCGCGCCCCACACACCCTCCTGTGTTTTCACCATCACCATGATAACCCAGAGCAAGGTTAGGCAGGGGGACTTCTGGGACTTCCAGACAGAGTGCCAAGTTTTAGTTTTTACCTTATTCTCCCATTTAAGCAAATCACAACTTTCTCTGTGAGCCTCTTCTATAAATTCTGGCTCACCTAGGCTTCCATATTTTTAGGTCTGGGATGTCAAGCGTAAGATGAAGTCCTAAGCTCCAGGTCTTGGAGCAATCCAGGGTAGGGGTATTTTGGCATTCATTCATTTAACAAATATTCCCTGGGATTTGGGGTGCATGAGGGCTGTGTTAGAAGTGTGACTCAGTCTTGCCTTTCTTCTGGGAGCTCTAGGTTTGCTCCCAACCCAGAACATGGTTTCCTCTAGCCACCACTATAGGGCTGCCTCCTGTACTTCTCTTCCTCCTCTGATTCTTCTGTCTCTGACTCTCTTGAGGATTCCTCCACTATTGCTCATGCCTTCAGGGTCCCTGTATTTTATCTCTGTTCCACTTCTCTTTCCTCTGTATTTACTCCCGAAACGGTATCATCCATCCTGACATCCTCAACTGCCATTAATATGCTGGTGATTCCCAAATATGTATCTCCAGCCCTAACTTCCCTTTATCTTTAGATCTGTATTTTTATCACCCGCTGGACCTCTCCATGGACGTGTCCACGTGGACTCAACTCATTTCCTTCCCACCCCCCCCCCCGAAGTGTGTTCCTTCTGAATTCCAATCCTGGTTACCTTCATCACACTCTTCATAGGCTCACCAGCTAGAAACATTTATGGGCTTAAATTCCTTCCCATATTTTACTAGTCAGTATATCATATCCATTCCACTCCAACAATCTTTCTTGAATTTGGCCCTTCCTCTCCCCTCTGCCTCTACTCTAGTTCACAGGAGCATGGGATTTGGAGTCAGGTTATTCTGGGTTTGAATCCCAGCTCTACTACTTTTTGGTTGCGTGATAAGAGAGTTATTCAGTCTCTCTGAGCCTCAGTTTCCTCATATGTAAAATGATGATAATAATACCTACCTCACAGGGTTGTTGTGAGGATTTAAGTTAGATATTGTACGAAAAGTGCCTAGCACAGTGCCTGGCACACAGTAGAATAGGTGCTCAATAAATGGTAGCTATTGTTATTATTACTATTATTATTATTATTTATTCTAAATTGGTAGGGGTTTAGGATATGTACTGAGGACGAAGGTTTTGGAAAGGTAGAAGTAAACCTTGAGTGCTGATTCAAGAATTAGAAGTGCCTGTATTCAGTCATTTAATGGCTTAAAGCTGTGACCCCGATTTGCAGGAAGTCAGATCATCCTGCCATATTTTGGCTTCTAGCAGGAGGATGCTAGGAACAGTAAGGTTTGCGACTAGGTTTACCGTTTGGTGCCCTTTGTTCCTCTCATGATGGGCTCAGCCCTGCCTAGGGAAGGCAGCGGGGTATCTTTTCCTACAGAAAGAGAAGAGCCAACAGATGTTCTGCAGGTCCTGCAAGAGCCAGGAAGGCCTTTCATGTGCCAGGACTGGCTCTGTCTCTTCTTCTCAGCTTGGATGTGAAAATTAACTCCATCAGAGAAGGGATTTCAAATCCCATGTCAAATTAAATTCAACTTGCCAACGGTTTTTTAAGCAATATATATGCCTGTCACTAGAAGGCGCACAGGTCCTCCTGGCCTTGAGGAGCTCACAGTCACATAGGTATAGCTGAGGTAGAACAGACATATTTTTGAAAAGCTTTAGCTAGTTTCTTCCAAATATTTGCCGCCTCACACCCTGCCCCCTACCTTGGGTCTTGATCCCTGGGAAAAGGCTCATGTCTAGAACAAATATACCATGCAAAAAAGCTTGGGAAAATCTGAGGTGGTGTTATAAAGCAGTAAACTCAGTACAAACTCTTCTACTGCCAAGTCGTGTGTGTGTGTGTGCGTGTGTGTGTGTGTGTGTGCGCGCGCGCGCGCGTGTGTGTAAAGTGAGGACAACCAGTCCTCGGGCTCTGGAGACTGAAAAGGCCTACAGCGATTCAAGGTTTAACAGCCGGGCCTCAACAACCAGCACTAATCCTCTGAGGCTCTCGGAAACACTGAAATAGGAACAGGAGGGATTGCAGAGACTACAATCCCCAGAATGCTCAATGGGGAAAATGAAGTGAGGAGTGTAGCAGCGTATTCTGGATTGTGTATTTCGGGTAGGGCTGAATAAGGCCACTCCTACCCCTCCCCCAAGGCACGCCTACCCCCTCCTTCGAAGGTTCTCAAAGGCCGCGGTAGTTGTAGTTTTGCCAAACTTACGGGGTTTATAATTGTAAGCGAGAAGGCCGAGAGGCCTGACGGGATTTGTAGTCTGCTGCCTCGGCGGATGCGCACGCGCAGCAGAGGCCGGGGCGGTGCCGCGGCACTGCAGTGAAAGCCGAGGCAGCGGGCAGGCGAGCAGGGGGCGGGCGGACATCTTGGGATCCGGAGAGTGGCCAGGCTGGCTGAGCAGGGGCCTGCGGACACCAGGTGAGTTAGGGATCTAGCCGTACGGGGTGAAGGAAGACGCCTGCCTGGCTGCCCAGCTTTGCTCTTCCCTACACTGCGCTACGCGGAAAGCAGTCCACACCCGGGAGTGGCCTCAGCCTTCAGATCCGGGAGGGAGCTGACGGCGGGGCGGGGGCGCCCCGGGCGCGGTTGCAGGACGGGCGCTGAGCGGTGCCCTCCACCTGACCCGCCCGGAGCTTCCTGTGAGAAGGGGACCCTACTGGAATCCTCCCAGAGCAGGGATGCCCCGCGACGGCCCCCTCCCTAGGATCGTGACAACCCCATACCCCGCGGCGCCTCCTCCTCTCGGCGCAAGGACAAGCTTCCCACCCTGCGGCACCCCTCCTCGCAGTTGAGTGACAGCCCCCGCACTCCCTGGAACCATCTTTACCCGCGACGTTCTCCTCCCCAGGGCGAAAAGCCCACCACGCCCGCCTGCTTCTACACCTGCACGCCACAGCAAGCTACGTCTACCCAGCTTTCCCTTATTCACCACTACTAGTCTCTCCCTGCCGTTTTTTCCTCTTTAAAGCCTTGACTTTTGACATACTGGAAACTCTCTTCTCCAGGTGCCCCCACCATACCTGTTGCCGCTGTGGGCTCACCTGAGTATACTTCCTGGCTGTTGCTGCCAGTCTGTCCCTTAACTAAATATGCCATTCCTTTCCTGGGCCCCACCTCTGCTTCTCTGATGCCCTGAGCTCCCTACCATTTGATACCTGTGAACTTGGTTCTTTGCCCAGGGCTCTACCTCCATTTTGCGCTTCCTCTCCCAGTCTCTTTGGGACTGAGGAATGGGATGTGTCCACCACCTTGAGAGACTTCTCACGCAGTCTGGGAGACCTTGACTGCCACAGTAATACGCTTTATTTTCCAGTTTAGAAAAGTCTGCTAAACTGCCCCCGGTGAAATTAACACCAGGGCTAATCCAGGAAATCTAGAACTAAATTAACCCTTTTTCTCACTGCAAACAGTCTAAATTAGTTTGACCCAAATAATTTGGATAATTCAGGGATTCTGCCCCTCGTTTATAGGCACTCGGGTCAGAAGCGAATTATGCTGTGGGTCTGGAATCACAGAATTTCAGCTGGAAGGATCTCTTGATTTTTATGAACCTGCACCCACCCCATTCCCCCACACCCCTGTATTTTCATTGCACTTGGGAGCTGAGAGGGAGCCTTTCTTTTTAAAAGAGAGGTGGTCAAAAATAACTAATAAGCAGCTTGGGTCACTGAAGTGTAGTCTGTCAGAGCTGGGGCCTTTCTACTCTGCTCTTTTGCTGTTTATCTGACTGCCTGGGAGAGGTTGGAGCCACACTCCAGGGTCCATGTCAGGGCCTAAGGCCTCCCTTCTCTCTTCCTCCCCACACCCTTCACACCCTTTCCTGGAATGTTTAGACTTCTGTGAATTAGAGCCTGGTGCCTTCTCAGAAGGGTAGTGGAGCCTGAGGGACTGGGCGCTCCTAAAGCTTTGCCTGGGGGCCCCAGGCCTGAACCAACTGGAGTCATTCCTACCACCATTCCTGCAGCCACAGGCAGGCCTTCACCGTGACTCACCAGCTAGAGCCTGAGTGAGAGTCTGCACAGGAAGGGGCCTTGCTGAGCTCAGCACTGTGAAATGGGGGAGGGGCTACTCTGGGCTCAGCCCCAGAAAAGGGGCCCGGGGGGGGGGGGGGGGGGGCAAAATGGCCTTAGAATCCTGGGCCTCAGTCCCTCTCCCTTTTCTCCCTTCCAGTATGGGATAAACAGGAACTGGAGCCTGGCTAAGGGGAGGGGCATGCCTGGGAGGGTTGCAGGGTCACTTGCTGGAGGATCAAGTCAGAAAAAAAGCCCAGCCAGTGACCTGCACAGCCCCACAGGGGACATTGGCAGGGGTTCTGAGACCTTCCCTTACCCTGACCCCCCCATCCTAGGTCTGTTCTGAGAGCGATGGGCCGCGGAGACTGAGCTGCCGCCATGATTGGAGGCTTATTCATCTATAATCACAAGGGGGAGGTGCTCATCTCCCGAGTCTACCGAGATGATATCGGGTGAGTCCCCTGGCTGAGCCAGCTGTGCCCCCACCCCCACCCACCTCCCCAGCATGCAGGACCAGGTCTCTTTCTTCCAGAGGCTTGATTGGGACCGCCCCCACCCCTTGCTTCATCCTGGAAGCTCAGCTAATACAGCCTGGTTCCCATTAGGTCTGGTGGTGTTGGCCAGGCAGCCAGTTGCTGGCTGCTTGGTGGGACCTGTGAAAAGGCAGGCCCCCCACAGTCTTAGGAACTCCTGCCCTTCCTGCCTCCTGTTTGCTGCAGTGACAGACCTGGTTGCTGGAGCTGAGTGCTTTTGGCCGGGCAGATTGATCCCTCCTTTGAGGAGAAGGGAGATCTGTCTCCAGCGGGTGGAGTCAGTGGTCAGGCTGGTGGTACTAATCCACCTAAGTCTTGCTCTCACAAGCCCTTCTCATGGTGAGAGTCTTCACTGGACTCTTGAACGCCTCTCCCTTTCTCAGGAGTCAGGCTGCTGACTCAGCTGTTTTCAGTACCTCTGGGCTACTCCTGGAGGAGAGGTGGTGAGCAAGCCTGAGACACTCTCCGGGTCACTGAGGGATGAGCAGGGAGGCTGTGCTGCCTTTCTGGCCTATCAGAGTAGCCTGGGAACAGCTCCTTGTCCTGTGTGCCTCAGACCCCTATAAGGAGGCACAGCCTCACTTCTCATTCTGCCCCACCCTGCATGCCACTGCTGTTCCCTGACAGGGGACTTACCCCAGCCTCAGCGGCTCTAACGAGATTAGGCTCCTTTGGTTCATGCTGCCCTGTTTTTCTTCCTGGAATTGCTTAGAATAGACAGTCAGAGGTGGGCCTGCTGCAGTGGCTCCTGGTTTCTTGGCTAATGGGCTAGCCTGGTCTTTGTGGCTGTTTGTCCGTTGGCTGGTGGTGGGGCATGGGCTAGAGTTGTGGCAGTGCCTGGCTTGCGTATACCCACCCACACCCCACTCGCACCCTGGATGGGCCTGGTTAAGCCAAGGCCAGGACATACACCATCTTGCATGCCTTGCTGTGCTCTCCACCCCTTGCCTGTTGCCCGTCTGCTTCCACCTCGTGGTGTGTGCTGCCCACCCCAGTGTGTTGGTGTCTAATCCTCTCTTTCGTTGCTGTCACTCTCCTCTTCTTGCTGGCATCATTTCTCTCATCCCATCTCATTGGCTGCCGTAGCAATAGGTAAGCGGCCTGTTAAGCTGCTGCCCAGGCACAGGTGGGTGGGGGATCCTGTCCCCCCACCCCAGTCCCCACATCGTTGTTTTGTTCATCCTTTTTCATCCCTGAACTTGCCCTGGAATTGGATCCTGGACAAGAATGGGGTGGCCCAGCTCCATGGCCCCTCGGCTTTTCCCTCAGTAGATTAGAGCCTTCTCTGAAGTCATGCTGGTTTTGTCTAACTTCTGGAGGAGGCAGCCTTCCCCACTGGTGGGATCACTAGTGGAAAGACTGGAGAAGCAGCAGCGTCTCTTTCTCATCTGGGCCTGGAGCTTACTGAGAAGCTATAGAGGTGGCAGCAGGAAAACTGGGGCCAGGCCTGGAAGTCAGGAACATACTTCTCGAAACCTGATGGACCTCACTTTATTGTGGTTATATCTGCCGTCCTGTCATTGCCACTTGACTTCCCTGTCTCTCGTGGCCTTCAGATATCAGCCTAGCACTGGCCCTTCCCGCCGCCCCACCCCGTGCCCCCACTGGGAGGAGCCCTAGGGAACCACCCAACAGTTTAGGCATTGGCTTTAGAGTGCATGTCAGACTTCAGCAGAGAGGGGGGTGGCTGTTTGTTAGCTGTGGTTGATCCCTGCAGAGTGAGGTTTGCCCATGTACTGAGCAGCCTCTGTGCACCCTTTTCTCTCAGGAGGAACGCAGTGGACGCCTTTCGGGTCAATGTTATCCATGCCCGGCAGCAGGTGCGCAGCCCCGTCACCAACATTGCTCGCACCAGTTTCTTCCATGTTAAGCGGTCCAACATCTGGCTGGCAGCTGTCACCAAGCAGAATGTCAATGCTGCCATGGTCTTCGAATTCCTCTATAAGATGTGTGACGTAATGGCTGCCTACTTTGGCAAGATCAGCGAAGAGAACATCAAGAACAATTTTGTGCTCATATATGAGCTGCTGGATGGTGAGGCTGGCGGGGCAGTGGGTCTAGGGTGGGGATGCACCTGCTGGGGCCTGGCCTGGAGGTGGGAGCAGGTCTGAGGCTCCAGTGCCCTCTGAACTTCCTTTCCTGACTATCTGGTATTTTGAGCTCTGAGGAGGACAGTCCAAATCCAGAACTAAAGGCTGATCTGAAGTGAATACAAAAATAGGCTAGCGAATGGAGGTAGGGGAAGACCAAAAGGTCTTTTGGTGGCTGGTCCTCCTGCAGTTCAGTTAAGCACATTTCATCCTCTTATCTTTGTGGTTTGGGTCTTACCACACTGACTCTCCTCCCAGCTTTCCATCGCAACAGCTGCCTCAGAGCCTGGACAAGGGTGAGATGATATAGGCCCCTCCGGGCGCGTCGTTACCTCTCTTCCTCTGTAGGGTATGATTTAAGTGAACAGAGTCCTTTCATCTTCCCAACATCTCTGTCTTTTCAGGGCTGAGGGCTTCTTGACCTCTCACCCACTGGCCATGCAACTCTTCTGCTGATTTTTTCTATTTGAAAAAAAACCGTGATGTTTTCATTGTTTTCTTATAAAGCACAAATCCTAGAGTAAATGCTAAAACTTCGCTGCAGATGGTGCCTAAATGTCTTTTGGAGCTATGCTGGCCAGATATATCCAGGCCAGGGGAGGGACTGGATCAAAGGAGCCTTCCGCTTTTTCTAGGAGCTGATGGCTCCCTTCCTTTTGCAGAGATCCTAGATTTTGGCTACCCACAGAACTCAGAGACAGGCGCGCTGAAAACCTTCATCACCCAGCAGGGCATCAAGAGCCAGGTACTCAAATTGTACAGGCTGTAGTCAGGGTGGAGCCCAACCTCCCTTCATCCCCGCTGGCCCCCAAGCGTTGTCTGAGCTGACTCATGAGCCTGCCCCTGACAGGAAGTGCTGGCCTGAGCCTCCTGCCATGACCGCAGGCCTCTTTTGCTCTGTGTAGCCCTCTCCCACCCCTGGAGCTTGCCAACTCAGCATCTCTGTTACTGGGGATACAGCTCAAGCAGTTTCCTTCTACACTGCGGGAAGGGTGGGTGTGGACTGCTCTGGAGGCTTGGCATTCCTCAGGAGGAGAGAGCTTGGGCCCTCTTCTAGGATCCAGGCCTCATAGCCTTCTCCTTCTTTTCTGCCTGCCTCTTCCCATCTGCGCTCCTCTGCTGCTTCCTGTGGGCACCATGTTGGCCCTGTGTTCTCCAGCATCAGGTAAGCTGTTCCCTCAGCTTCCACCCTTGCAGCTTTGCTCAGTTTCCTCCAGGCGCTGCCCCATGGGGGAAGATGGGTCACAGGGTGGGGACTAGAAGGGAGAGGGGATGAGGGTGGAGTGGGGATGGAGACAAGTGGATTGAAGGGGGAGAGGAGTGAGGCCTTGCTGTTTGTCTCTATTCCCCATGTAGACAAAAGAAGAGCAGTCTCAGATCACCAGCCAGGTGACCGGGCAGATTGGCTGGCGGCGGGAGGGCATCAAGTATCGCCGGAACGAGCTCTTCCTGGATGTGCTGGAGAGTGTGAACCTCCTCATGTCCCCACAGGGTGAGGGCCCTCTCGTGATGAAGCGGGATGGGGGCCAGGGCAGGATATTGGTCCTGACTCAGCTGCTCCTGTTTATCTGTCCATCACCAGGGCAGGTGCTGAGCGCCCATGTGTCAGGCCGGGTGGTGATGAAGAGCTACCTGAGTGGCATGCCCGAGTGCAAGTTTGGGATGAATGACAAGATTGTCATTGAGAAGCAGGGCAAAGGCACAGCTGATGAAACAAGCAAGAGGTGCCTGGGGCAGGGGAGCTGGTGGGAGAGGGTGGACCTTGGAGGGCTGAGCAGAGCCTGGTGAATCACAGGTTCCTTCTGGATTTCATTTTTGCAGTAATGCAAACTCCCTTTTCCTAAGGGTGTGCTTGGCTTGGTTGCTCTTGGTATCTGTGTTAAGAGAGATGAGGGGATTGTCCTCATCCTACTCAGAGTAAGCCCCTTTGTTTGATCCCAAGGACCAAGATTCTTCTGTACATACTGATGGCCCCTGCCCAGTGTGCCTGAAACTTTTGGGTTCCAAGCAGCAGAGCTCTCAAAAGATGATGAGTTTGCAAAGCTCCCACTCATCCATAACTCTGGGACAAGGACCCGCAAGCCAGACAGCTGCATTCTGACAGCTTTCCATAGATTATAGTGCACGCCTGTCCAGGCTCTGGCAGCCTTTGGGGGTGGGCTAATCTCCCAGCCCGACTCTCTCGTGCTAGTCTCTTGTACCAATGAGGAGACCTTCTGTCCCTGCTTGCAGCGGGAAGCAGTCAATTGCCATTGACGACTGTACCTTCCACCAGTGTGTGCGACTCAGCAAGTTTGACTCGGAGCGCAGCATCAGCTTCATCCCACCAGACGGAGAATTTGAGCTCATGAGGTGCCATTGGGGTGTGAGGAGCAGGGGTTGCTGTTGGCAGAGATAGGGAGAGAGGGAGGAGAACAGGCTCTGCTGTGCCAACCTGAAGGTCTCACACCCCTAAAGGTATCGCACCACCAAGGACATCATCCTTCCTTTCCGAGTGATCCCGCTAGTTCGGGAAGTGGGACGCACCAAGCTGGAGGTCAAGGTGGTCATTAAGTCCAACTTCAAGCCCTCACTACTGGCTCAGAAGATTGAGGTGAGGATAAGGGACTTGGGGAGGAGGAAGCACTTGTCTCCAGGAATAAAGGGAGCTGATGTCAGGGTTTGACAGAGCTCCCTGACAGGTGTGTCACTTCTAGGTGAGGATCCCAACCCCCCTGAACACCAGTGGGGTGCAGGTGATCTGCATGAAGGGGAAGGCCAAGTACAAGGCCAGCGAGAACGCCATCGTGTGGAAGTGAGTCTTTCCTTCATGAGGCCACAGCAGGGCTCAAGATGCCTTGGTGTACCCTCTTGTTAAGTTTCACCTTTCGTCCTGTGAGTGAGTGTGTGTGTGTGGTTGTGGGGGGAACGGGGGTGACTGCTTCTCCAGGAGCCTTTGCTTGTGTTCTCACCCCTTATACCTCTGTGTAAGTGTGCAGATGCCTGCACTGGGGTGCATGCATGCATGCATTTATTTATCAAGATTCTTTAACATTTCCCTATTTGCCCTTGCAATACCTCTGTGAAGTAGAGAGCAAGGGATAGCATGGCCATGTATCTAAGCAGAAACTGCGTGCAGCCCACAGTGCTAAAGGAATAACAGACCCAGGGTTTCATAGCAAGAGGTTATCAGAGTCCTCACCACATTTCCTTGCCCTAGCACCTCCCACAAGCTCCTGGGTTCTCTTCCCTGCCACCCCGCAACCTCCCCAAAGGGGCAACCCCCCTTGAAGCTCCTCCAGGCTACCAGGGCCCCTGTGTTCCCAGGATCAAGCGCATGGCAGGCATGAAGGAATCGCAGATCAGCGCTGAGATTGAGCTTCTGCCCACCAACGACAAGAAGAAATGGGCTCGACCCCCCATTTCAATGAACTTTGAGGTATGGCAGAGAAGGGGCCTAGAGCCACGGCAGGGTGTGCTTTAGAGATCATTCAGATCAACCTCTGCACCTACCACCTTGCAGACGAGGAAACTGAGGCCCAGAGAGAAGTGATTGCAATTCACAGACCCATTCCTTCCCGCCTTAGGCCTCCTACTAGAAATTGCTATTCACACCGACAAAAATCCTTGACTTCCTTTGGCTTGTCATAAAACAATTCTTAGGGAAAACTGAAACAGCTTTCATGTCAGGTAAGACACAAAGTTTACAGACAGGAAAATGGGCTGACTTTGCTTTGTGTACGTTAGACATGTAATTTTTTCCACCTTATTGTTTAAGTCCCTAATATTGAGCGGGATAAGTATGTTCTAAGGCAGGTCTTTGGTTGCTGCCACCTGCTCATTAAAGGAATTGATTCAAGTCATCACAGGCAGGGCCTGACTTCAAACCCAAATGATTGCTAGTTACTCCTGGATATGCTTTCTTCCTTAGTAACCTCTTAGAGGACCCCTCACCACCCCAGCTTCCTTCAGCTTCTTTCAGGGTCCCAACCATTCAGACACCTGTAGTAGAGAGATGAGGTAGGGCAAGGCTATGGAACTTCCCGGAGGAGAGCGGCAGTGAAAGGAAGGTCACGTTCCTAACTGGAGCTGTCCCTTGCCCAGGTGCCATTCGCGCCTTCTGGTCTCAAGGTGCGCTACTTGAAGGTGTTTGAACCGAAGCTGAACTACAGCGACCACGACGTCATCAAATGGGTGCGCTACATTGGCCGCAGCGGCATTTATGAGACCCGCTGCTAGCTGCCTAGTGGCAGCTAGCCCGCCTCCCCACCCACCCTCTTCCACGGGTCTGGGTGCCCTTGGTCACCACACGTCAGTGTCTCCCTCCTGCTTTGCTGCCTTCCCTTTGCACCAGCCCCTTCGTCTAGGTCTGGACCAACCACGTTGTGAGCGGGACTGTTGGAGCAGTCCCTGGGCTCCCTGGGCAGGGTGGTTTCTGAGGTTCCTGCTCCTCCGTCCATCTGCCTGCCCCAGCCCCATGCCAGGCTCTGAGTTCTGCGACCAAAGCCAGGTGGGCCCCATCTCCTCCCCTCCCCTGTGGCCACATCTCTGGAGTGGGAGGGTCGGCTGCCCCTCACCTCGGAGCTCCCCCAAAGGCCAGTAACAGATCCCCAGCCCTCGATTCCTACTCTGCTTTGGGATAGTGTGAGCTTCATTTTGTACAACGTGTGACTTTGTCCAGTTATAAACCTAATAAACTCTGTAGAATGGTGTTGCTGGCTAAATGTTGAAGTGGAAGGTACACGGGGAGGGGGTCTGGTGGGACTGTCCTCCCCTGTCTTACTTGGCCTGCCAGGAGTAGAATTTTCTATTCCAAACTCTATTTTGTCTCAATTGTTACGTCCCTCAGGGCCATCTAAGCCCCTGACAGGTGTTAGCCCCAGGTCTCCCATCTCCTCTGAGAAAATAGCCTCAAGGACAAGCAGCCCCACCTGGCCCCGGTTCCCTGAGGGTAGAGATTCTTTCCTTAAAATCATTCTCAGCTTTAGGCAGGTATTTTTCTAATTAGCAGAGATTAAGCAAGGTTTACGTTTGGTCTTTCCAGCCATCCTTAGAAACTGACCTCTTAATTCCATCCTCCTGGCAGTTACTCAGGCTTCACAGACCTCAGTGGGTGGGTTGTAAAAAGGAAAAATGACTCTTCCCAGGCCTCTTAGAAAATTCCTCCCTCTGTGCCTCCCCCTCTCCATAGAATTGTGTGGTGAGTGAGTCCGTGAGGGGAGTGCTTCATCTTCTGCTGATGTGTTGGAGCAGATAAAGATTTGCCATCACTGGTTTTCCCTTGCTTGGTCTCAACCTTTTTAAACCTAAAACATCTATTAAGAGAAAATATATAATGAACCCTCATGTCGCATCATGGTGGTTTAACTTGTCATCTCCTTAATATCACATCCAATCTGTGTTCGTGCTTAATCCAAGTGTCCTACAAAAATTTTCACAATTTACATCTGGATCCAAACAAGGTCCATTGTGATTGGTGAATGCTTCTTAAATCTTAAAAATCACAGGTTTTCCCTTAGCTCTTGCAATGTTGAAGAAACCAAATAGTTCTGTAGTTTCCCCGTCAGAATTACTTTCCCTGTGTTTCATATAAAATGGAAATAACAGGATCGATTCCTCACAATGCCAAAAGGATGGATAACGTTGTGACTTTAGGTGACAATTTTAGAGCCCAGTTGGAAGAATATTCACATTAAATGTGAAGCAGTAGCATCATCAGGGTACGAAGAAGTCTCTTTGCTTTGGGTGTAGGTAGGGAATAAATAGTGCATTTACACAGACCTTGTCGATCTGGTTTTCTTGCCCCGTGGCGGTCAGTGAGGCAGTGCCCCGGGGGTGGTGGGAGGACGTAATTCGCTGAAGTCAGCTGAGCTGTCAAGTGTGAGAGGACTGAGTGCAGGTCGCGGGCGGGCTGGCTACCTGACCAAGACAAGCAGCCCGTAGAGCCAGAGAACCGGAACAAAACGCGCGGCTGCACAGAACGGCGCCAGGGGCTTCTAAGAGCTCAGGGACCAGCGTTGAGTCAGCAAAGCTCTCGGCGAGCTCCAAAATGGACCCGGACAGGCGCGCAGCGGCTGACGCGCCTCAAGTGAGCGTACAGAATCTAGCAAGGCCGAAGTGCTTTATCAACCGCCCTTCTTGGGAGGTTCCCAGATAAACCGCGAGCTTCCCTGCACCCCGCCCCCGCCGCCAGCAGGATCTCCACCTCCCATAAGGCAGCGAGCACCGCACGTGTCGCTAATTTTTTAGTGGAAAGGGTTGCGCAAGCGCAGAGAGTGTGGCTCAGCGTAGACTTGAGCGGCGCTTGCGCACCGTTCCTCCAGCGCCGTTCACCCCGCCCACCGGGTTCTGCGCACTCTGCGCATTTCTTACGTCACCGTTTCGCATGCGCTTTGGAAGGAAGGGCGAGATTTCGGGGACGGGCAGGGGGCGGGCCTTGGCCGAGGTCTCACGGCGACTGCGCGGACGGGATCCCAACTGGAACATGGCGACTTGCGCAGAAATCCTGCGGAGCGAGTTCCCCGAAATTGACGGACAGGTCTTCGACTACGTGACGGGTGAGCCGAACCGAATCAACGCGCTGGGGATGCCGAAGTGGTAGTCAGGGGGGAGTACTAAGGGAGGGCAGTGCCGGGGACCGCTGCTAGGCCTCTCCTCTGCGTGACCTGTTGTCCCGAGGGCCAGTTGGTTCTGGAGCCCGGACTGGGGCCGCGGTACGGGGATTAAAACTGCTTGTATGTCCACCCTACCTGGTATTTTCCTCGTCTTGCCACGCCCGCCCTAGGCGTCTTGCACAGCGGCAGTGCGGACTTCGAGTCTGTGGATGACCTGGTGGAAGCTGTGGGGGAACTGTTGCAAGAGGTGTCCGGGGACAGCAAGGATGACGCGGGCATCAGGGCCGTGTGCCAGCGCATGTACAACACTCTGCGCCTGTACGTGCCAGGGCAGGGATATTCGTGGGGGAGATGGGAGGGCGGACGGTCAGGAGAGGAGACGTGAGGGAGGAAGGTCTGACGGCCACAGAGCTTTCTCCTCCACTTCTAACTCTTTGCTTTCTATCCCTACCCTCAAGGACTGAGCCACAGACCCAGGGAAACAGCCAGGTGCTACTAGACGCCCCCATCCAGTTGTCAAAGATAACAGAGAGCTACGGTGAGAGTGAGGGAAGATTGAACTAGCTGCCCTGTGTCCTTTTCTTGGCCTCCGCCCCCTGGAGCTCAGGACTCTTGGTATCTCTGTTCCACAGAACAAGGTTGTAGGAACTAGTTGATGTCTTTACAGAGGGCAGATGAGCCCGTTAATAAAGGGATTAGGATTGGAGAGTTCTCTAAGCTCTTGGGTGTGGTAGGAAGCATATGGGCCTTGCAGCTGGACAGTCTTGGGTTCACTCCCCAATTTTGCGACTTACTAACCAACTGCATGATCTTGTAAGAGTTGCCTGTCTGCTCCCAGTCTCTGTATCCTTAATCTGTGAATTGAGTTTTTGTTTTGTTTTTAAGTGTTGGGAGGATGATACCTATCTCCAGAATTTGTAAGGCTTTCCTTTAAATGTATGTGTCTGTGTTTAGTTTGTGATAGTTACTCAAAATGTTAGTTTCCCTTCCCTTAGGGAGAAGGTGACAGCTTTTCTTATCGCTTACAGACTGTGGCACCAAACTTCCAGGCCTGCTAAAGAGGGAACAGTCCTCGGTGAGGAGGGGGAGGAGGAAGAAAAGGAGAGGGCTGTATCTATGGGGGGGAGTGGGAGTTGATTGTCTCTAAATATTGGAGTATCTTTCTGGGGGATTTCTGATTGTCTTTTCCTGAGTCTCTGAGCCTACACCCTAGGATGAAATGGTTGTGTTTGGACCCTTAGACAGTGAATGCAAAGAAGCTAGAGAAAGCTGAGGCTCGACTGAAGGCAAAGCAGGAGAAGCGCTCAGAGAAGGACACACTCAAGACCAGCAGCCCTCTGTGAGTTTAGTGAGAAGGGCTGAGAAGAGAGCAGAGCAGTCTCTATTGGGATGGAAGGGTGCTTGGGAGTGCTAAAAGCCATCCGTTTCTCCCTTTAAAAGAGTTTTGGAAGAGGCATCAGCCAGCCAGGCAGGCAGCAGAAAGGAGAGTCGGTTGGAATCATCTGGCAAGAACAAATCCTACGATGTGCGAATTGAGAACTTTGATGTGTCTTTTGGCGATAGGTGAGAGAGTGGCAGTGGGGGAGTGCGGGTGATATTTTTCTTTTTCCAGTTAAAGGAGAATTAGGAGAGGTGAAATGGGGCTAAAAATAGTTAGGTTTCTGTTGTTAAACTTGCTGTGCAACTACCTCTAGAGTACCCTTTGTCTCCTTCCTACCACCTCTGCAGGGTACTGCTGGCTGGAGCAGATGTGAACCTGGCATGGGGCCGCCGCTATGGGCTGGTGGGTCGGAATGGACTAGGGAAGACGACGCTGCTGAAGATGCTGGCCACCCGGAGCCTGCGGGTTCCAGCCCACATTTCCCTGCTGCACGTGGAGCAGGAGGTTGCTGGAGACGACACCCCTGCCCTGCAGAGTGTGCTGGAGAGTGATACTGTGCGAGAAGATCTCCTGCGTCGGGAGCGGGAGCTCAGCGCCCAGATTGCTGCTGGCAGGTGAGGGCTCCTGGCGAGGGATTGACCAGCAGCGGCTGTGCTTCACAGAGTGCCTGCCGTGCTGGCACAATCCACAATTCGTGTGCCCATCCTAGTAGGCAGCATATCTTAGAACTTGGCGCTGTGGGGCTGTAAATCCCTTGTTCCTGGCACAGTGCCCATTGCCCTCACCGCCGTGAGCAAGTCCTTCCTGTGCTCTGTTCCTGTCCCGGCAACAAGGCAGCCAGTGGCCTGCTTTGCAGCTGTCCTGGGGTGCAGGATATACTAGTAGACTGCGCCCACTCAGGCTGATTGCCCTTCCCCCATTCCTAGGGCCGAGGGCTCAGAAGCTGCACAGCTGGCAGAAATCTATGCCAAGTTGGAGGAGATTGAGGCTGACAAAGCACCTGCCAGGTATTTAAACTTCCCTTCCTTTCTTCAGATTTCCTCCTTCCCTTCTGTTACCTGTTCCAACCAGGTTCTTTCATTTCTTCACTCCTAGAGCATCAGTCATTCTTGCTGGGCTTGGCTTTACCCCCAAAATGCAGCAGCAGCCCACGCGGTGAGTGGCCCTTACCATTCTTGGCTCTGAACACTGTTGGCTCTGCCTCTGCCTGTTCTCGTGAACACTCGCCCTTGTGATGCAGCTCTGTCTCTCTTTAGGGAGTTCTCAGGTGGCTGGAGGATGAGACTGGCCCTCGCCCGGGCTCTGTTTGCTAGGTGAGTCTCCTGGGCCTGGGTATGGATACTGTGGAGGATGGGCTTGGCTCTTGGCGAGTGGCAACAAGTCGCTGGCCTAAAACCTCAAGCCTTGCGTTCTTCTTTTCCACAGGCCAGATCTGCTGCTGTTAGATGGTGAGTTTGAAATGGGGCACCCTGACTTTGGGGTGCAAAAGCATGCCATCACCCAAGTTCCCAGTTCTCTAGCCCTTCTATCCCAAACGTGTCCTCCTCCACTTTTCCAGAACCCACAAACATGCTGGATGTAAGGGCCATCCTGTGGCTGGAGAATTACCTGCAGGTGAGTGCCTACAGGTGCCAGAGTAAGTCTGGGAAAGGTCTGCCTCCAAGACCGTTGGGGTCTGGGAGCTGACTGCCTTCCCAAACTGGGCCTGCCATCCTGTGACCCCCCCCTCAGACGTGGCCCTCCACAATCCTGGTCGTCTCCCACGACCGCAACTTCCTGAATGCCATAGCCACAGACATCATCCACCTGCACAGCCAGCGGCTGGATGGTTACCGGGGAGACTTTGAGACCTTCATCAAGAGCAAGCAGGAGCGGCTGCTCAATCAGCAGCGTGAATATGAGGCCCAGCAGCAATATCGCCAGCATATCCAGGTGTGGGAGCAGGCAGCGCTGGGGACCTGCCCCATCCCATGGGTATTAGAGTTGTGGGGAGTGAGGGAGCTGAACAGTACCTGAACTCATCCACCTGCAGGTTTTCATTGACCGGTTTCGCTACAACGCTAACAGAGCCTCTCAAGTGCAGAGCAAACTCAAGATGCTGGAGAAGCTGTGAGTACGGTGTCTCTGACCAGGCTTTGACTCATGTCTCTTATTTTCTTCCCTCATTTTGTAGGCCACCCCTTGCACTCCCATTTTAGATCTCCTCTTTTCTACAAACCAACTTTAATTTCCTCCCCTGCAGGAAGGCAGGGTATTCTGTTACTGCTCTTGGAGAGTTAATCTTGCCCCCAGGTCTAGGCAACTATCAGTCTACTTTCTGTCTGTATATATTTGCTAATTCTGGACATTTCGTATAAATGGAATTGTACACGTAATCTTTTGTGTCTGGCTTTTTTCGCTTAACATAACGTTTTCGAGGTTCAATGTGTCGGAGCATGGATTAGTGCTTCACTCCTCTTTATGACCAGATAATATTCTGTTGTATGGATAGTCCACATTTTGTTGACTCATCAGGTGGTAGACATTTGGATTATTTCCCCTTTTTGGCTCTTATGAATAATGCTGCTGTGAACATTTGTGTACAAGTTTTTGTGTAGACATGTGTTTTTTATTCTCTTGGGTACATACCTAGGAATGGAATTGCTGGGTTACATGGTAATTCTATGTTTAAATTTTTGAGGAACTGCCAAACTGTTTTTATTTTATTTTATTTTATTTTGTTTATTTATTTATTTATTTTTGGCTCTGTTGGCTCTTCGTTGCTGCATGTGGGCTTTCTCTAGTTGTGGCGAGTGGGGGCTACTCTTCGTTGCGGTGCGCAGGCTTCTTATTGCGGTGGCTTCTCGTTGCAGAGCACGGGCTCTAGGTGCACAGGCTTCAGTAGTTGTGGCACGTGGGCTCAGTAGTTGTGGCATGTGGGCTCAGTAGTTGTGGCTCGCGGGCTCTAGAGCGCAGGCTCAGTAGTTGGCGCATGGGCTTAGTTGCGCCACAGCATATGGGATCTTCCTGGACCAGGGCTCAAACCTGTGTCGCCTGCATTGGCAGGCGGATTCTTAACCACTGTGCCACCAGGGAAGCCCTCCAAACTGTTTCTAAAAGCAGCTGCACCATTTTACCTTCCTGCCAGCAATATATGAGGGTTCCAATTTCTCTGCCTTCTTGCCAACACTTATTATCTGTCTTTCAAATTTTAGCCATCCTAGTGGGTGTGAAGTGATATCTCATTGTGATCTTGATTTGTATTTCCTTAATGACTAATGGTGTTGAGCATTGGACGGTTTTTTTGTTTTTAAAATTTATTTATTTAATTTATTTTTGGCTGTGTTGGGTCTTCGTTTCTGTGCGAGGGCTTTCCCTAGTTGGGGCAAGCGGGGGCCACTCTTCATCGCGGTGCACGGGCCTCTCACTATCGTGGCCTCTCTTGTTGCGGAGCACAGGCTCCAGACATGCAGGCTCAGTAGTTGTGGCGCACGGGCTCACTTGCTCTGCGGCATGTGGGATCCTCCCAGGCCACAGCTCGAACCCGTGTCCCCTGCGTTGGCAGGCAGATTCTCAACCACTGCGCCACTAGGGAAGCCGCGGAGGTTTTTTTAATTGAGGTGCAGTTGATATGCAGTATTATATAAGTTTCACTTGTACAGCATAGTGATTCATAATATTTAAAGGTTACATTTCATTTATAGTTATCGTAAAATATCGGCGGTATTCTCTGTGTTGTGTAATATGTTCTTGTAGCTTATTTATTTTATACATAGTAGTTTGTATCTCTTAATCCTCTACCCCAATCTTGCCCCCCCCACCCCTTTCCTCTCCCCACTGGTAACTACTAGTTTGTTCTCTGTATCTGTGAGTCTGTTTCTTTTTTGTTATATTCACTAGCTTTAGTTTTTAGATTCCACCTATAAGTGATATCATACAGTAAATTTTTTCTCTGCCTTATTTCACTTAGCATAATATTCTTCAAGTCCATCCATGTTGTTACAGATGGCAAAATTTTATTCTTTTTTTGTGGCTGAGTCGTTTTGCATTATGTGTGTGTGTGTGTGTGTGTGTGTATTCATTCATCTGTGGATGTGCAGACACTTAGGTTGCTTCTGTATCTTGGCAGTTGTAAACAATACTGCTGTGAACATTGGGGTGCATGTATCTTTTCGAATTAGTGTTTTCATTTTTTTTGGATACATACCCAGGAGAGCATTGGAGGTTTAATCTTTTTTTTTTCGTTTTTTTTTGGTTTTTTTTTGCGGTAAGCGGGCCTCTCACTGCCTTGGCCTGTCCCGTTGCGGAGCACAGGCTCCGGATGTGCAGGCTCAGCGGCCATGGCTCACGGGCCTAGCCGCTCCGTGGCATGTGGGATCTTCCCAGACCGGGGCATGAACCCGTGTCCCCTGCGTCGGCAGGCGGACTCTCAACCACTGCGCCACCAGGGAAGCCCCGGAGGTTTAATCTTGAAGCAATATTTCTGGATGTGCTGGTGGTAGGGGAGTCATAAGGCTTATTTAGGATTTTGTGACCTTGAAACATACGTCACAGTATATTAACAGGGAGGACAAAAGAACCACCAAAAAAAAGAATCCTGTTTTTCTGGCATGTATATTACTTGTGTGACAAAAACAAATTTATTTTTTAAAGTTGTAAACCTAGTCTGTCTCCTCTCTCCTCAGACCGGAGCTGAAACCCGTGGACAAGGAGTTGGAGGTAGTGATGAAGTGAGTGCTGGGCCAGAGGGGCAGGTGGGGAAGCTCTTGTTTCTGGCTGCCCTCGTGCTCCTCACCCCCACTTCTTGCAGGTTCCCCGATGGGTTTGAGAAATTCTCACCACCAATTCTGCAGCTAGATGAGGTGGATTTCTACTATGACCCAAAGCATGTCATCTTCAGCTGTCTCACCGTCTCAGCTGATCTTGAATCCCGCATCTGTGTGGTATGGTTGGTGTTTCTCTGTTTCGTGAGCTGGGACTGGACTCTCCCACCCCTGTATGTGGTGTGGATTGGCCACATGGGGGAGAAGGTCCCCAGGAGTAGGAGTCAGCGCCTGGGCTGAGGACTTTGCTATACTTGGCCCCACCTCCCGGGGGAGGACTTTGCTATACTTGTACTGGCCCCTCCTCCAGCCTCACAGGGCCGCTCTGCGGCATAGATGGAGAGCCTGGCATGTGGTATTTTATAAATACTTAGAGCAGTACTTTGTCTTACTGGTCTCAGCTCTGAGTTTCCTCAAACTGTGGAACATAGAGGAGAGAGCATGGGCTTCAGGGTCAGACTTCGATTCCTAACTCTGCCATTTCCTAGCTTGGTTACTAAGCAGTCTCCTCATCCTTAAAATGGAGATAATGTCTAACTCACTTGGTTATTGGGAGAATTAATTCCCTTGCACTTAGTGGGTACTTAGGTATTGGTCCCTTTTACATCTTCCTTCATTTTTTTCTATAGTTCCTTAAAAATATTTTTTTAGTTGTTGGAGTCCCTGGGACTAGCTGAGACCCATTCTCATCTCCTCCACTTCTGTATCCCGCACAAGGGTGCTCTTTACATTCTCTTGTTACTTCTTACAGGTTGGGGAGAATGGGGCTGGGAAGTCTACCATGTTGAAGCTCCTTATGGGGGATCTGGCACCTGTTCGGGGCATCAGACATGCTCACAGGTAGGGCCCACATCGCCGCTCTCCAAACCCTCCTGTGCTGTAGCTGCACTCTCATGGCCATTGCCCTCCATGACCTCTCTCCACCTTTCCGTCTGCCTGCAGGAATCTGAAGATTGGCTATTTCAGCCAGCACCACGTGGAGCAGCTGGACCTGAATGTCAGTGCTGTGGAATTGCTGGCACGCAAGTTCCCCGGTGCGTCAGGGATTTGAGTTGGGGAAGGAGGGCCGGGTCTGACGCCTACAGCTAGGCCTACCTGGGGTTGCTGAGCAGCCCTCCAACGCTGGGTGTGAGGACATATGCATTGGGGGTGGGGCTGGGAGGAATGTGAAGGGAGGGAGTTGGGCCGAGAACCCACACGGTGGGGTGGGGCCTATTCCAGGACGGCCTGAGGAGGAATACCGTCACCAGCTGGGCCGGTATGGCATCTCTGGAGAACTGGCCGTGCGCCCTGTTGCCAGCTTGTCTGGAGGCCAGAAGAGCCGTGTGGCCTTTGCTCAGATGACCATGCCCTGGTGAGGCCTCCTTTTCAAGAGCTTTGCCCTCCCCTTTCCCACTCTTTCCTAATGGAAAATGATTGTCTTGCCTTCGTATCAGAGTTCCTTTTCTCCCAGCCCCCGTAACTTCCCACCTTCCTGGGTTCTGCCTTCCAGCCCCAACTTCTACATTCTGGATGAACCCACAAACCACCTGGATATGGAGACCATTGAGGCTCTGGGCCGCGCTCTCAACAGTTTCAGGGTGAGTGTACCTTCACACTGCCCACTCCTTCCCAGGCCTCAGCACCCCTTAGGGGCCCCCTGAGTGCTCCCTGGTCTCCTGTCTTTCAGGGTGGTGTGATTCTGGTGTCCCACGATGAACGCTTCATCCGGCTGGTGTGCCAAGAGCTGTGGGTGTGTGAAGGAGGCGGCGTCACCCGGGTCGAGGGGGGATTTGACCAGTACCGAGCTCTTCTCCAGGAACAGTTCCGCCGTGAGGGCTTCCTCTAGGGCCACCAAGCTGAGGACTGTGCCCAGGACATGGACTGGTCTCTCAGACCCCTGGGCCACCACGTAGGCAACCATCTCCGGCCATGGACTTACCCCGACTTTGGGGACAGCCTTATTCCTAAATCTCTCCTTTTGATTGGAGCGTCCTCTTGCGCAACCCAGGGAGCCCCACCTAAGGGTCTTTAAGGACTGGTCTTCCAAGAGGAAGGGAATGGGGGTGCCCTCTGGGATTTTAGGTTCTCCCCCACTGCCCCAGCTGCGACTGGGCTCTGAGTGGCCACATGTAAATTAAATCTCCCTGCATCTTCCTCGCCTCGCCTCTGCTGCTCCCTGGCGCGGGGCTACAGTGTTTGCCCACAGTTAAGGAGTGTAGGCTCTCTGATTTGGCATTTTCCTGTGGCATTTGTGTCGGTCATGTGGAGGAGGCCATGGCAGTATCAGTGTTGCCCTTGGGCAGAGATGTCATTGAAGCCGCTGGGGGTTGGCCTTGCAGTGGACCAAGCTAGTGATGAAGGGCGGCATATTACATCACTGCGGTGCTGTTCCCTCTGGCCCGGGCTCAGCCTCAGCTGAAGGGGTCTGGGCTCTGCTGTCTCAGCCCCACTGCTTGAGAGAGTAAACTGATTCTGTAACCTGGCCTCAAACATGGTTTGCCAACTGCTTTCTCCAGTGGTCTCTGGCCCAGGCTCACCCTTCTTCTCTGATCTGGACCTCTGATCTGAGAGCCTTCTCACAGGCCCCATCACTCTCTTCCAACCTCAGATTTGCAGATGGGCCAGTTGGGGCTAGCTGGTGTAGGGTCTGTGCCTGCCTGTTTGCCAGACTCTCAGGCCTTTCACCCCTTACCAGCTTGTGGTCCCTGTCTGAGTTCTCCCAATTCTTTTAGAGTTCCTGGAAGTGCTGCTGAAGGTTCTGTGGCAGAATCTGCTTCTTTGGAGGTGGCTTTGTGTATGAAGAGCACTGGAGTTGAATCTATGATCAAATCCCAACTCTATTACTGGTAGTAGAAGGGGTCACCTATGTTAGCGGGGTAGCCACAGCAAGTTGGCCTTTTTGAACACCTTCTCCTTGGCACCTACAGAAGCACTCAAATGGATTCCTCTGTGACCAGTCTATGATTTGGAGGACCATCATATGAAAAAGTAATGAATTTTTTCTGAATGACTCCAGAGGTAGGCAAGTTTGGGCTCAAAAGAAGGAAAAACTTTCTTAATAGTTCAGGCTGCCTTCTGATAGTTCCTGGCCTCTGGGACTGTTCAGCCCCACCGCTCTCTAGAGAAGGGCTCTTATGGCCTCTAAGCTGGCTCCCAATTTTATGATTCCATTATGTGAGAGCCTGTATATATGACAACACAGGCCTACTGCAGACCTTAGAAAGTTGGGATGAATGAATTGCAGCAGTTGAGAAAGACCCTACAGTAAGTGTGTAAGGTGAAGTTTGGGGGATTAGAGGTGGGGGAGTTGGGAGAAGTTGGTTGTCCTGATGGGTAGAAAATGAAGGCAGTGTCAGCCATGTCCACTCCAGAAAACACAGGGCAGAGAGAAGGGAGGAATCTGGCACACAGTGGGTGAAGCTACCCTTTCCACACTATGGAGAGCCTGTCCAACCCCAGCCATTGGGAAGCTGTTTCTTCCACTGGAGCCTTAAAGCCAGTCAGGAGCTGGCCCAGTCAAAAGACCTGTCTGCAGGGTCTTCATTGAAATCCTGCTGTCCCTGCAGGATCCCGGGCCTTACCACACTCACCAGCACCTTCTCAGGCAACCTGGCTGGTCCCCTGTGGGAGGCAGAGTGCAGGGGTGCAGAAGGGTCATGGGTTCCTCCATACGAGTCTACAAGGCACTTGAAGGTGCCAGTCAGAGAACTGTTTATTTCAATGTGGAATTGCCATCTTGAGATTCGTCGGATGTAGACAACATTTAGGTAAGTTCTCACTGGTTTCCAGGCAAATTTTAGCCGAGTAGAGAAAGGGCTATTTACCCTCACTGGTCATGCCCCAGTCTAGTTCGTCATTTAGAACATCACATTCTACTAAGAGCCGCTCCCCAGACCTGGGCCTGGCTCACCCACAGATGCAAACCAAACAATGTCAACATCAGCGCACCACTGCCCGGCACCAGCCTGGGTGTGCAGCCTGGATGTCAGAGTCTGGGAAATCCCACAGGGTCCACCTGGAGTGATGGACTCCCCTCAAACCCGCCCCCCTCCAGGTGGGCTTCAGTGCACTTTGTGTGTCCCTCACTGTAAGCTGCTTGCCATTATTAGGGTTGTAGTTCCCACTTTGCCTTGATATCCTTGAAGGCCAGACCATGGCTTGCTCATCTTTTCATCTTCTGTCCCTGTCGCAGGTTGGGTTTCCTGGGAAGCAGCTTGAAGAGGAGATTGGTATGTTTACTGGGAGGAGGTGCTCCAGATTGAGCAGAGGGAGAAGTTGAGTATTGACGCAGGCCCAATGAAGGCCTCAATCAACCCCACATTCTGGAGCTGGCAGGGATCTTCTGAGTTGAGGCAGTGGGTCCGGCCTTATTCCACTGAGTTGAACAGTCTCTGGATGCTGGCTGCCACCAGAAGGAGCTGTGAGGACATTGGGAGAGGAAGTTTCCTTCAGCTGAGGCAGTTACCCCTAAGTGGTGACAGCTGAGGACTTGCTGCCATCAGTCAGTGCTCAGCAGCTAGTGCGGCAAGTCCTTCATTCCCGAAAGCTCATCGCAGCAACCACTATAGCAACCACTACTGTGCCTAGCACATAAAGAGGTGCTCAATAAAAATACTTGAGAAGTGAATATTTGGGGAAAATTATTTGAGAAAAAGTAGGGAATGATATTGGAGAAGGAAAGCACAGAGGCCAGGAGACAAGCAGGCCATGACCGAAACCCAGCCCTAAGGATATGGGGTCAGAGCAGCGGAGGTGGAGGTGCAGAGCTTTGGGACATAAGAGACAGATTAAAGGGGCCAGGTTTGTTTTTTATTTTTTTCAAACGTCTCCTTGTTTTCTTTTATGACAATGTTAAGGAAATAATGACAGTTAATAGTTATTGGGCTCTTGTTACGCAGTAGGCACCGTAGTAAGTGCTTTACTTGCACTAAGTCAACCCCCACAACCCTACGAACTGGCACAGTTATTATCCCCATTTTATAGATGAGGAAATGGAGTTGACATAGTGGGAGGGGTTCAGGACAGTCTGGCTCTAGAGCACAGCTCTGAGTAGCCACACTGCCCTATCACTCAGTTCCTAGCACCATGTGCTGAATAGTGAGAGTTTGTTAATTCAATCACTTAAAACTCATCATTAATTGCATGGGGTGGGGGATGGGAGGTGGGGGACTTGAAGAAGCTTCTCTCGGGAGAACAAGCTGATGAGTAGGTCCTGGCACAGTGGCTGACACACGCTAGGTGCTCCGTGAATAGTTCATTAAATGATTCGATACCTGTGGTATAGTGGAAAAGTCATGCACTGGGATTAGCCAGCTCTACCACTGATGGCATCTTAGGCAAATCAATCTCTCCTGAATAAATTACCATCCATAAAATGGGCATAACGCAGTTTGTGTTGCCCGCTTCTTGGGTAGGAGGAAGGATTAAATAAGACAAGGTCCTGTGTAAACTGAATAAAATTTTTTGTACACTGTAAAGTGCTGTGGATCCAAAGGGTGTCATTTCATGGGAGGAGTGATAGGAGAGCAGCCTGGAGTCTCCTGTGGAGACACGCAGACTCGCACATACACACACAAGCACTCCAGGCCATCATCAAGATGATGGCCCCTGGAGGGCCACCCCATAGTCCTCATCTGCTAACCCAAGCATCAGAAAGCAGGAATGCAGCGTGAGACTCTGCCTGGCACCCGCTGAGTTAGAAATCACTGCAATTAAAGCCCATTCTAATAACATGTATAGGCCATGCCCTGTTGGTAATTCTAGGTAGGTTTCTCTATGTTAAATAAATGCATGGTTTGGAAGGGATTTCTGCCGTACTGTATATAGAGAGACCTTTGAAATCCTAAATTAGAATAAATATTTATCAACCCATGCTATAGCATTTTTAACATTGAGAAATGCTTCCACAAATGTTCTCTTTCAGTCTTGTCTCCTCAATAATCTCGTGTTATGTGGCTCCTGCTGAGTTATCCTCATTTTATAGAACAGAAGCTTGAAGCAGAAAGATGTTAAGTGTCTTCTGTAAAACTTTTAGAGGAAAACATAGGAAGAACACTCCGACATAAATCACAGCAAGATCTTTTTTGACCCACCTCCTAGAGTAATGGAAATAAAAACAAAAACAAATGGGACCTAATGAAACTTAAAAGCTTTTGCACGGCAAAGGAAACTAAACAAGACGAAAAGACAACCCACAGAATAGGAGAAAATATTTGCAAATGAATCAACAGACAAGGGATTAACCTCCAAATTATATAAACAGCTCAGGCAGCTCAATATTAAAAAAAACAAACAACCCAATCAAAACATGGGCAGAAGACCTAAATAGACATTTCTCCAAAGAAGACAAACAGATGGCCAAGAGGCACATGAAAACCTCAATATCACTAATTATTAGAGAAATGCAAATCAAAACTACAACGAGGTATCACCTCACACTGGTTAGAATGGGCATCGTCAGAAAATCTATGAACAACAAATGCTGGAGAGGGTGTGGAGAAAAGGGAACCCTCTTGCCCTGTTGGTGGGAATGTAAATTGATACAACCACTATGGAGAACAGTATGGAGATTCCTTAAAAAACTAAACCATATGACCCAGCAATCCCACTACTGGGCATATACCCAGAGAAAACCATAATTCAAAAAGATACATGCACCCCAATGTTCATTGCAGCACTATTTAGGATAACCAGGTCATGAAAGCAACCTAAATGCCCATCAACAGACGAATGGATAAAGAAGATGTGGTACATATATACAATGGAATATTAGCCATAAAAAGGAACAAAATTGGGTCATTTGTAGAGACGTGGACGGACCTAGAGACTGTCGTATGGAGTGAAGCAAGTCAGGAGAAAAATATCGTATATTAACACATATCTAGAAAAATGGTACATCTGAACTGGTTTGCAAGGCCGAAATAGAGACACAGGACTTCCCTGGTGGTGCAGTGGTTAAGAATCCGCCTGCCGATGCAGGGGACACAGGTTTGAGCCCTGGTCTGGGAAGATCCCACATGCGGAGCAACATAAGCCCGTGCACCACATCTACCGAGCCCACGTGCCACAAGTACTGAAGCCCGCGTGCCTAGAGCCCATGCTCCGCAACAAGAGAAGCCACCGCAGTGAGAAGACTGTGCACTGCAACGAAGAGTAGCCCCCCGCTCCTCACGGCTAGAGAAAGCCCGCTTGCAGCAACAGAGACCCAATGCTGCCAAAAATAAATAAATAAATATTTAAAAAAGTAGAGACACAGATGTAGAGAACAAACGTATGGACATCAAGGGGGAAGGGGTGGTGGTGGTGGGATAAATTGGGAGATTCGGATTGACATATATACACTAATATGTATAAAATAGATAACTAATAAGAACCTGCTGTATAGGGCTTCCCTGGTGGCACAGTGGTTAAGAATCCGCCTGCCAATGCAGGGGATGTGGGTTTGAGCCCTAGCCCGGGAAGATCCCACATGCCGCAGAGCAACTAAGCCTGTGCGCCACAACTACTGAGCTTGAGCTCTAGAGCCCACAAGCCACAACTACTGAGCTCGTGTACCACAAGTACAGAAGCATGCGCACCTAGAGCCCATGCTCTGCAACGAGAAGCTGCAACAATGAGAAGCCCGCGCACTGCAACAAACAGTGGCCCCCGCTCTCTGCAACTAGAGAAAGCCCACGCACAGCAACGAAAACCCAACACAGCCAAAAATAAATAAATAGATTTATGGAAAAAAAATAACCTGCTGTATAAAAAATAAATTAAAAAAAGAATGGAATTTTAAAAAAAGATGTTAAGTGTCTTGCTTAGGTTCCGATACCTCTGTGCATGCAGAGATGGGGCAATAACCAAAGTATCTGCGTCCCCAGCCTTCTCACGTCTTTCTGGATCGGCTATAATGAACTTTGTTCCACAGCTATTCATACAATGGGTGACATTCTCATATCACACATGCCAGTGAGTATGCCCAGGGTCATGTGCCCTTCTATCCTTGTAGGGAAATATTTTGAACCCAGAATGAAGGGGACTATGAACCTATTTTAATTTGTTTTAAACTTGTAAATTAGGGAGCCATCTCTGGAATCAGAATTGCATTTGATTCCGGATTCTGTTATCTAATAACTGTGTGACCTCGGCAAATTAGCTTCTCAGTGCCTCAGTTTCCTTATCTATAAAATGTGAATAATAATGGTCCTTACACAGTAGGGTTATGGTGAATATTAAATCAGATAATATAAGCAAAACTCTCATGTGGTTCCTAGTAGTTCCATAATTGATAGCCATTATGATGATGATTAGTATTTGTTGCGACCTTTACTGCTTTATTGATTTTTAGTGGGATATTGCTTACAATGCCCTGTGGCTGAAATCCACTGTGTTTAGTCATGGTGCCTCAAGCAACAAGACATGTACCCACACCTCCTATTTTGTGTCCTTGGGCCTAGAAGGGACCCTTTCTTGGATTCTTCTCCCACTGCAGAGACTTTTTCTTTTGATTTTTCTACACACACACATGCCCCTCTAGTTCTTTCTGAATGTTCTATACTCAGTTTGTTCCATCACTCAATACTTTGTTCTAGGTTGGTGACTCTCCATCATTGTAGAAGTCTAGGTTTTTCTTTACTGCTAGAGACCTTTAAGCGTAGTCATTCTGAACCTTCTCCCCACCAAAGGTTTCTTACTGTACCTCCTGCATGAACTCTACAGTCAGAACACACCCAGGTATGGCACACCCAGAAGTTGGGAGCAGAGTTATCTTAGAGTAAAACTAGTAAGAATGAACAAACAATGGTTGAAATGTAGAAGTCATTCAAGAGTTTGTAAATTGTAGTTTGCTGGTGTATGTGTGTTTCAGGGTCGGGAGGGGACATTTAACAACCATCAGGTTGATGAGTGTATATTATTTAGCCAAAGAAGAACACAAGTGATGTGAAGAGCACATGAAATGTGATTCAAATCAAGAATGCCAGAATCCTGCAATGGACGGACCAAGAATTGGTCAGTGAGTCCCCAGACCTGCCTGAGAGGAAGCAGACTCTATTTTGTGGCTTGTCCCTTTAGCAGGTCTTGCCCTTCAGAGGCACTGGATGCCTTCGTCCATCAGAGCTTGACACCACAGGCACCTGAGCTCCATCCACTAACTCCCCCACTCCATTCCACCCTCATCTGATTTCTTTGGCTTGTGACTTGGTTTGTGTGACCTTTCTCATCTAGAGTGGATGTACTAACCAGTAAAAATGGATTTTTAGGCCCCCTGTTGGCTGTGTTTCTAATGATAATAAACTGACATCTGGTTTATACATCAGTCTCTTCTAAGTTTCAACAGTGGGAGATAAAAACACTTGGCTTGATCCAACAATGATAATAATTTACTGGGCACTATGTTCCAAGCATTATTCTAATCATTTTATATGAGTTAACTTGTTTCATCCTCACAACAAAATAATGTGGTATGGATTATATACAATGGAATATTACTCAACCATAAAAAGGAATGAAATTGGGTCATTTGTAGAGGTGTGTGTGGATCTAGAGACTGTCATACAGAGTGAAGTAAGTCAGAAAGAGAAAAACGAATATCGTATGTTAACGCATATATGTGGAGCCTAGAAATATGGTACAGATGAACCGGTTTGCAGGGCAGAAATAGAGACACAGATGTAGAGAACAAATGTATGGACACCAAGGGGGGAAAGCGGCGGGAGTGGTGGTGGTAGGATGAATTGGGAGATTGGGATTGACATATATACCCTAATATGTATAGAATGGATAACTAATAAGAACCTGCTGTATAAAAAAATAAATAAAATTCAAAAAAAAAAAAAAAAAGCAGATGGACTGTACCAACCATGATGACCACACATTCATCTAATATCCCTTGTGTGTGGGGCAGGTAGGGATACACTGGAAGATTGAGATTGACCTATACACACTACTATATATAAAACAAATAACTAATAAGGACCTACTGTATAGCACAGAGAACTCTACTCAATACTCTGTAATGGCCTATGTGGGAAAAGAATCTAAAAAAGAGTGGATATATGTGTATGTATAACTGAATCACTTTGCTGTACACCTGAAACGAACACAACATTGTAAATCAACTATACTCCAATAATTTTCTTTTAAAAATCGGCACTTTATGAATAAATGGAAACTCAGAAATGTTTTAAAAAACTAAACTAACCTAATCTTGCCTAGGTCTACCCAACTCATGAGTCTCTGCGCTGGGGTTTGCCCTGAGGTCAGGATGGGCCCAAAGCTTCAGCTTGCCCAGTCTAGCACAGCAAGACACCTGACCAAGCTGACGTTTGGGATCTAAGCTGATGAGGAGCACCTCTGTGCTGGGGTGACCTCAGTGGGTACTGGGGCTCAGGGGGGCCGTGTCTGAGCAGCCTACCAGCCCACCTGGAGCATACCATTGTGTTTTGAAAGATTTTATCTACGAAACAAACCTAATTTATTAAATAATTATTTTCCCATTAAAATGTAATCAAAGACATAATATGGGGGCTTCCCTCGTGGCGCAATGGTTAAGAATCGCCCGCCAATGCAGGGGACACGGGTTCGAGCCCTGGTCCGGGAAGATCCCACATGCTGTGGAGCAACTAAGCCCATGTGCCACAACTACTGAGCCTACGCTCTAGAGCCCATGTGCCACAACTACTGAGCCCGAGTGCCACAACTACTGAAGCCTGTGTGCCTAGAGCCCGTGCTCCGCAACAAGAGAAGCCACCGCAATGAGAAGCCTGCACACCACAATGAAGAGTAGCTCCTGCTTGCCGCAACTAGAGAAAGCCCGCGAGCAGCAACAAACATCCAACACAGCCTAAATAAATAAATTTTTTTTTTTAAAAAAGACGTAATATGGTACTAATCACAGTTTCTGATCAGCCTTAAATAATCACACTTGCCAACCCAAGTTATTTCATTCCAGCCCCAAGAAAAAAACACTCTGTTTCATTTAGCTTGGACACCCTTCAGTGACAAATCAAGGTAGACAGTGTCAGGAAAGTAAACAGAAATTAGGGCAATTCCTGATGAAGGAAGAAGGGAAGCAGCATAGTTTGTCTCAACGTTAACTTCCTTCCTTCCTTCCTCCCTCCCTCCCTTCCTCCCTCCTTTCTTTCTCTTTCTCTCTCTCTCTTTCTCTTTCTCCCTCCCTTCCTTCCTTTGTTCCTTCCTTCCTTCCTCCCTTCCTCCCTCCCTCCCTCCCTTTCTCCCTCCCTCCCTCCTTTCTATCTCTCTCTCTCTCTCTCTCTCTCTCTCTCTCTCTCTCTCTCTCTCTCTTTCTTTCTTTCTTAAAACCCTTTCCTTCTGAAATCATCTCCCCTTTCTCCTTCTGGGTTCCCACAGCACTTTGCTTCCAACCCCTTGGAATGCTGGCCTCATTCCACCTTGCATCTGTTGTATCCAAGTTGCAGGAAAGGGGATTTATCTTGGAATCCTTCAAGGTGCCAGCAATGAGCCAGGTAAACAATAGTGAAACTCAAAGTTTTGTGAAAAGGAATATTCTTTTCTCCATAACTAAACTCCATTGGCCTATGGGCCTGTATCCCAGTAAGTCCACAGGAATATTTGTACAATTTGATGATATGTGTTGGTCTTTTGGTTGGAACAGCTGGTGCAGTTCCTTTGGGAGAAAGAATAGAATATGGTGGAGCACTTGTTCGGACATCCCTGTCACCAGGTTGCTGGTGAAGATATTAATTGTACATTTCTTCTGCTACTGTAAAGCTTTGATCTCAAATTTTTTAAATGATGATATATATTCTCTTTATATTGCATATATATTTTAAACTATTTATTATGGAAATTTGCAAACGTACAAGAGTAGAGAAACAGAATAATGAACCCCTATGAATGCATTACCCAGCTTCAGCAATTATCCTTCATGTCATGTTGGCTTACCTTATTTCCTCTACACCACCATATTCTGCCTGCACTGTGAATCCTGCTTCCTCACCCTGAACTCCCCACCCCCCATCCCTACCCCAGGATAATACTTATAAGTGTTACATACTAACATAATGGAATTATATGGAATATAATGTTTGATCGCTTTTTGTGATCATTTTAACATTTATGACAGGATAAGGTTCAGCTTTTGGTTTCCCTTCATTTTGTTTGCAGTTTATAAAAGGTTTTCTTATAGAATTAGTAGTGTAAAATGTCAAGTTACTCATACAGTCATTTTTCAGTAATCATTATTATACTACATAAATCAACACAACATAGAGATGCAATTTTCTTGCAAGAAGTAAAAATCTTATCTCATTTTAAAAGAGACTGTATTTTTTAGATCAGTTTTAGATTCACAGCAAAACTGAGGGGAAGGTACACAGATTTCCCACATCCCCCTGCCCCCCACTTGCATAGCCTCCCCTATTGTCAGCATCCCCCGCTAGACTGGAAGCTTACAACTGATGAACCTATACTGACACATTATTATCACCCAAAGTCCACAGTTTACATTAGGTGTTGTACATTCTGTACAATGTATAATGACATGTATTCATCATTATAGTATCATACAGAGTAGTTTCATCGCCCTAAGAGTGCCCTTAAACTTCTAAAACTTAAAAAAGTCTTCTTCTTTCCTTCCCTTCCCTCCCTGAACAATTCAGTCCTGAAGCCATTAGATGGGGTAGAGCAAGGTACTTGTCCACAATAAGGTGGGATCCCCTTCAGAGACCCAGAGCAGGATGTCAGGACCTGATCAGGGTGAGAAGGGCATCTGTGTAGGAAGGTTGCCCAGCGTGAGGTGTCAGAGCCCAAGTGAAGTGAGGACATCCATGCATGGGAATGGCCTGCTGCAGGTACCAGAGACCCAACAGAGTGACGATGGTGTACCTGCAACAATGGGGATGGGAGTGCAGCCTGGTGTGGAGACTCAGAGCCCAAGAAGGGGGAGGGGGCATTCCTGAGGAAGGGATGACCAGGACAGGGTGTTGGGCAAGGTTGGGGTGAGGAGGGCACTCACTGACGTGGAAGGGGGCAGCAACCCAACACAGTGTGTTGGAGACAAAGTAGAGTGAGAAGGGTATCTAAATGTGTAAGAGGGCAGTGGCAATGGGAGACTGATCATGTGAATAAATATATTCGGGTAAATGGGAGCCAGGTTTCTTTCTCACAGCTGGAGAAGGAAATTACAAATATAGGAAGGGAGGGACTTCCCTGGTGGTCCAGTGGTAAAGAATCCACCTTACAATGCAGGGGATGCGGGTTCGATCCCTAGTCAGGGAAATAAGATCCCACATGCCACAGGGCAACTAAGCCCACGTGCCACAACTACTGAGCTCGAGCACCTCACAGAGCCCCTGTGCTGCAAAGTACAGAGCGTACGCACTCTGGAGCTCGCACGTCACAACTAGAGAAGAGAAAGCCCATACACCACAACTAGTGAGAAGCCCGCGTGCCACAACCAAGAGCCTGTGCAATGAAAGATCCCACATGCCTCAGTAAGATTCTGCGTGCAGCAACTAAGACCCGAAGCAGCCTAAATAAATAAATAAATCCTTTAAAAAAATATAGGAAGGGAGAAAACAAATGAACATTGCAATGCTGGATTAAAACTGGAGATATTAGTGTGAACTCATGGTTTTCAATACAAAGAGATGGACAACAGAAATAAGTACAGAATTAAGTGTGTGTGTAGCTCTGTCCCAGCTCTGGCTATTTTTTTTAAGATTATTTATTTATATATTTTTATTTATTTTTGGCTGCATGGGGTCTTAGTTACGGCACGTGGGATCTTCATTGAGGCACGCAGGATCTTTCATTGCAGCGCACGGGCTTCTGTCTAGTTGTGGCACGCTGGCTTCAGGGCACATGGGCTCTATAGTTGTGGCACGTGGGTTCCAGAGCGCATAGGCTCTGTGGTTTGCAGCACGTGGGCTCTAGTTGAGACGTGCGAGCTCAGTAGCTGTAGTGCTGTGGGCTTAGTTGTCCTGTGGCATGTCGGATCTTAGTTCCCTGACCAGGGATCGAATCTGTGTCCCCTGCATTGCAAGGCGGATTCTTTACCACTGGACCACCAAAGAAGTCCCTATTTTTTTTAAACTAAGAATAGTTTGTCTTTATTTTTTATTTTCTTTCTTTCTTTATTTTTTGGCCATGCCACGCAGCATGCTGGATCTTAGTTCCCTGACCAGGGATTGAACCCATGCCCCCTGCATTGGGAGCACGGAGTCTTAACCACTGGACAGCCAGGGAAGTCCCTCTGGCTATTGATAGGGCCTTAGGGAAGTGACACTTCTACCCCAATGGCAATAAGCACACCCAGGGCCCAAATCCTAGCATCTAAATATCATTCTTCACTATAAGGTACAAGGGCTCCCTAGTGAAATAGTTGATTCTAGGACTGCAGGAGAAAAGATGCAAGATGAGCCTGGAAATCTTGTACTTGAAAGCAAAGAAGTACTGAAAGAATGTTTGGGACATGGGAAAAAGACACAAATGTCAGCTTGAAGTGCTCCCACTGGATGAATTAGGGACAGTTTGAGCTCAATATAAATAATGATAGGTAAAGACTGTAACCCCTGAATAAAATAGAAAACCATGAATCCATACTGGTATACATAAATACATGAATAAATTAAAAGTTGGATGAGGAATGAGATACATATTTTCAAAATGTTTCCACTCAAAACATTTATTCATTATAAAGGGAAAAGGAGTGATTTTACAGTAGAGAAGCCTAAGAGACACCACTTTTAATCAAGTAATCACAGGAAACATCCTCAGTAATATAAAATCAAAATCTTGTGCCACCCAATAGGATGCAATCAGAAGAACACAGCGTCAGAAATCTGTTGCATTTCTATACACTTACAACAAAATATCAGAAAGAGAAATTAAGGAAACAATCCCATTTACGATCACATCAAAAAGAATAAAATACCTAGGAATAAACCTACCTAAGGAGGCAAAAAACCTGTACTCTGAAAACTACAAGATGCTGATGAAAGAAATTGAGGAGGACACAAACAGATGGAAAGATACATTGTGTCCTTGGATTGGAAGAATCAATATTGTTAAAATTACCATACTACCCAAGGCAATCTACAGATTAAATGCAATCCCTACCAAACTACCAAAGGCATTTTTCACAGAACTAGAACAAAAAAGTTTTTTTAATTTGTATGGAAACACAAAAGACCCCAAACAACAAAAACAATTTTGAGAAAGAAGAACAGAGCTGGAGGAATCATGCTCCCTGATTTCAGACTATACTACAAAGCTACAGTAATCAAAATAGTATGATACTGGCACAAAAAAACAGACACAAGATCAATGGAACAGGATAGAAAACCCAGATATAAACCCACCCACTTAATGATCAATTAATCTACAACAAAGGAGGCAAGAATATACAATAGGGAAAAGACAGTCTCTTCAATAAGTGGTGCTGGGAAAACTGGACAGCTACCTGCAAAAGAATGAAATTAGAACATTCCCTAACACCATATACAAAAATAAACTCAAAATGGATTAAAGATTTAAATGTAAGACCAAATACTATAAAATTCCTAGAGGGAATTCCTAACACAGAACACTCTTTGACATAAATCACAGCAATATATTTTTGGTTCTGTCTCCTAGAGTATTGGAAATAAAAACAAAAATTAACAAGTGAGACAAACTTAAAAGCTTTTTCACAATAAAGGAAACCACAAACAAAACAAAAACAACATGTGATCCTACAGACTGGGAGAAAATATTTGCAAACAATGCTACCAACAAGGGATTAATTTCCAAAATATGCAAACAGCTCATACCGCTTACTATAAAAAAAAAGAAAAGCAAAAAACCAAACAACCTAATTTGAAAAATGGGCAAAAAAAAAAAAAAAAATGGGCAGAAGACCTTAAATAGACATTTCTCCAAAGAAGACATACAAATGGCCAACAGGCACATGAAAAGATGCTCAATGTCACTAATTATTAGAGAAATGCAAACCAAAACTACAATGAGGTATCACCTCACACCAGTCAGAATGGCCATCATTAAAATGTCTACAAATAATAAATGCTGGAAAGGGTGTGGAGAAAAAGGAACTCTCCTACACTCTTGGTGGGAGTATAAATTGGTGCAACCACTACAGAAAACAGTCTGGAGGTTCCTTAAAAAATGAAAAATAGAGTTGCCATATGATCCTGAAATCCCACTCCTGGGCATATATCCGAAGGAAACTCTAATTCAAAAAGATACATGCACCCCAATGTTCATAGCAGCACTAGTTACAATAGCCAAGACATGGAAGCAACCTAAATGTCCATCAAGAGATGAATGGATAAAGAAAGTGTGGTATATATATATACAATGGAATATCACTCTGCCATAAAAAACACCGAAATAATGCCATTTGCAGCAACATGGATGGACTTAGAGATTATCATATCAAGTGAAGTCCAACAAAGACAAATATATGATATCAATTACATGTGGAATCTTAAAAAATGATACAAATGAACTTATTTACAAAACAGAAATAGACTCACAGACATAGAAAACAAACTTATGGTTACCAAAGGGGGACCTACTGTACAGCACAGAGAACTATATTCAATACCTTGGATGTAGTATTAGGTAATAACCTATAAAGGAAAAGAATCTGAAAAAGAATATGTATATATATATTCGGATTACTTTGCTGTACACTTGAAACTAACACAACATTGTAAATTAACTATACTTCAATTAAAAATGGTTTAAAATTTTTTTAATATTTATTTATTTTCCTTTTTTTCTTTTTTTTTTTTTTGGCTGCGTGGGGTCGTAGTTGCGGCACACAGGATCTTTTTTAAGCACGTGGGATCTTTCGTTGCCAGCGCGCGGGCTTCTCTCTAGTTGTGGCGTGTGCAGGCTCCAGGGCGTGTGGGCTCTGTAGTTTGCAGCACGTGGGCTCTCTCTTTGAGGCATGTGGGCTTAGTTGTCCCGCAGCATGTGGGATCTTAGTTCCCCAACCAGCGATCGAACCCGTGTCCCCTGCATTGGAAGGCAGATTCTTTACCATTGGACCACCAGGGAAGTCCCTAAAATTTTTTTTAAAAACGAACACAGCATAGTTTCTGTGATTTTCCCTCCAAAGATGTGCAACCTGAATCTAATCATAGGAAAGTATCAGATAAACCCAAATTAAAGGACATTCTGCAAAATAAATATCCTGTATTCTTTCAAAATATCAAGGTCATGAAAGTCAAGAAAAGACTGAGGAACTGTTCCAGAGTGAAGAAGAGACTCCAGAGAGATGACAAAATGCAACACGTGATCTGAGATGGATTTTTAAAATTATTATCATAAAGGACATTATTAGGACACTAGGCAAAACTGAAGTGAGGTATGATCATTAGATGGTAGAGACGTATCAATGTTAATTCCCTGATTTTGACAGTTGTGCCGTAGTTATGTAGGAGAATGTCCTTGTTTGTAGAAACTACACACTATATCAAGAGTGATGGGACATAAATTGGCTACTTACTTGTAAATGGTTCATGGTGGGAAGTTCTTTGTTCTGTACTTAAAATTTTCTGTATGCTTGAGATTGTTTCAAATTTTTAAAAAATATATTTTTAAAATATAAAAATAATATATGAATTGTAACAAGTTGAAAAATGCAGTGGTATATTCAAATAGTTAATATACTCCTCTCCCTCCTAATTCTAGTTCCCTCTTCCCTAAAGAAACTATTGTTACCAGTTTCATAGATATCTTTCCAAACTTTATACTCATATGAACATGTAAACCTATAAATTTATATGTAGGGAAACACCTTCTCTCACCATGGCAACCATTAACTCTCTCCTTAGTATCTTTCATTAATCAGAAATCCTTAATTTTTGTAACATTTTATTTTAGAATAACTTCAGACTTGGAGAAATATTGCAAAATACTACAAAGAATTCTGCTCTTTTCTTCAGCCAGATTCCTAAATGTTAACATTTTGCCACATTTGCTTTATCCTTCTCTGTGTTATGTGTATGTGTGTGTGTATACTTTTTCCTAAGTCATTTGAGAGTAAGTTGCAGACATAATGTTTCTTTATTTCTAAGTACCCAATATGCTGTTTTCTAAAAACAAGGACTTTACTTATGTAGCCACAGTATAATTATCAAAATTGGGAAATAAACCTTGATACAGTAATATTATCTAATCTATAGAGTTTATCCAAATTTTGCCAATTGTATCAGCAATTTCCTTTATATGAAAAGAAAAAAATATGTTTGATTCAGGATCACACATTGCATTTAGCTGTCCTGTCTCTTTAGCCTTCTTTAATCTGGAGCAGTTCTTCAACCTTTGTTTATCTTTCATGACCTTATCATTTTGGAAGGGTACAGGACATTCATTTTGAGAATGTCCCTCAGTTTGGGTTAGTCTGGTGTTTCCTCATGATTAGATTCAGGCTGTGCATTTTGGGCAGGAATATCACAGAAGTGAGACTGTACCTTCTCAGTACGTCTTATCAGGAGGCATGTGATGTCAATTTGTCCCATTACTGGTGATGTTAACTTTGATTACTTGGTTAAGGTGGTGTCTGCCAGGTTTCTATGCTTTAAATTGCTATTTTTCCCTTTGTGATTAATAAGACTCTTGTGGAGAAGAAATACTTAATTTTTATAATATCAAAGTCATCAGTGTTTTGCAACAGTGATTTGTTCTTTTAAAATGTTTAAGTCCTTCCCCATCACCCTTAGGTAACAGAGATTTTTTGCAACATTGTTTTCTCTATTCATTGTATAGTTTTGTTTTTCTTATTTAGGTTGAATCCTGTAGAATTCACTATGTATGTGTTGTTGTATAAGAATATGTTTTTTCACCTTTCTCTACATAATGAACCAGTTTTTCTAACACTATCTACCAAACAAGCTACCCTTTTCTCAGTGATGGTGGTGCCACATTTGTTGCATGTTATGTTCTCATTTATATCATATCATACATGAGTCAGGTTCTCTATTGATCTACTTGTTCTTTTTGTTTGTTTGTTGTTTTGTTTTGGCCATGCTGCAAGGCTTGCGGGATCTTAGTTCCCCAACGAGGGATGGAACCCATGCCGAGGTCCTAATCACTGGACCACCAGGGAGTTCCCAACTTGTTCTTGTAACACTACCATACTCTTTTTTTTTTTGTACACGGGCCTCTCACTGTTGTGGCCTCTCCCGTTGCGGAGCACAGGCTCTGGACGCACAGGCTCAGCGGCCATGGCTCATGGGCCTAGCCGCTCCGTGGCATGTGGGATCTTCCCGGACCGGGGCACGAACCCGTGTCCCCTGAATCGGCAGGTGGACTCTCAACCACTGTGCCACCAGGGAAGCCCTACCATACTCTTTTGATTACTGTAGTCTTGTAGCATGTCTTGATATCTGATAAGGTAAGCCCCACTCTTCCTTCTTTTTATATATTTTGCTAATTTTGAAACTTTGAATTTTGACTTTGCTAATTTTGAAACTGTCTCTGTATATATAGTGGAGTAAGTTTATTACACTTTAGAAAATCCTCATGGATTTTAATTGGGATTGCATTGAAAGAACAGATTAACTGTGAAAAATTAACATTGTTAGTTTTTTAGCCATTCCATCTACGACAATGGAGTATCTTTCTAGTTATTTTGATCGTTTTCTGTGTCCTTTGAGCTTTAAAGTTTTCTTCATAGAGGTCTCATGTGATCTTGATTAAGTAGATTCTTAGATACTTTATAGTTTTCGTCATCATTGTGCAAGCATCTTTTTTATTGCATTTTCTACTTGGTTACAGCTGGTGTAGAGATATGCTATTGATTTTTGAAGATTGATCTTATATCTGGCTACCTTGCTGAATTCTTTCACTAGTTGCAATGGTAAATTTTATGTATGTGTATTTTACCACAATAAAAATGGTAATGTAAATTATACCTCAATAAAACTGACATAAAATATTAACTGGGACATTAATGGAGGCTAAAACTTGTAGGTAAGATTTTGATGAAGATTAGGATAGTTACATAGAATCAAACAATCTCTACAAAAGTTCTTACTTATTTAATTACAAAAAGAAAAATAGTAGCATTACAATGAACAAATCTGGCAACATTATCTGTGATAGTTCAAGCAAAATCTGAAGGCAGTCTGTTAGAGAATCCCCTCTTGCTGGAGAGACCAGTCTTTTTACTCTGTTCAGGCCTTCAACTGATTGGATGAGGCCCACCCACATTATGGAGGGTAGTCTGCTTACTAACAGTTAACTAACTTAAATGTTAATCTCATCCAAACCCACCCTTCAAGTTGACACATGATATGAACTATCAACTAAATGCAATGTGTGATCCTGGATTGGATGGGGGAGGGGGAGTATTTATGAAGAACATTTTTGCAACAGTTAGTGAAATTGGAATACTGACTGCGGTTTAGATAATGGAATTCAATGTTAAGTTTCCAGAATTTGACAACTATTCTGTGTCTATGTAAGAGTGTGTCCTTGTTCTTTTTTGTTTGTTTGTTTGTTTAAAAAAATATTTATTTATTTATTTGGTTGCACCAGGTCTTAGTTGGTGCAGGTGTGCTCCTGAGTTGCAGCACGTGGGCTCCTTAGTTGTGGCATGTGAACTCTTAGTTGCGGCATGCATGTGGGATCTAGTTCCCTGACCAGGGATCAAACCCAGGCCCCCTGCACTGGGAGCATGGAGTCTTATCCACTGTGCCACCAGGGAAGTCCCATGTCCCTGTTCTTAAGAAACATACATTGAAGTATTTACAGGTAAAGAGGCACGATGTGAACAATCTATGGTTCAGAACAACAAATTAGTTTTAAAAAATGCTAATCTTCCAATTTTTGTACACATTTTGAAATTATTTCTGATTCAGAAGTTTACAAATTAACTGTATGTTAATGTATGTTTGATGTCTTTCATGAGGGGAAGGATCTGCCACTGTCTTGTTTCCTGCTGTGGCTTCCACCCAGCACATACAACAAGAAATATTTATTGACTGAATACTAATGAACTAAGCCATCTTCCAATTTGGGCTTCACGTGGGGCTGGGAATTTTGGATACTGAGCTTGAGACAGGCAGGAGGTAAAACTCTTTCTCTAGGCCTAATTCTCCTGGAGCTCAAATATGAGCATGTAGATGCTTCTGAGGCTTGGGGAAACACAACCACTGGTCCCGAAGGCAGGGAGGCAGCCCACAAGCAGAAGACAACTGAGTTGCGTTTTGCAACAAGTGACACAGCTGAATGTCATTTTCTGAGGCCCTTTCCCTTTAGATTTACCCTGTCCCCACCCCTATACCACCACCCTTGATAAAGGTTGTTGACATTTTTGGCCCTGACCTGGACAGTGTTCTCCTGACCTGGGGGGACAAGTTCAATCCTCCGTCCTGGGCCAGATCAGAGGAGAAGCAACCTACAGGCTAGGTTGGTGGTGGCCAAGGTGAGAGGTATCCTGGACAGGGACCTCAGTGGCCCAGCGGCCTGCTCCACACAGAGATTAGAAAATAGGGTCTATTCCACTAACAGGGCCAGTGAGTTTTCTCACATCATCCCTGTAACTGAGTCAGCCAACATTTATTGGGCACCTACTGTGTGCCAGGGCCTGTGATAGAAAGAGAGTCACTCCCAGGGGCTCTCACTGGCTCAAGAGGTAAATGTGGGCTCTAGACTCAACCACCTGTCCTGTCCCATTCCCTGCCTGGGCCCCACCAGCTCCCACCTTTGCCCACTGGCTTGGCACTAGGTCTCCCACTCTACACCTGTTTCTCCACCTGTCCCTTTCTTTTGAGGTCAGCCAAGACTGATGGGAATTTTCAAAAGGAGGTATATTAAGAGATTTAGGAAATTTAATTGGATATTAGCTAAACTTACTGTGGTAATCATTTCACAATATATACATATATCAAATCATTATATTGTACACCTTAAACTAATATATTGGTATATGTCAATTATATCTCTATTTATTTATTTATTTATTTATATATTTTTTATGGCCGTGCTGAGCAGCTTGCAGGATCTAAGTTCCCCAACCAGGGATCGAACCTGTGCCCACTGCAGTGGAAACGTGGAATCTTAACCACTGGACCACCAGGAAAGCCCCTCAATTTTTAAAAAGTTTCAGAAAAAAAAAAGAGATTTAGGGAAAATCAAAGAGAAATAAACATTAAGGAAATTTTATTGTCTATGGTAGTAGTTTAAAAACAAAGGTTCAAGTGTTCTGAGGGTAGATCATCTGAGTTCAACATCCTGGCTCTACCACTTTACTAGCTTATCATGAGCAACTTACCTTGTCTGGGCTTTGATTTCCTCACCTGTAAGATAATAATAGTGCTTGTCTCTTGGGCTTGTCTGGGCTTTGATTTCCTCACCTGTAAGATAATAATAGTGCTTGTCTCTTGGGCTATTTTAATCATTCAAGGAGGTGATGCATGCTTAGTGCAGTGCCTGGCCAATAGTAAGTGCTTGACAAGTATTAACTAAGAGAAAAAAACAAATGCACACCTACTTAGCCTTTCCTTAGTCCCTCTAGCTCTTCATTTTTTGATGAGCTGATCCCTCTGCTTGAAACATCTTCCTCTTTACTGCTTAACTCCCATTTAGGACTCCACTTAAACGGCACCACCCTTCAACCACCAGGTTAGGTACCCCTCCTAAAAGGTCTCAGTTAAAAGCTTTTATAATATCCATGATATCCCTGTAATGCAGCCGTCATCCTAGCCTACTGTAACTGTGTGTTTGCCTTCTTCATCAGAGTGTGAGCCTTTCAGGACAGAGGCTATGCCTTTGTAGCTCTATATTCCTCATGCCCTCCCCTATGCCTGGCACATAGCAGAGCACTCAGCCCCCAGGCCATTCCTTAGCCCTGCCTAGGATCGCCGCTACCTCCTGAAATGTGGTTCTGGGACCCCCTGGGTCTGTGCTGCCCCTTCCAGCCCTCAGCTGCCTGCCATGCTGCAGCCCCACCACCAAAGTGCCTCCCAGCTGGGCCTCAGAGCCCCTCCACAGAACCCCCCTCCTCCCCAGAGCCAGGCAGCCTGCACTGCCCTGCCCCATCCTGCAGAATGCTTTACACCTCCGGCCAAGCTGCTGACCTATCTTAGACAGCCTTCCCAGCAGGATCTCAGGGTTGGTCCAGCTTCCCAGGAAAGCTTGGCTTCTACCAATGTGTTGTCTAGTCTCTGACCAAGAAACCATCTTCCTGGGACACTGTTTTACATCCAAGCCCTCCTCAGGACCCAAGACAAGGACCTCTTTTTCCATTTCTGTGTGTTTGAGGCCCTTTAATGACTGCTCCTTGCAGCTTCGTATTTGTACAGGTAGCTCTTGGCTCATTTGCAGAAGGGGCAGAGCACAAAACACCCATAGGGAGGTGGTCGCTGCCTGGACTTTCGTGGGCCAGGGCTGGTCCTGTCCGGAGACCTGGAGCACCTGGAGGGCCCATCCACCCACCCACCATCTACTCTTTCTCCCCAAGCCTGTTAGAGGAATTTTCACTCTGAACGAGGCTGGGGGAGGGCTCAGCAGAGAAGGGAGGAGAGGGGGTCAATGGAACCAGGGCTCAGATAGTGTGAAAAGAACAGGGCTGGGGATTTCCCTGGTGGCGCAGTGGTTAAGAATCTGCCTGCCAATGCAGGGAACACGGGATTTGATCCCTGCTCCAGGAAGATCCCACATGCCGCAGAGCAACTAAGCCAGTGAGCCACAACTACTGAAGCCCGTGAGCTTAGAGCCTGAACTCCACAACAAGAGGAGCCATCGCAATGAGAAGCCGGTGCACCATAACGGAGTAGACCCTGGTCGCCACAACTAGAGAATGCCAACATGCAGCAATGAAGACCCAACACAGCCAAAAAAATTAAAAAAAAATTTTTTTTAATTAGGAAAAAGAAAAGAACAGGCTAGGACTTAGCTGGAGCTCCCCGTGAGCTGGATCATTGTGATGGTGGCTATGCCTCCTGTATCATCCCTGTGCATTTCCACCCATGAAGTTCCCTGGGAAAAGGCCAAGCTATCTCCACCACGCTAAGTGGTTCAAGCAAGAGAAAGGGCTGGAGTGGAGGGTTCAGGTGCTCAAGGAGGCAGGGGATCCCCCCTGGGACCAGCATGGAGCTAGTGACTGGAATCAGGATACAGTAAATGGGGAGGGGTGAGAACCCTGAGCCTGACTTGAAGCCCACTCCCTACTGGCTGCCCCCCACTCCCAGCTCTCCTCAAGCTCTCTTGGCAGAATCTGAGTGTGGCCTCTCCAAGAAAGCTTGCATGGGTGACCCCCAACACGGTCACTTTCCCAGGGCTCCCAGACTCTCTCCCTCAGGGATCCTGGGGAAGATTTTACAGACTTCCCTAGTCTTTTGCAGCATAACACTGTCAAGTGCACGAAATTTCAGCCAGTAACAAAGGAACCTGGTAACAGGCAGGGATGTTTTCTGCTACAGGTGCTTCAGTGATGGGGTGAGGGGTCACTGCTACAATGGGGGCAGTCTGCAGCCGCCAGAAGGCTCTGCAGGCCGAAAGGCCTCACTCCAAGCTGGTGGGCAACTGAAGGTACCCAGAAGTTATAGCTTGAGAGGGCAATCCTGCCTACCCTCCCCATCCCCAGAAAAAGTGGGGAGATGGCACAGCAGTGGTGGGAAGGTTGGCTGTTGGAGGGGGAAGAACTCCTGCAGTGATGGGGATTCCCTGCTTGGAGTGAGTGGTCACGGAAGTGATCACACTAGCTGAAGACACCTGCAGGGATGGGGGAGGGGGAGGTTTCTGCAGTGAAGTAGCGCTTTGCACAGGAAAGGGTCGGGCTTCTTGGGGGCTCGGGGTTCCTACGGTGATGGGGCCCTGGGGTTCGCTGCAGTGATGAGGGTCACTGCAGTGATGAAAAGCTGAGCCATTGTGGGGGTGAGGGGTGAGGGGGCAGGGGTGGGGTAATATCGGGATAGCTGGGGTTGCTGCAGTGCGGGGATGGGGGGACTGAAAATTGAGCCCCTCTGCTGCACTTGCAGAGCCCCTCACTTCCTGAAGGACGGAAAGGGTGGGGCCTCGAAGGCCTCCGCCCCGCACTGATGGGGGGCTGCGCGGGGCGAGGACGCGGTTCCTGCACTGCGGCGCCTGGTCTGGCTGGAGCGGCCGGCGCTGGCGCGGAGGCGGTACCGCGCCCGAAGGGGGCGGGGAGCAGCAGCCCCGCCGCAGCGACAGGCGGGGCCAAGGCCAGCTGGAGGGGCCGCCTTCCGAGCGGGGGCGGGACCAGCACCCACCGGGCCGACGCCCCTGGGCGGACTCAGAGCGGTCGCGGCGGGCGCCCGGCAGGTGTCCAGACTGAATGTGGACCGGGTCGCAGAGGCGGTACCACCTATCCTGGTCCCGTCGTGGCGCCCAGAACTCCGCAGAGGACGCGACGGTGAGGCTGGGGCTGCCTGAGGGGAGGGGGACGATCCCCAGACCCAGCCCGCAGCATCCATAGACAGTTCGGCTGTGCGGGCGGCGGCGACTGCAGCCCCCCTTCCCAATCCCAGGTCACTTCTGCCAGGATGGGGAGAGGTGCCCTGGACGGATGCCAACTAATCCCTCTGCCCAACACCTCTCCGGGTCTTGCCTCCGTAAGACCCCCTCCTTTCGCTTCCCATCTCGTTCTTCCCAACCCAATCCCCTCCACTCCGGCCTGCAGCCCGTCTCAGCGCCCTTGTCAGTTGAGGAGCCCGAGAGAGAGAGAGAGAGAGAGAGAGAGAGAGAGAGAGAGAGAGAGAGAGAGAGAGAGAGAGAGAGAGAGAGAGAGAGAGAGAGAGAGGGACTGCGGCCCTTCGGCTCCCCGTCCCACCCCGCCCCTGCTATCCCTTGCTGGGCTGGGGAGACCCAGAAGGATGCTGGCCCTTTAAACCCTTGCTCCCCACCCAGAGCATCTTCCATCTCTCCACCCGCGCCACTTCCAACAGCTGGCAGCCGCGGGGAGCCCCGGGGGGCCGGCAGGTACTGGGGTGGCGGTGAGGCCCGGGAGGGTGTGATGGAACAGCTGCGACACTACCCCCCCCCCCCCCCCCGCCCCTAGAGGAGCCGGCGGCGGGACTGCTGGGCGCCCGTAGCTCCAGTTAAACATTAACCCTCCGCTCCCCGGGTCCCCGTGCTGCCTGGAGCTGCGCTCCGCCCCGGCTTCCCAGGTAACCGGCGAAGATGCCCATGCCGCCACCCCCGCTGCCTCCCTCCCCTCGCCACCTGTCCGCCGGGCCGGGCTCAGCCTCGCGCCCCCTGCAGGTCCGCGTCCCAGCGCCGGAGTTAGAGCCTCCCCGCCTGCTTTCAGGAGGGTGGGGCGGAACGCCCTGAACTCACGCCGCGCACCCCTCATCGAGCACCCCCTCCACCAGAGGCACCATGCCCGGTCTGTACTGCCCCTCCAGCTGGACGCCGCTGCCGCTCACGGACTCCTGGGTTCGGGCCTGCGCCAATGGACCCTGCCTCAGCCTGCGGGCCCGGCTCACCTACCACAACCCACAGCCGCAGCCTGTGGACGGTGAGGCCCGGGCGGGGGCACAGGGTGGTGGCCAGCGCAAGCCTAGCAAGGTCCGACATCGCCGGTGCCCCCCTCCCGCCCCAGGCGTGTTTGTGTACCCGCTGGCCGAGGCCGAAGTGGTTTCGGGCTTCGAGGCGGAGGCCGCCGGACGGCGCGTCTCCTTCCAGCTGCAGAGCCGGCGCCGCTCGCAGGACGCCTGCTGCCGCGCGGTGGGCCCCGCGCTGGGGGCCTCAACACCCCGCCGCTGTGCGCAGGGTGAGTCCAGGGCGCTTCCCGCCCCATCTCCCTGAAAGCAGCCGCACTTTAGTTCCTGCACCGCTCTGCATCCCGCCCCTCTCTGTTCCCCCTCCAGCCACTGTTTTTTTCATTCATTGATTCATCCCTTTATTCCACAGTCGAGGACTGGGCCCCTGACGTGGGCCAGGTGCTGGGGGAATGTGAACCAGGCCTGACCCGAGGTTTGCAGCCAGGTAGATAGACAAGGCAGGCAGTCCACACGTCTCTCTCTCCCTCTGGAGCTTTAGCTCCTGAGCCTGGGACGGGGTTTTGGTCATCTCGGAGTCCCAGAATCCCAGCACCTGGCACAAAATGTAGCACAAAGAGAATCAGTGAGTGCTGGGTGAGGGGATGGAAGCCCACCCCTCTGCTAGGTTTTCTGGCTTGCACTTCATTCCTTTATTTATTTGTACATTCACTTGATTCCTGCACATGGGATTTACCATCTGGGTGAGAAGAGGAACAGAATTCAGTGGTGTTGAGAGTTGGCACAAGCCCAGCACGTAGAGGCCAGAGTGAGCTCTAGGCTGAGGCCTCAGGAAAATTCCAGAAGGAAGTGGAGCCAGCATTTGACTGAAAGGAAGGGTTGGATGTAGTGATATGGAGAGGAGAGGAAAGGCACCCCAGGCAGGGGCAATCGTGTAAGCAAAGGTTTCGAAGTAAGTTATACTGGGTGATGGTAATAAAATACCTCATGTTTATAGTGATTCACAGTTGACAAAGCCCAGTCACTGATGTCACCTCATATGAATCCAGAGAGGTATGTAACGCAAGTGTTGTTCTCCTTCCCCCTTCTATAGGTGACAAAAGTAACAGCAGCAGTCTCTTAAACGTTGGATGCTTCATGTATATCATCTCATTCATTCCTCACCGCAGTCCTTGACATATAATTATGACCCCCATTTTATAAATGAGGAAACCAAGGCTCCTCTAAACAAGAGAGTTACCAAAGGATAGAATTAGAAATCACAGAGTGGAGACTCAAAACCTGACACTGTGCTCTCTTCCCTGTATCAGACTGTCCCAAGCCTCAGCTGCCTGGGATGGAAGCCCCTTTCTTCCTTCTTACCTTCCTTTTTTTCCTTCCATTTTTTTCTTCCCTTCATTTATTCAGCAAGTATTTTTCAAAAGAATGGGTCAATGATTATTGTGGGGAAATGAGGTGAAGTAGGGCTGTAAAGGTAGGCTGGGGCCAGACCATGTAGGGCCTTGACCATCACTGTATACCCCTGGCCATTTTCCCTTTAGCAGCAGTGGTGATGCCCATGACTCCACCCGTCCCCAAACAAACCGAGATCTAAGTAAAATGATGTGCTTGGTATGTAAATGTCCTCTAGCTAGCTTCCAAATAGATTACAGTTCCTGAATTCCTCTTGGGTAGAAAATTCTGGAGCCACACCTAGTGGGCAGTGGGGAGTCCGTGACTGTTCATGAGCAGGGAATTTGTGAGCAGGTGGGTACCAGGCTATGGGAGATGGCAGCGAGGGTTCTTTAGGAAGATGAGGCCCAAGGGTTGAACAGGCTGGAGCAGGTAAAGAAAGAGAGGTGGAGGGTATGGGTCCCCCAGGACCTTAGGGGTGGTGTGGACATGCCCCCTTCTCCTCAGCCCTCTATTAGCAGTGATGTCACTGCTGCCTTTCCTAATGACAGCCAGCTCCTTCTACCATCAACCTGCCTCTCCTTCAACCATCGTTCATCTCATGCCTCCATCCTGCCTCACCAGTGCATTAGCCCAGCATCCCTCCAACCTCACAAAATCCTCCTTGCCCAAGCTCCCCTGATTCAGTGCCTGCTCCTACCCCCAGATTCCCCCATCTCGTCTGCTTCCAGCCCCCTCTGACCCCTTTCCTCACTCATCATAGGTCATCTTGTCTTGGATCTGGCCCAGGCCCGGTCCACACTGGTGCTGCCCACAGGCCTCATCGCCGCAGCCGGCACCATGACAGTGACCCTGCGCAGCAGCCGGGAGCTGCCCTCCAGGCCTGACGGGGTGCTGTGCGTGGCCCTGCCCTCCGTGCTCACCCCTCTGGCCCCGCCAGGCCCGCTGGGGCCCCCCAGGCCTCCGGGGCTCTGTGACGACAGGTTGGGCCTATGGTGATTCTCTTCGTCCCTCCCTCGACTTCTCTGGGTCTAGTGCGGGTGAGGGGGCTTTGGCAGGGTGCCCCGGGGGATGGGCAGGGTGGGGAAGGGCTGAGGCCAGTCAGCCAGAGGGGCTAGGGGCCCTGGTAGTGACCCTCCTTGTGTTCCTTTCCAGCCCCACCAGCTGCTTCGGAATGGGCAGCCTTGAGGGGGAGGGGCCGGCCTGGGAGGAGCCAGCTGCCCCTCTGGACGTGTTCTCAGGCCCTGCCCGTTGCCCGGCCCCGTACACCTTCTCCTTCGAGATGCTGGTGACCGGGCCATGCCTGCTCGCAGGTGGGTGCCCCTCCCAGCATAGCTGACTGGGAAATAACTGAAGGCTCAGGGATGGGAGGAACACAGGACAAAAAGAAGACAGGGACCTAAGCCTTAGGAACCTCTAGTCTCACAGTGGGATCACCCCCTGGCCACTTCCACACAACAAACACACCCCTAGGTTTGTCAGTGTCATTTATTTATATCCCACTCCACTCGCCAATGAGAAGAGAGATGCTTACAATGAGACCGGTCCAAGTGATGAATTTGAGTTTTCTTGTGCACGAGGTGGACCAGGACGTTAAATCAGCAGTTGGTTGATATAGAACTGTTTGGCCAGGCAGGATGCACCTGGGAATTCTGCTCCCAGTCCATGAAAGCAGGTAAATCCCCGCTTGCCCACTCCATAGCTTGGACTCTGAGAGCTGAGCTCAATCAGTCATGATCCCGGCCCCCAGCACTATTGCCCGGGAAGGTGATAGTTGTGCTCTTAGTACTGGCTTGGGGTGGGGCAATCATCACCTCTCCCTGCCTCTACATCCCTCAGGCCTGGAGAGCCCCTCTCATGCTCTGCGGGCAGATGCCCCCCCTCATGCCAGCTCTGCAGCCACCATCTGTGTCACACTGGCAGAGGGTCACCACTGCGACCGGGCCTTGGAGATCCTGCTGCACCCCAGTGGTGAGAGATTGGGACACACAGTAGGCCAGCTCTGACCTGCTTCAGGACCACCTCATTTGTGAGGGTGGGCCTGGTGGTACAGGGAGGCCAGACCGGCAAAGTTCTCCCAGGACAGTGGGCCTGAGCAGTTGGGGTCTAGAGACAGGGACTTCCCTGACAGAGCTGTGTCCCCTTCTCCCCAGAGCCCCACCAGCCACACCTGATGCTGGAGGCCGGCAGCCTGAGCTCAGCAGAATATGAGGCCCAGGTGAGGGCCCGCCGGGATTTCCAGAGGCTGCAGCGAAGGGACAGTGAGGGGGACCGGCAGGTATGGCTGCCTGGGGTCCTGGCCTGGCCCCTGGTCCCACTTCTGGCTGTGTTAGTGCAGGAGGAGAAGGCGAGCAGGCTTACGTTGGGATGGGCAGGGGGCTTCTGCTCTCAGCAGGAGCTCTCAGTAGCTGCCACTACCGTCCCAGAGGACTGATGAATATTTTCACAGGAGGGCCCACTCAAATGTCCCTGGAATGTGTCTCGGAGGATTGGGGGTAGGACTGACCTAGGCAGAGGACAGCCACTTGTCTCTGCCCTCGCTTTTATTCAGATGACTACAAAAGGGTGCCCCCTCTGGGTGGACTGGATTGAAAAAGTCTCCGGGGCTAGGTCCTGCTGCCAGCCTAGGTCGGAGCTGCACTCAGCCTGGCCCAGGATGACTTGGGGCTCCCGTGCTCAGGTGTGGTTCCTGCAGCGACGCTTCCACAAGGACATCCTGCTGAACCCCGTGCTGGTGCTCAGCTTCTGCCCGGACCTGAGCTCCAAGCCTGGACACCTGGGCACAGCTACTCGGGAGCTCCTCTTCCTGTTGGATGGCAGCAGCATGGCACACAAGGCCTGTGGGAGCATGGTGTGGGCAGGCCTGGGGTTAGGTGCAGCAGTGGGTCTGAGGTGGGCTGGGGGGCAGCCTCCTGAAGACACACACACACACACACACACACACACACCCCTCTCTCTCCTTCTCATGCTCATACATACATGCATTTCTCCCAGATTCCAAGAGCCTCTTTCATATGTAAAGTTACATTCAGTCACACCGAATCTCAAACCCAAGGATTCACATACACCTCCAGGGTCACATGCACAATCATCTCTCATACAGAGTCTCCCTCACATGCCAGGGTCTCACTCACAGCCTCACACACACAGGGCCTCACCCAGATTACCCCTCATTCTACACACGGCCTGGAGAAAGCAAGCAATCTGGCATCCCTTGTTCTCTACCAGTGCCAGTGGGGCCTGCCTCACCCTGCCCTCCCTGGCTCTCCCCAGGATGCCATCGTTTTGGCCGTGAAGTCGCTCCCGCCCCAGACACTCATCAACCTGGCCATGTTTGGCACATTGGTGCAGCCCCTCTTCCCAGAGAGCCGGCCTTGCAATGATGTGAGTGTGGCCCGGGGCTTTGGTGGCCTAGCCAGAGGCGTCTCAGCCAGTGTGGCCCAGCCCATGTCCTTTTCCTCCAGGAAGCTGTGAAGCTGATCTGCGAGAGCGTTGAGATGCTGCAAGCTGCGGGCGGCCCGCCGGATGTGAGGTCTGCGCTGGCCTGGGCCCTTGGGCAGCCCCAGCACAGGGCCCACCCTCGGCAGCTGTTCCTGCTCACCGCTGCCTCGCCCATGGCTGCTGCGACCCACCACACCCTGGAGCTCATGAGGTGGCACCGGGGGGCAGCCAGGTAGGATGGAGTGGGCAGAGCCAGGATCCTGAGGTTGGCCTCCCAGAGAGGCTCCGGAAGGTCACGGCTGCTCCCCTTCTCTTGTCAGGTGCTTCTCCTTCGGGCTGGGGCCTGCCTGCCGCCAGCTGCTGCAGGGTCTGTCTGCCCTCAGCAGGGGCCAGGCCTACTTCCTGAGGCCTGGGGAAAGGCTGCAGCCCATGGTGAGCTTGAGCCTGGGCCCTGTTCCCTATGCGTCTAAGTCCTCCTCCCAAGTCGCACTGAGTCTGAAACAGAACCTGGTCAGGTCGTGGGGTCTCCAGGCACCCTGCTGTGGGGTGCTGCAGGAGGCTGGAAGTGTGGGGGACATGGCCTCTGACTGCTCCCCAAATCTTGCTCTCAGTTTTGTCCGGGTACTAAGCCATATCTTTGAAAAGTCTTGCCTTATCCACGTGGCACAGTTCAGGCCAGGAGAAGCACCGAGCCCTGAGCACTGAACACTCAGTCCCCTTGCTTGTTCCTACCCCCATTCCTTCCCCCAACCCCAGCCGGACCCTGCTCCCCTCAGCCAGGGGCTGGGTAGATGGCATCAGCAGAAGGGCAGCCTTCCCACTCTGTTGGCTGTGTGGCACCTCTTTCTCTCCCATGGCCTCCCTCTGGTCACTCCTCACAGCTGGTGCAGGCCCTGCGGAAGGCACTGGAGCCTGCGTTGAGCGACATCTCTGTGGACTGGTTTGTGCCCGATGCGGTGGAGGCACTGCTGACGCCCCGGGAGATCCCAGCGCTCTATCCTGGGGACCAGCTGCTCGGTTACTGCTCACTCTTCAGGGTGGACGGCTTCCGGTCCCGCCCCCTAGGGGTAAGCCTGGGCTGGGGTGTGGGAGGTGGGCCTGGGATGGCTGAAGCCCCTGCATCTCTGCAAAACCCATTTCCTATTCCCTGTGCCTCTCTCTGCCAAATGCTCCTACTGCTACCCACTAGACCTCCTTAGAGATGATACTGGGTCCCTCAAGGTGGCTGCAGCCTGCCTCCCTCATAAGGTCTTCCACTGAGCTGTCCTGTAAAGTGCTACCCTTGGTCACTAAAGCACACAGTTACAGGGAACAGCGCCAGCATTAGTTTCAAGGTTTTTGTTGAAACTTGCTCATTACTTCACACAGTGCCTGCAAAAAGCACCATCTGGATTATTTCCTGTAACATTCAGGGACAGACAGAGCATTGTCTAAGTGAAATCTCAAATCCCAACTCTGCCATGTACTAACCATTTGATTTTGGACAAGTCACTTAACCTCTCTGAGCCCATTTCCTTGTACTGATTTTTTTCATAAGGTTGTAATTAGAAGTCATAACATGTGTGCTCTTGGTAGGATACTTGACACATAGGAGGAGTTGGATAAATGACTGTTATTTTTATTATGAAAAGCTTTATCTCTCTAGAAGAACCAAGCATGCTTCCTACTTTTTGATCAGGAGAGCTGTATAATGGACTGCTGGTCTTTTTCCCTGGCTGCCAGGAAGCTCAGGGCCAAACCTGCAGCTCAGCCACAGCATCTCTAGTAACCCTATGGTCAGCATGTATGCTTCCTCTTTCCTTAGTACTGGGCTTTCACTTCTGGTTTATTATCTTTATCGCCTCTTGCAGTGAGTCATCTTAAATCCTGTTTGGAAAGAGGTAGTGTATAACTATAATCAGTTGTTGTTGTTTTTCCCCCAACGTCTATCCCTCTCCAGGGCCAAGAGCCTGGCTGGCAGAGCTTGGGCAGCTCCGTGTTCCCATCCCCAGAGGAAGCACCATCTGCCACCAGCCCTGGCACCGAGCCCACTGGCACCTCAGAGCCACTGGGAACAGGCACTGTGTCAGCAGAGCTGTCCAGCCCGTGGGCTGCTGGGGACTCAGATCGGAGTGAGTGCCTGAGTGTATGTGTGTTGGAGGAGGAGTGGGCAGTGGGAGGGGCCAGGGCTGGGATCTATTCTCCTGCCTCCCAATAGGTACTGATGCTCTGACAGACCCAGTCACGGACCCTGGACCTAACCCCTCTTCTGACACAGCCATATGGCGCCGCATCTTCCAGTCCTCGTACATCCGGGAGCAGTATGTGCTTACCCACTGCTCTGCCAGCCCAGAGCCAGGCCCAGGCTCCACAGGCAGCAGCGAGTCCCCCGTCTCCCAGGGCCCTGGGTCCCCCGAAGGCAGTGCTCCCCTGGATCCCCCTTCTCAGCAGGGCTGCCGCAGCCTGGCCTGGGGAGAATCTGCTGGCTCCCACTCCTGCCCCCTGCCTCCACCCCCACTGGCTCCAGTCAAGGTGAGATTCAATCCACATCCATCTACCATGTATCCAGCAAATATTTATTGACCATTGGCTGTATGCCATAAATTGTGCAGTGGTTACTATGAAGTCTACCTGAAGAAATAGATGGGTAATGATGGTATAATGTATAGTGATGAATCCATGCAACATACATTGATGAGCACAGGGATGTGGCTTTATGGGGGTTCAGAGTCAAGGTGACTAACCCTGTCTGAGGGAGTCAGGAAAGCAAGAGGCACCTCTGGAAGAATAAGAAGTTAGCTAGGCAAAACGGGAGAAGACATGAATAAAAACAGACAAGCAATAACCTCAACTGAGACATAGGCATGGAGTGAGATGACGATGGGAAGGGGGTCAGGCACCAGAAGGAGTCTGGCCTCACCCCTAAGGGTGGTGAGCAGCCATCCAGGGTTCCAGACAAAGGGGCATGTGGCCAGCTGTGTATGTATGTCTGATGTCCAGGAGCTCTGCATTCCTTGACCATTGGACCCCCCCCACCTTCACACATGCAGACTGGGGCCTTGAGTGCTGAGGTGCTGGGCCGTCGACACAGAGCAGCTCTAACTGGCCGAAGCCTCTCATCGCCCCCCGGCCGGGTGAACTCAGTCCCTGGCCATCTCCGGCACCCCTCTCTGGGTGTAGCACCAGATGGGCCAGGCCCTGAGCCAGGGCAGCTGCTGGGACAGGGCCTGGATGACTCAGGTAAGGGTTATGGGGAGCTGGGTTCTGACACCAGGTAGACTTTGGGGAGGTGGAGCCCAGGGCACTCCACTGCCCCTGCTCCTACCATCGTCTCTCCCCAGGAAACCTGCTCTCCCCAGCCCCCATGGACTGGGACATGTTGATGGAACCACCCTTCTTGTTCACGGCTGTTCCCCCCAGTGGGGAGTTGGCCCCTCCAGCAATACCACTGCCTCCCCAGCCTCCGCGCTGCCATGTGGTGATCCGGGCCCTGTGCGGGGAGCAGCCTATGAGCTGGGAGGTAGGCGTTGGGCTGGAGATGCTGTGGGGGCCTAGGGATGCTGGCTCACTGCCTCCGTCACCCCCTGAAAGCGGAAATGCTTGGGACCAAGCACTCCATCGACTGACAGCGGCTTCTGTGGTCCGGGACAACGAGCAGCTGGCTCTCCGAGGACGGGGCGAGACCAGGGCTGACCGGGGTGAGTTGCTGGTGGCCCCAGTCAGGGCTCAAGGAGCCTGTATGGGACAGAGAGCGGCAGAGGCATAGGTCTGTGGGATCACTCGCCATACCTCACCTTGCTCACAAGTGATTTGAGGCGGCTCACCCACATTGTTAAGAAAAAAAATTAAGCAGGGCAATGGGGAAAAAAGGGATAATAAAAGGAAGCAGAGAATGAGATTATATCAAAGATGCACACCATGAGGTTTTGTGCCCTTGCAAGCATGGGACCCCAAACTGGCAAGCTTCCTAGCAGCCAACAGAGAGGGAATTTCATCTTGTAATGATTCACAGTGCCCATAACATAAAAACAAATCTGTCATTTAGGAAGATTATTAAAATTAAATAAAGTTAAAATGTCAGTTCTTCAGTTGCACTAGCCACACTTCAAATGCTTAATAGTCACATGGGACTAGTGGCTACTATACTGGATCATGCAGATGTAGAACATTTCCATCATTGCAGGAAGTTCTGTTGGGCAGTGCTGAAATGAGTGGATGGAAAAGGTACCAGTCAATGCCTCCTCTGGGCTGTATCCAGAATGTTGACTTTGTGGGTGGCCAGGGGCCTAGTCCTGGTACAATGTGGTTGAGTGTTCAGCCTAACCACTTCTTGTCAAAGCTGAGGAGTCTGAGCTGACCCCAAGAAGGAACTCCACTCTGTTCAAAAGTGGACAGAAGGCTGGGAATTCCCTGGTGGTCCAGTGGTTAGGACTCAGTGCTTTCACTGCTGGGGCCCAGGTCCAATCCTTGGTCGGGGAACTACTAAGATCCCGCAAGCCTGGAGGCACAGCCAAAAAAACCCAAAAATATGTACAGAGGGAGAAGCTATGGGAGCACTGAGATTTTTTCTGTGAAGCCCTTTGTAGAGAGTGGGTGCTGGGAGCACACCCCCCTCCCAGTCAACATGTGGCCCCTTGGGTTTTTTTTGTTTTGTTTTGTTTTGTTTTTAATTTTATTTATTTATGGCTGTGTTGGGTCTTCGTTTCTGTGCGAGGGCTTTCCCTAGTTGCGGCAAGTGGGGGCCACTCTTCATCGCGGTGCGCGGGCCTCTCACTATCACAGCCTCTCTTGCTGCAGAGCACAGGCTCCAGATGCGCAGGCTCAGTAATTGTGGCTCACGGGCCTAGTTGTTCCGCGGCATGTGGGATCTTCCCGGACCAGGGCTCGAACCCGTGTCCCCTGCATTGGCAGGCAGATTTTAAACCACTGCGCCACCAGGGAAGCCCGGCCCCTTGGTTTTGCAGGTCATGCCCGGAGGCCCTGGCTCCGAGCCCTTCAGACAAGCAAGGTCAGCTCTGCCCCTTCCTGCTTCACCTGCCCTGTAGCTGTGGATGCTACCACCAGAGAGGTCCTACCTTCAGCCCTGCAGGTGCACAGCTCAGGTAGGTAAGGTCCCTTCCAGGTGACCTCCCAGGTGCGGGTTCTCATCTCACTGGCCACCCTCTGAGACATACCTCACCCCTGTCTTCTGTGCCCCTGCAGAGCTAGCCGAACCCCCAGGCACCCCTCCTGCCTCTCAAGGTCATCTAGATGCAGCTCCTCTGCCCACAGCCGTCCACTCTAAAGGTAACACTCAAGTTTGGGTAAATGGTAGGGAACCAACCAAGGCTTAGGGACCACCACTGAATGGCTCCAGTTCAGGACTTAAGGGAGGCTCTCTGGCAGGTGGCTGGGAGCCGGACCAAATTGGCAACTCCAGTTCTGCTTTGGGGGACCGCGCAGCCCCCATCGGAGGTCCTCATCGTCTGCCCCCTGAGCCTCCCTCTCGGCTCAGCCTGGGCCGTCAGAAGGCCAGAGGCCCAGACAGCCATAGACTCTGCAGCCCCAACACGGGCCAAGCCAGTGACAGCAACAGTGAAGGCAGCAACCATGACTACCTGCCCTTGGTGAGGACTCGGGAGGTGGAGGGTGGCACTGCCAGGGCCAGGGCGCTGTCTCAGCTCGATTCTCCCCCCACCTCCTCTCTCCTCAGGTGCGCTTGCAGGAGGCACCTGGCTCCTTCCGCCTAGACGCGCCGTTTTGCACAGCGGTGCGCATCTCGCGGGAGCGCCTGTGCCGCGCCTCGCCCTTCGCTGCGCATCGCACCAGCCTCAGCCCCACCTCGGCCTCCTCTCCCTGGGCACTTCTAGGCCATGGTGCTGGCCAGGGTGACAGTGCCACGGCCTCTTGCAGCCCATCCCCCAGTTCAGGCTCCGAGGGTCCAGGCCAGGTGGACAGTGGCCGGGGCTCAGACACCGAGGCCTCGGAGGGGGCGGAAGGGCCTGGTGGTGCCGACCTGCGGGGCCGGACTTGGGCCACTGCTGTGGCGCTTGCGTGGTTGGAGCACCGCTGTGCCGCGGCCTTCGGCGAGTGGGAACTGGCGGCAGCTAAGGCTGACTGTTGGCTGCAGGCCCAGCACCTGCCCGACGGCCTCGACCTGGCCAACCTCAAGGCCGCAGCCCGGGGTCTCTTCCTGCTGCTGCGCCACTGGGACCAGAACCTGCAGCTGCACCTGCTGTGCTACAGCCCAGCAAACATGTGAGGGTCACTGGTTGCTCTGGCTGGCACCCCCCAACAAACTCAAGTCACTGCCACCCAGAGCCGGCCTCTTGGTGCTGGGAAGGGGTGGGCTGGTGACAGTCTGCCCCTACTGCTTCTCATTCCCTTCACAAAATCCTCTTGCCCCACAAAAAGTGCCTGCCTGTGCTCTCTCCTGCTCCTTCCGCCCCATGCCCCTTCCCCTCTGAGCTCTGTGCAGTGCAGTAGAAGGGGAGAGAGCCACAGTCCCTAAATCCTACGCAATAAAGTGCCTCTTAGGACTGTCTGAATGAGTTCTTTATCTGCTGCGTGCCTGTCCCTCACAGCTTGGTCCAGGTACCTCCATGTAGGCTGCACAGAAGTGGACTTCAGAAAGTTTATTGGGAAGGGCACACAGTCCATCCCCATCCAGGGTCCTGAGAATAGACTGGAGGGGAAGAGATGGATCTCAGTGGGCTTTCTTGCTGTGCTGGATGATCTTGGGGAAAGGCTGGGGGCCCAGCCAGAGCTGCAGCAGGATGACAGCATGGCACATGTGCAGGGCACCAGAGCTGCAGGACGTGGATGGGTATGTGTTCCAGGAGAGCTCAATGAGCCCCAGCACCAGCAACCTGGAGATGAGAAATAAGCTCCAGGTCCGTCCAGGTTCTAGGCCTGCAGCACTTCAGCTCACCCCCTGCCCCTCCATGGTCACAGTCTTGGGATGAGGAGCTCCCTACCCCTTCCCACGCCCCCAGGTTGTCCCAGCTGGTACCTGAGCAGGTGTGTGAGCCAGCGTGCAGGCGTGGCCCACAGGAGGTAGGGCAATGTGTGGAAATACCAGACGTAGAACTGGTAGTGAAGGGAGCGGCTGAAGCAGATGCCAATGAAGTTGGAGGTGAAGAGGGCAGAAACAATCTGTGTACAGTGGTCAAGGCCAAGGGCAGGAGCAGAAGGGGTAGGGAGGTTTCAAAGCAGAGGGACAAAAGTTTTGGGGTCAGATAGCCCCTTGGCTCTGCTGTTCCTAGATGCATACCTTTGGGCAAGTTTCTTAACCTCTCTGGACCTATTCCTCAGTCTGATGTGGAGGCAGTAATATCTAGAGCCCTAACGCCTAACGAGTCATCACTTACTAGCTATGTGACCTTGGCAAATTACTTAACTTCTTAAAGCCCTAATTTTCCCATCTTTAAAATCTGTAAAGTGAGGATAAAACAGAGTCTCTTGTGAGCTTTAAATGTTAGAATGTATGTAAACCTCTTAGGGCAGCACCAGGCAGAGAGTGAGCACTCATAATGGTAACTCAATAATATTTAGAATAAAGAATAAAAAATGCTTAAATATGTAAAGTGCTCAGCACAGTATTGGTAAGAGCTCTATGAATGGGCCCTGTAGCTATTACTGCTATCTCCTTTTCCCTCTCCCAGGTCACCAGCCATGCAGGGCTAGTTGACAAGGACCCCAACTTCAGCTGGAGAGGGCAAGACTTACCTTCCCATGATTTAAAGGATATGGTTGGGTGTGAGGGGCTGGAGTGGAAACTTCCTTTTGGAGGGATCCTTCAGCAGTGACAGGATACTTTCCCCTGTCCTGGGGAGAAGCCACTGAGACATTTATCAAGCCCCCAATGTGGGCCAAGCGGAGCTCAACATCTCCCCATGCAGCCCCTAAGGCCTAGGCCTTTCACTCCTTCCCCCATGTCTGCTCATGAAATTGCTCCCCTTTCTCACCTGTGCCACCTGCAGAGGGCAAAGAGCAAGAGCAGGGTGAGGTGGGCAGTCAAAAGTGCCAGGTGGAAGGCACGATGCAGGAAGAGGGCCTCGGGGAGGAAGCGCCAGTTCACTGTCCAGCGGAAGAGAAACTGGCGGCCAAGGTCAAAGGAGCGGGATACATAGCCGACAGGGTTCTCCAGCAGGAAGGGTAGCCCCAGCACCACCTGAGGATGGGTGTGATGTCAACAGAGCTGCCCAGGCTCACCCTCAGCCTCATGCTAATCACTGAGAGGAGGGGGAACAGGGTATAGGTCTCAGAGGATCCCTAACTCCCACTAGGAATAGCAAGAAAGCCAGCCCACCCACCCAGACAAGAGCCTTGGGCCAAAGAAGCAGGTAATAACAGTGCTTTAAGTTTGGATTCACCAAGTCATAAATGCGCAGAGTTAGAAAGGCTCTCAGAGACCATGTAGTTCAACACCCTTGTTTGACAGCTAAAGAAACCAAAGCCTAGAGGTGGTGGCTGCCCAGATCAGAATCAACTCCAAAACTCTGTCTCTTGTCTTTGAGGAAGTCTCAAGGATGAAAGGAGGCCAGACAGAGTGGCCTCCACTTCATTAGAAAGGGGAAAGGGTAAGGAGGGAATACCTGAAGGACAGCACAGATGCCCAGCTTGGGGAGGGCCCCACGGAGGCCAAATTGCCTGAGAAGAAGGAATAGTAACCCAGGGGCGAAGAGCAGCACATTCATCTTCACAGAGACTGCAAGGCTGCAGTGGATAGGGGAGAGGAGAGTGGAGATCAGCTCCAGGGACATGCATCCCACCCAAAGATGTACAGCCCACCATCACCACAGCAACTCCTCCCCTCCCCTGCCAGCAAGCTCCAGGCAGAGGGTGAGCACTCATACTCAGAACTGCTGGAGGGAGGATAAGGAAGCCTGGGAGGAGGCTGGGAGTAGGGTGCTCATACCTTGTCTCTACACTCAGACTGAGTGAGCAAATATATATTGAGTATTTAGAAAGTGCAATGACCAACTCCAACAGCAGATGCTGTCTGGAGGAAACAGAGGATGGGAAGAGGGTGTGTGTGTAGGGGGCCTGAGGGTGAAGACTTTCTACACATCCTGGACTCACCTAGTATGGCCCTAACTGACCTACACTGTCTGGCTACTCCCTTACTTCCTCTGCTGCAGAAAATTGGGGAGAGAGTGACGGAATACAGAAAATGAAAGAGGGGGTCAGAAGGAAGGGGTGTTGACCTGAAACAGCAGCAGCCCCAGCTCCAGCGCTGGGCCAGCAGGAGGTTGATACTGAGGAAGAGCAGCACCATGGCCACTGGATCGTTGAAGAGCCGCAGCACAAAGATGGAGTGGACACGGTAAGAGGCACAGCACATGAAGAAAAAGACGAAGGGAGGTACCTGAGAGGTGGGCACAGTGGGGAAAAAGGTCAGCTCACCAACCCTGAACCATCCCCACTCCCCAGCCCTCCTCACTACCAGGAACAGGGGCCCCCTGTTCCTGGTAGTGAGGACTCACCTTGCAGGTCTGGTGGTAAATCAAGAAGACAAGCAGCAAAGTGGCCAGGTAGAGCACAGCGAAGATGTGCTGGGCCATGCGGATGTCAGTGCCCCGGCCAGTGGCATAGTATAGCCCCATAAAGATGTACACAAAGCCGGCTGGGTACCTGGAAGAGGAGAAAGAACGTGAGTCTGGGTCAAGCTATCCGGCCTGGCATCCAGTCAGCCCCTCCCATCCTCACTGAACAGCCGATCCCCACTCACACAAGAGGTCCAGTGTCACCCCGCAGTTGAGTATAGTCATAGGTGCCATTGATGACGCCCTCCACCTCAGCCATGTAGGCTTTCCAATCAATCTCTGTATCTGGAAAACGACAGGATGGTGTGGTTACTTCCAGGTTCAGAATTTCTCTGCCTCAGCCCATCAAAGCACAGAGTTCCAGCTCATCCTCGGGACTTCTATCTTAACCCCTTCTCTAAAGGCCTATCTGACATTCTCTGGGTGAACCCAGGTATCTCAAACTCAAACATGTCTGTAATGGAACTCATAACCTTCCACTCCAAATCTGCTCCCCTTCCTGGGTCCCATGAATGGTACCATTAACCTCTCAGCTGCTCAAGTCACAAACCTGGGAAACACCTTTGATACTTCCTTCTCTTTCATTTCCAACCACCAGTCACCAAGTCCTGCATATTCTTTTTTTTTTTTTTTTTTTTTTTGCAGTACGCGGGCCTCTCACTGTTGTGGCCTCTCCCATTGTGGAGCGCAGGCTCCGGACGTGCAGGCTCAGTGGCCATGGCTCACGGGCCTAGCCCCTCTGCAGCATGTGGGATCTTCCCGGACTGGGGCATGAACCCATGTCCCCTGCATCGGCAGGTGGACTCTCAACCACTGTGCCATCAGGGAAGCCCCCTGCCTATTCTTTATCCTAAATATCTCTACTATCTCATCCTTCTCTGCTATCATGCACTCAAATTTGGGCCTAACATAATCTCTAGCCACAATGGTGCAAGAGCTCCCTAACTAGGCTCCCAGCTTCCACTTTCACCCCACTACAATATATTTTCCACCCTGCAACCAGAGAGCTCATCCTATAATAGAAATCATATCACATTTCTCTGCTTAAAACTCTTCAATGATTCCCCAAGGCTCTTAAGATAAAGACCAAATTCTATTCTTCCCATTTTTAGAAGATGAAATTATGAATTAATAAGGTTAAGTGACTAGCTCAAGAACACTGAGCTAGGAAGGGTAGAGTTGAGATTGGAACACATGGAGCTCTAAATTCTTAAACACCATGCTAACTATCTCCTTAACACAGCTTACAGATTCCTTCATGATCTTGTCTTGACTTCTGCAATCTCATCTCTTAGTACTACCCTCACTTGATTTCTGTGTTCCAGCTCTGAAAAAATTCTTTCAGTTCCTCAAAGGAAACAGACTTTCTCTTTTGACAGGAGCTCTTTGATACAGGATTCTCTCTGCCTAGAGTACTCTTCCCCCCCACACACACCCCTTTCGTCTCTTTCCTCAAGGAACTAGCTCTTATCTTTCGAGGAGGACTCTCTCGGAAGCCTTCTCTGACTCCTCAAGTCTGCATTAAATGCCCTCCTATGTCCTTTATAGCACCCTGTCTACTACCCTCATGATGAATATGATGTGTTGTAATTTTCTGTTATCTTTGTCCAGGCCCACACACATAAGTACGAAATGTGTCTATCTTTTTCACCACTATACCCTTGGTGCCTAGCATAGTGTAAGCCATATAATAAGCACTCAATAAATATGTATTGAATTAATGGTCTTTAGCAAGTAAGCCTTAAGTCCAGTGTTTTCAGCCTGGAGAGGAGTCACCAATAATGCCAAACAGACTCAAACCGTCAGAAAATGTCATCACTGAGAAGAGACTTCCAGACCTCACAATTGAACAGATGAGAAGACTGAGACCCAGCAAGGGAAGTGACGTGTCCAAAGCCACAGAGACAAACAGCAGCAGCAGCCATTAGCTTGGACCCAGGTTTTCTGGGAGGGATTAAAATCGGGTTTGGCTCTCTGCGGAGCAGGATTTGGGTAAAAGATACGACTCTGCAACTGATGACTGAGTGGATCAGGGGTCTAAGTCTGAGCTCCGAATGTGGGTCCCAGTTTTGGTCGGGGGTTCGGTCCCCCTTCCCACCCTCCTCTCCCCCTCGGCGCACTCACATGCCACCCTGTGAATGACCCAGAAGGTGATGCCCACCTCCGCCAGGCAGAGGCAGGCGGCCACCTTCAGCGTGTAGCGCGGTTCCAGGAGCAGTAGGCGCCGCTCTTGCCAGGCGCGCCGCAGCCACTGCCCGCACAGTCCCATCGCCCGAGCTGCGGGACCTGCCCGGCCGCGTTTCCTCAAGCCTGCCGCCATCTTGAAGGTGCGCCGCACTTGCGGGCCCGCTACCCCGGAAGCCCGACCCTTTGGTACTTAGGTTCCGCTTCCCGCGCCGCGTGCCCCAACGGACCGAGGGCTGACTGGAGTTGCCGGAGTCCTTATTTACTCCACTAAAATCTACTTCTTCCACATGTCTCCCCTGATGGACTGCGTGCTCCATACGAGCAGGAATAGTCTTACTCCTCAGTACACACTTAGCCCTGGGCACACAAGAGCTAATGTGGATCGAACGTTTGTCCAGAAAAGTAACATTCCTGCCCACGCCATGTCTCCCCCCCCTCCTCCGCACCTCCCCCGCCTAGCATAACACTTCGCCTATGTTGGTAATATCTGCGTTCATGCCAGTCTTTCCTGGAGAGCAAGAACTCTGTCCGCGCTACTCCCGCCACCCCCCAGAGCCTTTCGGGTGCTCAAAACTAGGAAGAAATGAATGTTTCAATAATTTTCAGACTTCTTAATGGAAGGAGCCAAACTGAAGATATGAGAGGGGCAATGACGAGCCGGAGTGAGTCTGACACCATGAGTGTGGCTCTCAGAAGTTAGTGAGCAGCGCATCCAGAGGATTCAGGGTCTGGACGATATTACTTTCCCACCCGGAGGATTCTTCCAAGAGCGCTTAGCAGAGGACGGAAGTTCCACGTGTTTATGTTGAGCAACTGCTGGTGCTGGGCGGAGACACAAGGGCCCCGCCTCCTATATGCAGCCATTCCAATTGGCTACATAAGGGGCCAAGCCCCGCCCAGACGTGGGGGCCAGTTGCCTTCAAGGCCCGGCAGCCGCAATCATGGCCTGTCCTGGGGCCTGGGCGCCGCTGCCGGAGTTACCAGAGAAGAACTGTGGGTACCGCGAGGTCCAGTACTGGGACCAGCGCTACCGGGACGCTGCCGACTCTGCTCCCTACGAGTGGTTCGGGGACTTCTCTTCCTTCCGTGACCTCCTAGAGCCGGAGCTGAGGCCGGAGAACCGTATCCTCGTGCTAGGTGGGTAGTCCCGGGGCTGCCCAGCCCAGGTGGAGCTGGTTGGACTGGCCCCGCCCCTCACTCCTGCCTGCCCTTCTCAGAGGACTCCCCAGTCAGAAGTCAGGATCCAGTACCTTTAGAATCTCGGCAGTATTTAGGCAGGGCAAACAGGAGCCAAGAGATTCTTAGTCCGGGGATCCTCCAGGAGAAAGACAGTCTCTCTGAGTCTGAGTGTGGTAGGTGACCCATGACCCCTTTCCGGACCCTGGGGAGGCAGCCTCTCCACTGGAGAGTTCACAGTAACTAGTTCAAGTCCCAGCGCTAGTTGACTGTAGGACTTAGGACAAATCATGAGCCTGTTCTGAGCCCCGGATTCACTTCTAGAAATGGGACTGCGAAATCAAGTCGGATAAGGCACGTGCAGGCACCTTGAGCGCAATGCCTAGCGCTTTTCTGTGTGCGCCACTGGGCACCATGAGCCATTGTCGCCTAGAGAGTTATCTCTTGACTCTCCAAGCTCTAACTGAAACTTGGTCCTATGTCGTCGTCGTCCCCACCCCCCCACCCCACCCCCATCCCACCGTGTGCAGTGAGGATGAGGACAGCTCCCTCTGAGGGGAGATTGCAGCCGAGATTGGTGTGACTCCCCAAAAGGAATAAGTACTGGGGTTTCAGGTGGGGCTCCGAGAGGTCCACCAGCCCCCCTTGGGGTTCTCCTTCCACTGCCAGCCTTGGGGGCTCCAGTGAAGTTTGATTAAACAACGGATTTCCTTCCAATTATAGTTTTTATTTTGCTATTTTTAAAACCATGTATTAAGTGAAATATTTCACATATATGAGACATTTATAATACAGTATATATGTAAGGTATAAATAATAACTCGAATGTGTGTGTATGCCCTACTCGGTTTGAGAAATACAGCATTCCTAGGACTAGAAAGTGCTTAAGAACTTGAACCCTGGAGGCAGCTAATTATGTAGGGATCTCAGCACATGTCATCTTAGCTGTGGAATCATGGGCAAAATACTTAAATTTCTGTGCCTCCATTTTCTCAGCCTTAAAAAAAAAAAAGTAAGAGTACATACTTATTTATCAGGTTTTTAAGATGATTGAGTGAGTATGAAAGATAACTAGAAAAAAGCCTGACAAAATAAAAAGCCTTGTATATCCAAGGTTTTCTGTGTGGTCCCCCAAACCTCTTCCCCCCAGAGGTAAAACCTCTCTTGAGTTTTGTGGCTTTAAACAATTGCATTTATTTATAGATTTACCATAGATCTATGTTTTTCAAGCTTTAGTGTAATAACCTGGAAAACTGGACCCCACTCTGAGTATATAATTCCAGGGATGGTCTAAGGCGGGTCCCGGGGTCTGTATTTTCAACAAGCCCACAGACTGATTCTCATGCTGGTAATTGGCAGAGTAACACTGCCTTAAGTTCTGCCCGATTGGGAGATATCCTTTTCTGGATAGAGGAGGGAAAAGTCTAAAAATCAAAAAGAAAAACTTTCCAGACAGGATTCCCAAGATCTAAGAACAGGACCCACAGCTTGGGGGCTACCCTATGTTACATTCCACCTAAACAAACAAATTGAACACCTGGTAGGTGCTAGGGAATGTGGTGAGCCCTTTCTAACTTATTTAATCCTCATGGCAACCCCTAGCGGTTAGTGATAAATATAATGAGAACTACTTTAGGTTAGGGTTCAGTAAACTTTTTCTGAAAAATGGCCAAATAGTAAATATTTTAGGTCTTTCAGGCTATACAGTTGGTGTCACAACTAGAAAATGGCGATGGTTTTTATAATAGAATCTTCAGTATGGAGCTACTGGGAAAATTGAGATAATCCTTATAAAGTACTCAGCATGGGACCTAGTGTTCAAAAACTGTTAGCTATCATTATTATTATTGAAAATGGGAGTCAGAGAGGCACTTTCGCCAGGACTGTTCGGAGAAAGAGTACCTTGCCTGAAGACTTGTGTGTCTGGTCCCTATGGCTAGATTCCTCATTACAGATGAGTTCATGTGGCCGTCCCAGTTTTGCTGTCATTATACTTCTCTGATTCTCTCTTCTTGCTTGACTCCATGCTCTGTAGAATCTTCTGATTATAATTTGGCTTCAATTTGCATTTCCTATAGAGACACAAGGGACTGACCAGAGGACTGACTGTCCAGACCCCATGATGGGTATTTTTTCCTATTATAAATAAGCGAATTGATATTCTGGTTTACACTTCAGTCTCTTGGTGTTGGGGATAGCATCCACATAGCTCTGGGCTCCCATATGATGGGTTCTTGGATCTGGCCCAGTTCTCCAGAGCTCTGCTTCCCTAAGGCCCCACCTAGGGAAGCGGTGGCGGTTCCAAGCCTCATCTTAGTTGTTAGCCCCAAATCACTGCTTTGTAGGCATAACTGGCCCTGTGGTCAAGTTTTATTTTCCATTCATCTTTAATAAAGTTGTTTTGGGAGATACCATTCCTGTACCAAAGGAAACGAAGGAAGAAAATTTCGGTTTGTCCACAGTTAGGCAGAGCTCTGCAGGCATATGAGGTCAGGTGTTGGGTGATGAAGGCATTGTGGTCAGAGAACCCAGTGGGATTTCAGGCTGAACTGGGTTAGAGTCTCCTATTCAGCCACCCTCACCTCCCGTTCCAGAGCCTGTTGTGGTTCCAGTGTTGGGACGCACACATTGGGTTTTCCCAGGTAAGATTGTACTCTTCCTGAGCCCCAGAGCCTGAGGAGGAACACAAGAAGGGGCAGCCGGGGACCAGCCAGCAGTCTCTGGCACCTGTCCAGGTGCCAAGCTCTGCCTGCTGGATTAGGGCTATCCCAACAGCTGATTCTGTGATCCTCTTAGTGAGGCAAATGGGGATTAAAGGCAATCTAATCCCAAGAGCTGGGGATCCCCATGTGAGGCCACCAAGAACTGTCATCCAGGCCTGTTCTTGGGCTGATACTGACCACAAGAGGGCCTGGAAGAGGCCAACAGATCTTTGAAGGAAGCCATGCCCACTGGGCAGTAGGTCCACATCCACTCCTCTAACCTCCACCCTCCACCACTTTGGGACTGCTTTCTGGGCACTTCCCACCAGTGTTATGATTCTTCAAGACTCTGACTGGTTGTCAGTTCCCCCGATCCTGTTGGCCCACCCATCTAAGGTGGGGACAGGGACTGTCCTATGTGCTCCTGCAGCCTGTCCCTGTTGAAACTCTCATTGCATTATGTGGCAGTTTTCTGACTGCACATCTGTTCCTCTCACCAGAGCATCAGCTCCTTGAGGGCAGAAGCTCTTTATTCATCAGCAGAACCCAATATGTGGCGCTCAGTCATACATGAAGAAATTACAAGGAATCATCTCCACTGTGTGTCCCCACTTAGTTTCCCCTTCACTTGTTAATTCTGCCTTGGAAAGCAAAGTAAGATAAAAACCCCTAACATGAAGTCTTCCCAGGGCTGATATCATCAGAGGATCTCTGAGAGGTTAGGAATTAGGATACTACTAGCATTATCCTATTAATAATATTATGATGCCAATATTATCCCCATTCTGAGTCTGAGGAAACTGAGGCTGAGTTGAATGACCTGCCATGATTGTATGACTAGAGATATCAGAACCCAAATCTTTGAACTCCTAAGTTCAAAGCTCCTTCCTACTCTTCAGCTGTTTAGTTTTTAAATTTAGAGCATCACATCCTACATGTAGGCTAGGTATTGTTATCTTCATTTTTGTGACTAGGAAATCCAAGTTCCTAGTATGTAAACGACTTGCTTTAGTCCACACAGCCAGGAATGATAGAGCCAGGATATGTGCCCAGATCTGTATGACTCTAAGGCTCATGCTCTTGTACCGTGCTGCTTCTCCCTCGGTACGGGAGGGTTTGAGCTGAGAGAAAACAGGCCAAGAGTGGATGGATAATTGGGGAGGTGAGAACCAAAGCTAACCTAGACCTTTTGTCATCCACCCCTTCTCACCCCAGGCTGTGGAAACAGTGCCCTGAGCTACGAACTATTCCTTGGGGGCTTCCCTGATGTGACCAGTGTGGACTACTCATCAGTAGTGGTGGCTGCCATGCGGGCTCGATATGCCCACGTGCCCGAGCTGCGCTGGGAGACCATGGACGTGCGGGCACTGGGCTTCCCCAGTGGCTCCTTTGACGTGGTGCTCGAGAAGGGCACGCTGGATGCCCTGTTGACTGGAGAACAGGATCCCTGGAATGTGTCCTCTGAAGGTATCCACACTGTGGACCAGGTGCTGAGTGAGGTGAGGGAGCACTAAGGGAAAGATGGCTGATCAAGAGGTGGGGATGAGGGGTTAAGTTTCTAGGAGACTAGAAGAACTCAGAAGCCAGAAGGAGGCATGGTTTGGAACAAGTAGTGGGTCCCTTCGGGACTATGGTTACCTGAAGGAAGCGGGTGTTAAGCTGCATCGAGATTGTAGGGGGCTGGGGTGGCCAGGCTCACAGAGGCTGAGGATTGAATACTGTGTTGCCATAGAGATGAGGTAGCGGCCAGGTTCCAGGTAGGGAAGGTAAGCAGCTGACAGGAAGGCAGTGCCCCCTGCACTTGACATCACTCCTATGCTCCTACCTGTTTAAAATATAGCCCTACCTCCACAGAACAACCAGGGGCAGAGAGGAAGCCTCACTCTTTTGCCATAGAAAGCCCTGAGCCCTGAGCTACTGGATGGAGGGTAGTACCTGAGATTTCGCTGGGAGGGCATCTGGGGCCATACTGACCTTTGAGAACCTGGAGATGGGCTTCTCACCAATGGCTTCTCTATCTGCCTTTCAGGTGAGCCGAGTACTGGTCCCTGGGGGCCAGTTCATCTCAATGACCCCTGCTGCCCCCCACTTTCGGACAAGACACTACGCCCAAGCTCGTTACGGCTGGTCCTTGAGGCATGCAACCTATGGCAATGGTTTCCACTTCCATTTCTACCTTATGCAGAAGGGCAAAGAGCTCAGTGTGGCCCAGCTGGCCTTTGGGGCCCAGATCCTCTCACCTCCTAGACCTCCCACCCCACCCTGCTTCCTCCAGGACTCAGATCATGAGGACTTCCTCAGTGCCATTCAGCTGTGAGGCCAGAAGCATGGTTCTCCTGCCTTTCTGCCCCAGGCTCAAGTATTCGGAATTCCTGACTCAGGGCTTAAGGTCAGGTCCAAAGTGCCCACATCCCAGGGGCCTCATGCCTAACTAAGACAGAGCTGATGGGAGCAACCCCACATGAAAAAAATACAGGCTAGGTCAAACTAGATCCCAAATCTCAGGTTTCTGACTTCCTTCTTAGGCTCCTCAGATCTCTCCTGGATTCCCCAACTTCCTCCCCCACCATACTGAACCATCAGTGATTCATCCCCAGGGGCAAATCTCAGCACAACCCCTGTGCATGCCAGCCAGACTTGGAGACTTGTATCCCTGGGGCCTGTTACTGACCCCCATTCAACCTGGATTTATTCATAGGAGGCTGCAGACTTTGAATCTAGATTGCTTCTGACCCCAGCTCCAGCCCCAACTCCGGTGACCTATCCTGCTCAGGTTGTGTTATTTACCCAAGGAGGCCACGCTGTAATGATGTTCCCAGGCCAGGCTGACCTGCCTGTGTTTACTTGGCAACACTTCTCTGTCAGTTACATGCACCTGAGATTCCCAAGTATCTACTCCCCTCCCCAAAAAGAATTGGAGCCATTTTGGGCTGGCTCCTATAGCAAACCAAAGCAGCAGCTACACACACACGCACACACAGGGGGGTCTGTGTTTATTCACACACTCCTGGTACAGTGAGGATGGAGGAACATTTACAAAGGACATCCCTGGGGTTGAGAATATCTCCAGGGCTAGGGCTACAGGTGTCATCCGAAGATGCAATGCAGCCCACATTTGGATTCCCAGGGGCAGGACGCAGGGGTCCAAGGTAAAATCAGACCTGGGCCCTTGGAAGGTGATACCTTGAAGGGAGGGGTCTGCCAGAGAGCCGCCTGGGGTCAGCCATGGGCAGACTGGTCATATGGTTGGTTACCATGTTAGGGGCTTGTCCCATCCCAGCCTCAACACCCATCCTATCTGCCAGGCGCAGAAGAGCGTGGCCGAGACCGTGGGGGGGGGGGGGAGGGCATGAACCACGAGGGGAATCAGTAAACAAAGAGTCGGATATAAAAATACAAATGTGCTGAGGAAGTCCCTTAGAAAGAGGCTGAGGCTGGGGTCACGCCAGACAGGGGTGGAGGGTGAGGAGCGCCTGGAGGGCTGGACTCAGGTGGGTGGGAAGCTCATGCAAATGTGCAGCCAAACATCCCTGGCCGCGTGCGAGGTCCGACACCGGCAGGCAGCCGGTCTGCGGACCAGACCTGCCTGAGAGGGGCGGGGCAGGGGAGCCGTGCGGGAGGGGACGGGCCGGGGCTGAGGGCCGCGGGTCTCTGTCCGTTCCGGTGTGCGGGGTGGGGCTGCGGCCCGAGGTTCTAAAGTGCATGAGCGCGGCGGCGGGCTCCGGGCCGGTCCGCGCCGCCGCTACCGCCGCCGCCGTGGTGCTGAAGCGGACAGCTCCGGAGTGCCTGGCGGCGGCGGCAGCGACTATGACCCGAAAGCGGCGCGGCCCTGCAGCCCCCGCCCGCGAGCGCCTGGGCCGGGGCGGGGGGGGCCGGCAGCCGCATCGCCGGCCCGCGGTCCTGGCCGCCGCGGGGCTGGGCCCGGAGCCCGCCGCCTGAGCCGGCGCGTCTACACTCCGGACGGCGGCTTCTCCCCCATCCCTTTCAGCACGTCGTCTATCCGGTCATCCTCGATCACCACTGCGCAGGGAGAAAGCGCGTCAGCCGCGCGGTCTCGGGGGGCGGCGGCGAGAATGGGGCCCTGATCCCCGCGCCCCGCTCAGCTACTGCCCGTGGCCCAGAGACGCCCCTCGGACCTCCGTGCTACAGTGACCTCCCCGTCCGAACTCTCCTGCCGACTCAACCCACTGCTGACCCCAGCTCCCACAGACCCACTCCTCTGCTTGTGGAGGAACGCCCCTCTTCCAAAGACTCCAGCCGTTCAACCTTCCGGTCCAAACCCTCCCGCCGCCTGAGCTCTCCTCCATCCGAGCTGATCGGAAAGCTTTTGCTCATGGGATCCCCCTCTTCCACCCTCACTTCAACAGAATTCCCTCCTCAAACCTAATCTCCATCTATTCCAGCCCTCTACCCAACCTAACCTTCTTGCGGCTAGAACCCCTCTTCCGATCCTGGCACTAACAGAGCCCCTTCCCCATGCAAACAACCAGGACAAGCGAACCCCCGGCTCCCTGCCCATTCTCCAGTCAGACATCCCTCCCCACCCGAAGGTTCTTCCGTAGCATACACCGACTCAGCGTTTGCTCCCGAAGAAGCGGCCCGTCGCCCCATGTTCCCACTTCAGGCAGCCCCAAATGCCCCGGCCGGCCCCTCCCCTTCGCCCGGGTGCCAAGACTCTACTTCCAGAGGTGGCGAGCATCGAATCCGGGGCACTGCTTTCCCAGGAGAGGGGAAGAGGGGGACACAACACTGCAGCAGGGACCCCCCCTCCAACCCTGGCCGGCGAGCGGCTGGCTGCGCTGGTCTGCGGCAAGAGCTGCTGGCGCTTGGCGGGGAACTGCAGCCGGGGGGCGCCCGGCGGAGGGTTTCTGGGTCAAGCGACGACTCCGGGCCCCGGCCGCGTACCTCTCTTGGCTCGGCCGATCTGGCCCAGCTTGGGGGGTCGCTTGGCTTGGTTGCCCGCGAAGAAGGAGTTGGTGTCCTGCAGGCGGCAGCTGAAGGAGAGGTCAGAGCCCTCGGGGTCGGCGCCGAAGCGGCCCATCTTGTCCTCACTGTAGGGCAGGATCTCGGACATGGCGGGTGCGGGGTGGGCGCGGGACTGCGGCGGGGCGCGGGCGGCGGGCTAGCTGCCGGACCGGCCCTAGCTCAGCAGGGGAGCCGGCGGAAAGATGAAGTCATGCAGCATCCGGGGCTGCGGAGCCAAGCGGGGCCTCCTCCCCCGCGCCTCCGCCTCCCGGGCCGCTGGGCAGGCGGCGGCGGCGGCGGCGGCGGCGGGGACCGGGCGGAGGCGGTGCGCGGGGAGGCGGGGGTGGCGGCGGCGGCGAGAGCGGAATGACGATGAGCGCCCGACTGCCGCAGAGCGCGGCGGGCGGGGCGCAGTGGAGGTGGGGAGGACACCGGCCAGGGCAGGGAGGGAGGCCGGCCGCGGGGGTGGGGTGGTGTGCGGACAGGAGCGGGCCCAAGCTCTCTGCGGAGGCAAAGGAGCGAAAATGGGAGGGTCCTGCCATTGGCGGGACTGGCTGCTGGGCGAATGGTACCGGCCAACGGGTGCAGGAGGCGGACACCGGAAGCGCTGCGAGGAGGGGGGGCGTCGGATACGGCGGAGATGTGCTGGAACCCGCAGGACGCGGGAATAGCTCAGGCCAATAGGTGGTGCCCCCGCCGTTGGCGCGCTCTTGTATAGGGTTGCTCTTCGGGGCTGGCGCGGTCTTGTATAGGGTTGCTCTTCGGGTATTAAACTGTTCATCTGGAGCCTGTGTTTCTCTGACTGTCCTCTGTTTCTGTCTGTGCCTATTTATATGTCAGTCTATCTCCATGTGTCTGTGTCTCTGTCTCAGTGCCCCATATCTCTTTGTGTCATGGTCTCTGTCTACGTCTATCTCTTAAGTGTCTCTGCTCTTCTGTATCTGTCTCCATTCTTGGCCTCTGTGTGCCGTAGTGACACATGGGGGCCTCAGGGTCTGGGAGAACCGCAGGGCGCGACGGGCGCTTTGAGCCCGAGTTTCGGCGCCAGCAACAGGGCTGGGGGTCTTGGTCTCTTCTTGAAGGATTCTCGGTAACTGGGCCGACGCGCGCTCACCAGGGCAGCCCTCCACCCCCAGCGCTGTTGCAGCCGCCGAAACTCAGGCTCAAAGCGCCCGCCGCGCCCTGCGGTTCTCCCAGCCCCCGAGGCCCGCGCTGCGCTTGCAGTGTAGGAGGAATGAATGAAGGCGTCGCGGGGGGCGCCCTGGCTGCAGGTGACGCGGGGAAGCCCGGAGCGCCTGAGGACGCGTCGCGCGCGCGAGTTTGTGTCCGGAGGTAGAGGGGCAGGGATAGAGGACGCCTCCGCCCTGGGTGCGGTGCATCGCGTAACAGCTCTCGCCTCAAGGACTGTAACGCACTCTCTTCTCTCCCCCCCTCCCCCTCTGGCCGTCAGCGGCTTCGTCACCTGCTCGCTAGCGCGCTGGGGCTCTGGCGCAATCTCTGGCCTTGGGGGAGGGGGGCGTCTCACATTCGGTGACAGTGACGACAGCGCTAATAAGGGTAATTATCATCCGGACGTTCAGTCCATACTCGAGGCGGAGAGTTCTCCACTGTCCCTGAAGCGCTTTTCCTCCCGCCCTCTAAATCACTTAGCTCCTGGCGCTGAGTCTCCTTCCTCCAGCAACTCCTCACCACGTGTTAGTCCTGGGGACACAAAGGCGAATGCCATGGTGGCTGCCCTCAGGACGAGGTTGGGAAGTGCCAGAGTTGCCTCTGAACAGGCCTCGCTCAAGACCATAATCCTATCCCTATCAAACCCTCCTCTGCTGTGTCCTAGTCTCTGGGATGAGGGCTGAAGCTGGAGGTGGAGGCCCATCTGGAGTGAGAGGAGCCTCCAGACCTGGAAGGACAGGAGAAGCTGGAGCTCAGGGTCACTAGGAGAGAGTCCAGAAAATTCCACCCCCGCAGGGGGTTGTCCAGCAATGGGTTCCAATCCAGCCTCTGCCACTTTCTGTGTGGCCTTGAACTGATGGCCCCACAATTAGTTTTAAAAAATTAGTTCATTTGTACCTGTAACCTTTTAGGGAAATTTGGAAAATCACACAGAACCTTTCATATATATCCTTCCCATCTTTTTCTCATGCATTTGCGTAATATGCATACCTCTCTGAGCCCGCATGTTCTAGTGTGAAGCCTAGAGATGATAGAACCTACATAATGATAGTTTTGTAGATGAACTTGTCATGAGGTGAAGTGGTTTGTCTCAGGAGGTAATGAGCTGCCCCTACCAAAAATGCTAAAGGGGCCATCCAGTTTCTTGCCAAGAATAGGATGAGAGCACTGGGTGAGGAACTGAAACATTTCTCGTTTCTCCCCTCAGAATGAGGGAGACTGGAGGAACAACAATTTAACTTGGAGATCCTTCTTAAATAATCTTAGTCCTGTAAGGTACATGCTGGATTGTGATTAAAGCAAAAGACATAAGTGCATAATTGTAAAGATATAGTAATATATGTTTCAGCTATGTTGTGAAAATTTGGAGGGAGTTTTTTTTTTATAAATTTACTTATTTTTATTTATTATTTTTGGTTGCCTTGGGTCTTCATTGCTGTGTGCAGGCTTTCTCTAGTTGCGGCAAGCAGGGGCTACTCTTCGTTGCAGTGAGCGGGCTTCTCATTGCGGAGCACAGGCTCTCGAGCGCGGGCTTCAGTAGATGTGGCGCGTGGGCTCAGTAGTTGTGGCTCGTGGGCTCTAGAGCACAGGCTCAGTAGTTGTGGAACACGGGCTTAGTTGCTCCACAGCATGTGGGATCTTCCTGGAGCAGGGCTCGAACCCGTGTCCCCTGCATTGGCAGGCATATTCTTAACCACTGCACCACCAGGGAAGCCCTGGAGGGAGTTCTTTAAATTATGCTCCTTTACTTAAATTCTGATGTTCTGCATCCCTGACCATGAGATGAAAATTCATTTTCACAGCTAAAATGAAGTAAAGTTTGCTTGGATTTTTGTGAAAATGCATTGAATTTCTTTTAAAAGCCCCTCAAGACCTAGTGAGATTAATCCATACATTCTCAGAAGAATAATATGCCTTTTGACAATTGAGTATTAATGACACTTTTATTCAAGTGGGAACTGTAGGCCTGTGTAGTGGGTTGAACAGGGTCCCCCCCTAAAATTCATGTCTGCCTGGAACCTCAGAATAGACCTTATTTGGAAATAGGGTCTTTGCAGATGTTAATTAGCCAAATTAAGCTAAGATCATACTGGATGAGGGTGGGCCCTATATTCAATCACTGGTGTCTTTGTAAGAAGAGGACAAGTGAACAAGACATATACACACATGAGAAGGCCTCGTGAAGAAGCAGAGATAGAAGTGATGTGGCTGCGAGCCAAGGAACACGTAGTGTTGCTGGGAGCCACAAGAAGATGGAAGAGGCAAGGAAGAATTCTTCCCTAGGGCCTTCTGAGAGAGCATGGCCCTGCCTAGATTTTGGACTTCTCACTTCTGGAACTGTAAGAGAATAAGTTTCTGGGTTTTTGGGGGTTTTTTTGTTTTTTTTGTTTTTTTGGCTGCACCACACGGCATTAGTTCCCCAACCAGGGACCAAACCCACAGCCCCTGCAGTGGAAGTCCATCACCCTAACCACTAGACCGCCAGGGAATTCATTATGTTTCTGTTTTAAGCCATCCAGTTCATGGTACTTTGTTACAGCAGTCCTAGGAAACAAATACAATCAGTTACAAGTATTTGGGGGTCATCTTTTCACATCTCTCATGATCATGTTTCTCCTTTCTTAAGCTCTCCCCGGACGCGTTGCTCCCACCCTGTCCACTCAAGGGAAGCCTACACCATGAGGGTATTTCTGGGACTCTTCTATTTAGCAGAAGCTGATAAATCACAGAAAAGAATGAAGCACATCTGTGTGGATGGACATAGTAAGATCTCCAAGGCCTGCCGAAATATCACCAAAGAACAAGTGTAGAGTATGATTTCATATGTGTGTATACATACGTATGCACACTTACACACAAACACACAACAGTGTATTTAGGTATGTAAATGAATATAAAAGAAAGAGCAGGAAGGATACATACCCAACTGCTAATAATGTTTATCTCTGAGGATGGTACTGGGATCCTGGCAGAATGAAGTTCATCTTTTATTCTATATACCTCTGGAGTATATTACATTTGCAATAAAAAGGTTTTAGTGATTTTTTTAAAAAAAGGTTTAAAACCGATGATATAGTCCATTTATCAAACATCACACTCTGACCCTAGACAAATCAGTTGACTTAGAAAGGAGATTAGTAGTTAACAGCATGGAGTTTAGATTCAAATCAAGGATCTGCCTTCTCGCTGATGTGTGACTTTTAGGTATGTCATTAAGCTTCCCTGTGTTGTAGGTTCCTCATCTGGACAGTGATATTGGTAGACTCTATTTCATTGGGTCATTGTGAGGATTAAATAAGTTAACATACATAAAGTGCTTAGGTAAGTGCTAGACAATAGAATTGTTAGCTATTATACAGAAAAGCATAAAGAAGAAGTTAACAGTAACCTCATCATTAGATACATTCAGATTCACATTTTGTTGCATGTCCTTCCAATCTCTTTTTTTAACCTATGCTTTTTTACGTTTTTGCTTCAATAAAATGAGATTTTGTAATTCTTTTTCTCCTCCACTTAACTCTATATGGGGAACATTTCCCGATAGTATTAACTCTTCTTTTCTATCATTTGTAAATGTTGCATTGTATCCCATTGTATGGATGTTTGATTTATTTGACAAGTCCTCTACTCTCAGACATTGAATCCCCTCCCATTTTTTTTTCTTATTATAGACAGTGCTGAGATGAACATTTGTTGTAGGAGAAAAATGGCCCAAATATTTAATAGCTCTTCCAATCAAGAAGTAGAACTTGTACAGACCAATCACAAGCACTGAAATTGAAACTGTGATTAAAAATCTTCCAACAAACAAAAGCCCAGGACCAGATGGCTTCACAGGTGAATTCTATCAAACATTTAGAGAAGAGCTATCACCTATCCTTCTCAAACTCTTCCAAAATATAGCAGAGGGAGGAACACTCCCCAACTCATTCTACGAGGCCACCATCACCCTGATACCAAAACCAGACAAGGATGTCACAAAGAAAGAAAACTACAGGCCAATATCACTGATGAACATAGATGCAAAAATCCTCAACAAAATACTAGCAAACAGAATCCAACAGCACATTAAACGGATCATACACCATGATCAAGTGGGGTTTATCCCAGGAATGCAAGGATTCTTCAATATACGCAAATCAATCAACATGATACACCATATTAACAAATTGAAGGAGAAAAACCATATAATCATCTCAATAGATGCAGAGAAAGCTTTTGACAAAATTCAACACCCATTTATGATAAAAACCCTGCAGAAAGTAGGCATAAAGGGAACTTTCCTCAACATAATAAAGGCCATATATGACAAACCCACAGCCAACATCATCCTCAATGGTGAAAAACTAAAAGCATTTCCACGAAGATCAGGAAGAAGACAAGGTTGCCCACTCTCACCACTCTTATTCAACATAGTTTTGGAAGTTTTAGCCACAGCAATCAGAGAAGAAAAGGAAATAAAAGGAATACAAATTGGAAAAGAAGAAGTAAAGCTGTCTCTATTAGCAGATGACATGATACTATACGTAGAAAATCCTAAAGATGCTACCAGAAAACTACTAGAGCTAATCAATGAATTTGGTAAAGTAGCAGGATACAAAATTAATGCACAGAAATCTCTGGCATTCCTATACACTAAGGATGAAAAATCTGAAAGTGAAATCAAGAAAACAGTCCCATTTACCATTGCAACAAAAAGAATAAAATATCTAGGAATAAACCTACCTAAGGAGACAAAAGACCTATATGCAGAAAATTATAAGACACTGATGAAAGAAATTAAAGATGATACAAATAGATGGAGAGATATACCATGTTCTTGGATTGGAAGAATCAACATTGTGAAAATGACTCTACTACCCAAAGCAATCTACAGATTCAATGCAATCCCTATCAAACTACCACTGGCATTTTTCACAGAACTAGCACAAAAAATTTCACAATTTGTATGGAAACACAAAAGACCCCGAATAGCCAAAGCAATCTTGAGAACAAAAAACGGAGCTGGAGGAATCAGGCTTCCTGACTTCAGACTATACTACAAAGCTACAGTAATCAAGACAGTATGGTACTGGCACAAAACAGAAATATAGATCAATGGAACAGGATAGAAAGCCCAGATAAACCCATGCACATATTGTCACCTTATCTTTGATAAAGGAGGCAGGAATGTACAGTGGAGAAAGGACAGCCTCTTCAATAAGTGGTGCTGGGAAAACTGGACAGCTACATGTAAAAGTATGAGATTAGATCACTCCCTAACACCATACACAAAAATAAGCTCAAAATGGATTAAAGACCTAAATGTAAGGCCAGAAACTATCAAACTCTTAGAGGAAAACATAGGCAGGACACTCTATGACATAAATCACAGCAAGGTCCTTTTTGACCCACCTCCTAGAGAAATGGAAATAAAAACAAAAATAAACAAATGGGACCTAATGAAACTTCAAAGCTTTTGCGCAGCAAAGGAAACCATAAACAAGACCAAAAGACAACCCTCAGAATGGGAGAAAATATTTGCAAATGAAGCAGCTGACAAAGGATTAATCTCCAAAATTTATAAGCAGCTCATGCAGCTTAATAACAAAAAAACAAACAACCCAATCCAAAAATGGGCAGAAGACCTAAATAGACATTTCTCCAAAGAAGATATACAGACTGCCAACAAACACATGAAAGAATGCTCAACATCACTAATCATTAGAGAAATGCAAATCAAAACTACAATGAGATATCATCTCACACCAGTCAGAATGGCCATCATCAAAAAATCTAGAAACAATAAATGCTGGAGAGGGTGTGGAGAAAAGGGAACCCTCTTACACTGTTGGTGGGAATGTAAATTGATACAGCCACTATGGAGAACAGTATGGAGGTTCCTTAAAAAACTACAAATAGAACTACCATATGACCCAGCAATCCCACTACTGGGCATATACCCTGAGAAAACCATAATTCAAAAAGAGTCATGTACCAAAATGTTCATTGCAGCTCTATTTACAATAGCCCGGAGATGGAAACAACCTAAGTGTCCATCATCGGATGAATGGATAAAGAAGATGTGGCACATATATACAATGGAATATTACTCAGCCATAAAAAGAAACGAAATTGAGCCATTTGTAACGAGGTGGATAGACCTAGAGTCTGTCATACAGAGTGAAGTAAGTCAGAAAGAGAGAGACAAATACCGTATGCTAACACATATATATGGAATTTAAGAAAAAAAAATGTCATGAAGAACCTAGGGGTAAGACAGGAATAAAAACACAGACTTACTAGAGAATGGACTTGAGGATATGGGGAGCATGAAGGGTAAGCTGTGACAAAGTGAGAGAGAGGCATGGACACATATACACTACAAAACGTAAGGTAGATAGCTAGTGGGAAGCAGCCACATAGCACAGGGAGATCAGCTCGGTGCTTTGTGACCGCCTGGAGGGGTGGGATAGGGAGGGTGGGAGGGAGGGAGACGCAAGCGGGAAGAGATATGGGAACATATGTATATATATAACTGATTCATTTTGTTGTGAAGCTGAAACTAACATACCACTGTAAAGCAATTATACTCCAATAAAGATGTTAAAATAAAATTTTAAAAAAAAGAAAAAAAGAAGTAGAATCTGGGACTTCCCTGGTGGTCCAGTGGTTAAGACTCTGCACTCCCAATGTAGGGGGCCTGGGTTCAATCCCTGGTCAGGGAACTAGATCCCTCATGCCACAGTGAAGATCCCACGTGCCGCAACTAAGACCCTGCAAGCCAAATAAATAAATATTAAAAAAAAAAGTAGAATCTTTTTCTCCCTCATTGAATCTGGGCTTGACCACCTGACTTGCTTTGCTCAATAGGGACATTAGCAAATGTGATACAAGCAGAGGCTTGAAAAGTGTTTATGTACTAGGGCTTGCCTTGTTTTTTGTTGCTGGGAATCCTGAGACCACCATATGAAGAAGCCTGGGCTAGCCTCCTGGGGAAGGAGAGACCACATAGAGACTGGGCCCAGCCATCCCAGCTGAGGCCCAAGCATGTAAATGAGGTAATTCAGCTACACCATTCAGCTCCTGGTGAGCTAACCCAGACCTGAAGAACCACCCAATCAATCTACTGAACATGAAAAGTAATAAATGTTTGCTATTTTAATCCATGAAGTTTGGGGAGTTTGTTATGCAGCCAAAGCTAATTGATACAAACATGCTGTAGATAATGATTATTTCCTAGAACAATTTCCTAGAATTCAACTTTCTGGGTCAGAAAATATGTACACATACATTTTGATTCATATTGCCAAAAAGACTGTATCCGTTTTATAAGCCATCAGCAGTATATGACAGTGCCCACATTCCCCAACTTTGTCAACACTGGACATTAATGTGTGTTGTTATCTTCATAACTATACTGTTCTTGTAAGTTAACACATAAACATTTTCCATTCCCTCTCAATTCACAGTCAATTTAGAGAAAAATAGACCCCCAAAACTTACTCTTATATGAAAAGAAGAGCAGAAAAGAGAGAGAAAATAATAGTGAGAGAATAAAACAGAGTCAAAGGTTATAAACACAGAGGAAAAAAAAATAGAAATATAGAATGCAGCAGGGACTTCCCTGGTGGTCCAATGGTTAAGAATCTGCCTTCCAATGCAGGGGACATGGGTTTGATCCCTGGTCGGGGGAATTAAGATCCTACATGCCTCGGGGCAACTAAGCCCACGTGCTGCTACCATAAAGACCCAGCACAGCCAAAAGAAAAAAAAAGAATAGAGCAACTTCCAAGCCTTTTTATACATAGGGTACTTAACATGCATTCAGGAATAGCTGTGAACCTAATAAATGATTTGGGTAATCAAAGAGGCATGGAAAGGAAATGTCCATTTAGGCCAAACCTAGTGAAACTGGGAACACTGTAAAAGCAGGTACTGGCCTCTTCCTTATGTGGTTGCATTGAATTCTTACAACAATACACTGAGATAGGGATGATTGTTCCCACCTTACAGATGAAGAAAAGTGAAAGGTCAGAGCTTTCAAATAAATTAATATAGATTATACACCTGATAAAGAGTTGAGTCAGATTTGAGTCCAGGTTTGTCTGGCTTGAAAACTATGTGCTTCCCCTTACTCTTCCAGAGATGTGGAGAAGACTATCAACTAATGCTGGGAGGAAGTATATCCTCCTTTTGATTCATATTGCCAACCTGCTCTTCAGAGGGCTGTTAGACTGCCTGGGTTTGAATTCCAGCTCTACTGCTTACTAGCTGTGTGACTCAGCCTCTCTATGCCTCAGTTTCCTCATCTGTAAAATGGCTTCATAAGTGCCACGAGGATAAATGAGTACATCGAGGTAAAGCACCTAGTGCAGTGGCTGGCCATGGTACAGTGCTGTATAAGCTGGCTACTTACAGCACGTCATTGCAGCAGCCATGGGACTATTCTAATGAACCTGTTGCCAGAAAGTCCTTACAAAGTGGCTTTGCTTATACTCACATGGCCATGTCATGGTGGAATTTTCCATGTGGCAGGACTGACCCTGCTGCCATGTTTCGCTTCATCCAGGCTTGGGGGAGAGGGGAAAGAGGTGAGTGATGTGATGCCATATTGCCATCAGACTGAACATGAACAACTCCAGAGACTTGTCCTATGTGGATATCCCAAGGTCGTGCTGCTGCAGACCACAGTGTGGCTGGATGTGAAAGTTCCTTGCTCAGGGAACCCCTGACTAACCTAGAACCCATGTGCCTACTCTACCATCTGGGAAATAGAACAGGCTTCCTCCAGCCGTACAATTCTCATTTCTACCTATAGGATTTTAATAACAACAACAACAATAATAATAGCAGCTAGAGTACTCATTACACGCCACACATTGTCCTAAGCATTTTACAAGTATTGTTCCATTTAATTCTCACAACCATCCTTTGAAATAGGTACTATTCTTATTTCCATTTTACAAGAGAGGAAATTGAGTCCGAATCCAGAATCGTTCATCCTAACTATGACACTGTACTGTCTCTTGTTTGAGAACATGCAATTTGGGGGTGGAAAATGCCAAAAGACAGCAATCCAACATTTCTCAGCCTGATCCATTCATCACCTACCCTCTCTCAGCCACAAGAGCATTCCATGTTAGAAATGCTCACAGCAAGAGGTTTGAGAACTGAGGTGAGAGTCAAGAAATGGGTGGTGGATTTGCTACCATTCCAAGCCTTCTCAGGTCAAATCCATACACTCTTTTGCAAAAGAGAGGTGGGACGAGGATGAGGCACTTTAAAAAATTTTGTGGTAAAAAAACAAACAAAACAAAAAACTAGGCACTCTTCAGTGAAGCAGACTGTAACACCACCAGGCTTGATTAAGGAATGACAATATGGAAGGCAGATGGCAGATGCATAGATGCCACACTATTGCCTTTCAGTTAAATATTGCTTGGTGTGTGGGTTTTTTTTTTTTTTTCTTGTAAACCTCCCAAATAAAGTGATTTGCTTTCCTCAAGTTAGAAGTGTTAGCTCGTCTTTCCTTTAAATATCTGTGCATAGCTGTTTTTTTCCCTGCCGATTTGTCACCATCTGTAACCCTTCCTTTGTGAGATGATCTGATGACAACAATTATCTTGGAGAGTAAAAGTGCAGTCTTGAAACAACATGTAAGGGTGGACTCAGAGTGTGGGCTGTGTGTACATGATGCCTGAACACTTTGTGTGTGTTGTATGTGTGTTGTGTGTGTGTGTCCAGAACCTCAGTATAGAACATATGTTGGCTCTGGGTGCCTGGTGCGTGTATACATTTTGTGTGAATATGCAGTGTGTGCATTCTGTGAGTGGTGAGTGTGTGTGTGTGTGTGTGGACCGTGTGTCGGGCTGAGTGCCTGCCTGTGTACTTTGGGTCTATGCGCTCCCTGTATAGATATCGTGCTGACATCCTGAATGTGGGTCACCTCCTCCGTGCTGCTCTGTATGTGCTGGCTGAAGAGGGGCAGTGCGGACAGCTGGGGGAAGACGTTCTCCATGAGAGCACAATTTCTCAAAGGTGTTAAAGGGAATGGGGAGGGCCTGCAATCTGGGGAGTTGGGCCAAAAAATATCAGCAGGGTTTGGGCCTGGGTCAAAGGAATGTAAATTCCGGGAGTCTTGCAAGAGGGTGTTGCTGGGATGGGTGCTGACCACGAAGCGGAGAGGGAGTCTCCGGCGTTTCTGCAGGGCGGCTCGCTCCGGCTAGGGCAGCAGGCTGGGTGCAGCTCTGCGGGGCGGGCCGCGGGCACCCGGAAAGAGGACTGGGCGCCGGGCGGACGGCGGGGCGCGGCAGGCGCGCTCCTCCCCCTGCCCCACGTCTCCCCCACCCCTGGCGCGGCGCCGCGGGGGGAGGGGGGCGCAGGCAGGCGGGGGCGGCGGCGGCAGCGGAGCAAGTGGCTACGGCGACTGCTGAGATGAAGGGCGGTGGCGCGGCCGGGCCGGGGGCCGAGGCCATGGCCCCGGCGAGGGCCAGCCGGCGGGAGCCCTAAGGTGCCGCCGGCCCCGACTCCACCATGAGCGTCGCGCTGCAGGAGATGAGCGGCGGCGGCAACGTGAGTGGGAGCCCCGGGGGAAAGGACCGGGGTTGGGGGGAGGCAGAGGGGCAGGCGGCGTCGGGAAGGGGCTCCGGCTCGCGGAGAAGGGGCTGCGAACTTGACGGGCGGGGGTCGGAGGGACCCAGGCCGGAGAGCTCGGTGGGCGGGAGGGAAGGAGCCCGCACTTCATGCAGGAGGGGCCCCGCCGGGCAAGGGGCGCCGGGGCAGGGCAGTGGGCGCGCAGCTCTGTCTGCCTGACCTGGGTTGGCGCCCGACTGTCTGGCAGATGGTGGAGTACAAACGCGCCACGCTGCGGGATGAAGACGCACCCGAGACCCCCGTAGAGGGCGGGGCCTCCCCGGACGCCGTGGAGGTGGGCAAGGGGGTCATTCCTGTCTCACCAGGCCCCCGCCCTGGCATGACGGCCGGCACACCCGGGAGCTCTGGGTTGCCCTGGAGGGTCACCTGCCCCCACCTCCGATCCATCTCTGGCCTCTGCGCTAGGACTATGGTGAGGCGATTCGAAGTCATGACGTTGCACAAAACAGGCTGAGGGATCATCTCAGCTTGCTTCATTGCCCCTGTGCCCCAAGTTAGCCCCGTTAGCGTCTTTGCTTCATGGCTCTGGAAACTGCCTGAGCCTTCACCCTCTGGGAGGACTTCTGTGATTGGGTCGCCCACCTGCAGCTTGCTAGCTCCAGGTCCTCCTCTGTTCCCCAGGTGGGATTCCGGAAGAGGACAAGACACCTCTTGGGCTCGCACACCCAGCTGGAGCTGGTCTTGGCTGGTGTCTCTCTACTGCTGGCTGCAGTGCTTCTGGGTTGCTTGGTGGCCCTGTGGGTCCAGTACCACAGAGGTAGGTGGGCCCACTCCTGTCATCAGCCCTCTTAGCCTGGGGGCTCTGGAGGCAGAAGGGGCTGCTAAGGTTCTCCCTGGGTGGGGCCAGCCTTCCCCCAGCTGTTCTCCCTCCTCCCAGCCTTTCTGCTGTCACGACCCCTCCCAAAGCATTTGCCTCTCCCAGACTGACAGACAGTCCCCCCCCCCCACCCCCCCCCCCCCGTGTCCCCTGCCACAGACCCATCCCACAGCACTTGCCTCACGGAGGCCTGCATTCGAGTGGCTGGAAAAATCTTGGAGTCCCTGGACCGTGGGGTGAGCCCCTGTGAAGACTTTTACCAGTTCTCCTGTGGAGGCTGGATTCGGAGAAACCCTCTGCCTGATGGGCGTTCTCGCTGGAACACCTTCAACAGCCTCTGGGACCAGAACCAGGCCATACTGAAGCACCTGCTCGGTAAATGGGCCTGTCCGGGAGGCACTGAGCCAAGTACATGCCTTGTTCCCAGCACAGGGCTCGGCACTTAGTAGGTACTCAAGAAATGTCCATGAATGAATAAGTGGATGACTGCCACCACTCCTGGCGTAGGGGATACAGAGAGCAGGGGGCTCCTGAGGGGTGGAGATGAGTTTGAGGGGGCAGACCTCTGAGGTTAATGAAGGGACTCCTCTCTGCACTCTGGAACACTGTTGAGGTGTGGTAGGCACCAGGGAGTCTGTAGTGCTTAGAGATCTTTGAGAGTCTCCCTGGACAGGGGAGAGGAAGCTACTCTTTGCTGTGGCAGACAGTCTTCCTGGGTCTACATTAGGAGGACTACCCCCTTGAGAAGGCAAGGAGAGGGATCAAGCAAGGGTCCAGGACCCCTCTTAGCAGTCAGCATGGTTGCCACCCGGACCTGTGTTCTATTCAACAGAAAACACCACCTTCAACTCCAGCAGTGAAGCTGAGCGGAAGACACAGCGCTTCTACCTCTCCTGCCTACAGGTGGAGCGCATTGAAGAGCTGGGAGCCCAGCCGCTGCGAGACCTCATTGACAAGGTAGGCCCCGGGGATGGGCTGCAGGTAGGGGAGCAGCACAGGCCTTGGGAGAGGATGTGGCCCCAGAAAGCTTTAGAGGCCCCTGTTCCAGAGGCGCCACCATGGTCTCTACTCAGATTGGTGGTTGGAACATTACGGGGCCCTGGGACCAGGACAACTTCATGGAGGTGCTGAAGGCAGTAGCAGGGACCTACAGGGCCACCCCCTTCTTCACTGTCTACATCAGTGCCGACTCTAAGAGTTCCAACAGCAATGTTATCCAGGTACTGGGCTGGGGAAGGGTGGGGAGGGACTTACGGACTATTTGCTGAGACCAGACTCCCCTCCCCTGTGCTGGGCTGGCTGGGGTGGCTCCCCCCGCACAAGAGTCCAGATTTCATGGGGGGAGGACTCACTCCTCACCTTGCTATTGCAGGTGGACCAGTCTGGGCTCTTTCTGCCCTCTCGAGATTACTACCTAAACAGGACTGCCAATGAGAAAGTAAGGAGCATCCTCAGAATATCCACCCTGACCCCCCTGTTGAGCTGGGCTGATCCCTGTTTACTTTTCCCTTTACCCAGGGTCAGAGTGGCGAAGGTGAGCCTATCCTGTCACCTAGTGAGCCGACTACCATTCCTTCTTTCTCTCTTCGTTCTCCCCTCCCTGCATTCTTCCCTCCCTCCTTTCTTCCCTTCCTTTTCCTTTCTCCCTTCCTCTTCCCTTCTTTCCTTCCTTCCTTTCTCTTACTCTTCCAGGAAAACATTTTACAGGCACCTGCTGTGAGACGTACATTTCAGAGCCACTGTCATAGGAAGCTTTCAGTGTAGATGGGTTCACAGACCTAGACAGCCGAGAACACGGCTCAAAAGAGGGCCTCTGGGACTCAGGAGAGACCTGGCAGCCAGAGAAGTTTTCCTAAGAAGGTTGCATTTGAGTTAGGCCCTGTAGAATATCTAGGACTGGGTGAGGGCATGCTCAGATTTTAAACAAAAGTGTTGAAGAAGGAAAAGCTAAGGCGTGTTTGGATCACAGGAAGTGGTCCAGTTTGGCAAAGTGTAGAGCTCAAAGCAGATGAGAGGGTGGAAAAGTGGGTAGGAACTAGTTTGGGAAGGCAGTATGGCTGGGTGTGAAAAGTAGATGCAAGAGAGGGAGCCTGGAGATCAGTTAAGAGTGTCTGCAGTACTCCAGGCTCTGAGTCTGTGAGGACCCAAATGGCAGAAGTGGCAGAAGGAAAGTCAGGAAGGGGAGGATGCAAGAGACATAATCAAGGCCAAATCATGAATTGTTGATGCCTGGATGTTAGAAGAGAGGAGTAGAAGGAGGAACAGGTAAAGATAGTTGAGGCTGTGCACCTGAGTGATGGTGGAGTGGAGGGGTCCTTAGAGAATTCGGGATGCCTACAGGGAGAACCAGCTTCAAGCACATTGGGGAGGTGGTGATATCACAGGAAAAAGGCAGACTTTGAAGTCAGACCTTGATTTTAATCCCAGCTTGACAGCTTGGTGCAAGTTGATTAAGCTCTCTGAGGCTGTTTCTTCATCTGAAAAATGGGGATCACAGCATCTACCTCATGTAGTGCTTGGAGGCAGGAGGAAGATGCAAGTTTACGCTTCTGCACGTGGCAGACCCTTAGGGAGTGGGAGCTGCTCGTTTCAGACGTGTGAGTGTGAGGGAACTGGGTACCATCTCTGTACAGAGGTCAGCAGACAGCTGTGAAAGCTGGGTGGGGTCCTGGAGAGAGCACGGGCCTGGAGGGAGCCAAAGGCTTGAGGGGCATCTCCTTAAAAGCCTAGACAAAGGCTTAGGAGAAGTGAGAGAAAGGGCAAGACTAGAGAAGGAAAACAAGGAGATCCTTGGGACTTCCCTGGTGGCGTAGTGGATAAGACTCTGTGCTCCCAACGCAGGGGGCCCAGGTTTGATCCCTGGTCCGGGAACTGGATCCCACATGCATGCCGCAACTAAGAGTTTGCATGCCACAACTAAGGAGCCCGTGTGCTGCAAGTAAGACCCGGTGCAACCAAATGAATAAATAAATACTTTTTTTAAAAAAAGAAGGAGGAGATCCTTGTATTTCAAGGGCAGCGGGAGAAAGAGAGACTTCTGTGGGGAAGGATAACCAAGAGGGGTGTTTGTCCTTCTCCCATTCGCTCCCAAACACTTACCAAGCATCCCTCAGCCAGACCCTCTGCTACCATGTGGTGAACAAGACACTGCCACTCAGTGGGAGAGAAAGCATGAAATGGCCAAGTGCAGTTATCCTTTGTACAGTTGCTGGGACTGTTGTAAGAGGAGGAGCATGGCATTCCGAGAGTGCAGTAACAGGCAGCCAGCCTGGTCCTAGGGTGAGGGTTGGCTGTGGGAAGGGAGAGGGTTCTAGGCAAAGGGAACAGCTGATGCAAAGGCTCTGAGGTGGGAAGGGGTGTGACTTGTTGACAGATCAGAGAGGGGAGTGGGAGGGGAGAGTGGGCCAAGTCCTTCTGGACAGGTAGGTGGAGTCATGGTACACATAAACACTATGGGTCAAGTTGAGCATTTATCCCAAAAGAAATGGAATAGGAAACTCAAAAGTGGAGAGTGTTATGAACAGATGTGTGGTTTTGATATCACCTGAGTCAGGGGAGGAATTTTGAGAATTCAGGAGAGAACCACATGCTCTGACCCCCAGGAAAGGGCAGGAGAAGCCTCGATTTACCTCTCAGTGTGTCACCTTGTCTTGGGTAGGAAGTCTCCTGTGCCAGCATCTAGGGGAAGCTGTAGTGCCAAAGGAAGTCTTGGGAATTCTCTGGCGGTCCAGTGGTTAGGACTCTGCACTTCCAATGCCAGGGGCCTGGGTTCGATCCCTGGTCAGGAAACTAAGATCCCGCAAGCCGAGTGTCACGGCCAAAAACAACGACAACAACAACAAAAAAACACATTAAAAAAAAAGGCAAGTCTTAAGCTGAAAGTAAGGAAGTAGGGAGAGAGGGGTAAGTGACCTGGGGGGTGGGGCAAGATCACTGGTTGAACCAACCATCCACTTTAGGAGCTGGGATGACTGGAATTGGTATGCAAACCTCTTCTTCTGACAGCAGCAGCAAGAAAGAGGGGAGGTGGGAAAAAGGAGTTATTTTGAATATCTTGATATTTGAATATTTTGCAGAGAATGGATATTAAGGGATCTAAAACTTCTCAGTAAAGTGGAAGAGGAGATGGCCTTTGGCAATGAAAGGAGCCCCGGGTGGGGCTTCAGGGCAAGAGTGACAGTGGTCCCTGGGAGGAGGGCCACAGGAAGTCAGTGCCGAGCAGGGCTGAGGGTCTGTGCATGGGTTTTCATCCATCAGTCAACAAATATTTATTGAGCACCTACTATGTGCCAGATGCTGTGCTAGAGCCTGAGACTACAGTGCAGAACAGAACAAACAGCCCCTGCCCCCATGCAGCTAAAGTGCCAGCAGGCTCTGAGGCGACATGGGTTTGTTCTGAGCCCAGGCAGTGCTGGGATTGTGGCCCTGGAGTCATCAGGCCTAGGCCACAACTCTGCCATCTGCTAGTTTGTAGTATGAGTCAAATCATGTAATCTTGCCAAGCTTCATCTGTAAGATGGAACTATATGGAGTTGCTGTGGTGGGCGCGGGGTCGGGGCAGATATATTACATGTAGAACGCAAGCAGAGAATTTGATACATGTATGTACATGTAGTCACTAAATATTTCTTTTCTGTGCTTTTCTCCCCCTTGGAGACCAGAGGGGAAGGCAGCAAGTTTGAGGCCTGGCAGGATGGGAGGTAGAAGGAAATTGAAGCCACTGTGGACCAAATTCCCCACTGGGGTCCACTCAGCTGTTAAGTGAGGGCACATGGTCACTGATGGGCTGGGAAAAGTAGAAGGGCTTTAGGAAATGAGAAGGCAGAGCAGTATGGGAAGCGGATCCATCCACTGGACAAATATTTACAGGGCTCCTGTGCTAGGCCCTATTCCAGACCCTTGGGATACAGTGGTGAATAAGCCGCTGTAACTTGGAACAGTGCTCTCCTGGAACTTACCTTCTCCTTGGGGAAACAGATGATGAACAGTTGCACAAATTAATAAAAAAAGATCCTAGCAGATGGTGATAAGCAGTATGACAGAAATGATGAGGGTCATCCAGGAAAGCTTCTACGAGGAGGGTCTGCAGACGAGACAGTGAGGAGGGTCTGCAGAAGAGATGGTGAGCAGGGGTAGCAGCCAGAATAGTCGTCTTAGCCTTGGGCAGGACTTGTTGCTGGGCTCTGAGGATGACTTGGGGCCTTGACAGGTGCTTACCGCCTACCTGGACTACATGGAGGAGCTGGGGATGCTGCTAGGAGGACATCCAGCCTCCACGCGGGAGCAGATGCAGCAGGTGCTGGAGCTGGAGATACAACTGGCCAACATCACGGTGCCCCAGGACCAGCGGCGGGATGAGGAGAAGATCTACCACAAGATGAGCATCGCAGAGCTGCAGGTGGGGCAGGCAGGGAATAGAGACAGCTGGGGGGGGGGGGGGGCCAGCCCCAGCACAGGCCACGCAGCTTCCCTTCATGCCATCTGTCTGAAGCAGCCAAGCCTCTCCTCATTTCCTTATTTCCTCTGAGCTTCCCAGCTGAACTGTTGCTATCCTGGAAGGAAAAGTGGTGTCCATTTTAGGGCACCCCCACTGGGCCATCCCTTGGTCCCTTTTGTATTGCCTGGGGATGCATAGAGGGATTATGTTAAAAATCCATGACAACTTGTACAAGATGTCCACAAAACAATCAGAAGAGAAATGGAAGCATCTCCTGGAGGGCCCTTACTGTGCCAGGCATCAGCCTCTTAGTCGTTGGATTATGGAAAAGTTGGGTAAGGGGGAGTTCTGGAGGAGAGGCCAGGTATGTAGGGACCCTGGGTGGTATCTGGGGAGTTTGTTAACTGTCTGAAAGATATTTGAATATCTGCAGTCCAACTAAATATCACACGTGGTGGTTTTCCTTGTACGATATGTGATTGGGTTACCTGATTGAAGAGCACCTAGGCCTGAAAACGGGTTTATGATAGGAAGGGGCCTCCGAGCAGCTAGTAGCTGTTGCTATGACAATGGAAAGGGCTCCCAGCTTGAGTGTATCAGTGGGGGAGTGGTCTGCTGAAAGCCAAGGGGGCAGGGACGCTTGCGATTTTTTTGCTTACAGGCCCTGGCGCCCTCCATGGACTGGCTGGAGTTCCTGTCCTTCTTGCTGTCGCCGCTGGAGCTGGGTGATTCTGAGCCTGTGGTGGTGTATGGGACGGATTATTTGCAGCAGGTGTCAGAGCTCATCAACCGCACAGAGCCAAGGTGGGGGGTGGAGCCCAAGGTGTCAGGGGTGGGGCTCAGGGCTCTGTGCAGGCTCTTCCCCTAGGCCAGGGCTTCGGGGGACCCACTTGTGGTCTCTATTTCCACACCTAGCTCCAACCTGACTTTTACAGGCAGGTGTGTGGTCCCAGGGTAAGAGAGAGGGATTATGGGACAGCTCCCACACGTGCCTCTCGGGACTCCTGCTGTCTGCATGCTGGTAGAGCTGGTTTGGGGTGGAAATGTTACCTGCCTTTACCTTATGTTCTGGCTACCTGAATGCCAGTGTCCTGAACAATTACCTGATCTGGAACCTGGTACAGAAGACAACATCAAGCCTGGACCGCCGCTTTGAGTCTGCACAAGAGAAGCTGCTGGAGACCCTCTATGGCACCAAGAAGGTGGGCTTTCTGACTCTGCTCCCACCTTCCAATCCAGTCAGGCTGACACTTCACACCCACTGTGTGTCAGGCACCATTTGCACATGGAGCATAGGATTAGGAATCAGGCTGACTTGGGTTCCATTCCTAACTCCTCTATTTCTTGGCCTATGGGACCTTGAGCATATCCCCCCCACCTCTCTGACTCTCCATTTCTTGGTCTGTAAAACAGGAATTTCTTGTGGGGTTGTTATGAGGACTGAGTTCACGTAAGTGAAGCACCTACCCAGTGCATGCTTTGTGTAGGCACTCAACTTTGATGATGAGGGTGAAGGAGAGAATGAATAAATGCAGTTCTTAGTTTCAAGAAGCCCTGTTAAGTGGGGGAAGGAGATGTGTAAACAAACATTATATTTTGGGGTGATAAGTGCTCACACTGAGTGACGAACCTTCTTTGTGTTGTAGGACAGAGGTGGAGACAGCACATTTTACCTGGGGGATGGGGGGCATTAGGAAAGTCTTCTCTGAAGAGGTGACATTTGAAGAATGAGTTCATCAAGAAAGCCAGGGAAAAGGGATTCCAGGCTGAAGGAATACGATGTGTAAATTCCCAGAGGCCAGAAGGAGCGTGGTAGTTTTGCATGTGTTCTGGCATGACTTTGAGGACAGGGCACCGGAGAGGCCGAGGGTGGTGAGGCGGGCCTGGGGCAATCCTTGGAGGGACCTGAACGCTGTGCCTAGGAAGCCTGGCCTTGATTCAGGGATAGAGAACCTGGGATGGTTTTAAGCAGAGGTGTAACCTGGTTGGATTTATGTATTAGATCATCTTTCTGCAGCTAAATGGAAGATGGATGGAGAGGATGACGGGAGGGGGATGAGAATGGAGTCGAGTGTCTAGTTAGGAGGCCACTGCAGTCTTCAGGCAAGAGATAACAGTGTTACAGGACAGGGAAGTGACAACGGCGTGGACGGAGGAGACGATTAAGAAGCAGAGTTAGTATTAGAATCTGGTGATAGATTGAACGTGAGGGTAGGGAGATGGAGGAAGCTGGTGACTCCCAGGTTTCTGGCATGGGGGACTGACTGGATATAAGACTGCGAGGTGCAGCTGAGCAAAGAAACATCTGGACCCCAGTGGGCCTCTGAGAAACATAAGAGGAGGAGAGTGCTGCAAATAGAGTGGGCAGCACACATGTCCCTCCTGAGGTTACGTTGCTGGGGTTGGCATGCTTTGCGATATTGCCCTTCATTTTCCCTGGAGTCTGAAGGAGAGATGGCACCCCAAACCCAGGCCTCCTGTGTGCAGAGCGAGAGGGGTTGGCCCTAGAGACAGAGAAAGGCCCTCAGACTGGAGGGCAGAGCGATCTCCAGGAGGCCTGGCTCTTTACCCCTTCCAGTCCTGCACACCAAGGTGGCAGACCTGCATCTCCAACACGGACGACGCCCTTGGCTTCGCTCTGGGCTCCCTCTTTGTGAAGGCCACGTTTGACCGGCAGAGTAAGGAAATTGTGAGTCTTCAAGGTCCTTCCAACACTGCCCCTTGTTTTAGTTAAAATTCACCATTCATATTTGTATGTACCTACAGGGAAAAAATGTAGAGGAAATTCATCGACAAATTAACAGTGATTACTTTGGGTGGTTGGGATTATGAGTTTTTTTTTTTCTTTTAAAGTTTTCTGTGTTTTCCAGGTTTTCTACAATGAGTTTATGTTACCTATATAATTAGAAAAATAATGTTTATTTTTTAGGAAATGATGTTTGTACTTAAAATATTACCTATAAGGATGTAAATGGCAGTGTTGTTTATAATAGGTGAAAATGACAACAGCTTAAATGTCCAGCATAGGGGACTGGAAAAACAAATTGTGGTTAGGCTGGATTATGAGGCAGCCTTAAAACTGATGATTGTTAAGTGAAAAGAAAGTAGGTTATGAAATGTATATATGTTGTACAACATAATTCCATATTATACGTATATGTGTGTAAAAAAATGTATATATATATATGAATATCTCAGCAGGGGAAGACACTAGACATAGGTAGTCAAAATGTTGAAAGGAGTTATCTGTGAGGGATAAGATTTTAAATGGTCTATTTTCTTCTTCAGCTCTTCTCAATTTTCCACATTTTCTGCTATTAGTGCCTTCTTTTCATAATTGGATAAAAATCAATGCACTACATTAAATTATAATGTTAATTCAGTTAACTTATTGTCAGTTTTTTGATTAATTAGAAAAAAAGCCACCACAGTCCCAGTACCTTCACAAATCATGTTTCCTTCTCATCCTGCCCAGATGCTCAGCCTTATTTCAAGAGTCTGGGTACTCCCATGTGCTCCCCTGGAAGGACAGGGATGGGGCACTAGGGGGGATGGGGCACTAGGGTAGATGGGGAAAAAGGATGCTTTAATGCGAGTGGGAGGCAGACTTGTGCACCCTCCCTCCCAGGCAGAGGGGATGATCAGCGAGATCCGGACTGCCTTTGAGGAGGCCCTGGGACAGTTGGTTTGGATGGATGAGAAGACCCGCCAGGCAGCCAAGGAGAAAGTGAGCAGTGGCCAGGGTTGGGGTGCCATCTTGAGGTGAGGATGGAGAATACAGTTTTGGTGCTGGGGGGAGCCTGGGGAGGGAAACCCTTAACCTGGTCTCTTTAGGCAGATGCCATCTATGATATGATTGGTTTCCCAGACTTCATCCTGGAGCCCAAAGAGCTGGATGATGTTTATGATGGGGTGAGTACCCTGCCCATCAGTACTGAACCTTAGCCCTGTGGGGGGCACAGGGCTCAGGAATGGGAGCTCAAGCACTGAGAGGGAAGGAGATACTTGTTGGTGCCTTTCAGAGGCAAGTGCAGGCAGCCAGCATTGCTCAAGTGCTGGCTGTGTGCCAGGCTGCAGGCCAGACAGCAGTAGAATGCAGTGTTCACAAGCAGGGATTTGTAGTCAAACCTGTTTTTACCTAACTGTAACCTTGGACCTCTCTGGGCCTCAGTTTCTTCATCTGTAAAAGGGAGTCCTATTAGCACTTACCTGATAGGATTGTTGTGAGAATAAAAGGAGATAGTATTAAAAAAAAATAAAGCAGCTGCAACATAATATTGGCAATTATTATTTAGTAGCTATTTTACACCCATTTTACAGTTGAAGAAACTGAGGCTCAGAAGGGTGCTAATTAGTAGCCAAACTGGGACTATTATCTTCTCCAACGTGTTCTCTCACTGGCTTTCTACTTCCTCCCATTCCCACAGTATGAAGTGTCTGAAGATTCCTTCTTCCAGAACATGTTGAATTTGTACAACTTCTCTGCTAAGGTGATGGCTGACCAGCTCCGCAAGCCTCCCAGCCGGGACCAGTAAGAATGGGGGCTGCAGACACTTGGGGCAGCAGGAGACGTAGGGGAGGTTTCCAGGGCTGAGGGAAGGGGATGGCAAGATGGATCCCAAATGAGGCACGAGGTTCTTCTAGAATGTAGGTCAGGGCTGCTGGGCATCGAGAGAGTCAGGCTCCGCCTCAGCTTCTCCCTCCCCCAGGTGGAGCATGACCCCCCAGACAGTGAATGCCTACTACCTTCCAACCAAGAATGAAATCGTCTTCCCCGCCGGCATCCTGCAGGCCCCCTTCTACGCCCGCAACCACCCCAAGTGTGTCTGAGGCAGGAGGGGCTGGGTGCTGGGGCCTGGGCCTGCGGGTGAGCTGGGAGCAGGGCTGGAGGTGGGATCTAGAAGTCCCCCCACCATGTCCTCACTCAACATTCCTCACCTACCAGGGCCCTGAACTTTGGTGGCATCGGCGTGGTGATGGGCCACGAGTTGACACATGCCTTTGATGACCAAGGTAGAGGTCCATGTAGTTGTCTCCTCCAGCCTAGAATTCCTAGTGGCTCCTGCAAAACCTTGGGATGTTGGAAGCAGGCCCCGTGGACCCCGGGGTCTGTGGACTAGGGCTGGTGGGGGCACTTGTGCCCCCAAGGGTTGAGTTCTACTCTCGGTGGGGTGCAAAGGTTAGTTCTCCTCAGGGCGCGAGTATGACAAGGAAGGGAACCTGCGGCCATGGTGGCAGAATGAGTCGCTGGCAGCCTTCCGGAATCACACGGCCTGCATGGAGGAGCAGTATAGCCAGTACCAGGTCAACGGGGAGAAGCTCAACGGCCGCCAGACGCTGGGGGAGAACATTGCTGACAACGGAGGGCTTAAGGCTGCCTACAACGTGAGTGGCCCCCTGGTAGCTGAGGCTCACCTGCCCTGGGGGGGCAGGGCACTGGGTGGAGCTGGTGGGCAGGCCCCAACAGACTTGCCATCCGTTCCCAACCCCAGGCTTACAAAGCATGGCTAAGAAAGCATGGGGAGGAGCAGCAGCTACCAGCCGTGGGGCTCACCAACCACCAGCTCTTCTTTGTGGGATTTGCCCAGGTATTGCCCTCCTGGGAGGCCGGGGGTCTGCCCTTCTCCTACAACCTCCTGGGCACGTCATTAGAAGTCTGGGGCACGCAGAAGGGACTGGGAAATGGGGCCGAAGTTGGAGTGTGGAAAGTGGTTTGGGAAGGCCTCGTGAAGCCTTTTGGCGGGGTCCACAAAAGCACGTGAGGAGGGCTGAGGAGGGAGAAGGCTTCAGGAGGCTTTTGCAGATCTCGAAGGGCAGGGCTGCCCTGCCTGATGGGGCAAGGGGTGGGGAGCGGGACTGATCTCCATGATGCTCCCGTGAGGTGGCTGTGGAGGAGGAAGCGCGGGGCCAAGTGGCTCTCCAGGGCTACCCAGGAATAAAGTAAGTGGCAGACTCAGCAGGGTCTCCTCCAGGTACTTTGCACTACAGCAGGCAGCCTCTGGGGGCTGGGTTTCTTCCCCTCGGACACATCCATCTAGGCAGCCCATTGTCCAGGCAGCTTTGAAAGGCCCTTAAGGAACTTGGGAGGGAGGGTGCTTTCTCCTCCCTTGGTGCCGATGGCAAGGGGTCGGGGCTGAGACAGCCCGGCTAAGGCCTCTCCTACATCCCTGAGGCTCCCGGAGCCCAGGGCCTGGGGCGGTGGTGCCGTGTGTCCCCAGGATGGCTCTGCTGCAACTGGGGCAGTGGCCTTGCCCGCACTAGACACCCTGTGTCCCCATGTCTGTCCTGGCCTGCAGGTGTGGTGCTCGGTCCGCACACCCGAGAGCTCTCACGAGGGGCTGGTGACGGACCCCCACAGCCCTGCCCGCTTCCGCGTGCTGGGCACGCTCGCCAACTCCCGTGACTTCCTGCGGCACTTCGGCTGCCCTGTCGGCTCCCCCATGAACTCAGGGCTGCTTTGTGAGGTGTGGTAGACTTGGGTTGGGGAGAAATGGCCAGCTGTTGCCAGGGCCTGGGGCAGTTTGCCCAGCGAGGCTGTCTGCTCTGCGGTTTGGAGAAGGCAAATGCCAGCTGGGCTGGGTCCGGCCCCTCCACACCACGGATGACATGAGTCCTAGTCCCTCCTCGACCACCACATCGTGCCAAGGCTTTGGGGGTGTCCCTGCCTCCAGCAGAGTCCCCACCATTCACTGTGACATTCTTCCGCGTCACCCTGCCTGGAGGATGCCTGGGCAGAGGGCACCAGTTCCCACAGGAAGGAGTCCACCTCTTCTGGTCCCAAGCTCCCTGGGCTTGGTGGCCACGGGGCCTGCTGTGACTGCCACATGCTGACCACGCAGGGCCCTGCTGGTGTGCCTCCCACACTTCTCCCCAAGGCTCACTCAGTGCTCCCTCGGGAGTAGACAGAGCTCCTTTCAGCCCCACCCTCGGGGTGGCCCCCACCCCGTGTTCTTCCTGCTGCTGCTCCTAATACTGCTGCCAGCCCTCGCTGACAAACCACCTGTGCTCAGTGCTTAGTGGAAGCCTTTACGAACCTTCCTGCCGCCTCCCAGGTTCCCTAGGCTCAGAGGGGAAGAGTGTACATGTAGGGGATGCTAGTCCCTGTGTCTCGGCATGCAAGACTTAGGGGATGACTGATTCTCCCTGGACCAAGCAGGAAAGCAGACAGAGCAGGGAGAGGGAAGGATAGAGTTTATTTTTACAGGAAAGAGGGTGGGGAAGGAATGGTCTTGGCCCTGTAGGACCCTGTGCCAATAAACAGACACGCATCAGTCAGCCTGTCTCTTCCTTCAGTCCTGTTTTCATTTACTCATTCTACCAGTATTTATTGAGTACCTGCTGTATGCCAGGTACTCTTATAGGCACGCATTTACTCACGCACCAGGCACAGGGGACTGAAATTTGAAGTCCCAAGAAGACAAAGAGGCAGGATGGAGGAATGGCATGAAATTGAGTCTGGCAAGTGGAGTACATCCTCCGCTCACTGGTGGCCATGTTCCATCACTGGCTGTTCTATAGCTGGAAGCGTTTGCTACGGCCCTCCGCTGGTGCATGCAGCTGGGTCTGACACTGAGTCTGGGTAACTACTTGGCCACGGTCGGCCTGGAAGACGGGTGGCCCTTACCCTGCAGTGGAGGGCGGCCCTGGCCAAGGTAGCATTTCACTCCCTGGAGCTTGGAGCACCAGCCTCTGCTTGTGGCTGAGAAGACATGCATTTCTCCATGTTCTCAAAGGCTTAGCGCTCCTGAGAGCCGCTCATCCCACCTACACACGCGCATCGAGGCCTACTAAGTTCCAGGCACAGAGACTGCGGGTTTGGCTGCCACCCTCCAGCACAAGCGAGGGAAACGGAGCATTTACTGATACCTCTGTGTTCCAGGCACTTCTGCTAGGTGGCTCATTTCTTTCTTCATTCATTTAGTTATACATTTATATATTCATAGATTTGTTTTTATAAGTATATTGATTACCAATAATGTGCCAGGCACTGGTGACAGAAAGAGGAATACGATGATTCCCTCCCTCAGGTGACTCTTCTTCCGTTGGCACTTTCACCTTCATAAGCTTGCCCGATCCTCGCAGCAACATATTTTCTAAGTGCTCCAGTTTCCACTTTACAGGTCTAACTGTAAACACTTCACTGCAGTAAGAGACCTGGATTGAAACTGAAGCTCTGACAGCTGTGTGAGCTTGAGCCGGTTCCCTAACCTCTACAAGCCTCAGTTTCTTCATCTGTAAAATAAGAACCAGAGCAAAGCGGTGGAAAGAGTCCAGTCTCAGTTCTCTTTAACATGCAGTGTTCTCCAAGGTGTAAGTAGGTGTGGGTTTATTAAGTTTGGAGGGGGAAGAGTGAAGCTTTGTCAGTGATTGCTGCTAGGGTCACTGGTTCCTGGGCGATGGCACCAGCACATGTCCCACAGTCTGTATCCTGTCACAGCATCAGACTGTCCCCATAAAGAGCTGTATGTGGGTCTCTGTCAAGTTACTTGGAACTGTGGCTGCTCACCAAGGGAAGGAAATTGCTGGCTACTAAGAAAAAGGAAAAGTGGCCTTGGGAACTCTAAGACCAAGGGAAAGCATGGCTTGAGTCTCTGCTCTGAGAGCAAAACTCTAGGAGGGGGGGTGGCAAAGTGTATTGGAAAGAGGAAGGCCGTCACATCTGGAAATCTGGTTCTGGCTCCAGTTCTGCCACTCCCCAGCTGTGACACCAGGCATGGCTTATCCCCTCTTCAGATCTCAGTAACCTTAGCAGTCTGTAAAATAAGTGGGTTGGATGAGATGATCTCTGAGGACTAGATCAGCTTTAATGTTTTAAGAAGTGAATTCATGGGCTTAGCAGGTTCCAGAACCCAAAGAAATATTAAGAAATGGCTTGTGAAGTTTGGGTCTTGCACAGAGTATGAGATTTATAATGTCAGTGTAATGATAGAGGAGATAGGGTTGGTTTCACAAAGCCTTGCCCTTCCCTTGACACCTGATTTCAGAGGCCAGCTAGGGATACTGACCAGCTGGCCATTGTGGCATTAAAACACCATATTTGCGGGCTTCCCTGGTGGCGCAGTGGTTGAGAGTCCGCCTGCCGATGCAGGGGACATGGGTTCATGCCCTGGTCCGGGAAGATCCCACATGCCGCGGAGCGGCTACACCCGTGAGCCATGGCTGCTGAGCCTGTGCGTCCGGAGCCTGTGCTCCTCAACAGGAAAGGCCACAACAGTGAGAGGCCTGTGTACCGGTTTAAAAAAAAAAAAAACAACTCCATATTTGCAAAGGTTGAAGTGTCAAATAATGATGATGATGATGATGATAATGAGCAGCCCTCATTTACCAAGTCCCTTTTTTTTTCTTTTTTTGCTTAAGCCTGTGCTAAGCACTTTAAAAACATCACCTCATTAAATTCCCACAACAACTTATAAGGAGGTCCTATCATTGTCTCTATCTTACAAGTGGCGAAATTAAGGAGAAAGATGACATAACTTCCAGTGTCAGCTAAGACATTGAAGTCCAATTTGGAACTCAGAGCCTCAGATTTGGGATTCAGATGTTCTTAATCACCACCACTTAGTCTGCTAAGTCATGGCAGAATTTAGACTCAAGCATATACATCTGCCTTCTGGGCAATTTTATCATGCTTCCAAGTGAGGCCATTACCAGCAGGTGCACTTTCATGGCCCCTATCTCATCCGGGCCAGGTACATGTGACAACCATGCAGCTGCAGGAAACCTAAGCACATGTTGACCTGAAATTAAGCCAGGTGGCACTGTTTGTTGAGCACTCTGCAGGTGCTTGGTTCCATGGGCAAGGCAAGGTGAACATCAAGTGACAGATGTAACCTCCACCCTTAGTAGCCTGCCAAACTGATAAATATGCATCTGCAATATGCTCTGATGTGTTAAAGCAGAAGGGGGAATAATGGATGGTGCTCCTGGGTGGACACATGAGAATAGTTATTAGTAAGGTGCTGGGCCGTACCCTACACTATCCCATTGGAAGTTTGACTAATTCCCATGCACAATACAGTAACGTATGCCAAACAGTATGGTTTCACACTCGGAAGTGCTCTCGAAATGTCAAGTTGGAAGAGAATCTCCATAAAATAAGCACAGTTTCAGTAGACCTATCACGAGTCACAAATGGAGACTCCTGACAGTTTCCCAGTGCTGAGCTCTGGGCTCCAAAGAGAGCTCCCAATGGGCTATTATTATAAACAAAGATGACCTGAAGTTGAATGCAAAGCCATTCATTCATTCATTTATTCAACAAATATTTGTCAAGGCCTACCACAAGCCAGGTATTAGATTGGGTGCTAGGGGCACAAAGTTGAATAAGACACAGTTCCTGTCCTCTAAGAGCTCAGAGTGGAGGAAGGGAGAGGTATGTATCAAGCATTGTAGGAGTACAGGGAAGAAATTAATAACTTGAAAGAACAGGAAAGGCTTCCTACACAGGTGATACTGAGCTGGAGTACAGAGGATGGGAGAATTTGCTAGCCAAAAACAGTGAAGGGCATTCCATACAGAAATAACAGCAACAAGAAAAGACTAATCCAGCTTGAAGGGGCAGGGCACGTTCAGAAGTGGTGAAATGTTCAGGGAGATCAGAAGGAGGTAGATGCAAGGGGCATAATGAGAGGTGAGCGCCTGAAGAAGGGAAGTTGTAACAGTAGTTATAAAAAAGGGGATTGTAACAACTGCTTTCAGTCCTGGGAATTAACAGTAAAAGGGCCACAATGCAATCTGATTTTGAAAAATATCACACAAAGAAAGTAGCAACCCAGTGGAAACAGTGCAATGCTGTGTCTGGCCTGAAGCATTTCTGGTATTACGTAAGTGACGCTTTGGGTCGAATGATTCTCAGATGAGTAGAGCCATCCATAAAATGTGTAGCTCTATAGCTCAGGCCATACGTTTGGGGGAAGCATGGCTGGCCAGTGGGTGCAATGTGAAAGAAGGTGGTAGGAAGGGACAGGTGATGGGCTGTCCCCTGATCGGAGAGCAATTTGGTCACAAGGCTGGGAGTCTGGCCAAATGGTAGGAAGGAGTGCTTCTGGGAGAGCAATTTGACTGAAATGAAGCTTGAGGCAGGAAATCAATGTTATCATAAGGCCTTGAGAATAATTGCCAGACATCTGCATTTGGCCAGAGAGGTTTGGAGGTGGGGAGCAAGGGGCAGCCCTGCAAATTTGAGGAAGCTGGAAAATGCTAACTGCCTCCTCTCCAGTTGCCAGGCACTTAGCTAAGCACTTTATATACACTGTCTTACTTTATTCTCATAAAAACTTCCGAGGGAGATACTTTATTACTCTCATTTCATAGAAGAAGAAACCAAGCTGAGAGAGGTTAGGAAGCTTGCCCAAATATCACAGCTGGTGAAGGGCAGAATTTAGTTTTAAATACCGGGTCTGTCCTCTCTAAAGCTTATGTTCTCCCACCCACCCCCAACTTTTTATTTTACAAACTTTTTATTTTACAAACTTTGCCAACTTTGTATTTTAAACCTACAAAAAAGTTGAAACATAGTACACAGACATTCGTTTACTCTTCACCTGGAGTCACCAGCTGTTAATAGCCTGTGCTTTATGCCACAACATCACCCCGTCTCCTCTAAGGTACTGGTGGGGATGTGACTGGTATAAAAGACAAAATCTGAGATCGGATAGAAAGAAGTCGTGGAAATAGGAAAGATTTAGGAGAAATACCTCTACTGATGACTGAAGAAAGCATGACAAAGTATGGACATCTCGAAGCCAGAAAACAGAGTAGGCACACCAGCTATGGACCATCCAATTTCTGTCAGTAGACTAGGGCTGGGGCCATCACCGGTGATGCAAGTGGAAGGTCATCCCCAGTATCCAAACACTGAGTGGAAAAGAGCAACAAGTTTTAAAATGGGCATCAGACCCGTACATCAATACCTATACAAATGTTTAGCCAACAACATTCATTCAATGCTAACTGTGCTGTGACAGGTGGTTTGTTTTTTTAAACAAACATTTTCTGCATTCTTTAATGCCTCAGGACCCATAAAATAAGATTCCAGGCCAAATGGTGAGTGTTCCCACCAGATGAAAGGGAGAAGAATTACTTCCTCTTTTCTCACCTTCTAGATATATACACATAGCCCGATCAGAAGAACTTTGAGGTTTGCCTGAAACACTCAAGAACTTGGGAGACTCAAAGATGGAGATTCATATCCTGATTCTACTACTTACTGTACGATTTCCGCTGTAAAATGGACACAATCCTCCCAAACTCAAAAAGTTGTGCGAACAATATATATCATTTAAAATAAGTCCTGACATAAAGTGTCGGTCACATCCCCTCTAAGTCATAAGAGGGAGAGGAAGACCAAAAGACACACTGAGGACAAAGACCTTATCTTGTCCCGTTTTTAGCTCCAGAACTTCGCATTAGGGTATAGGGCTTGATGTATTCATTTCTACTCCATCTGGCTCCGCAGGTGGATTTAAGATGGTATCCACATCTTTATGGTAATAGTAGAGCACTATTCTTCAGTTGGGGAGGTGAATATGCCACAGTAGTGTGGGACTAAACATAGATTACACAGACTTCACAAAGACGGCAATCAAGCGTCCAGGATTTCAAGAATCTCTTCTGTTTGTCCCACCACGCGGCTAACGGGGGTATCACTGGGGTGTACTATTCACACTGCTTTGGCGGAATCGAGGGGCGGTCTCGGCTCGCAGCCAGCTCAACTCCTACTGCAGCTGGTGACCCCAAACCCCAGACGGCGTTCAGGAAACTCCAGGTTCGAACCGGGGAGGTGCCTACGGCACGCGGGAAGCTGGGAATTAGAGTTTTCGTTTGGTTTCGGAGGGCGAGGTCCGAGGGCTGGAACTCCCAGGCCGCGGGGGTGGGTGGGTTGCCGCGGCGTTTCCGGTCGCAGGCGGGCTCTGGAGAAGGAGGGGCGCCGTGGGCCACGCGCGCGAGGACATCTGGGAAACGGGGCGGTGCGCGCGCAGCGGGCCGGCAGTGGCGGCGGCGATGGAGGAGGGTGGCAGGGAGAAGGCACCGCTGCAGCCCCAGCAGCCCCCAGCGACGTCCCCCGGTGGCGGGGATGAGAAGCCGAGCGGCAAGGAGCGGCGGGATGCCGGAGACAAGGACAAAGAGCAGGAGCTGGTGAGGCGCGGCCCCGGGAGCCGGCGGAAAAGGCCGCGGGCTGAGTCACGGCGGCTCCGCAGGCCTCGGGCCCGACTCCCAACGGCCCCGCCGCGCCCGGGAGAGGGCGGATAGGGCGACCCTCGGGGCTCCCGGCACCCGCCTCTCTGCCCCTCATCCTCCATTCCGCGCTGTCACCGCCGCCGCCCCTACCAGTCCTCACCACCGACTCGTGAGGTGGGCCCGGGCGGGTCATTGTCACCCTCGTTTTTCAGAACAGCGTTCAAGTAAAGCCTGGCCCAGAAGCCAGGCTGCCTTCCCACCAGAGCTTCCCATTCCCTCTCTCTTTCCTTGTCTCACCTGGTCCTTCCTAAGGAGGCAGGCTCACTCTCCACCTGCCCCAGGGTGAATGGGAGGAGGATGTGTTTGAGATTCCTTGTCTTGATGAGCTTCTTCCCTCAATCCTCCAGTCTGAGGAGGACAAACAACTTCAGGATGAACTGGAGATGCTCGTGGAACGACTGGGGGTGAGTCACGATGTTAACAAAAGCCGGTGCATGTATGGATCTTTCCCACTTGTTTGCTTTATTCCACTTGGGGCAACAACTGCTATATGAGATAGGGAAAGAGAGACTGTATTTTGGAGTCATATTACAACCATGTTGTGAGGGAGGGGAGTAAAAAAAGATAATTGAAAGATTTTGTAGCTTTGTTTCGTGGGAGAAGCAGTTCTTGAACTCTTAACCTGAGACATTTGTTTTTGTGTCAGGTAGTGTGTGTGCAGGGCGTTGGGCAATCACAGATGGATAAGACACAGTTAGTTACTTTCCTAGGAGGTTGTTGAACACTTCTGTATTATGACTTAAGGTATGAGACTCCTTTTGTCTGAGCCCTAACATCTCCTGATCAGGAGAAGGACACGTCCCTGTACCGACCAGCCCTGGAGGAGCTGAGGAGGCAGATTCGTTCTTCTACAACTTCCATGACTTCAGTACCCAAGCCTCTCAAATTTCTGCGTCCACACTACGGCAAACTGAAGGAGATCTATGAGAACATGGCCCCTGGGGAGAATAAGGTAAAACTATTGCAGAAGCTGGTGGAGGCCTAGTTTAGGAATTCCTTTTCGTCTAGACCATGGGGCTCATGGTGAATCTCAGGAAGCCTGATAGACCTGAGATCTGAGCTAGTTGAACAGTGCCCGGGACTTCCCTGGTGGCGCAGTGGTTAAGAATCCACCTGCCAATGCAGGGGACAGGGGTTTGAGCCCTGGTCCGGGAAGATCTCACATGCCACAGAGCAACTAAGCCCGTGTGCTACAACTACTGAAGCCCACGCGCCTAGAGCCCACGTGCCACAACTACTGAAGCCTGCACGCCTAGAGCCTATGCTCCACAACAAGAGAAGCCACCGCAATGAGAAACCCACGCACCACAACAAAGAGTCGCCACAACTAGAGAAAGCCCATGCGCAGCAACAGAGACCCAGTGCAACCAAGAATAAATAAATAAAATTAAATTTAAAAATTAAAACAACAAAACATTGCTCGTCGTAATCGAAATGGTCACATAAGAGCTGACAGGAAGATTGTCTTCAGAAACGACAGTGTTTCTGTCATTTATGTTGGACCTTGGGATTTTATTATCATGATTTATTATTAACTTACTTTTAACCTTAATATTTTTCTTTTCTTTGTATCACATGCACCTTCATTTGTTTTACCTCTAAAATATATTCCCAGTTCAGTAACTTACCTGCATATTGGCACAACCCTAATCCAAGTTTTCAGTTCTCACCGGAACTACTGCAGCAGCCTCCTAACTGACCCTCTTCCTTTTGTCTGTGACCTCCTACACAGTTTGTCTTTCATGCAGCAGCCATAGTGATCTTTTCTAGAGTGTGAATCTTTTCTGCTTAAAACCTTTTAATAGTTTATTATTATGATTGGAATAAAATTCAGAGTCTCCATTTTTCTCCACTCTCCACTTGTTATCACCCTTCAGTCACGTTGGTTCAGAAGGGAGATTGCAACACTAACCTTAAGATTATTATGAGGCTTAGCTGATATAACATGTTTTAAGTTTTTAGTATGGAGGCTGGTGATATAATTAGCATTTAATTTTGGGGGTAGTGACAGTGATCTTGATTCCATAATGTAACATTCCCCTTACCCTGGATTTGACTTCAAAGGACTGGTTTCTTTATAGCGTTTTGCCGCTGACATCATCTCTGTTTTGGCCATGACCATGAGCGGGGAGCGTGAGTGCCTCAAATATCGTCTAGTGGGCTCCCAGGAGGAATTGGCATCATGGGGTCATGAGTATGTCAGGTAAGACCTTTTCTTCTTGGGAATCTGAAGGGGTTCTGAGATATAGTTCTGAGTTCTGTCTTGGAGTACCAGTGTATTGAGTTTCCCAGATAGTGAATTCCTTGACCCACAGGGAAGTGCTTCCCATGAAGCACTGCTCCTCTAATAGTCTGGGCCTGTCCGTAGGCATCTGGCAGGAGAAGTGGCTAAGGAGTGGCAGGAGCTGGATGATGCAGAGAAGACGCAGCGGGAGCCACTGCTGACCCTGGTGAAGGAGATTGTCCCCTACAACATGGCCCACAATGCAGAGCATGAGGCCTGCGACCTGCTTATGGAAATTGAGCAGGTGGATATGCTGGAGAAAGACATTGATGAGAATGCATATGCAAAGGTCTGCCTCTATCTCACCAGGTGAGTGAGCAGGGTGGGGAATGGTGGCAGGCCTGCCCTCCCCAGCACTTCTTCTCAACTGTGACTCCTTTATTCTCCAAGAGTATCTGCTTCAAAGGTCGCAATCAAGCTGTAGTGAATTTGTTAACATCTGTGAACTTCTTGAGGTCAGAGACGACATGTCTCCTTAGTAGTCCCAATAACTAGTATACTTCCTGGTATGTAGTAGGCATTCGGTATTGGGTAAGTGAATTAAACGGGGTAAATGAATGCCTGATAGCTTTATTATTTTTACCTTTGTAGTTGTGTGAATTACGTGCCCGAGCCTGAGAACTCCGCCCTACTGCGTTGTGCCCTGGGTGTGTTCCGAAAGTTCAGTCGCTTCCCTGAAGCACTGAGATTGGCATTGATGCTCAATGACATGGAGCTGGTAGAAGATATTTTCACCTCCTGCAAGGACGTGTATGTAAAGGAAAAAGTTGGCAAAGCGATAAGCTCATGGGTGGGACATTTGCATGAAGTGCTGGGACATGTAGTTTCTGGTTAGGATTTGAAGGGCTTTTCTGTGCCCTTAGTGGATGGGGGCTGAGCAGATGTGATGGCTCTCTCCCACAGGGTTGTACAGAAGCAAATGGCATTCATGCTAGGCCGACATGGGGTGTTTTTGGAGCTGAGTGAAGATGTGGAGGAGTATGAGGACCTGACAGAGATCATGTCCAATGTGCAGCTCAACAGCAACTTCTTGGCTTTAGCTCGGGAGGTGAGAGTCTTTGCCCTTTTCCAACAAGGTTTTTTGGTTGTGATGATACCTGGCATTTCACCTCCCTGATTATGCCTCTGACTAGACTCTCCTTGGTTAGAATTGCCATTCAATGGGGTAACAGAAGGGACAGCTAGGGGAGGACTGGGGGAGCAGTTGTGATCCTCTGACTTCTCTTCAGCTGGACATCATGGAACCCAAGGTGCCTGATGACATCTATAAAACCCACCTAGAGAACAACAGTGAGTAAACATCTCCATGTTTGGGGATTGGAGGATTGTTAATTATGCCCCTTGTATTGAGAGTCATGGCTTGGCCCAACATACTTAGGAATCCTATAGAGCTCAGAATTCCCACATACTTTTTCCCTAGGTCACTGTTGGGGTTATAGATAGAGGATTCCAAGGGGCCAGCTCAGAATCAGAGACCAGCTGCCATACTGTGTTCTTTTCTTGTCCTACTCTAGACCTTCATTTCCTCCTTCCCTCCTTTGCAGGGTTTGGGGGCAGTGGCTCTCAGGTGGACTCTGCCCGCATGAACCTGGCCTCCTCTTTTGTGAACGGCTTTGTGAATGCAGCCTTTGGCCAGGACAAGCTGCTGACTGATGATGGCAACAAATGGCTTTACAAGAACAAGGATCATGGTATAATTCTGTTCCTACTCTATCTTTGTATAATTTTGGTCCATCTTGTTGTTCTCCTAGGTTCATGTGTTATAATGGCAGATCCCCAAGGCAGTTCTTTGGAGAGCTCTTTATAACAGTTTTCTCAGGGCAGGGCCATTTTAAGACTGATAGATTTTTCCTTGGTATAGGAATGTTGAGTGCAGCTGCATCCCTTGGCATGATTCTGCTGTGGGATGTGGATGGTGGCCTTACCCAGATTGACAAGTACCTGTACTCTTCTGAGGACTATATCAAGGTTGGTCTGGGTACAACCCACTAATGCAGACATCCCCTCCCATGTTCTAGGGCCCTCTCAGGACCTCCCTTTCACTGGTAAGGTCTACCCTGTTTTTAACTCCAGTTAAGGCGGGTGCTATAATAAGGCCTATGTTGCATCCTTTGTGGTGAGGAAGGTAGAGTAGCCCGAGTGAAGGATCTATTTGCATTTTTCAGTCAGGAGCCCTCCTGGCCTGTGGCATCGTGAACTCTGGTGTCCGAAATGAGTGTGACCCTGCTCTGGCACTCCTCTCAGACTATGTCCTCCACAACAGTAACACAATGAGACTTGGTTCCATCTTTGGGTAAGGCTTCTCCTTTTGGTAGTGCTTAGCCTGTAAGCTCTGTGAAAACAGAATCAGGCCCTTTCACCTTTGTATTGCCAAAGAGCACCACTGTGCCTGTTGAGTATTTGGCTCTGGGTGACTATTTGTTGAAATGACCAATCCTCTTTTTGTTTCTTCCTTGTCCTATCGTCGGATGTGTGTCGGGGACTGCCTCTCCCTGGCTTTTGCAGGCTTGGCTTGGCCTATGCTGGCTCCAATCGCGAAGATGTTCTAACACTGCTGCTACCTGTGATGGGAGATTCCAAGTCCAGTATGGAGGTGAGTAGAGTTTGTTGATCACTTAGGGGAGATAGTAGGGAAGGTGCTCTGAGTGTTGCCGGTCTCTGATAAATGGTGAAAAAATGTGTGTGTGTGTGTGTGTGTGTGTGTGTGTGTGTGTGTGTGTGTGTGTGTGTGTGTGTGTGTGTGTGTGTGTGTGTGTGTGTAAACTGCTTGGAATTGGGCTTCTAAGTCTCAGGAGATATTGAGGCTAAAGAGTTAACATTTTAGTATTGAGTACCAGACTAGACTGGGGAGTAACTTAACCCAGCTTGGGGTGGGTACACTGTTTTAGTCATGAGCCAACTTTAAATTTTCTTACTTGTGCAGAATCATTTTAGTGATGGATAAATATAGTATGGTGGCTAAAAGCATAGGTTTTAGTCAGATAGGCTTCAGTTCAGATCCTGCCACCTCTGCTTACAAACAATGTGATCTTGGACACGTAACTCAGTCTCCTTAGGCATCATTTTTCTCATCAATAAAAGAGGAATAACAGTAGGACCTGTTTCATGGGGTTGTGAGGATTAAATGTTAATAGTATGCAAGCGAGTTGACTTAGTGGCTGACCTGTAGTATTCAGTGAATGGTTGATGCTACTGTTATTTTGACCTACCATCAGAAAGGGGTTATTACCTCATGTGGTTTCAGTGGACTGTAGGAATTGGCTATCTTGAATCAAGATAGGTAAACAACTATTTTAACACCTTATTTTAATAACTTGATGTCGATTTTCCTATTGCTAGGTGGCAGGTGTGACAGCTCTAGCCTGTGGAATGATAGCAGTGGGATCCTGCAATGGCGATGTCACTTCCACTATCCTTCAGACCATCATGGAGAAGTCAGAGACTGAGCTCAAGGACACTTATGCCCGTTGGCTTCCTCTTGGACTGGGCCTCAACCACCTAGGTTAGGGGATGTCTCTCTATTTGGGCAAAAGACTGGTAGTAACTGGATACAACAGGGAGAGTTTATGAGTCAGGCTGTGCTGGAAGGGAGTACATGTCCTCTGACCCCTCGAATCTCTCCTTTAGGGAAGGGAGAGGCCATTGAGGCCATCCTGGCCGCGCTGGAGGTTGTGTCAGAGCCATTCCGCAGTTTTGCCAACACACTGGTGGATGTGTGTGCCTATGCAGGTCTGTGTCTTTGTTCTTCCTCAGTGACTCTTCACTTCTCTCTTGGTCCTCCTTTCTTAAGTCATTCTGGATTGCCTTAGATTCTTTAGCTTCTGTTCCTAGAGCAAGCTTTTCCTTGGTGCCTTCTCATTTCTACCTTTTCTCTCCCTTACCACCCTGCCCCAGGCTCTGGGAATGTACTGAAGGTGCAGCAGCTGCTCCACATTTGCAGCGAACACTTTGACTCCAAGGAAAAGGAGGAAGACAAAGACAAAAAGGAAAAGAAGGACAAGGACAAGAAGGAAGCCCCTGCCGACATGGGAGCACATCAGGTTCTGTGGGCAGCTGGGCATCCTCTGAGGGAAGCTCTGAGAAAAGATAACTGTGGGTTTGTTTGTTTTAGAGTCTCTGGGTATCACTGTGTATTGAAATAGCATGAGACTGGGTTCCATACATGAGGGGTCAGGGTGTGCCCCACAGGATGGCTTTTTCTTCTTACATGGGACTTGAGTCAGGGGTGAGTTTTTTGTTCCCTGAGCTTATTGGGCTCTGCTGCCTCTTCAATTGCAGGGAGTAGCGGTGCTGGGGATTGCCCTTATTGCTATGGGGGAGGAGATTGGTGCAGAGATGGCTCTACGAACCTTTGGCCACCTGGTGAGTATCCCATGGAGAAGATTGAAGTATATTAGTTTTGATGCCTGGGGTTTCCCCAGGAATTTCCCTGATGGGTTTTGTCGGTGGAGAAATGGTCTTTTTGCTGTACCCTTTCTACAAAAATTAAGACCCCGTCTATCCATCTGTTCGTGTAACCGAGCTTATTCTTTTCTGCTTTCTGTGATACCCTTGTTATTTTCTTTTATCACCAGCTGAGATATGGGGAGCCTACACTCCGAAGGGCTGTGCCTTTAGCACTGGCCTTAATCTCCGTTTCAAATCCACGACTCAACATCTTGGATACCCTAAGCAAATTCTCTCATGATGCTGACCCAGAAGTTTCCTATAACTCCATCTTTGCCATGGGCATGGTGGGCAGTGGTGAGTATTGGTCAGAAAGAGATCGTAAGCATCTTGGGGGAAGGGTTGTTGAGGCCCTTTTTTCAAGTCTTTGTAATGCTTAACATTTCCAGGTACCAATAATGCCCGTCTGGCTGCGATGCTGCGCCAGTTAGCCCAGTATCATGCCAAGGACCCCAACAACCTCTTCATGGTGCGCTTGGCACAGGTAGAGAATAGAACTCTTCTCCTTAGAGTGAATGTGCCAAAGGAAGTGTCTGTGTGATGGAAGGGAGATGTGACGCTTCGTGAAGGGGACCTTGAGTTTGGCCTGGAAAGGAGGGTGTGAACGAGCTGTGAGGTTTCTGTGTGGCCGGGTTAGGTGATTTCTCCTTAGATGTGACTTGTGACTCCCCACGTCCACTTCACTCCATTTTGTTTTGTTTTCTTTTCCCCAGGGCCTGACCCATTTAGGGAAGGGCACACTCACCCTCTGCCCCTACCACAGTGACCGGCAGCTTATGAGTCAAGTGGCCGTGGCTGGGCTGCTCACCGTGCTTGTCTCTTTCCTGGATGTCCGCAACAGTGAGTCCCTGTCAGGAATCTTACATGGTGGCATATGGCGCCCTTTCCACTCCCCTGCCAGGGCCTCCTTGGTAATTTAGGAGCAAGACTCTGAGTTAACTCTGCTGCTCTGGATTCCTGAGGTTCATTGGGCCTCGTTGAGACTTTCATCCCCCACACTTTTGATCTGACCCCAAAAGATTTTCTTTTGAAGATGAAGAACTGAGCCCAGTTTTTGCCTCTGAGTGACTGGGGGAAAGTGATGATCAAGTCCGCAACCTATAGGCAGAGTATGGGGGTGGCATCTCCAGCTTGTAGTAGGGTGTATGAGGGGAGGGTTGTGGGTTCAGCTATATAACTGAGGGATTAAAGAGTCAGGGCTGGAGTGGGGTCCCAAGATTCAGGCATGCCTCTAACTATATTTGTCTTGTGCTCTTAGTCATCTTAGGCAAGTCACACTATGTATTATATGGGCTGGTGGCTGCCATGCAGCCCCGAATGCTGGTCACATTCGATGAGGAGCTGCGGCCATTACCAGTGTCTGTCCGCGTGGGCCAGGTGAGGGGCTGAGCAGAGGGGAGGGCTCAGTCTGTATTCTAGAGCTTGTAGAATGCAGAGGTACCATTTCTCTGAAACGTGAATTGGCACTGGGTTGCTGCTGTACTCCTATCCAGAGTCTCTTCATCTCAGTCTTCTCATCCCACAGGCAGTGGATGTGGTGGGCCAGGCCGGCAAGCCCAAGACCATCACAGGGTTCCAGACACACACAACCCCAGTATTGCTGGCTCACGGGGAGCGGGCAGAATTGGCCACTGAGGAGTTCCTTCCCGTCACCCCTATTCTAGAAGGTTTTGTTATCCTTCGGAAGAACCCAAACTATGATCTCTAAGTGGCCACCAGAGGCGCTGAGCTGCAGCTGTGTCAGCGGGTCATGCTTCCTTCCATCAGGGGTGGACACTGCTCCAAACCTTTGGGAGAATTGTTACCTCCTGTTCTTTTGTTACTGAGTGAGATAACTTTGTTGAATAAAGACCTTTATCCCCAAGGTCCCTCTGTGTCTGTTTTCTGGGGTATTGTGGCTGGAGGCCAGACTGGGGTGGGGAGTGGATGTGAGAGGGTATTGTTTGTAGCAACTCTGAGCCTGGGCTAGCAGGGAGGCTGCCAAGAATGGAAAAAACTAAGCCCCTTTTCCTTCTCCCCTCCTTCCTAATCATCTTAGAACAGTGGTTCATCTTTAGAGGCATGAACTGTTGAGAAGCTGATAAATGTAATGGATCTTCTTTCTAAGAGATGTATGTACACAAATTTTTACTTAAACTTTTACAAATAACTTTCCAAGGGGCTTGTAGATCCCAAACATCCCCCCTATTCCCACCTGCCAACGCACACCCACCTCAAGCCCATCATTCCCTGACTTTGGACTAAGGATCCCTTCTCTTAAGAGGCAGCAGAGTTAGTTCCACTCTTCCTAACTTGACTTCTGTGCTACTGAATGAAATGAACATCTTTACCTCGTATGACCCGCTTGTCCTTTTGGGGAGGCTGCTATTTGAGAGATATGATCATGTTAACATCTACCTCTAGGCTGTCCTTGCGGGAACGGTGCAAGAAAGCTTGATCCTGACCTTCCTCTTAGTAGAGCAATGGGAAAGAAATGGCCTCCTTCCTGGAATGTAATCACTCTTGATCTGTAGTGCTCCTTCCTGGTGGGACTGGTATGAGTATAGCTATACTGCCGGTGGGGGCCTAGACCCCTGTGGATGCAGTGGAGGAGAACACGTGGCCCTGTCAGATAATTGCTAGCATTTATCCAACACTTACTGGGAAAACACTGTGGATTTAAGCTCCAAATAGTGACAAGCACCTGATAGGTCATCAATAAATGTTGAAAGAATAATTGCTCTACATACCTCACAAGAACTTCGAGAGGTAGGTATTATCCCTGTGTTTTGGTGAGGAATGTAAAGTTCAGAGAGGTTCAGTAACTTGTTCAGGATCACATAGTAAGTAGTAGAGCCAGGATTGGAATCTAAGTCCATCTGACTCCAAGGCCCATGCCCTTCTCACTGTTAATCAGTCTCTGTAGCCTTGGAGACTTGTGGACCCTGTAGTAGTCCAAGCTCTTGGCTAGGCTGGAGAAGCAGCAGCTTTGGATGGAGTATCTCCATAGTCTTCTCTCTAGTCTCACTTAGCAGCCTGTGTAAAACCTGTATAAAAGGTGGAAATGCTGGACTTGGGAGTCAGCAGACCTGTAAAGCCCCTTTAATGGGAACTGTCTTAAGCAAATCAGTGTGATAAGCCTCTATTATCTCTACATTGGGGATATAGTAATTGTCTTACCTGATTTCTAATGGTGGTGATGTTAAGAAATTAGAAGGTGATTTCCATCCAGTGGAACATTCCTCAACAATAAAAAGTGACACAAGGGAAATTCCCTGGCGGTCCAGTGGTTAGGACTCTGCACTCTCACTGCCGAAGGCGCAGGTTCAATCCCTGGTCGGGGGAACTAAAATCCCACAAGCCGCACAGGGCAGCAAAAAAAAAAGTGACAAATAACAACATGAATGAATGTCAAATTTATTATTTTGCATGAAAGAATCCAGATTTTAAAAAAGTACAAGAATAAAAAAAGAAGAGTACATACTCTATCAGTTCATTTATATACAATTCTAGTGACAGCAGATCAGTGGTTATCTGTGGATTAGAGTGAAGACAAAGATGATTCCAAAGGAAGAAAACTTTTGAGAGTGATGGAATTGGTCAGTATCTTGATTGTGGTAGTGGTGGTGATGATATTCAACATATCTGTCAAAACTCATCAACTTGTACTTTTTCTTTTTTTTTTGGCTGCGTGGCTTGTGGGATCTTAGTTCCCCACCCAGGGATTGAACCCAGGCCCTCAGCAGTGAGAGCACAGAGTCCTAACCACTGGACTGCCAGGGAATTCCCTGTACATTTTAAACATGTGCAGTTTATAACATACCTAAATAAAGTTTTAAAACATGAAACAAAATTAGAAAGTGATTGTAAGCTGGAAAACATAAATAAAAGGATAATTCTCTATCCAAGTCAGTGATTGTACTTTAGAGTAAGAAATTTTCACAGTGGCTCTTAACCTTTCACATTTAATGTCATTCAGCAATAAATATCAATGGAGACTTACTTATTCTGCATTGGACATTATTTTAGTTTGTGGATATGCAAATATAGAAAAGCAAATCCTCACAAAGCTTATATGATGAAAAAGAAAATAATTATGTTGTACTGGAGTGTGAACAAGTTATTCTAGGATCACTGAAATAGGGCCTAAGTGCCCGGGTAAGTGAGGGGAGATTTTTGAGGAAACTGATTCTTGGAGAAAGATGAGTTTATCCAGAGGAAAAGAAGGCAGGATATGGCTAAAGGAGTAGGAAAAGCAAGAGGCAGACAAGCTATTTGTTTTCAGAAACCGTGGATAGTTTGGTTTGGCTGTGTATAGAGCTATGGGAAACTGTGGTAGGAGATAAGAGACACAGGCTGATGAGGTTTAGAAGAGCTTTGTTGTGCTAAGAAATTGACAGTGTCTCTCTATGGGGACCAATGAATGAGAGCAGGAAAGTGACATGGTCAGCTAGCTATCTGGGTGAGAAAGCTCACCATGGAGGCTTGGAGACCAGGCAATGGAAATGAACTGAATTATGGCAGTAGAAATGGGGAGGGGGGAAGGGCAGAAGTGCTTTTAAAGACAAAATCAACAGGACTTGATTTTGATTCAGACACCAATAGGACCTGATGTCTGATGAGACGTGTATGGGAAGGAATGTAGGATGAATCCCAAATTTTCTGTTTAGGCACTTATTCATAAAAAAGAATACATGAGCAAAACATGTTTGGGAGCAACAGGAGGACTCTATCCAGTGGGGAGAGATGATGCATTTCTACCTGGGCATACACAATTTAAGATGCCTGTGAGGTGACTAGGTGAAGATGTCTTTTAGGTAGTACCTTGTTCTGACTGGAATTCGAGAGTGATTTCTGAGCTAGGAACGAATTGGCATGCAGGCAGTAACTGATTTTTATTTATTAGTTTGCTTAGGGAGAAAGAGAAATGAGAAGAGTAGAAAACGGAGCCAGCCATACATGATAAAGTCACAGAAGTCAAGTGAAGAGTGTAACAGAGAACACTCTAGATCTGCATTTTCATTCTCCTTATGGTTCCTCCTCTGTGTGTCTATTTTGCTCTCCTTTCTTTGGAGTTTCAGTTACTCAGATACAATGGGAATAATAATACAACCCATTTTGTAGGAAATTGTGAGGATTAAGTGAGATCACAAAGGTCATATATTGAGTGACCAGTTCATCATTAGTGCAAAGAAAATGTTTTCTTTTGAGATTATATGTGTTTGTATACAGAGAGGGGGGTGGGGAGGAGGAGAGAGAAAACAGAGCTAGATACCTAGGCACAGTTTTAAGCACTTTCACAAAAATTAATTCCTTTAATCCTCACAATCCAATAGCGTGAAAGCACGATGGGTAAAAGCCCAGAACTGAGCCAGACTGCCTCGTTTCAAATATCCCCATTTTACAACAGGTATTAAGTAGGTAGATAGTAGGTGCATCGCCAGGGGAGTAAGTGGCAGAGTTTGGATTAAAATCCAGGCTGACTCTGAGTAACTAGATGTGGCTCTAGTGTGTCCCTTCAGGCGGTTCAAAATCTTGGCTATTGGGCAGGGAGAGGTCTTGGATTACTTCTTCCATCACTATTTGAACTTTCCGTGATTGGTTTTAGTCCCTCCCTGGGAGTGGCCGATCTCTATAAAAGACAAATCTACTAATTCCCTACTTAGAATGTTTCAATCCTTTTAGTGTAACATTCAGTTTAATAGGTCTTTCAATGATCAAATTTACATTATTTCAAAGCTGCCTAATTCGTATTTCTTTCCGTATTTGTCCAAGATTTACTTCCGCAGGACTGAGTCTTTAATTTCAGTGTTCTCAGCCCTCAGCCAGCACTTCGCCTAGCACACAGTATGCAGTCAATAAATACTTGCTCAAAGTATGAATGAACTAAAGAACCGCGGAACAGAGACGCAGAGGGGATTCGGTCTGGGGAGTTCCAAAGTTCGGGAGGGGACACGGGGCGGGCAGTGCCTGTCACATGACGAGGCGGGGCAAATCCCATGTGCTCCACGGCGCCGGGCGCAGCCCCGCCCTCTGCGCCGGTCACGTGGGGGCGCCGGCTGCGCCTGCGGAGAAGCGGTGGCCGCCGAGCGGGATCCGTGCGGGGAGCCGGAAATGGTTGTGGACTACGTCTGTGCGGCTGCGTGGGGCTCGGCCGCGCGGACTGAAGGAGACTGAAGGTAAAGCCGCCATGTCCGGGCCCGACCCGGCCCCCCCACCCCCTCCCCCCGCATCCGCCGCCATCCGGGCCCGGACCGGCTACCCTGCGCCGCCGCCCCGGCGCCCTGGCCCCGTGGCCCAAGCCCGGGCCCCGGCCCGCCAGGGCCTGATCCCCGGCCCACGTGTGCCCGGCCTGGCCCGGCCTGGCTGCTGGGTGGGGGTGGGGGATCGCGGGGCCGGAATATGCGGTCCCCGTGGGCTGGGAGGGCGCCGGGTTCCCCGGCCGCTAAGTGCCACCTCGGTCCGACCCGAGGAGGCCCCGCGGGCGCAGGCACCGCGGCTCCCGGCCCGCCGCCCCCTCCCCCCTTTGCGGCCTGGCCGCCGGGAAGTGACACGTTGTTCTTTGGCACTGGCCGGCGCTGCGCAGGGAGGGCGCAGGGGAAGGAGGCGGCGGCGGCGGGCAGGGAGGAGCCCCCGGCCCCGCCCGCCCTCCGGGCCGACCCTCACTTGCTTCAAACCGGCTCCTCTTCGGCCGCCGCCCGCCTGGCCTTTTACGGCCCGACTGCCGCCCTTCCTGGCCTCCACTCCTGGGCAGCGGCAGGCCTCGTCTCTGGCCCCGCGCGGGTGCCCCCGCGGTCACCCGCGGCAGGCGTGCCTCGTGTGCCCCCGGGCCAGGCCCCGAACCCGGTGTCCCCGGGTGGGGGGTGGGGACACCACGGCCGAAGCTGCTAGCTCCGTTTGTGATCCGGGAGCCTGGTGCCAGCGAGACCTGGAATTTCCGGTCTGGTTGGTCTTGGGCCCCGCGGAGCCAGGTTGATACCCCTCACCTCCCAACCCCAGGCCCTCGGATGCCCAGAACCTGTAGGCCGCACCGTGGATTTATTCTTAACCGAGGGGGTGAGTGAGGGGCTGTTTCAGCAGGCCAGGGGGGTGGTTGGAGGCGGTGTGGGTTTGACAGGGTGTTGGTGGGGACGTAAGCTGGGTCTTTAATGCTCCTTCACCCGCTTGGCGCCTCCGGGGCTCGCTGCGGGCCCCAGCCCTTGCTTCAGCCCTTCCCCCACTCCATTTGCCTTCAGCTTGGGTCCCTTCCCCTTTCTGAGCTCCTCTCTTTCCCAACAGGTGCTGGGGGGACCCTGATGTGGCACCAAATGAAATGAACAAAGCTCCACAGCCCACAGGCCCCCCACCTGCCCCATCCCCTGGACTCCCACAGGTAATTAGGGAGGAATTAGCAGTGACTGGGGTGCAGGTTGGGGAGACCAGGCAGCCGGGTCAGGAACAGGTTCCAGCCTCTAGATTTTCCCACCCCTTTCTGTGTCAGGGCAAAGTGCAGCTTCCTGCTGCCAAATTGAGACACGGCCCCTGGGCTGTTCCCAGGGGCTGTCATGGGGAGGGTATATGTGGACTGTTGAGGCTCTTGCCACAGATCTGCCCCCTTCACCAGCTTGAGTTTCTGCCCCACCTGGGTTTCCCCTCTTGCTGAAATCTGGTCTCCCCCCTTCAGCCAGCGTTTCCCCCGGGGCAGACAGCACCGGTGGTGTTCAGTACGCCTCAAGCGACACAAATGAACACGCCTTCTCAGCCCCGCCAGGTGAGGGGCTGTGGGGAGGGGAGTAGGGGGCATGGGTGGGAGCCACGTAAAGCTTAGGCCAGTTTGGGCCTAGGATGGAAACTACGGAGGCCCTGTACCTGCCCCAGTTTCCTGACAGTTGCTATGTGTTCTTTCATGGGGCTCTGCACTTTGCACTGTTGATTACTTACGGTGGCTGGCCCCTCGGTTAGTATGTAGTCGGTGGGGATGGCATTACTAGGGGTCCTGGTGCCTTAAGAATTGGGGGCAGTGTTGGGCCCTGCTGCCAACTCTTTGGGCCCTGCTTTCCTATTTCCTCCTTTTACTGGGAGGTTGCCATTGCTCCATTCCCCATCCCTTCTTTCTCTTTGGACTGTGGGAAAATAAACACTCCAGCTGGTTCTTGCCTTTCTCTATTCCCTAAATTCTTCCTCATTAAGTGGGAGAGGATTCTTGTCCTGCGTCCTTCATATTTTCCTTCATCTTTTCCCCTCACCTTGGGGGTAATTCTCTTCTTTCCTGTCCCCATGTGCTCTCAGGGAGGATTCAGGTCTCTGCAGGTAATACCCCTTTGCTAATCCTGGACTCTCTCCTGGTCTCACCATTACCCTCCACCCTAGTCAGGGGCTAGAGACAGGGACTGGGGTTCCTCAGGGTGGGGACTTGTTTGCTGTCCAGGTCCTCATTCTGAGGCTGACCAATGCATGTTAGGGGCTAAATCTTGCATAGCGCGTATCTGGGAACTGGGAGACTTGCATGTTAGCGGTTAGCTCCTCAGTACCTTAGGGTGGAGCAGTGCATGCTGGGGAGTATGTTGCTGAAAAAGGCTTTACTTAGGCATGATGCATCTGGGTGTTAGGAAGCCTCTGCTGAAGGATAGACTGGAGGAGGTGACATGAGTATGCATGGCAAGGAGGGAGTAAATATGCAGAGTGCAAAGTGTGTATCTGAGTTTGGAGGGCACATTGTGAGTACAAGAGGCCACTTAAACATCAGTTGGTCAGGTGAATCTTGGAAGTGTTGGTCCCCATGCTCCAAAGCCCCTGGCACTTCTGTCCAGACTAGAGGCATAGTAGAATGGCCATTTTGCTGTCCACTTCCTTCCCTTCCCAGTGCCAACTGCCTTCCTCCCTCCTGACAGCACTTCTACCCTAGCCGGGCCCAGCCCCCGAGCAGTGCAGCCTCCCGAGTGCAGAGTGCAGCCCCCGCCCGCCCTGGCCCAGCTGCCCATGTCTACCCTGCTGGATCCCAAGTAATGATGATCCCTTCCCAGATCTCCTACCCAGCCTCCCAGGGGGCCTACTACATCCCTGGACAGGTGAGGCTGGAGGCTTGGGGGCTGGAGGCCACACAACCTTGTACCCCAACTCCCACTTTCCTTACCCTGACCCCCCAGTCCCATCTCTTCTCCAGAGGTGGGACTTTCTTCTGGTCATTGCCTAGAGTTGGCTTGTCCTGTCTTGCCTTATATTCTCTTTGTAGTCTGATACGGTATTCGTAGCTCCGTCAACTCCTCTCCCCTCCTTCTCCCCCTTCCCCTCCACCAGGGGCGTTCCACATATGTTGTCCCGACACAGCAGTATCCTGTGCAGCCGGGAGCCCCAAGCTTCTATCCGGGTGCAAGCCCTACAGAGTTTGGGACCTACGGTAAGCAGGGGAGGGAGTCAGGTGTGAGTGAGTCCCAGGGAGCATCTAAACTCACCTATTAATTGCTAAGACCCTTCCCAGGCTTGTTTCTTGGTCTAAAAATGACAGGGGTAGCAGGGATTGTTGCTTAATATGTAACTGGTGTTGGGGGGTGGTGCGGAGAGGATTTTATACTGTTGCTGAGAGTTGGAGTCCTCCCCATGTCAAGGAATACAGTTCAAGCACTAGTTTGAAGGCCTATTAGTAAATATTCCCTGTGACACTCGTTCCATGGTTGGGGGGAGCCCATGTAACATGGATCTGAGAGGTTTCTGTAGCTGTTTTTCATTTATATTCTAGGAAAGGATTAGTCTGTTCTTTATGGCAGTGGTTTCCAAAATTTTTTGACCATCAGGAAAAATTTTGAGTATGTACTTTTAATGTATGTTTTTGTTTGTTATACGTATGCATAATTTAGACAAATAGCACTTAATGTTGCTTGTCAGAAACAAACAAGTGGAGGTTATGGATGATATTAAAGAATGTATCCCATTTTGGAGACCATTGCTTTAAGGAATTTTTCTCATCCTGGGCCTGGTTCATAATGTTACTTTTTGTTTCCTTGCCCCTTAGCAAAGGGCTGGAGACTGGAATTGGACTCAGGTTGAATGGAACAGGGTTGGCAAATCTGTTTTTATCATTCCCAGCCAAAGACCTGATTCTGTTTCAGGTTAAGTAGTTGCTGCTCTCTCAGAGTATGTGTGTGTGTTTTGCTGGGGGTGGGGTGCATACGTGTTACCTTACGGGGTAGAAGAGGAGCAGACGTAGTCCTGGTAGCTGGTGTGTGGTGGGGAAGAAGTGCCTGCCTACAAGGGGTGTGTGTGTCAGTGTTAGGAATTCTTGTAAACGCAGTTCAGACTGGTTCCCCAGCTTTGATAGACACCTCATTCCCTTGGGGAGGAGGGTGGGGCAGGGCGAGGGGCCAGCTGTGGGTGATGAGAGGTTCTCTAGGGGGTGGGAGGTGTTCAAGCAGGCATTTGTATGTGGTTGGGCTCTGACCCTGCCACTGTTCTTCCTTTCCGTGTCCCTCCCGCCCCCCAAGCTGGCGCCTACTACCCAGCCCAGGGTGTGCAGCAATTTCCCACTGGTGTGGCTCCCCCGCCGGTTTTGATGAACCAGCCACCCCAGATTGCTCCCAAGAGGGAGCGGAAGACGGTGAGTAGCAGCGGGGGGCTCTAGGATATCTGGGAAAGGGAGAATCAAGGTCAGGCACATTGTGGGTCAGGGAGCAGGAAATTGAGGGAGATCTTCAGCTGAGAGTAGGCAGAGAATGGGGACCTGTGAACTGCTTAGGTTCTTTGTAACGTGCTAAGATTTCCGTGTAGAAGAAGCTTACTGGAAGATTGGAGTGTCTGGTGGGGAAATTCCTTAGAGACCTGGGTCCTGGGTCCGTAACATCTAAGTTTGGTTTTGGGTTTCTGGTGGCTTGCCTTGGAAATGGTTTGCTTTCTGTGGCCCCACCCCCCCAGTCCTGGAAGCTCTTGAGGCCTCCGCCTCTGCTCGGTCCTCAAGCCCTGGGCGTGGTGCCCAGAATAGGGTGCCAGGGCTGGGGAAGCCGCTGAGTCACCCTCGCTCCACCCACTGGATCTGGTCTCTGCCCCCAGAGATCAAGCAGACTAGCCACAAGTGAGCCGGATGGGTGCTAGATGGGGGTCCTGGGCCCCAGGGCATGCAGCCACTTCTTGGGGACTTCTGGCTGGGCAGGGATGAGGGAGGGAGGGGCATTGTGATGTACGTGGCTGCTGTGAGGTCAAGGGTGTCTTAGGGGTAGCGGCCAAGAGGAGACTATAAGAGCAGCTGGATGGGTTGACAGTAGAACTCATGGAGTTTCTGGCACCCACCTGCCTGCTTCTCAGTGAGGGGTGGGGAGTCCTAGGAGTGGGGCAGGGTGGAGAGGTGGGTTCCTCCTGCTTCCCACTCATCCTGTAGCTTTTTTTTCCCCCAGATCCGAATTCGAGACCCAAACCAAGGAGGGAAGGATATCACGGAGGAGATCATGTCTGGGGCCCGCACTGCCTCCACACCCACCCCTCCCCAGGTACTGTTCTTTGAGTGATGCCTTGGCTGGGATGGCTGTTCTGCCCTGGACTCCTAGGTCCCTGGATCTTTTTCTTCAACTAAGGGATTTATTTCCCTGCTTTCCTGGATTTCTAGGCGGCTAAAGTAGAAATGGCTCTAGTAAAGAAGGGTTGTGGGACTCTTCAGGGCAAACTTGGTAACCCTTTGTGTCCTGCAGACGGGAGGTGGTCTGGAGCCTCAGGCTAATGGGGAGACACCCCAGGTTGCTGTTGTTGTCCGGCCAGGTAAGTGAGCAGGTGGGGCAGAGCCTTTATGGGGAAAAGGAGTGTGAACATTTAAAAAACCAAGGAAGTGGAGTGACTTGAATTGGGTGCCAGAGAAAGCAGTGTGATTGGTTCATCCTGTTTTCCTTTCAGAGAAGAACTAGGTGTCAGGTAGTCAGATTTTAGGGTAGATTGGATTTTGAGTGAGAATGGAAAAGACCTAGGTGGGAGAAGACTGGTGTGTGTGTAGGGGGCTGTTAGGTTGGGAATGCTTGGCTGGGAGGAGGAAGAGCAGTAGCAGTGAAGGACTTGCCTCTAATTACTCGTTCTTACTATGGTGCAGATGACCGGTCGCAGGGAGCAATCATTGGGGAGCGGCCAGGGCTGCCTGGCCCAGAGCACAGCCCTTCAGAATCCCAGCCTTCATCACCTTCTCCGACCCCATCACCACCCCCAGTCTTGGAACCGGGGTCTGAGCCTAATCTCACAGTCCTCCCTATTCCTGGGGACACTATGACAACGGGGATGATACAAACATCTGTAGAAGAATCAACCCCCATGCCCCCTGAAACTGGGGAGCCATATTGCCTCTCTCCAGAACCCACTCCCCTCGCTGAACCCATACTGGAAGTAGAAGTGACACTTAGCAAACCAGTTCCAGAATCTGAGTTCTCTTCCAGTCCTCTCCAGGTTCCCACCCCCCTGGCATCTCACAAGGTGGAAATTCTTCCTGAGCCTAATGGCACAGTCCTATCTGAGAATTTGGAACCAGAGTTGGAGTCGAGCCCGGAGCTTGCCCCTCTCCCTCCCCCGGCTTGTCCCTTTGAATCCCCCATGCCCATTGCTCCAACTGCCCAACCTGAGGAGCTGCTCAACGGAGCCCCCTCGCCACCAGCTGTGGACTTAAGCCCCGTCAGTGAACCAGAGGAGCAGGCCAAGGAGGCTACAGCATCGGTGGCTCCCCCCACCATCCTTTCTGCCACTCCAGCTGTGGCTCCTCCAGCTGCTTCCCCTGCTCAGGAGGAGGACATGGAGGAAGAGGAAGAAGAGGAAGAGGAAGGAGAAGCTGAGGGTGAGAAGGGAGGAGAGGAACCGCTCCCCCTAGAGAGCACCCCTGTCCCAGCCCACCTGTCCCAGAATTTGGAGGTGGCATCAGCCACCCAAGGTAAGGTGTGGCTGGATGGTAGAGGTGGGGCACGCTGGGTGTGGTTCTTTTTCTTCATTGATGACTTCTTGTGCCATTGTGTCTGGGTCATAGAAGCCCTGTAATGGAAGGGTTAGATTCCATCTAACCTAAGGGTTGGATTAAGGAATTCTAAGTCAAGAGAGGGTGTGATGAGAAAAGGGAATATTGTACAGTGGCTGCTTTTTATTTTTCTGAGGGGTTGGGGGTACTCCTTAAGTTATTCTCACTCCTCCCCCCCAAATAGTGGCAGTATCTGTGCCAAAGAGGAGACGGAAAATTAAGGAGCTCAATAAGAAGGAGGCTGTAGGAGACCTTCTAGATGCCTTCAAGGAGGTAAGGGATCAGAAAGCGGAGGGAGAAGGGCAAAGTTTGGGTATGGAACAGCGGTCACATTGCAACCAAAACGGAATGTCCAATGGTTACAGGTGAACCCAGGAGTACCAGAGGTAGAAAATCAGCCTCCTGTAGGCAACAATCCCAGCCCAGAGCCTGAGGGCAGCAGTGTGCCCCCGCGACCTGAGGAAGCAGACGAGACCTGGGACTCAAAGGAAGACAAGATTCAAAATGCTGAGAACATCCAGCCGGGGGAACAGAAGTATGAATATAAGTCAGGTATGCAGAAGGAAAGGTTGAGAAGGGTTGAGTATGCTTACCAGGGCCCCAGGAGAAAGCAGTGTGATTGGTTCATCCTGTTTTCCTCGCAGATCAGTGGAAGCCTCTAAACCTTGAGGAGAAAAAGCGTTATGACCGTGAGTTCCTGCTTGGCTTTCAGTTCATCTTTGCCAGTATGCAGAAGCCAGAGGGATTGCCCCATATCAGTGATGTGGTGTTGGATAAGGTTGGTGGGCTTAAGGGAGAGGGTAAGTTTGGGCAGGTTGGCTGGCTGGGGAGGAGCCAGAGGTCTTGAAAGAGTGGTCAGTAGCTAGCCCTAGCCTGTTTCTCATACCTTCCCTGTCCTTTTCGCAGGCCAATAAAACACCATTGCGGCCACTGGATCCCGCCAGACTTCCAGGCATAAATTGTGGCCCAGACTTCACTCCGTCCTTTGCCAACCTTGGCCGACCAGCCCTTAGCAGCCGTGGGCCCCCGAGGGGTGGGCCAGGTGGGGAGCTGCCCCGAGGGCCGGTGAGTGGGACTGGCAAGGGGAGTTGGGGGTGTTGGCTTCCTGTATCTCATTTGAGGGGGTGGGGAGAAGTCTGCCCTGGAGATGTGTGGTAGTGGTAGTAGGTCGTGCTGACTAGTTCTGTGGCTTCTCTTGTCCCCGCTCCTTGCTTAGCAGGCTGGTCTGGGACCCCGGCGATCTCAGCAGGGCCCCCGAAAGGAACCACGCAAGATCATTGCCACGGTGTCAATGACTGAAGATATAAAGCTGAACAAAGCAGAGAAGGCCTGGAAACCCAGTAGCAAGCGGACAGTGACTGATAAGGACCGAGGGGAGGAGGACACTGATGGCAGCAAAACCCAGGTACCTGGAAGTCGTGGTTTGGTGTCCATTCCTTCTTTGCAAGGTCTGCCCTCTGAGCCAGCCTTGCCCTCTTTGCCTCTGTCCATTCTCATCACTGGTAACTACTTTGTCCATCCCTCCCAGCAGCCCCTGTTCTTCTGAAAACCTCACTGGACTCTATGCTTTCTCTGTCTCCTCTCCTCTCCAGGACCTGTTCCGCAGGGTGCGCTCCATCCTGAATAAGCTGACACCCCAGATGTTCCAGCAGCTTATGAAGCAGGTGACGCAGCTAGCCATCGACACCGAGGAACGCCTCAAAGGGGTCATTGACCTCATCTTCGAGAAGGCCATTTCAGAACCCAACTTCTCCGTGGCCTATGCCAACATGTGCCGCTGCCTCATGGCGGTTAGTTTCCACTGTTTTATAAACCTTGTGGTTTAGCTTCCCACTTCTCTTCCTAAGACTCTGAGTCCAGCTTCTTGGTTCTCTATCCTGTGCTGTTGGTGGCAGAGCCAGGGCCAGAGGTCTTCCTGGGTCAGGTAGTTGAAGACTTTTGGAGGGTTTTCCCTGCCCTGGACTAGTCTGAATGTGGCGTTCTCTTTGACATAACAGCTGAAAGTGCCCACTACAGAAAAGCCAACAGTGACTGTGAACTTCAGAAAACTGTTGTTAAATCGATGTCAGAAAGAGTTTGAAAAAGACAAAGATGATGATGAGGTTTTTGAGAAGAAGCAAAAAGAGATGGATGAAGCTGCCACGGTGAGAGAAACTCCATTCCCATTTCCACTGCTCACCCAGATGCTACTCAGCTGCAGAAGTGGGGGTGGGGATATTGGTGTTTTGGGGGTTTCTCTGCCTTAGGACGTGAGTGCTTGCTGCTAGGTTTAGGAATCTAGATAGTGGAAGAGAGAACAGTTTTAGCTTAGTGGCTGGCTGTCTTTTTGATGTGGTCCCTGTCCCATGACCGGCAGGCAGAGGAACGGGGACGCCTGAAGGAAGAGCTGGAAGAGGCTCGAGACATAGCCCGGCGGCGCTCTTTAGGGAATATCAAGTTTATCGGGGAGTTGTTCAAGCTGAAGATGTTAACAGAGGCGATCATGCACGACTGTGTGGTTAAACTACTTAAGAACCATGATGAAGAGTCCCTCGAATGCCTTTGCCGTCTGCTCACCACCATTGGCAAAGACCTGGACTTTGAAAAGGCCAAGGTAGGGGCTCCTGGGGTATGGGAGAGGACAGGCTGAAGCGCGTGGGGTCTGCGGTCCACTGGCAGACACCCTTTCCAGCTGTTGTGTCTGAGTGGCACTGTGTGCCACTGAGCTACAGTGGCGGAGCTGAAGGCCTGAGGAGGGGCATGGCCTGTAGTTGGAGGTGAAGTTTTAGAAGTTCCTGAACTTGATCCCTTTGCTTCTTGTTAGCCCCGGATGGATCAGTATTTCAACCAGATGGAAAAAATCATTAAGGAAAAGAAGACTTCATCCCGAATCCGCTTTATGCTGCAAGACGTGCTGGATCTGCGACGGGTGTGTGTCCCCTTTCCCACTGTTTGCTGCCTCTGACCCCACAGTCCCAGTTCCTGACACTTTTGTCTGGCCCTGTCTGATGTAATTACCTTGTGACTGGCCTGTCGCCACAGAGCAATTGGGTGCCGCGTCGAGGGGACCAGGGTCCCAAGACGATTGACCAAATCCACAAGGAAGCTGAGATGGAGGAGCATCGGGAGCACATAAAAGTGCAGCAGTTAATGGCCAAGGGCGGCGACAAGCGTCGGGGTGGTCCTCCAGGCCCACCCATCAGTAAGTTTGAGGCTGGGACTGAGGAGGGACAGTGTGAGGGGTTGTGCTTTCCACTGATGACTTCTTGTTAGTGCCACGTGTCTGGGCCACTGAGACCCCATGATGGAACTGAGGATCTGAGGAAGGGAGGCTGGGGGCAGCCCTCGGGAGCGGGGTTCTTGGGACTTACCCATCATTCCAGTATGCTTTCCTTTTTGTCCCAGGCCGTGGCCTTCCACTTGTGGATGATGGTGGCTGGAACACAGTGCCCATCAGCAAGGGCAGCCGCCCTATTGACACCTCACGACTCACTAAGATCACGAAGGTAGGGGTGTGTGTGTTGGAAGGGCTGATGTCAGTGATGGCAGGATAAAGAGGGGTCAGATGGGCCTTAAGCACAGGTTTGGATCTTAATCCCCTCACTTGTCTGAGGTTGGGAAGGTGACAGCTCAGTTTTCCCCCTTAGACTAGCTGGTTAGATTGCTAGAGAGGGACTTCCAGCTCTAGGGGATGCATTCACATTGGTCTGAACCACTGGTCAGCACCCTGACACGCACACCAAAGCCAGCCATTCCCTCCTTCTCTGCAGCCCACAAGCTAAGAATGAGAGTTTTCTACATTGTCTAGTGGTTGAAAAGAATCAAAAAGTGAACGATACTTTGTGTTAAGGAATTACATAAAGTTTAAATTTCAGTGTGCATAGTTTTTTTTTTTTTTTTTTTTTTTTTTTGGCGGTACGCGAGCCTCTTACTGTTGTGGCCTCTCCCGTTGCGGAGCACAGGCTCCGGACGCGCAGGCTCAGGGGCCATGACTCACGGGCCCAGCCGCTCCGTGGCATGTGGGATCTTCCCAGACCAAGGCACGAACCCGTGTCCCCTGCATCGGCAGGCAGACTCTCAACCACTGCGCCACCAGGGAAGCCCTCAGTGTGCATAGTTTTATTGGAACATAACCACACTCATCACTTTTAAGTATTGTCTGTGACTGCTCTTGTGCTATAGCGGCAGAGTTGAGTAGTTCAAACTGCCTGGTCTGTAGTGAATATTTACTGTCTGGCCCTTTACAGGGAAAGTTTTCCTGTAACCAGGGGCCCCTTGCGGCTGTGTGTGGTGAGAGCTGGCGGGGGCTTTGGCTGGATCAGACCCGTGACTCTCACTCCCTTTCCTTCCTCAGCCTGGCTCCATTGATTCTAACAACCAGCTGTTTGCACCTGGAGGGCGATTGAGCTGGGGCAAGGGTAGCAGTGGAGGCTCAGGAGCCAAGCCCTCCGATGCAGGTATGGAGGCCACTGTAAAGAGCTGGGTGGTTAGGAATCAGCTCTCCTGAGGGCAGCGTCTTCTCTGTACCGGGGGCTTTCATTACAGAGTGGTTAGTTAGGTAATACAGGCAGTGTGTACTTGGCACTAGGGACTGAACTATTCTAGCGTCAGGACTAGGATCAAGTGTCCTAAATTGGCGAGTAGGAGGTAAGATGTACAGAAATATGTTTTAATCTGGGTTTTCTCCCTCCCCAGCATCAGAAGCTGCTCGTCCAGCTACTAGTACTTTGAATCGCTTCTCAGCCCTTCAACAAGCAGTACCTACAGAAAGCACAGATAACAGACGTGTGGTACAGAGGTGGGGTTTTCTCGGTGTCTTTGTTTTCACACTGGGAGTACTGATTGGGTTTTGACTGCTGCCATAGGAATCCTTAACACCTGTAATGCTCAGAGCTCCCGGCTGAGATTGGGGCATATACCTGATGACAAGAACAAGGCCTGACAGTTGCTCAGCATGTTGGATAGTTAAACAGGAGTGCATGTGGGCAGTACAGGTGAGAGACGATGTGCCTGTCTTTCTTCCAGGAGTAGCTTGAGCCGGGAACGAGGTGAGAAAGCTGGGGACCGGGGAGACCGCCTAGAGCGGAGTGAACGGGGAGGTGACCGTGGTGACCGGCTTGATCGCGCACGGACACCTGCCACCAAGCGGAGCTTCAGCAAGGAAGTGGAGGAGCGGAGTAGAGAGCGGCCCTCTCAGCCTGAGGGACTGCGCAAGGCAGCTAGCCTCACGGAGGATCGGGACCGCGGGCGGGATGCTGGTAAGGGGCTGGGGGGTGGGGAAGGGAAGGGTGTGGGCTGGTTTGGGACTAGCTAGTACCCAGACAGTGTCTTCAGGGCTCCAGACCCTGCTTGCTAGGAAGACTGGAATTGAAGAATCTCTGATCTGTTTTTCTATGCTCAGTGAAGCGAGAAGCCGCCCTGCCCCCTGTGAGTCCTCCGAAGGCTGCACTCTCTGAAGAGGAGCTGGAGAAGAAATCCAGGGCCATCATTGAGGAATACCTCCATCTCAATGACATGAAGGTAAGCAGTGGGAGTGGTCTGAGTGACAGCAGGGTGGGCGGGAAGGGGCCTGTGCCGACAGGCATGGGTGTAGGGTCTGGGCCAGACAGTGACTGGTCTCTCTTCTGTGCGCTGCGCCCCTGCAGGAGGCGGTTCAGTGTGTGCAGGAGCTGGCCTCGCCCTCGCTGCTCTTCATCTTTGTGCGGCACGGCATCGAGTCCACACTGGAGCGCAGCGCCATTGCCCGTGAGCACATGGGGCGACTGCTGCACCAGCTGCTCTGTGCCGGGCACCTCTCCACTGCTCAGTACTACCAAGGGTATGACTTGGTGGGCCTCCCACTTTTACATACCCACAAATTTCCCTCCTTTGTAGGACCCATGGAACCTTAGATATGAATGTAGGCTCCTTAGCCATCTTGGTCAACATAAGTTTTGGCAGGGTTGGGGGTGAGCCATCTAAGGAGAAGACGACGGCCTTAGTTTGAGATAATTGCCCCATGTTTAGGAAGTTGCTGAAGTGCTCCACGTTGATCCTTTAGGCGCGCCTTTGTTGCCCCAGCAGGAGGGTAGTGCAGCTTGTCTCTCCTAGCTGACTTTGAATTCTCTTTGCAGGCTCTATGAAATCCTGGAATTGGCTGAAGACATGGAAATTGACATCCCTCATGTGTGGCTCTACCTAGCAGAACTGGTAACGCCCATTCTGCATGAAGGTGGGGTGCCCATGGGGGAGCTGTTCAGGTTAGTCCCCTTTGGTGGAATTCAGGGGAGGTAAAAACAGGAAGAAGAGGGGAGAGGGAGGGGAGGTGTGGCAACTTAGACCCCCGGCTTTAGGGAGGGATGGGATAGTGTGTTGAGAGGGTGTGGAAGGCTATCAACACTGGATTTTTCTCTTGTAGGGAGATTACAAAACCTCTGAGACCCCTGGGCAAAGCTGCTTCCCTGTTGCTGGAGATCCTGGGGCTCCTATGCAAAAGCATGGTGAGTGAGAGAGCCTTTCAGAGGTAGTGTGTTGAGAACTTCTCTTCCCACCATGTGGTTTTGGGTGCTGGCAGTGACCCTGAAGCCTCATGGTCCTTTGGTGGGATGGTAGTGCTGTGTGGGTACCTGGGAGAGGAAATGTCGAGGCTGGCACTCTCCCTCAGACCAGTGCCTGTTGTAGGTTCTGGCCAAGGCTGGAGGAGAATGAGAATCTAAGGCCCTAGGCCCTTGATTGATTCACTCATTCATTCAACTAGCATCTTTTAGAACATTTACCGTATACTAGGTACTGGGAACACAGCAGTGAGTAAAAACACAGTTAGGAAACAAGTTGGAAAAGAAACAAACGACAGCTTAATGAAAACAACAGTGTGAAGTAAAGTGTGAAATAAAATAGCTGAAATGGAGTGCCTTAGGTACTGTGAAGTTGCAAAAGGGTGTCTATTTGGTAACGTTCACGACAGAAACCGCTTTGTTAAAATTAATTTTGATTAGCAAGGAGAAGGGTGAAATGATGGGAAAGGCAAGTTGGGTGTGGTACTTAGTAGTGGTGAGATGTTGGGAAGTGCAGTTTTTTAAAAGAGTTCAGCTGTCTGGAACTTAGAGGAGTAAGTCTTTGAATCGAGAGGAATTGTTCTTTCAGTAGCATATTACTTGTTTTAGGTAGAAATATGTACCAGGATAGTTTCTGAGAAATTTAAAATAATAATTTAAAAGAAAAAGCATATGGGACTATTTATGTATTTCATTGACTCTAAGGTGCCATAGATTCTACAACATCTTATCTATGCACTGCTGAGAAAGAAAAGACATGGTCATATTTTTAAAATGTGGTAATATGCCAGCTGTGAGACAACTCTGTTTTAGTGGTGTTAAAATGGGCGTTTTTAAAATCCATGAAGTACAGTAATTTTGTCAAGGGTTGATGGCGTCATCCTGAATATCTGTTATTGTAAAACAGTGATGGCTTCAGAATCTCTTTCCCTTTACAGAAAATGAACTCAAACTGCCGTTTACATGAAGATTTCTGATTTGTGTTGGGTTGGGGGTGGGGACTTAACATCTGCTTCTAAAATTTTCTGGACTTGGGAACCAAATAAACATACTTGTTAGATGTTTTTCGCTTCCATAAGCATTTGTTACTTGCAATAATGAAAAACTAAGCTATTTTAGGAAAAAATGTAGATGAGTGTGGAAGGCTAGGATGAGATATTTGGATTTGGTTGTTTACATTTTGTGGTTCAGTAATTCTTTGAGAATCCTGTGACAGCTAATTGACATTTTCCTAGAGGTCTCAGGCCATCCCCCAGGTTTCATAGCATGGTGGTGGGTGAGTTCTTGTGACTTGGGGTGGTTATTTGACTGACGTTTGTGCCCGTTACTAGACCGTAGGCGTACTGTTCCCATTCAGTACCTCTGTATCATCCTGAGCTGCTAGCAGGCACCTAGTGGACTTTCAGTAGGCATTTGTTGGATGACATTTGTGGAGCTGTTAGCTTCTTGGAGAGAAAGAGAGTTGCTAAGTTGGTCTTATGTTTTCTAGGGTCCCAAGAAGGTGGGGACGCTGTGGCGAGAGGCTGGACTCAGCTGGAAGGAATTTTTACCTGAAGGCCAGGATGTCGGTGCCTTTGTCACTGCGCAGGTTTGCAGCTGGACTTAAGTTAGCTCTAGGAGTTGGGGTCAGCCAGTCCTTTCCTCTTCCCTCATCTCACATGACACACTTACCTCCCAACTGTGGGCCTTTTTCCTTGCAGAAGGTGGAGTATACCTTGGGAGAGGAGTCAGAAGCCCCTGGCCAGAGGTTGCTGTCCTCTGAGGAGCTGAGCAAGCAGCTGGAGAAGCTGCTAAAGGAGGGCAGCACTAACCAGCGGGTGTTTGACTGGATAGAGGTATATTTCTCCTGGATATTGGGGAAGAGAGATAAAGGAGAAGGTAGTGCAAGTGAGGGCAGCAAGAATGGAGCCTTCCAGGCATAATTCAGAACTTATGGGCCATTTGTCTTTCTTCTGCACAGGCCAACGTGAATGAGCAGCAGGTAGCATCCAACACATTAGTTCGAGCTCTCATGACAACGGTCTGCTATTCTGCAATTATCTGTAAGAGGAGCCAGGGAGTTGGTGGGGCAAGGGTGGGCCCAACAGATATGGAGGGAGGGAGGTTTTGGTCTTTGTCTCCAGTTCTGAACCAGGCTGAGGGTGCATTATTCCACTTATCCCTGTCTTCCTCCCTGTAGCTGAGACTCCTCTCCGAGTGGATGTTGCGGTGCTGAAAGCGCGAGCGAAACTGCTACAGAAGTACCTATGTGACGAGCAGAAGGAGCTGCAGGCGCTCTACGCCCTCCAGGCCCTTGTAGTGACCTTAGAACAGCCCCCCAGTAAGAGCCAGGCCACAGGGATGGGGTGGGCTGGAGGAACTACCAGATAGTAGGGGCAGTTGTGGAAAGGGTCTCAATCCAGGAGAAGTGGGTGGTCACTGGAGAGCAAAATATCCTGATGGTTGAGTCCTTTCCCCTGCAACAAACATTCGTTTGTTTCCTTACCTACAAGTGCAAGACTCGGCCTTGAAGGTTAATTGACTACCTGTTTTGTGCCTAGCCAACTGTTAGATGCCAGGAGTGCAGAGGTGATAAATGGTAACGTTTCCCAAGTATCCTGTGCTCCCTCTGCCTGGTACATGGCTGAGCTGCTTTTCTTTGCCTCAGTTAATCCTCACAATTATTGTTTAGGGTAGATGGTGTTCCCCCCTTTTCCATATTGGGAGACTGAGGCTTAGGTTAACATGCTTGAGGTTAATGCATTTAGCAAAGAGGTATGTGCCAGGACATTGGGATATTAGCAGTGATTAAGTCAAGCATAGTTCCCATGTTGGCATGGAGTCAAGATGAATGTTGGAAAATGGATCCTGCAAGGGTACTCTGGGAGAATTTACCTAGTCAAAGAATGAGTGGGAATTGACACATGGGAGCTAAATGACAAGTGGGAGGGGGAGACTTGACAAGAAGGAACTGTGTGTTAAGGGAAGCTCTGAGGTAGAAAACATGATGCAAGGTAAAAACTGTTGAAGGAATACCAGTGTGGGTGGGAGAGCACAGCAACCAGTTGTATGTGAGGCAAGTTGGGTGGAGAGGTGGATGTGGCCAGGTCATGCAGGGCTGTGTAAGCCATGGGATGAGTTTTGGGCTTTAACCTAAGGATAGGAAAGGGCCTTTATGGGATTTTAAGCAAGGATTTTAAACATTCTTTTTAGTTTTTAGATCATCCTGGCCATTAGTGGGAAGAGTGTTTTGGAGTGGGGTGAATGTGAATGTGGCTGGATCAGCAGATCAGGGGTGTGTTGGTAGTGACTCAGCCTCACTGGTGGCAATGGAGATGGGAGAGGAGTGGGCAGATTCAAGACACACACTGGCCTGGGGGGCGGGTGGTGAGAGATTGGAAGACATATATGACTCCCAGGATAGTTTCAGCAGGTGAGGTGTTAGTGGGGAGTGCCATTCACTGGGCGGTAGGGAACACTGGGTCAAGTTGAATTTGGTCATGTTGAGTTTATGGTCCTGGTCGGGGTGATCAGAGATGTCAGTCAGGTAGACAGCTGGGTATCTGATTTCATTTGGAGAGGAAGAGGTGAGGGCTGGAGGCCCATCTCTTGAACTGCTGGCACAGGGCAACACATGTGCAAGTCACAAGAGGGTATAGGATTGCCCAAGGGATACAGCCTTGAGGAGGTAGAGGTTCCACAGGTAGGGACCAAAGGAGGATAGGACCCTATGAACAAAGGACAGAGTGATTTTAGGAGAGGGAAGTGGTCAGTAATGCTAGATGCGCCCGGATTCCATAGGAGCAGATCTGAAAATTAGGGCCTCTGGAGTGTGAAAACATAGAGGCCACCCTGGCAGAAACAGTATTTGGTACAGCAGGGGGCAGGATCTGGATTGGAAAGGACAGAGTAATACCTGAATCAGGAGGAAAAGAAAACAGCAAGTGTAGACAAAAATCTTTGAATTCAAGTAATCTCTTGTCAAAAGACAGATCTTTTTGGCTGTAAAGAGATAGCAGTTGTAAAGGAGCCCTTTTGTGTTTAGATGGGAGAAACTTGGGCTTGAAAATACAGGGCAGAGTGGATAATTGATTGTATAGGGTCCCCGGGATGGGTATGCATGGGATTTGGAGAACAAGCTTGGGATAAATAATCTGTTGCTGCCATTGCTGTGGGATGGGGGTGGGAGGCTGTCCGTAGGCAGCGGTTGTGGATCTGAGGGTGTGCATGTAGGTTTCTGAGTTTTGGCCAAGTGACTCACTCTTGCACATCAGTCTCTTAGATCATGAGATAAGCATCCTGTCAGAGACATAGTTACTCTGGAATGGCCAGACACACAAATGTCAGCACGGTGGGTCAGGGCCTTGTCTCAGCAGTGGAGCTTAGGGGAGGGATCCCTGGGAGGGGGGATGGAGTGGTTGTGGGCAGCATGCCTGTAACTGCTGTCCTGCCTGCTTGCAGACCTGCTTCGGATGTTCTTTGATGCGCTGTACGATGAGGACGTGGTGAAGGAGGACGCCTTCTATAGTTGGGAGAGTAGCAAGGACCCCGCTGAACAGCAGGGCAAGGGTGTGGCCCTTAAATCTGTCACAGCTTTCTTCAAGTGGCTTCGTGAGGCCGAGGAGGAGGAGTCTGACCACAACTGAGGGTGGGTGGGGCCGGGGACTTGGAGCCCCATGGACACTCGGATGGCCAAGCCAGCCGCCCGGACTGCAAGGGGGGTGGCAGCAGCGGCAGCGGCAGTGGCAGTGGGTGCCTGTAGTGCGATGTCTGAGTTAATAAAGTGGCTGAAGAGGCAGGATGGCTTGGGGCTGCTTGGGGCTCCCCTCCAGGATGCTGCCAGGTGTCCCTCTCCTCCCCCTGGGGCACAGAGATATATATAAAGTCTTGAAATTTGGTGTGTCTTGGGGGGGGGGGCACCACTGCCTGCCCCTGGTCCTTTTTTATTTTCTGAAAAATCACTCTTGGGACTGCCGTCCTCGCTGCTGGGGGCATACGCCCCAGCCCCTGCACCACCCCTGCTGCTGCCTGGGCAGGGGGAAGGGGGGGCACGGTGCCTGTAATTATTAAACATGAATTCAATTAAGCTCACTGCCTCTCTGCTTTATGGCCTGCTCCCTCTGGAGAAGGGGTCTGGGTAGGTGGGCAACCTCCTTTCCAGAGCTGGCACTGTAGCACTGTTCTCTGTAACTTGGCACCCCTCTTGCCTCTTCCCCTGTCCATGATCGGGAGGGCTAGGGAGTCTTTCCTGGAGGGTTGGCCCTCAAAGTGGACATGGTAAGGCTCACTGTTGATTAGGAGGGGAGAAGGGGGACACAGCTGTGGGTACTTCATAGAACACACTTGCCTGTCTCGGCTCCTACCAGAATGTGATGCAGACTCCTGTGTGTGAAGGCCCTGGGTTTCAGGCCGTCTATAGCTGAAACCTATGGTTTGAAGGTCTCATCTTGAAAAGAGGAGAACCCTGGACACAATGAGGTTTTCTGTCCCCATGCAGTATGCCCGGTAGCACGGGCCCAGTGAGTCTTTGTCCGTGCCCCGTCCCTTCGGTTCCCACCCCTCCTGCCTTCAGGTCACTGCGCAGTCGGGTCTGGGAGCAGAGGACGAGCTTTTCTCGCCGGACTCGGCCCCAGACCCCATCTGTGTGGCTGTGACGTCCGCTTCGCCCCGCCCGCTTTGGGTGGTGACGCGGGGGTGGACACGCCCCCGCGCTTACGTCACCAGCCCGGTTCCCTCTCCCGGGAGCGTTGGCGGACGCGCGGCTCCCACCCCCTCCCCTCTCACGGGCTCTCCCCTCCCCGGTGGCGGCCGCGGCCCGACCCTCTGCAAGGCGATGGCCCGGGCCCCGAGCGCGGGCTAGCGTGCCTGGGTGCCCGGCCATGGGCTGTATCGGCTCTCGGAGCCCGGCGGGTCAGGGTAAGAGGCGGAGGCCGGGCCGGTGCTGGGGAGTCTGGCTGCGGCTGCCCGGTGCGCGGGCCGCGGTGGGGGGGGGCCTTGAGGAGGGGGCTGGTGTTGGGAGAGGGAGGAGCCTGCACTGGGGAGGCGGGCCCGGCAAGAGGAGGGAGCGGGCCGAGCCGGGAGGGGGCTTAGCCGACTCGGGCTCGCTCCTAAAGGCCTGCTGCCTGCCTCTGGGCTTTGCGGGGTGGACTCGTGGGCTTTCCGCCTGACTCCCCACCGCTGAGGGTGGCAGGAGGCGCACAGCCTAGAGAGGGACTGGTCAACCCTCTCCAGCCCGTGGCGACTGGCCTTGCACGCCCACTCACGATTACCCCCCTCTGCCTACATCTCTCCTCTCACTGTCCTGGGAGTGGCCCTGTGCTGGGAACCTGCCTCTCCGAGCTGTGTCCCAACCCCCTTCAGGAGGTAGTCTGGAAACGCTGGCCATGCTCCCTACCACGGAGTTTTTGACTAAACTTGTTACCTGCTTTAGAGTCTGCAGGTTGATGAAGTGGACCGCGGCCCCATTTGGGGGCACCTGTGAGCACCTGATCACCTCTCACCTCTTAAAACTGTTTTAGTTCCCTTACCCCACTCCCAACGGAAACAAAAATCACCCTACCCTGTGGAGGGAAACAGGAGCCCAAGGGAGGCTATCAAGGCATCCTTCCCACAACTGCTGATCCCTGCTTGGGCCTTGGTTCCCACAGATGGTGGTGCACGCTGGGGCCTGGCCGTAGTTCTAGTGTCTGAGGTGGGCCAGCCTACTTAACTCCAGTGTCATGGATTTCTCCATGCCTTAGGCCAGGCAGGAGCTTGTGACATTGAGGGCTGGATTTGGAATGGGTCCTGGGCTTTCAGGGCAGGTGGTCAGTCACACAGGCCTTAGTATGTGTGGTACTTGAGGTTCTTTGGAGCTAAGACTCTAGCTGAGATTTGTACTTTACTTGGGTTCACATGAGGAATTCTGGGATTTGTAGTCCTAAATTAATCTCATGACTTTTGAAGCTGAGAAGCAGCAGGCTGCTCTGATTCCTCTGGCCCTGCTAAGGCTTAGAGTTCAGGAAGCCATCCCTCCTTTAGTCAGGAGAGTTTGGCTGACCTCATGACTAGCCTCAAGAGCCCTGATTAGGTACCAGCTGGCAGCCAGGGATGGCCTGTAACCTTGTGTCTTCCTTCTGGTTGGTAGCATTTCTGGGGACCACCAGCTGGCTGAGGCTCAGGGACAGAGACGGCTGCTCCAGCTAAAGGTCAGTTGTTATGTACATTGCCTGTTGGCACTGTCTAGGGGATGAGCCTCATCTCCCTGAGCTCCAGAGAGCTCAGCTGGGCCCTGGCACTCCCACCTCCTCAAAGCCATGAGGCAGAAGTGTTCTCCTTATGTGACTAGGCACAGGTTCCAAGTGGGGAGGGGACTGGCTCAGCATCCGGAGCCAAAATAGGAACAGAACTGGGAGCTGAGCCTGGAGCAGTTCTGGGCTTTTGGTTCTCTGCATCAACACAGCCAGCATGCCTATGATTTCTGTGCTGGGCAAAATGTTTCTGTGGCAGCGTGAAGGGCCTGGAGGACGATGGACTTGTCAGACAAGTCGCAGAGGTGAGATCAGGGACGCAGATGTGATTTGGGAGGTGATGGGAAGCTGAGGAATAGGATGCTTATGTGGCAAGAGGAAAATTACTCTGGCTTAGATTTTGGGAACCAGGCTGAAATAGGAGCAACCAAGTTGGGGCCAAACAGGGCATTAAGAAAAAGCCTTAGGGGACTGGGGCGAAAGTCAGAAAAAATCACGGGTTTGTCAGAAAAGAAGAGTAAAGGGCTGCGCACAAGCTGTGGCTGGCGAGAGGAAGGAACCAGAGCAAGCCTGTAAAGGGTCCAAGTTGTTGGTGGTGATGGTGGTGGAAGACTGTGGTGTGCTTTCCAAGAGGAATGGGTAGGCTGAGAAACCTGAGAAAATTCCGAATTTATCAAAGATTAGGTTTCATACCTAGGGCTTTGATGACACGATATATCTTGAGGAGGATGGTGAGGAGTGGCTGCCACCAAAGGGCCCCCGGAGGCCTGAAGTTCAGGGCTGTGGGATGGGGGCTTTCAGACTTGCGGAGCGCTCCAGGTGGATGCTTATATTCTGGGAGGTGGGGGAGGTGGTATGGAGAAATGGAACGGCAACCCCGGATGAAAATGGGGATCTCGGCAGAAGTGCGAGCCCCGCTGAAAAGCCTTCCCCCCACCCCTCAGTGGCCTCGGATCCGGCGTGGGCTGTGGAGTGGATCGAACTTCCTCGGGGCCTCTCTCTATCTTCCTTGGGATCTGCTCGGACCCTCCGAGGCTGGAGCCGGTCCTCCCGTCCTTCCTCAGTGGACAGTCAGGACTTGCCAGAGGTGCTGGGCCCCTGGTTTTGGTAGTGGGGAGGGTGTGCCGCACCCCGCTTCGCCAGCCTACTCCTGGCTCCCTTTTCCTGCGAGCGAGCGGAGGCGCTATCCGGCCGGCGGGGCCCCAAGGCCGCCCCCATGCCGGTCTGCTCTGCTTGGCGCTGTGCCAGCGGGCGGGCTTTCTTGCGCCTTGGGCCCTGACGTCAGCGCATCCCGGGCCGTATCCCTGGAGACCCTGTTGCATGGTGATGGGTTGCCAGGGAGACATACACCTTTTCTCTGGGCCTGGGCCGCAGCTGCGTGAGCGCAGGCAAGGATGGCGGTGGCTGGGGGGAGTGATGGGTGGGAGGGGGGCGAGTCAGGAAACACCCACCAGGTGCTCCTCCCCCCAGGCCTGGCCAGAAGCTGCCGGCACCACCCTGGGGGCGCTGTCAGCCAGGTACTGAAGGGGAGGGACAGGGTGGGCCTGAGGTCAAGGGGCAGGTGGAGTCCCTCTTCTGAGGGGTGGGAACGTAACGGAGGAGAGCTAGGCAATGCCGAGGAGGGGGTGTGTGCCTCTGACTTCATTCATTCATTGAGGGAAACGTTTCCCCGGGCTGCCAAGGGGCGCTGAGCCAGGGGTAGGGTGGAGGTAGGAACCCAGGTGAATCAGACTCAGGCTTTGCCATCCCAAGATCCCTCAGGAGAGATGCAAGGGCATCGCTGAGGTGGGGCTGCAGGCATCCAAGAGGACAGAGAGAGAAACTGGACTGAAAACGTAATGGGAGGTGGCACTTGAGGGTCAGGCCTTAAATGGTAGGGAGCATTTTGTCAGGCAAGGATGGCATTCTTCACCCAGGGGAAAGCTGCGTTCCTTTGCCTGGAGGGAAGGTGGGGAAGTGGACTTTTACTGGGCAGAGGAGATCAGTGGTGGATTCCAAGCAGGCCTGGAAGGAGGCCGGGGCCTCACGGAGTGGGTTCCTTCAGTGCCTGACTGTGAAGCTTGCGCTTCACTGGGCCTTGGAGGAGTCCAGGAAAGATTTTAAATAGGGACATATTGTGAGCAGTTGCACTCCAGGAAAATTATTTGTTTACATTTATACTTTGCCTCATTCATTCAGCCTATGTATTTTGAGCGATTACTGTGTACCAGGCGCTATGTTAAACACAAGGGTGCAGCAGTGACCAAGAGAGACCAAATTCCTCAAAGAGCTAAAGATCAACAAGAAATAAGGAAACACAGGAAATAGACCATAATGACACACACGGGGTACGTCGATTGAGGATGGTGGCTTGTTACAGACTACAGAGGGAGGATGGACTACTGGTAGGGTGGCCAGGAAGGCCCTCTGAGAGAGTAATATTTCAGCCAAGACCCCAAAGATGAGAAAGAGCCAGACAGTCATGGGAAGGGGGGAGGGGAACACTTACATACACAACATTCTGGGCTGAGAAAACAGTGTGTTCCAAGTCTCAGCGTGAGTTGGAACTTGGGGGACCACCACTTGTGCTAATCTGGGCAAGGGGCACTGAGGGCTTGCCCTTGAGGAAGGGCAGTGGCAGTGGGAGTGGAATGGTTGAGGGTACTATAAGAGACAGTTTGGCGATGGAATCATTAGGTCTTAACACCAGATACGGGTAAGCAAGATAGGGGAGAGCTGAGGTTTGGAGCCAGGCTGAATGGTGGGGTGATGCAAAGTCAGGAAGTCTGGAAGCAGGGCCAGATATGGGGAGAAGGTGTTGGGCTTGGTTTTGGTCATGCTGTAGGCTCTAGAAACAGCTAGAATGGGGGTCAGAAGACTGAGAGGAGGAGAGGGGCAAGGGAGAGAGGACCTGAAGGGAAGTCCCTCTTCCCATACCCTTGTCCCCTCCTCTTTGCTCTTCTCAAAGGCCCCACTCCGTTTACTTGCCAACCTGCTTCCCTCCCCCTCTGCAAGCTGGGACAGTGGAGGGTTAGCTGCAGTTCTGCTTCTTTGGGCCTGACGGAGTCTCTGTTGCTCCCTGGGAGGACACAGTTTGCTGATCCTGGCTTCTTACCCTCTTACATATCCCAGCAGCCACTGGGACATCTGAGATGCTCTCGCATCTCTTCTCGGCTCCCACATCCGCTTGATGCCTTGGGTGGAGTACGGGCATCTGGGGGACACTGCTGTCAGAGGGGCACTCACCCTCTGATGCTGTCACCCAAGGTGAATGTTGGAGACACAGTCGCGATGCTGCCCAAGTCCCGAAGAGCCCTAACTATCCAGGAGATTGCTGCGCTGGCCAGATCCTCCCTGCATGGTATGCACCCTCTCCCGTGCCTCTGGCCATTTGGTCCTTTCTTTGCCCTTTTGCACATGCCCTTGGGGACTGGATCCTGTGAGCTCTTGCTGGGATCTCCCTTTTCCTCTCTTTCTCAGATGAATCCCAGCCTCCTCCTCCCACCCAAGGGCACATGTGGACCCTACCACTTCCCTCCCAGATGCTCCCTGGTCTTTCCCCTTACCAGCTTTCCTCACTCTGGCCCACCTTCAGGTATTTCCCAGGTAGTGAAGGACCACGTGACCAAGCCCACTGCCATGGCCCAGGGCCGAGTGGCTCACCTCATTGAGTGGAAGGGCTGGAGCAAGCCAAGTGACTCGCCCGCTGCCCTAGAATCAGCCTTTTCCTCCTATTCAGACCTCAGTGAGGGTGAACAAGAGGCTCGCTTTGCAGCAGGTGGGTTTATCAGGGATGCTCGTGTGCCTCTCCTTGGGCCTGATGTGGGGGTTGGAGTCTTTCTACACCCCTGTGTCTACCCTCTCCTGTGTCCAAGCTGAGCCCTAGTCTTAGTTCATCCTCTCTGCTAAACGAATTCTGTGTCCTTCCTCTCAGGAGTGGCCGAGCAATTCGCCATTGCAGAAGCCAAGCTCCGGGCATGGTCATCAGTGGATGGGGAGGACTCCACCGATGAATCCTATGATGAGGACTTTGCTGGGGGAACTGACTCAGGTGAGGGGACATCCCATTGCTAGTGCTGCCAGCTGGGCTGGAACTGCCTGATAGGCCTTGTGATTCAGAGCTTGGCCTTTGTTTTGGAAGGGGAGATCCAGAATGTCCTCAAGCTGTGGAAGGGGAGAGGAGAGGGACAGACTCTGTCCAGGCAGTCCTTGACATTCAAGGGGCAGGTGGGCTATCTACGCTTGTGGGTGGGCAGTGAGCAGTTGGAAATGGAGTGGTTCCTCTTTCACAGGTGCTGAGCCTTCTCTGCCTGTCTGTGCAGTTGGGCTTTGCAGTCCTGAAAAAAAAAAAGGCCCAGGGCTTCCCTGGTGGCGCAGTGGTTGAGAGTCTGCCTGCCGATGCAGGGGACACGGGTTCGTGCCCCGGTCTGGGAAGATCCCACATGCCGCGGAGCGGCTAGGCCCGTGAGCCATGGCCGCTGAGCCTGCGCGTCCGGAGCCTGCGCTCCACAATGAGAGAGGCCACAACAGTGAGAGGCCCGCGTACCGCAAAAAAAAAAAAAAAAAAAAATAGGCCCAGAGACCTCACTGATACGTTCTCAGCAGCTGCTCTCTGAGAGGGTCCGCTTCTGGCTGGCTGTGGCAGCGCAGAGGAGCCGCAGTGCAGCAGCACAGCTCCTCACAGGGCTGGGGCCCCAGGCAAACAGGAAGGCTTGCTGGGCCTGGACTGCCCACAGGGCCGCTGGCTCCAGCTCAGCATCCTTGCCTTCCAGCCAAGGCCTGCCTGTGGACCTTTCTCTGGGCCAGGGCATGCAGAGGGGACCCTGCGGGGGGCCGTGCAGCTGTGCAGAGGCCCTCCTTTCATCTTCCATTCTCTGAACCACATGGCTGACTTTCTCTGTAGCTTCTGGGCTCAAACCTCACAGGCCACCTTCCCCCCCCCTTTGCCTTTGAAGATCATTGCCTCCGCCCACCCCGACCCCTCCAGCTAATTAACAAGTTCTCCAAGGTGGGCAATACATTAGAGCAGACTGGAGACTGCTGCTGTGGTCTAGAGGGGACTGATTTGGATGCCTGAACCACAAGCGTTTTTGTTTAATTGAGTTCCAGGCTTGCTTTGACTCCTGGTATAATGATAATAACTAACATTTATCCAAGGCCACTACTAGCCTATGTGGAATCTTTGTGCAAATTAGAAAAAGGCATGTCTTTATCTGGTGGGCACAGACCCATGCTAGAGCATGTTGCTTGGTGGGTAGAGTGAGTGCTGAATTTCAGCCCTCACTCACTGCCTTGGACAGGCTCCCCTCGTGCAGTGAACAACCTGCACCATGTATGGTATCCCTGTATATTTTGTTTCATATGGTGTACCAGAGTCTGTTGTTCTCTCAAGAACCCTGTAAATTTATAACCCCCAATTCACCATTAAGGGAATCGAGGCACTGAGAGGTTAAGTGACTTGCTCCAAGTTACTCAGCTCCTGTGAGGGTGGAGCTGAGAGGATGCGGCTTCCATTCCAGGTTGGCCAATTGAAGTGGGGCTAGCAGGGCTGTCTTCTTTCTCTCCCCCTGCAGACATGACTGGGCAGCTGCCCCTGGGGCCCCACCTCCAGGACCTCTTCACCGGCCACCGATTCTCCCGGCCTATGCGCCAGGGCTCCGTGGAACCCGAGAGCGACTGCTCGCAGACCGTGTCCCCAGAGACCCTGTGCTCTAGTCTGTGCAGCCTGGAGGACGGGTTGTTGGGCTCCCCGGCCCGCCTGGCTTCCCAGCTGCTGGGCGACGAGCTGCTCCTCGCCAAACTGCCCCACAGCCGGGAAAGTGCCTTCCGCAGCCTGGGCCCATTGGAGGCCCAGGACTCGCTCTACAACTCGCCCCTCACAGAGTCCTGCCTTTCTCCTGCTGAGGAGGAGCCAGCCCCCTGCAAGGACTGCCAGCCGCTCTGCCTGCCGCCAGCGAGCAGCTGGGAACGGCAGCGGCAAGCCTCTGACGTAGCTTCTTCTGGGGTGGTGTCCTTAGACGAGGATGAGGTGGAGCCAGAGGAACAGTGACCCAAATCATGCCCGGTGGTGGCATGTGTCCCCTGGCCGCTGCTGGGGGCAGAGCCTCTGTGCCCAAGCACGGGCGAGGCTTCCAGCAGAGCTCCAAAGCCTGGAGGGCTCCTGGGAGCACTCACTCCTCCATTGTGTGTTTGCATGAAAGTGTTCAGAGGAGGCAGGGGCCAGGCTGGGGGCGCATGTCCTGCCCCCACTCCTGGGGTTTGCCGGGGGTTGCCCGGGGCCCCTGGGGCATGGCTACAGCTGTGGCAGACAGTGATGTTCATGTTCTTAAATCAAAACCACCACGTGCACATTTCCCCCTTGGGTGATGTGAACCCCTATGGGGGCAGCTGTGACTGGGCTGTGTGGGGTGGAGCGGGAGGGAGCCCTGCCTCCCCACCCCCTCCCCCTGCCTCTCCTCTGCTTCTCTCCTCACCTCCGAGTCCATGTGTAGTGCTTGACAGAATTGCCCCCGCCCGGGGTGGGGGGTGGCTCTGACCCTCCTGGAGCCTCTGGATTGAGCTGTCCCCCCAAGGGCCCCTCGCCCAGCTGGGCTCGTGCTGTGCTTCACCTGTCCATCATCTCTAAATCTTCTTTTTCCTAAAGAGGGGTCTTGGTCTGTTCTTTCAGTCGGATCTTCTCTGGGAGGCACTGGAATGATGAAGGCCTGTACTCTCGGCCCTTTCCCTGGCCCCCCTGGCGGGGTCTGGGCCCTTTCCCAGCGACTTGTAGGACATGTGGGCAGGGTCCCGGTGGCTCTCAGCCCGGGGGCTGCCCCATTCACTCAAGAGTTCTCTTTAGGGTGGAGCTGGAAGACGGGATGGCTCTGGTTGCCACGGAGCCGTGATTTGGATGTTCTTCCAGAGAGGGCCACGAGGGGGCCACACAGGTGGCTGGGCAGCTGCCAGCAGGAATGGTGCCAACGAGTGACAGTCATGAGGGAGCGTCTCTCCTTGGGGAGGAAAGAGGGTAGTGCCTTTCTTGGCTGAACAAAAGGCCAAAGCTACCTTACTGGGGGACTGCGCCCCAACCAGGGTGTTGATGGCAAGCGGTGGTGGCGGCCTCTGCAGACCCTGCGTTCCACGGACAGCAGGCTCTGGAGTTTTATGGCTGTCGGGGGGGTGGGTGGCTGCTGAATGTGGAGCCTCGTAGGCTTTGGCAGGTGAGAGGGCCCAAGGTAAGAACAGGAGCCGGTGGGCACAAGCATTCTACATAGAAGTGGCTCATTAGGTGTTTATTTTGTTCTATTTAAGAATTTGTTTTATTAAATTAATATAAAAATCTTTGTAAATCTCTATGTACATCTGGTGACGGGAGGTTCCAGTATAAACCCATATTAGTTCTACCCCTTCCCTCAAAGGGGGAGCAGGGGTCCAGTGAACCCACCCCCACCCTGTCAGGGCAGTGCTGACCTTCCTGCCCTTGGAACATTTGCTGCAGGTGGGCACTGGGTCAGATTTCAGGTAGGATGAGCCAGGAGATGCTAGCACCCCAGGTCTGGAAGCGGGGCTGGAGCTCCTGTTTTCCCAAGGCAGAAGGAACAGGAGAGCTGCAGGATCTGGGTCGACAGCCATGGCCACTGCCATCCCAGGCCACCCCTTGAGGGGATCACTGGCACTTGTCGTCGCTGTCAGAAGGACTGCCCTCCCGGGGGAGGCCGTGGCGGGAGCGGGGCCCCCAGAGTGCATGCACCTCAGTGGTCTCTGTGTCACTGCTGCTGGTGGCACTGTCTCGGAAGCTGGCAAGGGGCGGCCGGACTTTCACACCCTGTGCTGTGACAGAGCCCTCGATAGCCTTCCGGAGCTGGAAAGGTGAGAGGATCAGATGTGTGGACTCGGAGCTCCCTGCTCAGACTCCTCCCCAGCACTTCCCCAGGTGGCTGGACATAAGCCTCTGAGCCTTTTTGGAAGTGGAAGTGGTCACTATCATCTCACCTCCTTTAGGGTGACAATTCCAATGAGTCTGCCAATACTGGTGACGTAAGCATGGTCCACTCCCAGCAGTGAGAAGATGGTGTGAGTCTGCGGGGTGGGGAGAAAACACGGACTTGATGTGTGAGGGGACAGCTCTAGATTATAGGCCAGAGGGACCCAGAACAAGGTGGTGGGGGGCAGTAGAAGGGGTGAGGATGGATGGTGAGGAAGGGGACAGAACCACTGGAGGAAAAAGAACAATAGAATGTTTCTGTAACCAGGCCTCAGAAACTTGATAGTGGGAATCTTTATGTTGCTTACATTGATGGAGCAAGGGACAGAGGAAGGCTTCTTTGTCCCACGTTAGAAAGGAGGACAGAAGAGAGAACAACTGTTGAAATACGACATCAGATGATTGGCCAGGCACTGGGCTAGGTCTTTCCTACATTAACATTTAATTTCAGTAGTGTCCTGAGAAGTAAGTATGATACCCATTCTACAGGAGAGGCAACATGAAGGTCAGAGCTGAAGTGACTCGCTCAAGGTCACCAGGAAGAAGTGGCCTTGCAGCCCCAGCTCACTTTTCATCACATTATAGAAGGAGGAAGCACAGCACCAGTCATCCCATGCAGCTGTCCAATTAGTCATGGACCAAAGTTCCACACGCACCCCACTCCCCCTTAAGGGTATTGGCCCTGAATCCTCTGCCCCTAACTCACCTCTGCGGCTGATACATGCTTCCCATTGGCTCTCGGCTGGCCAGTTTTGGTACCCCTCCAATCTTGGCCTGCAGCACTCTACACCTCTCAAACAGTTTGCCTTTTCTGGGGCCCAAGTAGCATCCCGGGTCCTTTTGAGATGTAGCTTGCAGTCCAGGAGGACAACAGTCATGCCCATCCCCCCATGTTTTTCTTGCTTCGGGCCCTCCCCCCAGGCTTTCGAATGTAATCACCAGGGTTCAGAAATTGTCAGGCAGTTCCCCTTGTGCTCTAAGTGGATTTTCTTGGGCCAGATGTCTTGAAAACCACTCTACTGACTCAGCAGTTCCTGGAATTTTTGGCCCATCATTTATCGCACTGTTTTGAGTTTACTTGTAAGCGTTTTGGCTTAATATTTGAATCAAAATGGGCATTAATAACCCAGCTTCCTGAATACCACTTACTCAGAACTCACTGTTATCATCTTAACACTTTAAAAATGTTTTATTATACAGTGCTAAATTCTCCATCTAAGACATGACAGTAATTATAAAAGGAGATAGAAGTTCAGTTTTAGAATACACTTTTCTGTGCTCCTTCCATGCCTACGTCATAACTGTCATGTGGTTAGCAAGTTCCTCCTCATATCTAACTTGAATCCTATGTGCTACAAGTTATCTTTAATTTCTTCATAAGACTTCAGAGGGAAGCATATCGTTATATTTCCTGTTTCAATAATCCCTTAGCCTTGCCTTATCATTTAATAATCCCTCTCAGCTTCTCCCAAGGATCCTATTAAATAGTTCCCATTGATTTTCTGTTCTCCACCATCCTAATCAGAGTGAGCTTCTGGCAGACTATATGCTTTTTAGATTTCCAAACCACTTGTCCCACTAAGCCTTACTGATTGACTTTCTGAACATCCTGGCCATTCCCCCCAACCTCCTCACCATCCTCGCCAGACAGGGCTGCAACATCCTAATGGGTTCTGCTTTCTGCCTCCCTTCCCTCCAACTTGGCTCTGCCATACTAAGAGCTTTCTCAAACTTGAGTTAGACCCCAGACTCCCCAGAATGGCCCATTGAGACCCTTCCCAAACTCGCCTCAGCCTGTCTTTCCAGCCTCAGATGCCGCCAGCCACCCCAGCTTCCAGCCTCAGATAATCACTCATCCTCTTCTGAGAACATCCATTTCTTCCACGCTTCAGCCCTTCCCTCACGACACCATCTTTTAAAGTCTCCTGTTGTTCACCTCTCAGTATAAGTAGTAACAGTAATTCCTAACATGTATCGAATACTTACTATGTGCTGGGCACTGTTCTAAGTGCTTCACATGTTATCAACTTTAATCCTCAGAAAAACCTATGTTGGCACAACGATCCCATTTTACAGAGAAGTAAAGTGAGGCACAGAGGCTAAGAAATGTGACAAGGTTTCGGGTTCAGCCCGCTGGCACTCTAGCTTCCCCCCTCCACCCACTGCTGCTCTGCAGGCGGCCCTGAATGAATGAGGCACTCTGATGGTACGGGGACGTCCAGTGGCACAGGTTCCTAAATAGTCTCCAGTGTATTCCTCTTCCCTCTGCATGTTCCTTTCCTGGACTTCACGGGGCTACTACTTACTGACTCCTCAGGCCTACAAGGACATTTTGAATTCTCATCTTGTATGTTCTTATCACTTTCAGTTCTTTATACTTTTGTTAGTTGGTTCCTCAAAGGCTTCATTTCTTCCTCTGATTTTTAAGTTTGCAACAAACACCTACTTTGTTCTTTTTCATTTTCATTTAATTAGACACCAGGGAGCCCACCGGAGGGCCCATACTTCTTGGGCTTGGAAACAGTGAATTGACAGGGAGAGGGTCAGTTTTGCCTTCCAAAAGAATCCTGGGATTGGGGCCAGGAAATCTGGCCTCTGGGCCTGACTCTGCTATATTGACTCGGGCAAGTAACCTCCTCACTGCCTCAGCTTCCCTGTGTATTAACATGGTTAAATCCATAGGCTTTTGGGTCAGACCATCTTGGATTCCAGCCCTAGTTCTGCTACTTACTAGCTGTGTAACCTTGGCCAACCTGCTTAACCTCTCTGAATCTCAATGTCCTCATAAAAACTAGAATAGAGGGGCTTCCCTGGTGGCGCAGTGGTTGGGAGTCCGCCTGCCGATGCAGGGGACGTGGGTTCGTGCCCCAGTCTGGGAAGATCCCACGTGCTGCAGGGCGGCTGGGCCCGTGAGCCATGGCGGATGAGCATGCGCGTCCGGAGCCTGTGCTCCGCAACGGGAGAGGCCGCAACAGTGAGAGGCCCGCATACCGCCAAAAAGACAAAAAAACAAAACAAAACAAAAAAACAAAAAAACTAGGATAGAAAAACTAGAATATCACAATACCCATCTTACAGGGTGGTTGTGAGGATTAAATTAAACATGTGAAGAGCTCAGCCCACTGCCTGGCATGTAGCAGGCACTAAAAAAAACCACGTCAGCGTTATCATCGTCATTGTGTGATGTCTGGAGATTAAGTAAGGTGATAGAAACGCTTTAGAGGTCTTAGGAAGAAAGGCTTTAAATAAAAGCCAAATGTATTATTCACAGGCCTATCTTCTTTTTTTCTTGCAATTGCACTGCAGTTCCCCACTCATCTTGATCCGAGGTCTTTACCCAAAGGCTTATACGTTCCTTTATTACCTTTTGCTTTTTTGCTTTTGTCCCCTGTTCTTCCTGCCCTGCTTGTCTGCACTAGGCTGGCTCTTGGGCACAGTTTGTGTCTAAGCTAGCTGCCCAAGCTGCAGACCTTGGGAAAATTCCTCCTCTTCCCCCGTCTAATGTGCTCAGAGGCTTGCACGTTAAATCTGTCAACAGTTTAGCTAAACCCCCCTGGTTTTTGCCCAAGCAGCCTGCTGGGTGTGCCTGTACTCCCCGCCTTCGCTCAGAGGCCTGAAGGTGCCCAATGATGCCGGCTGCGCCATTCTTGGGGGGCCCGAGGCAGTCCTGCAAAGACAGCCCCTGTCCTCTCTTAGCGTCAGCCTCACCCACCGCACTGCACTCCAGTTTTCTCTGCATTTATGCAGGCCATTGTGCCCTTCTGCTGAGCTATCTTCCTGTGTCTCTACCAGTTTTCCTTTGGCCTACACTGAGTCAGACTTTCTGGGGTCTGACATTCCAAGCCCCCCACTAGGCACTTCTCATCTTTGTTTATCTCTTCTCTGCAGTGTCCCCAATCCTACTTGGATGTTTGTTCGCTTGTTTATTAGATTTTCTTATCCTGCCTATTTCTCACCCATTTTTTTCAGCGTGGGTGTATCAGCCTTGTCAGGCGCTGGCAGCCTCCTGCCTAGCTCTGACTCTAGAAGGTCAGAGGCCTTCTGGCTTCCACCCAGCTCCAGCCCTGTCTTTGTTGCCGCTTTGGTCCAGAGTTCCCTGGGGGCAAGGCTGAGCAGAAGAAAAATGATGCTTGGCTTCACCATAGGCAGGAAGAGGCTAAGGGGCCCTGCTCCTGGCCTCCCATCGTTTGAAGCAATGTGTTTGAAAAACATCTTAGCACAGAGCCCACTCTCTCCTGTCTCTTTTTTCCCCACTGGCTTGAGTCCAAACTTGTGGGAGGACTTAGCTCCCCACCCTGTGCTCCTGAGAGCCCAGGCGGCCCCGGGCCTCTGGCCCTACCTTGTGCAAAGAGGTCCGCTCCACCAGCTGGAAGGGGGCAGGGTCAATTTTGCAGTCGCTGAAGTTGACAGGTTCATCTAGTTGCTGCTCCTCCCACTCTAGAATCTGAGGGGACAAGACTAGGAGGGTTAGGGAGAAAGTACCAAAAGCTGCTCTCACCTCCTTGAAAGTTGGCCTGCCCTTCTTCCTACCCCATGGTCCCTCCCATGGGGACAGCAGCCAACATGATGACTGAACACACTCAGGAAGAAGAGTCCAGAGTCCAGTCACACCTTACCTCCTCAGGGGTCATCTCGCCTTCCAGGTCCGAGTCACTCTAGGAGAGAGGAAGGAAGGTTGGCAGCTAGGGGCTTGGGGGAGGTGGTGTATCTCACCGGCTCAGGGGAAGCTTACCCTGCCTAGAGCCCGGCCCTCCCTGTCTAGTGCTCCTGAGCTGCAGGAAGAGAGGGAGCACTTACCGCCAAGGAAATTCGGACCCGCTTCGGCTTGCGTTTGTCACATTTTTCCGACTTCTCCAACTTTGTTAGCGCCAAACCAGAGAGAAGAGGAGTTGATGTTATAGGGAGGAGGGAGGTGAGGGAAAGTGGTGGGGCTGGGAGGAAGGGCACAGTGCAGGGACAGCTGATATCCAGGAGGGAAGAAGGGCAGGGAGAGTGGAGGCAGGCACTGCAGGGTTAACGGACAGGTGGTCTCAGCGTCAGAGAGAGAGCTGGAGAGAAAGAGCCAGATGGAGAGGCTCTAACCACTCACCTCTGAAGCAGGCTCGGGGGGCGGACTGCCACAGAAGAGGCTTCTGAGGGCGATGCCTGCCTGCTCCATGTTCCCTGTGTTCCCAAACACAAGGCCCTGAGGGCAATGTCATCCTTGCTGGAGAGGATCAGGAGAGGTGAGGAGGGCAAGGGGAGAGGCGTCCTGGTTCTGCTCCTGGCCCATCTGGGCAGCCTCTTAGCTGGGATGTGCTCCAGTAAAAAGGTTGGGCAGGGACCCTAATGCATCTCCGGGGCTGGTCTCTGGCTCCGTCGTGCTAGCAGATGGGCTCACCTGTGGGACTCTCCTTGAGGTTCATGGTGTTGCTGGGCCCCCTCTTGAGAGCAGGCTTCAGGGGCTTGTGAGTCTCCCCCCGTGCTGCAGGGAAGCCCGAGTCTTCTGTGTTCACCTGCACAGGCAGGAAGGGGTTGGGGAGCCCATGGCCTTGGACCACCTCTAAGTCACCCTCCCAAACAGTCTACACAATGACATTTAGGAAGTCTGGGTGCCCCTGCCATGGGGCTTCTCCCCTCACCTGGAAGAGGAGGGAGGTCTCAGGGCTGGGGGGACTCTCCTGATCGGAGGGGGAAGAGGTCCGGGCAGCTCGATGCTCCTGCATGTACTGCCGCCGGCGGGCTGGGCTCAGCTGAGCCCCCAGCAATGCCACCACCTGTGAGCACTCGATGGAGCCCAGGAGGATCATGGACTCTGGAGAGAGCAGGTGGGAGGACTCAGGAGCTGGGGTGAGGCCCTCCTACCCCCCTGACCTTCTCTCACACCCAGTGTGGGGCCTTGGACACAAACCACACTCCCGAGGGAAACCCTGGCTGGGTTTGCTAGCTTACTGCCTTTGGAACCAAGGAGACTGGTCCTGAGCTCCTGCCCCTCCCCCTTCCTGAGCAGCGACCCAGGCAGATGACCCTAGCACCTGGGCCCTCTCCTGGTCTCACCAGGGGACTCTACTAGGGCCAGCACGCGGCCCTTGGTCCTGTGCAGTGCCAACCGCAGGTCCCGGAAGGTGCAGCTGAGGGCCACGTGGGGAACATCCCGCACCATGATGTCCTCCACTCGCACCCGGTACTGCCTGAGAGCAGAGAGAGGCACGTGGTTTGCCATCAGCATGGGGAGGGTAGCCCGGAGCACTACTATCCCAGGGCCGTGAGGAAGGCCCCAGAGCCTATGGGGACAAGGGCTAAGGACCGAGGTGTACCTACTGCCTTCGTTCTGATGGGGTGGGTCAGCCACAGCTCCCCCAGGGAGTGGACAAGGGCAGCTCTGGCCAGGAGGGAGCAGGGTGGCTGGTCTCCCAGCCTCACTGGCTGAAGACCTTGCTGGAGGTGGGTGGGAGGGAGTCCTAGGGTGGCTTCTGCCCCTCAACCGCTCCCCCCTTGTCACCCAGTCCTCCATACTGGTGGCGGCCCCAGCCCAGCTCGGGCAGATAGGGCAGTTTCTTGATTCGGATGATGCTGTCATAGAGCGAGGGCTGTAGGCTCTGGGCAACGGCGTTGGCCAGGATGACGGCGATCATAACAGGCAGGATGTGGGCGATCTGGCCTGTGAGCTCGAACACGATCACGGCCGTGGACACTGTGTGTGTCACTGCTCCTGCCAGCGCAGCCGCCCCTGGGGACAGCCACCCTCAGTCTCCTCAGGGTGCCCAGGCCCCAGATGACGCCACCCGCCAGTCCTGTAGGGACCCTCTGGGCTGCCCAGTACAATCCTGGGGAGTGGGCTTCTGCTGCCAAGAGAAGCCTGGTTTCTGCCAGCAGGGGGCGCCAGAGCCTCTGGCCCTGTGGCCCAGCCAGGGGTTTTCCAAGACAACGGGGGACCTGCAGCACTCACCCACCACTGCATAGCCTCCAGGCACGATCCGGTAAGTGCTGCCGTCTGTGTGAATCCCGTCTGGGAACCAGGCAGCCATGCTTTCGCCCACCAGACGCCCAAATGCTGCTCCTTCAGGGAGGGGGGTGGGAATTGAAACAGGTAGTGGAGGGGGTGGGCAGGGACACTAGGAAGAGAGAGGGTCAGAGGGTAGGGGAGGGGGCCGGTGGGTCATTCAGTGCAGGGGACTGCCCTGCGGGGGGCGGGGGCAGGGGCAGGTACTGGACCAAAACCCGCTCCCAGGCAGACAGGGGACAGCCAGGGGGCAGCCAGAGGGTGCAGGCTGGGAGAACCGCAGCTGAGGACTCACCAATAACAAAGACAGGCATGAAGGCCCCGCAGGGCACTGGGATGGTGGTGGCCAGTGCAGACATCCAGAACTGCAGGCAGGAGGTCGTTCAAACAGGTAGAGGCACCTCCAGGCCCCAGGCAGCTCCCAGCTCCACCCCAGAAGCCTACCTTGCTTATCAGTCAGGCACAAACTTCCCAGCTATCTTGGAATCCCCCAGAGGTGAAGGAAAGGAGGACTCAGGCACCAGGTGGCTTGGGTTCAAATCCTCACCCTGCCATCTAGCTGTGTGACTTTGGGCCAGTTACTTAGCCTCTTTGTGCCTCGACTTCCCATCTTTAAACAGGGGTACTGATAGTACCTTTCTCACAGCACTGTGGTGAGGCTTAAAGGAGTTAACATACGGAAAGCGCTTAGAACAGTGCCCCGCACCTAGTAAGCTTATGTTGGCCATACATATGTAAGGAGCCCCACCTTCATGAGAATGAAGATGACCAGGGTGAGGAAAACGTTGGCGCGTGGTGGGTTCCAGGCCTGTGAGGTTCCGGGTGGCTCAAGCTCCTCCATCAGGCCCTGGCGGACCCACGTCCGGTTGTCAAACAGGGTGACCAGTGTCTCTTTCTGTGAGAGCTGTAGGTGAACAGGGTGCCTCAGGCTGGGGGACAGACAGGATGAAGGAAAGGGGCCCACAGGAGAGCAGGGACTGTTGGCTTTAGAAGGGATGCATCCCAAGAGAAAGTACAAGTTCCTGTTCTGCCTGGGGTTACCTGTCCAGCCATGAACTGTCCAAAGCCAGGGGGGAAGGTCAGAGTAGAGATGAGCAGGGTCACCAGAGCCGGGAAGAGCAGGCGTCTAGAGATGTAGATTTCATAGCATCAAATACTTACTACAGACTGGTGATAGGCTTGGGTGCCCTCACATACCTCAGGGCTGAGGTCACAGCAGGGCCTTGGCTCTTACATAAAAGCACACAGTTCTGAAAGAAGGCCCCCTTTGCCATCCATGATACGACGTCTCTGAGGGTGATGGCCATCCAGGGTTATAATGAACCCAAATGCCTTTCTGTTGGCTCCTGACTCCCTAAGTGGGTAGCACCAGCAGAAAATTCATCCCCCCAGCCCTCTTTGGACACCTCTAAGCCGTGACGCCTCCCCTCACGCTCAAGTTTCTTCTGCCTCTGTCTGTTTCTCCGAGGTGACTTAACAGGGAAGGTCACACAACATATACTCCAATAAAGAGGTTAAAAAAAAAAAAAAGAGTGAAGGTCGGTGTTGGGGGAAGCCGGGGTCACTCATGAAGTTGACCGAAGGTGCCAAAGGCAGCAGGTTCAGTTGGTTGCCCCTTCCCTGAAGGACGTCAGTCCCAACAGAAGTCATGTCTCAGGTCTCCCCACTCCCAATCCTCAGGGTCACAACTGAGAGAGCTGTGCTCCATGAGGGAAGAACTAAGACCCAAACATTCTCCAGGGATCATTGCTATCTGGGCCAGGCCAAGAGCCTACAGGAAGCCTTAGCCTTTGATCCAAAATGCCCTCTGCCACTGACTAAAAATCCAAAAGTGCCAATTTTCAGGTAATTCAAATAAAAGTCAAAACGTTCAGTCTGGAAAACACCACTGAGTGCCTGTTTTTGACTGGGCCACTACCTACCATCTCACCTGTCACCCCCCTTCCCCCAGGCCACGACCCTCACACAACCCAAAGTGCCCCAGAATCAACTCACTTCTTCATGAGGAAACGGTTGATGGTCTTCTGCTTCCTCATCACCTGGACAATCTTCCGGTTCAGGTAGACAAAGAGCGCTCCCCCGAAGCCACTTGCAATACTGGAGAGGGAACAAGCACCTGGGTGAAAGGAGGTCTCCCCTCTCTTACCTCCTCCTCTCTGACCCGCCTCAGCTCCCTCGGCTCCTCACCCAATGACAGCAAAGGCCGGCAGCTCCTGGAGGTCGAAGGGGAAGTCAAGCCGGAACCGGGTTTTGAAGAGAGCCGTAATGGTCTCTGAAGGGAAGCAGAGTAGCAGAGGGAGGTTGGCTGTAGCCTCGGAGGTCCCCACCTGAGCCATTTCAGGGCTCCTCTCATGCCCCAGGTCCCCCCACCTTCATCACGGTTCCAGACTGCCAAGACCCGGAAGATGAAGGCACTGAAGGTGGCGGCAAAGAAGCCCCGCCAGTAGTTCCGCACAGCGAAGAAGGTAGAGGTGACCTCGATGCTGAAGAGCACACCTGCGGGGGCGGGGTGTGGGCAAGGAGAGCGCCCCTTGAGGCCTGGGCCTGGCCTATCGTCTCAGACCCAAGGGCAGGGCTGGGGCTGACCTGACTGCCCACCTCCAATGGGTGCCGCAAAGCAGCAGCCCACTCCCACGGCACAGGCGGCGGCCAGCATCTCTGTGTTCCGGGATTCGTTCTGGCGAGAGCGGTGGAAAGGGGAGTCGGCGTTAGTGCGGGCTCAGCAGCCCATCCCTCCCCTCTGCCTTCTCCCAAGGTCCCCCTTACCTCATAGATGCCCCCAAACAGGGAGAGGAACTTGCTGAGGAGAGCAGCACACATGCTTGCGATATGCACAAAAGGGCCCTGGGAGATGGGGGCAGGTGGTGAGTGGGGAAGGGGCACACCCTGACCTTGGCCTGGCTTCTTCCTCCACTTGATGGACTCCTTTATTCCCCAACCTGCACTTACCTCTTTGCCGAGGGGCATCCCACTGCCGAGGGCACAGGTCAGCCCAATAACCTTAGCTACGAAGGTCTTGAGGGTGAGGTATTCCTTGAGCACCACTCCCCGCAAGATGGTCTTCATCTCGGGGATGCCGGACCCTGGAAAGGCACAATCCCAGGACAGTCATTTGATGTGCCGGTTTCAGGAGGTCCCTTCTCCGCCCTCTCTTTCTCTTCTATTGTACCGACAGCCTGAGGAGCCAGGATCTGTGTGAATCCAGCAGAGAAAGTGATGAGGACGACGGGGTAGGTGACCCAGGCCAGATACTGGAGTAAGAGGTTAGTGTTCAAGCCCCGGGACATCCACTGCTGAGCTGTGGGGAGAGGATGTGCCATTGGAGCTCCGAAGCGCACACCCAGTCCCCTCCTGGCCACTGGACATACTGGTGTGACAAGGTGTCCCAGGGAATATCACACAGAGCACAGGCACAAGGGGTAGGGAGGGGGCTAGAGGGCATGCACGGAGACAAAGATCACTATAGGTAAGAGGGTCAGTTGGATAGGCGTGGCAACAAGTTGTGGCCTATGGGAGTGGCAGTGATTATGCCTGAAGATGGGGCACTCAGGCTGGCCGGGGGAAGTGGTCAATGGACAAGTGTGGCATAAAGGAGGCAGGTTGGTTCTCCCTAGCCCTTCCCCACCAGCCCTTGTCCTCACCCTGCAGGCAGGCAGCGATGGCATAGTCCATGGCCCAGCTGACCAGTGCCATGAGGAGCCCCAACAGGACCAGGAAGATCCAGTCTTCACCAACCCTGGACACTAGGAACTTATGGCAGTGTACAGTACAGACTGGGAGCAGGGAAGGGAAGAAGGGGAGGCTGGCACCAAAGTGCTCCTACCCCTGTCCCCCCGCCCCCCACAGGCAGCTCTAATGGTCTCGGACCCCCTCAGCACAGCACAGCCAAGTCCCCTGTCCCAACCCAGGTCTCACTACGGCATCGGGTGCAACGGCTCTGTCCGTATTCCAGAAGCTCTGGGGCAGCCCGAGGGGAAGGTGGACCCCTCCAGGGCTCGGGCCCTCCCAGACGGATCCGAGCAGCTTCCTCTTTGGCAAAGGCCCCAAGGTCCTGAGTATACCGGCCATACATCTGAGAAACAGGGAAGATGGGGGTCAGCAGACATGGGCCGAGTGGGGATGGGGGGAGGGCTCCTGGGGCCTCAACTCCCCTTCTCCCAGTCCCCACATTATATACCCCTTCTTGAACCCACACTTCCCACTTGGGCTTGGGGTGTGGGAACAATGCACACTGCAGATCGTGGGGGCTGTCCTGGCTGGAGTGATGGGCACAGCCACGGTACAGGGACACAACTCTGGGGGTGGCAGAATAATCGGTCCCCTTCTCACAAGCCTGGGGAGGCACGGAGCACTGAGGAGGAGTGGGAGGGAAGGCCCCAGAGGAGGAAAAGATGGAAAAACCTACGGCAGTCTGCAAGTGGGAGGAGGGAAGGTCAGAGAATAGGGGATGGTCAAGGGCATATGGGTAACAATAAGGGCCTCATGGAACCGGGGGCAGCTGTGTTGGGCCTAGGAACAGGCGGGGCCCCAATCCTTATCACGTTCCTGCTGGGCCTCTGGCTTGGAACCGCCTCAGCTGCACCCTCCCACCCACCCTAATCCCCTTGTCCCCATTCTCTACACCCACCCCCCACCAGCCTGCCAGCCCAGCTGGGAGTGGAAAGCCTCTCTGGATGGGGAGAGAGTGCTTGGTGGCCTCAGCCCCATTCTGGAGCTGCCCTGAGACCAGTGGTGGGTTGGGGGATAGCAGAAGCTGATGGCTGGAGTGTGACCGTGAATGCTGGGGTGATGGGATCAGAGAGTGGCTGAGCAGCGGCTAGACCTGCCAAGCTGGGTGTGTGTTGGGGGGCAGGGAGGAGTAGATTCCGGCTGCCACCCGCAGAGCTTCGGGACACAAAGGGCTCCTGTTGGGGCTGGGGGGGGGGTGGAGGGAGGGAAAGAGAGAGAGAGAGAGGGAGAGAGGGAGAGAGAGAGCTCGAGCGCAGGAAAGGGACGAGAGGGAACCAGTGGGAGGAGAAAGAGGGGGAAAAGAGAGTCCAGGGGAAAGGGCAGAGAAGAGAGAGAAGGAAACCAGAGGGGAAGAAGGGAGGAGGAAAAGAGAGAGAGTAGAGTAATAAAGAGGCAGACAGCGCAGGAGGGGGAGGTGAGTGAGTGACAGAAAGACAAAGGGATCGGAAGGACAAGAGGGAGAGGCTGGAGCAGAGAGTGCCAGGGAGAGAGCTTGACCCTGAGAACTCATTCCAGAGATAGAGACTGGGTGAAGGAGATGGAGAGGTAGCTGGTGCCTGGCTTGCTAGACCAGCGTCCCACGCAGATTGACAGACACATCCCACCCTGTGCAGAGGCTTACCCCCTACCCTCGCTCCACCCTCACCTTTGCCACCTCTCCCTGTCATCGTGTTTCATCCAGTCACTCTTCTTGTAACTGGGCACCTCCTAGCCTCAGATACAGCCTGGACCCCCTTCTCCTGGAGAAGTTCCTTCCCTGACTCCTTACTGGGCAAATTCCGGCCCACGCTGATAAAAAAGAGTTACAAGGCCCACTCCCTTCCCTAGAGTTTGGGTCCCCCACCCCAGTGACACAAGCAGAAGCAAAAGGTTTCTCAAACACTAAGTTGCAGTGGTGGCTGTAAGTCGGCGCAGATCCCCAGGACCCCTGCTTCTAATGACACTGAGGGACAGCCCTGGGGTGGGGGTGGCTGGACACCCAGGGTCAGATGAGCAAAGGTCCCAACTCCTGCTTGACCCATCCTCCCCTGTGCCCCAGGGTGGCAGGCCACATTTTTCCAGAGAATCCACTGAGGGGTTCCTGCTAGTGCTGGATTGCCAGCTCCCAGGGGTAAGGACCAGAGCTGGGTTTGGGTCTGATCATCTTCCTAGCAGTGCCATGCCCATAGTGGAGACAGAAGGAATGTCTCAGATGGTGGAGACTCAGTGCAGAAAGAGAAAGTTCAAGCATGTGAGTGGTGCTGGGAAGGGGTAGTAGGGTGCTGAGACTTGGACCCAAGTGGCAGTGGGGAGGAGCAAAGAAAACGTTGGTGGGGGGAGTAAAGGGAAGGACACCTGGAACAGGCACCTGAAGTCCTTGTCGTCTGCAGGCCCCCAGCCTCAGCCAGAAACCTGCATGCAGCGTTCCACCCTTTAGTACTCCAGGCTCTCAGGCCCTCGAGCCTCAGTTTCCCCAGCTCAGAGGGCTGGGGCGGGCTTAGGGTAGCCCCCCCCCGCCCCCGTCCCCGTCCTCGCGCTTCCACGGGTAACCAGGAGCAGCGGTCCGGGAGCACACTCCTCAGGGCTCTGCTGGCTTCACTTACCAGGGTCTGCTCGTACTGCAGCGCCCGTGGCTCCATCCCTTCCTCCGCCGCCGCCGCCCCCGCCGCCGCCGCCATCTCCGCTCACAGCCCTCTGGCCTCCCGCCGCGGCTCGGGCTCTGGCCCGGACTCGCCTCCCGGCCCGCAGAGCCCGCGCCCACACCCGTCCTGTCCCCGTAGCCTGGGCGGCCGAGTGCAGAGTGCGGCGGGCCCCAGGCGGGCGCCGCTGGCGCAACCTCCCGCTCTCGTCCCCGCCTCGGCGGGCGGGCCGAGGGCGGTGCCCACCGTGCTGCTCCGCCCGCCGGCCCATCTAAGGGAGCCGGCCCAACGCGGCCGGGGTCCGCGTTGGGGCCGCCTCCCTGGCTCGGGAGGGGCGGCAGGGGGCGCCTGGAACGCGTGAGCCCGGACCCAGTCTCTGCCGAGGCGGGTGGTTGAGAGCGGCGCCCGGGCCAGGGCGGGGGCGGGTCCACTGGCACGTGGAGGGGCCGGGCGGGGTCTGTGGCTCTCCGCGCCCGGCCGGGAGGGGCGGGACTCGCCGGGGCTCTGTAGGGCCTGGGGCCGGGGGCTGCCGAGCCGTCTAAGTCAGACTTTCAGGCCCAATCCCTCAGGAGCGGCGTCCTCTCTTGCTTCTTCGCTGGGGCCAAGGGCTCAGACCGGCCTGGCAGGGCCCCTCCACTCCGTCGGGGGTGAGAAACAAAGCTGGGGGGACTCGGAGGGGGACGCTAGGCCCAGAAAGGGAGTGCTTGGAACTGGGACCCTCGGTCTCTCTCATCCCCTTCCTTTCTCTTTGCCTTCTTCGCGGCTCCCCGAGGGTAGGTGCACTTGGAGCAACTTGGCCTTCGGCTTGTGCGGGGGTGGAGGTGGAGAGGGAACGGGAAGGGGTGAGACCAGAGGGAAGGGAGGTCTAGGTGCCTGGGAGTCGGGCGTGGGGGGACAGAGGTCGCTTCTCCCTGGCAGGGCCCAAGGAGAAATCCGAGTAGCTGCTCACGTCTAGCCGCCAAGGGGGAACGGCCTGCTGGCGCTCTGCGCTCTGCGTTCTCTGTAAGGGTCCGAAGAAGGATAGAGCAGTGGGTGGGGTGAGCACAGGTGGATGGGCAGTGTCAGAGATAGTGTGAGGGGGAAGGGCCAGTGTCCAGGAAACAGGCAGTGTGCCGGAGGAGGCAGCACCAGGGTGAAGGGGCACGTGGGAGCAGCGGGGGTTCCCAGGAGGAGGGAGCAGTGTCCAGGAAGGGGGAAGTGTGAGAGCCGGCACCCTAGAGGAAGGGGCAATGTAAAGGAAGAGGTGGTATCCGTAGGAGAGGATTGTGTCAGGATGAAGGAGCACATAGGAGAGCTTGTCCAGGAGAGGGTCGTGGCGGGGGGGGGGGGGGGGGGGGGGGAAGGGCAGAACCGAGCTTAAGGGGCAGTGCTCAAGGAGGGCAGTGGGTGGGTGTTAATGCCTGCTGAAGGGGCGGTGTAAGGGAAGAGAGTAGGGGTGGGGACGATGCAGGCTTTCCTCTTTCCCATGGTGACATCATGGCAAATTCCCAAACTGGACGGACCCGGCTCAGGTGACAGCCATATGGGCCGAGACGGCCCGGGCCGGCCCGGGCCGGCCTGGTTGCCAGCTGGAGGGGCTGGGTCCTGAGACCTGCCGGGCCAGCGCCCTGGGGGCGGGCTTCTTCTCCGCTCGCCTTTCGCACGGACTGTGCCCTCGGCGGTCAGGCGGACGGGCACGGTAGGGTACGGGCCGGGCTTCTCTGGGCCAAGGATCAAGGTCCCTGGCTTGGGTAGGCCCCCAAGCATTCCAGTCTTCCTGACCTGGCTTCTGAAGAGGGCGCAGGAGAGCCACTGGAGAGAGCCGGACAAGACGCCGCCTCGGCCGGAGGTGGGACCTATCGTGTTGCCGCCCGGGGCGGAGTTATTTGGACCTGAGACCCGCCTTTAATACTGCAGCCTCTCGGAAAGAATCGTTCGGGGCGGAAGTTAAGAAGCCCCGAGAGCTAGGTGGCGGAAGTGGCCGCGTTCCCTTTCGTCCGTGCGCATGCGTTATTCTATTTCTTAGCCGCCGCTCTTGAAGCGCTGACTTTTCCTTTCTCCTCTTTACCTCCACGCGACGGGGTGCGCGTACCCCTAGTCGTCGTGGTCGGGCGCTCAGCCCCTCCACTGTTTTCGTGGCCCCCTCACCATGGCGGGCATCCTGTTTGAGGATATTTTTGATGTAAAAGACATTGACCCGGAGGGCAAAAAGTTTGACCGAGGTAAGTAAGATTTGGAGGGGCTGTTTGGGGGAAGGGGCTAATCTCCTCGGGGACACGCCCCTGGGCCTCTCGTCCACCCATTTCACGTAGCCTACCCCTACCGGCAGGTCTTGGCGTAGGGACCTTTCTCAGGAAACATTTTTACAGATGAGGAAACGGAGACTCCGGGCTCTCCCTGGCTTCACACAAGCTGTGCCCAGTGCCTGGATGGCCTTTTCTCCGGGCATCTTTCTAATCGCTACCCACTCTGTGCTAGGCGCTGTACTGTGCACCTTACACACACTTTATCTTACGTATTCCTTTCAAGAGCCTGCATGAGGTAGGTGGTGTCTTACCCATTTTGCTCTGAGAGACAAAGCAACCCACGCAAGGCTGTACAGCGAATAATCCGACCTCCAGAGCCCTTCGCCCTCAGAGTCTTTAGCTCTTTGTGAAATCCTCTTGGAGATAGAGTTGACTGGTTAGTGTACAACTCTTTATTATGTCATTGATAAATAATTGTCTTTGGTGTCTCTTCTTTTGCCTAGAGACTGGGATGTTTTTTGGGACAAAACCCAGTTCTTACACAAGTTGATAATCCCCTTAGCAGAGGACCTGGCACAGAAAGATAAAACCTTTGGATGAATGAATAACTTGCCCCAAATCAGGTGGTTTCTTAACCATCTAGGTAGGCCTAGAACCTGGATATTATTTGTTGCCAGAGGATCTTTGATTTTTTTCTGGGGATTCTATCCGCTTGCCATAGGTTGTGTCCCCTTTCCTTCTTGCATATGTGGTTCTTTTTTTGATTTATTTTTGGCTGCGTTGGGTCTTCGTTGCTGCACGCAGGCTTCTCATTGTGGTGGCTTCTCTTGTTGCGGAGCACGGGCTCTAGGCGCGAGGGCTCAGTAGTTGTGGCATGTCGGCTCAGTAGTTGTAGCTCATGGGCTCTAGAGCACAGGCTCGGTAGTTGTGGTGCACGGGCTTAGTTGCTCTGTGGCATGTGGGATCTTCCCAGACCAGGGCTCGAACCCGTGTCCCCTGCATTGGCAGGCGGATTCTTAACCACTGCGCCACCAGGGAGGTCCCTGCATATGTGAGTCTGACTGAGCCTGCACGTCTACGAGAGGCCAGTGGATACAGGTTGGGTTAGATTGAGTATTCTATTGCATCCAGCCCCCACAAAGTAGGAGTCTGCCCTGCGCTGTAGGGTCTGCCTTGGGCCAGGCAATGACCTCTGCCACTCTTTCCCTGTTTCCTTCCAGTGTCTCGACTGCATTGTGAGAGTGAATCTTTCAAGATGGACCTCATATTAGATGTAAACATTCAGATTTACCCTGTAGACTTGGGTAAGTATTGAACATAAACAACAGCAGGAGGCTTTTTGCCATTTCCGCTGTTCTTCACCCTCTGATGCTGCTGTTATTTTTCAGGTGACAAGTTCCGGTTGGTCATAGCCAGTACTTTGTATGAAGATGGTACTCTGGATGATGGTGAATACAACCCTACAGATGATAGGCCTTCCAGGTGAGGGAGTGGAGCAGGGAGTACTTGAAATATGCCTGAGGACTAAGTCGATAAGTGGTATAGAAAGACCTTACTTAATTCATAAAATAAATGATTATCAGCAGAATCTATGTAACCTTAAGGAAATTGCTGCACTTAAGAATTCAGACATTCAGGTGTTTATCCAAAGCAGTGATTACAGTGTGAGTTGTAGCTTTTTGATGGCAGAGGAAATGACCACTGAATGACCTAGGCTTTGTGGGCCTTGTGTCTTGGGAGGGAGTTTGGTGTGAGGCAGAGGCTTTCGAGCCCCACTCAGTTCACATCTCAGCTCTACCACTTATTTGTTGAATAACCTTAACCTCTTTCTTTTTTTCTTTTTTCTTATTGGCTGCGTTGGGTCTTTGTTGCTGCACCTGGGCTTTCTCTAGTTGCAGGGAGTGGGGGCTCAGTAGTTGCAGCATGTGGGCCCTAGAGCGCAGGCTCAGTAGTTGTGGCGCATGGGGCTTTGTTGCTCCGCAGCATGTGGGATCTTCCTGGACCAGGGATAGAACCCGTGTCCCTTGCATTGGTGGGGGATCCTTAACCACTGCGCCACCAGGGAAGTCCAACCTTAACCTCTTTCAACCTTAGTTTTCTCATCAGTAAAATATCGATGGTCATACCCATCTCACAGGGTTACTCTGAGGACTAAATGACATTATGTTTGGAAAGTGCCTGTTGTTATGATGCTGGCACTTAGTTACCAGTTACCATTTTTAAAGGACCTCTTATTGTTGTTAACTACATTTAAGAATAACTGCCACTGTTGTTCCACAGGGCTGACCAATTTGAGTATGTAATGTATGGGAAAGTGTACAGGATTGAGGGAGATGAAACTTCTACTGAAGCAGCAACACGCCTGTAAGTTCCACGGCCTTGTGAGAGCCCTCGCCCCCTCCCTTTTGTGAGAATTTGGACTATGCTCTGAAAATTTGAACCATGCTCAGGCTTCCTGGGTTTCTTTCCCCAAGCACCTCAGACCTAGGTGGGACCCGGAAAGAAACTGTTCTGGGAACAATTTTCAGTCTGAAATGTAGATTGCTCACTTTGCCCTCTGTCAGGACCTCAGGGCCTGGTGGTCCAAATGAGAAACTGGTAATCTAGCTGTGTGAAATGCCAAGGAAGGTTACTTCTCCAAGAACTAAATGCAGCATAAGTGATTAAACTGCTAGGCCTTTTTGTTTGTGTGTGTGTGTGTGTGTGTGTGTGTGTATGTGTGTGTGTGTGTGTGTGTGTGTCTGTGTGTGTGTATGTGTATGTTTTGCTACTCTGCAATCCAATCCCTAGTTCTTTGGTTTCTCTGCCCAACTAGTTTTTTCTTTTCTTTAAAATCTTATTAAAACAACATGTGCCCTTTGTAAGAAATTTGAAAAGCAGAGAAGTAACGTGAAGAAGGAAAAAAGTCACCTATAATTCTATAACCAGAGGGAATCTTTTACATAAACATTCTTGAATGTTCTAGGGTTTTTTTTCCCTCTGTACTTTTTTCTTTGAGCTCATGTTGTTTATTACAATGTTTTGTTCTGTTCTTTTTGCTTAATGTTATGTAAAACATGTTTCCCCATGTCCATTTTAAGCTATTCCTAAACATTTTAATAGCTATATAACATTCCAGTAAATGGATATATCTTAATTGATTTGACCATTTCCTTTATTCTGGGCATGGGGTATTTTCCACTTTTGCCGATATAAAGAACAGTTTGGTTCCTGATGACAATACTCTAGAAGGATGCCTTTTTGTTCTTAGGTTGGGTTGGAGAGCTGCTGAGTAACAGTTGCTATGGAGCTCAGACTCATGGGACTGGGTCTTCTGTTTCAGCTCTGCCTACGTGTCCTATGGGGGCCTGCTCATGAGGCTGCAGGGTGATGCCAACAATCTGCATGGATTTGAAGTGGATTCCAGAGTTTATCTGCTGATGAAGAAACTGGCCTTCTGAACCACCCAGGGAGCCAGCCTTGCTGCTTACTCACGCACGTCATGGACGTTCGTTCAAGCCCGAGTAGCAGTTGCTGTTGTTCACCTGTTCAGGAGGGGCTGGCTCTCTGTCCACTGTGGGTGCATCTTTAGGAGGTCTGGACTCAATGGGAAACTGACTTGCCTGCAAAAGACCCAGTGGGAGAGCTTAAAATGAATCAGAAGTTGTTTTATGTATATGATTTTTTTAATTAAAGTTTACTTTTTCAGACTCTTTTCCCCTCTTTTTTAGCAAAGTTTTTTCCATTTATTTTAAAATCATTTTTTCCAGTTTGCCTATGGTATATTATGTTTCTGGCCCACAGCCAGATGGTCACATGTCAATGTAGGATCTGTCCCAACCTTTTGGTATCGGGGTTCAGGGTTATCTCCGTCTCCTGGCTGACTACCCCCAATATCTATCCTCCAATGTGATTTTCTGTCTGGGAGAGAGAGTGTTGTGCTTTTGGCTCCTGAGGGCACCACCCATTTGGCATAGAATCCTGAATAGGCAAGGAGCTCTGCTCGTGTTCTTCTAACACTTTCAGTTTCTCAGGAAGTCAGATCACGTTGACTTGAATGAGTTGCTTGCATAGCCTGGAAATGTTCGTCATTTTTATGGAAGCTTTGAGATGAGGCTTTTCGACACATGCATAGGACACAACTCTGAAGAGGAGAGGAAGAACGATTTGGTGGTTGTGGAAGCGGGTGGAGGAGTTAGCTCTCTGCTTTACATTCTAGTGGTGACCTGGAGGGAGGGTAAGTGGTGGTGGTTTTTACCAGTGACACTGAACAGGGAGCTGCCTCACAGACCAGTGAAGTAGACAGGGCAGCAATACCAATGAGGTTTGGCAGTTCAGTGCCAGTGCCTGGGACAATACAGCAGTCTGACTGCAGTCACTAATTTATCAGTGGGGGAAGAACAAAGTTGAGGAAATGGCGATGCTTACAAGGACTCCAGCATCGGAGCTGCGTCTTCAGCCTGGCATTTGAGGTCTCAGACAGTACATGGGACTCTGATTTCCCCTGGGAAGTTCAGGGTAACAATCCAGAAAGATCATAAGTGTGTATTACGTAGTTGTCTCTTTTTGTTTTTGCGGTACACGGGCCTCTCACTGTTGTGGCCTCTCCTGTTGTGGAGCACAGGCTCCGGACGCGCAGGCTCAGCGGCCATGGCTCACGGGCCTAGCCGCTCCGCGGCATGTGGGATCTTCCCAGACCGGGGCACGAACCCGCGTCCCCTGCATCGGCAGGGGGACTCTCAACCACTGCGCCACCAGGGAAGCCCAGTAGTTGTCTCTTTTGATCTCCCTTTTTTGCCATGAGAGTTGGTCCTCCTGCTGGGATGCCTGGGGTATTTCCTTCCCCATCATTTTCAGGTCTTCACAGGAGGTGTTAGAAATAGTATTTAGGGAAATGGGTTGAAAATGAATGGCCTCTGTAGGGGGGAGGAAAAGGTATTTCTTTTGCTTTACTGTGGGGTGGGGGTGAGGGGAGAGGGAAGTAGGAGATGAAGTGGGAGTTGGGATGAATTTTTATAGAATCGAAGAACCTCTTCCGTGCAGTCAAATTTTTTTGTAGGGGTTGGAGAAGGATGGATTTAGGTTGGAGAAGGGAGAACCTAATTACCGATAACAGTTTGCAGGGTAGCTAATAGTTTGCGGGGTAGTGTAGCAGACTGTCCTAGCTGCCGTGGGGTGGCAGAAGAAAGAGAACTGGGGTACAGTTGAATAGAGATAAGAGCGTCCTCGTTGTAACAGGTTTTTGTCTTTTCTGTAAAGGGAAGAAGGGACTGAATCAGCCCGATAGAATGATTTGGGAATGGGTTAGATGCTCAGGAGAGGCAAGTTAGTTCCCACTGGAGAAGCCCATGGGTTATTTACGTTTGCCCTAGGGTAAGTCAAATGCCAGTACTGGATGCCTGGAACTTTCTGGCTACATACTTCTTGCAGTTTTGCCATCTTTGTCTCTCAGCTGACTGTCTGAAAACCCTTAATTCTTTGTCTCTGGTCCCTTTGGCATCTCTTGTACTGGGTGCTGGCTTTCATGTGCCATAAAATGTTTCATTTGATCATTAAATTTAACCTACTTTAATATTTCAGTAAGTTAAAATTTCCACTTACTATTCTCTTGACTCCATGCTGGAATTTGTAGTGTGGATGAACTGATTTTCTCCCACGGAGAAACTGACACCATCCGAGATTTGGACGGCACTTCTGAGCTTGGTGCATTTGTTGACTTTTTCTCCATGGCAACCGTTCTGTCCATGGGGTGGTGGGGGGAGACACCTGGAGATGCCTAAATTGGTCACCCCACCAAGAGCTTTGGTTTTCTACTCAGAACTCTTTAACTGTCGATGTGTACTCCCTAAGGACTTGGAAATTTTTTCCAATAAATAGAGTCACTGACTGATATACTGGACAGTGCACCACACTGGGGAATGTATGGGCTCCAGACTAAGTCATCCTAGGGTGTTTCTTTTCCTGTTCACAGGCTGTGAAACCATTGGGAACTTGCCGGGCTTCTCTGAGCCTGTTTCCTCATCCGTAAAGCAGAGATGATAATACCTACCTTATAGAGATGTGTGAGTGTTAAAAAAGATAATATGCATAAGTTTCTTGACATACTGGCTTTCATTCTACTGTTTTGGAATGCCTTTAATGACCCTGGGGTTTTGTGGTAGTGTTTGGAACCCTAGGTTTCTGGCTCCTCTACCTACATGCTAACTTTTCCTGTCCTTTGGGGAGTTGAGGTGGGAGAAGAAAAAGCTTCCATTAGTTTTCCTACAGACACCTCTGGAGGTAGTGTTGACCTTGCAGTGGAGTGCTTGGGGCAGTATAAACCTTCCCAAGCACCATGGTGGCATTTATTCAGAAAGCCCCATAAGCCTGGGCTTCTTTTCTAGAGATCCCCTGGCAGAGTTTATGGTGTCACACAGGGTTGCTTTTTAGATACTATACGCTTCTGGGAATTGGGAAATGAGCCTTCAACTTGCACTTGACTTGTGCTTGTCCCTCCTGCTGTGTGAGCTCTAGGAGACTGACTCAAGCCACTTCCTGCATTTCCCCCTGACCTCCACAGGAGGGAGGCAGGAACCCACGCCTGGTGAAGCTTCCTGCTGAGCTGCTGAAGTGCTGGCTGTTTGCTCAGCTGTCACATCCAGGTCTCATCTTGTCTGACTGACCCGTCTGCACAGCCTTACCTGTAAGGCTCTCCAAAGCTTCCTGTTAGCTTTTTCTCAGGGAGGGGGGATCTGTTGCCCATGAGAAGAACATCTTCCCCTCGCTTTGCAGGTAGCTTTTGGGTCCTCTCCTTTATTCTGTCTTTATACAGTCTCAGGTTTGTCTATTGCTTAGGAACTGCTTTTCTGAGAGACTTCTCATTCATTTCTCAAGAGTAAGGATCTCCTAAGAAAAGCAGATCAGAGCCCCATTAAGAATGATAATAAAGGGGGTAAAGAGACTAACCTTAGTTCTGAGCAGAAAACCAAAGCTTTTTTTTGTCATAAGCCCTACCTCTGTTCAGAAGCTAGGCCAGGCCAGGCCTTTGCAGAATTCTCATATGAAAAAGAGTATACAGAGAAATAGTAAGTTATAAATTTGTGCAGAAGATAGACCAGAGATAACTAACTGCTCTGGTGAACATTATTAATAGTTAAAAAAAATAGCTTTTGTAGTTTTATGGCATGTAGTAAAAAAATTATACTTTTTCTGTCCTGCATGTCTCCCTTCACCAGGGCTTTGGGTTTCAAGTGAAAGCAGGAAATCTGGTAAAGGCATACCTCGGAGATATTGCAGGTTCAGTTCCAGACCACCACAATAAAGTGAATATCACAATAAAGCGAGTCACACAAATTTTTTGGTTTTTTTTTTTGTTTCCCAGTTATGTTTACATGATACTGTAGTCTATTAACTGTAATAGTATTATGTCTAAAAAAAAAAAGCAATGTACATACCTTCATTCAAAAATACTTTATTGCTAAAAAATGCTAACCATCATCTGACAACACAGGGTTGCCACAAACCTTCAATTTGTAAAAAATGCAGTATCTGTAAAGCATAATAAAATGAAGCACAATAAAATGAGGTATGCCTGTATAGCTGCAGTTGTCTCCCAGGGCCTCTCCTCCGAGTAAGGGGATTGTACTTGGGAGGCGATGCTGATGTCGGCAGTGCCGGAGTACCTTACTCTTCCTGAGACAGATTCCGGAAGTGAGAGTGGGCTGCAACTAGAAGATGACTGGTAGAGCTGGGTGTGATGGCAGAGGGGTCAGGAAGCATGGGTTGGAGCTGGACCGTGGGGATGGGCAAGGTGGGTGAAGGAGAGAAGAGTGTGTACTGTCCAGGAGGAGGATGGGCTGGGGAAGGAGACTCTCCAGGCTGGAGGTAGGGTGACAGGGAGTCCATGTCTGAAGTTTCCGGAGGAATATCCGGGGCTCTTAGGGCCCTGGGTGTGGGTCCAGGAAAGAGTCCGTGAATTCCACTCAGGGGTCCATGTGTCCTGTTCAGGTGTCCAGGGATTTGGTCTAGGGACCTGGAGGTTTGGTTCAGCAGACCAGGAATCTTGGCTCTGAATCCCTGCAGCCTGTTCAGAAGTCCAGAGCCAGTAGTTCTGGCTGAGACACTGGAGTTTGTCTCCAACAATCCAGAAGTCCTGTTTGGGAGCTTGTTCAGTATGAGAAATGGAGAGGTGTTCCCCGGGATAGCTGTGGTAGGTGGGGCCCGCTTGGCACAGAGGGTGGGTCCCACTACAAGCAGCAGGAAACGCACCTTTCCTCGGAGCAGTCGTTGGAAGCTCAGGAAGATGGCACTGGGATCCTTGTGAGCTGTGGTCCTGCCCTGCACAGAAAGCTGAGGGCAGAGGATGGGCCTGAGGCCAGAGACCTGGGCCAGATATCATGCCTCCCTGTCTATGTGGGAAAGATAAGGTACCAGAACCCAGGCTTTGTGGCTGGAGGGAGCACTCCTTGGCAGGTGAGCTCTTCCACCCTCAAGATTTCTAAAATTCCCCTTTCTTCCCTCAGGTCTTCTGAGGGGACCGAGTCAGAAAAGAAAGACAACTTCTATAGTTCCCTTGACTGGGGACTTACCTGGGTTCCTAGGAGGCCCTGCAGGGCCCCAAGGAGGAGGCGGACCTGTCCAGAAAGCTGCACCAGTAGGGATGAGAGGCAAGTGGGTCCCAGTTGTCCCCGCGCTGCCATCACTGCCTCCAGCAGAAGGGTCGAGGCTCCCAGAACGTCCTGTGCCTTGGTCTGTTCCTGGGAAAGAGATGGAAGAGAGAAACGGACAGCTTCAAAGGGTATGCTAATAGCGGGTGGGGAGCCTGTAAGAGTAGCCAGCAGAATGAATCATAGGAGCTGAGAATTGGACAGGACCTAGGTCCCACCCAGTACAGGAATTCCTTCAGTCTCCCGACAATTGGTCATCAGCCTCTGCTTGAATAACGCCAGTGTCCAGTAACGCAGCCTGGTCTCGCATGTAATTTCAGTGAGAAAAGCTCTTTTTTTTTTTTCTTACATTATGCTGAAATCTGCCCTATTATAGCTTTTACTTCTTGGTTCTAGTGCTGCAAATCTACTCTTTCTGCTACAAAATCAGGATCATATGATTAAAAAAAATTAATGTAGATATAAGACCATCATAAAGATTATAAAGATGAAGGGAAGGGGCTTGCTGATAAATGGCAGAGCTAGAGCTACAAGGGATCACTAGCAATTACACTTCCTCCCTGTCCCAATCCCCCAGAAGACCTGAGGGAAGCAAGGGAATTCTAGGGATCTTGAGGGTAGAGGAGCTGACCTTCTAAGCAGCACTCCCTCCTGGTAGGTTTCCTGAGTGTGTCTCAGACTGAAGCACTTCATGCTCTACCACAAGACTGACACTCTTCTCCAAGCTAATCACACAAGCTTTATTATTTTTTTAAACCATTCCTTGCATAACATATTTTCTGACCTCTCACTGTTCAGGTTGCTTTCCTCCTTTTGGAAACATGCTAGTTTACTATGGTCCCTCTGAGTAAATTAGCATGTTTCTAAAAGAGGATGGCTAGTACTCAGTGCAGTAGTTTAAGTGCAGTCCACTCATAATAGAGTTTTTTAGGAATATTTCTACAATGTGGATGTTAAACATCTAAGGCCACCTATGATCCCTACCTTTTTAAGTAGCTACTTCAATAATGTTGTTACAATGCTAAGTTTGGGGTCAATCCAACCCTCCCAGGTCCTTTTCATAGTAAGTACTAGGGCTAGAAGTTTATATGAGGTACGTAGGGACACTGTGGCCTGAAAGCTGGAATAGGATTTTATTCAATTACTTTTCACATCTAGAATTTTATATACATCTCTGTTAAATTTCACCTTGTTTTTGACCTAGCCTTTTAGCAGTTTGAACCTTAATTCTGTTTTTTGTTATTTTAGCTGTGCATCCCAGTTTTGTGTCATCTGAGGATGACAGATCAGTCTTGCTTCTTCACACCAACTTAAGAAGGCCGAACAGAAATAGGTCAGAAGCATGGCCATGAGAGACTTCTATCCAGCTTTTCATGGTGATCAACTTTGACTCTCTTTTATGTAGTGGACCACAAGCCATCATCTTGTCCAGAGGATATCCCCACAGTAGAATGTATGTTGGGTTAGGGTGGCCAAGCTGAAGGTGAGATCTTTTTAGGGAGCTCAGGAATTTTGAAAAATCCATGGGAATCAGTAGGAAACACATGAAGACAGGATTCGGGAAACCAAGGGAAAGGATGGCTTTCTTACTGTCTGGGTTTTCCATTCTCCCAAGCTGAAGTCCACAGCAGGCAGCAGGACGGGTGTGGACAAAGGGTTAACGTCTGGGCACTGGCTCTGTTGAAAAAGATTGGTGGGGGGATGGTGGAGAGGGCGCTGAAATAGAGGGGGTTATGGTGGCCCAATTACCAGGACAGGCTTCCATGAAATAGAACCAGACTAGAGCTTTTAAGAGAGGGTTTGATTGTAAACCATAATCCTTGTGAAGGGGTGGTAATTAGGCGGGGGGTGGTCTTACTGAAGACAATATTAGAAGAGTAGTGATCGGAGGGCATGAGAGGAAGTGATAGGAGTCAGGGTATCTCACCAGCTAGGTGGATAGCGGGGAGAGTGCTTGGGGATTCTCACCAGTCTGCTGTGAAGGACATGGGAGTCACGAAGCAGTTTATTTAGGAGTCGGGGGTCACAGGCAGGAGGAGCCGGGCTGGACAGTGTTAGTCTTGCAGTTAGGAGAGGCATGACCACGAGGAGCAATTCTTAGATGAGGAGAGGTGAGGTTGAAAGGGGCGGATAAGGAAGAAATCATTGTTGGGTGGTGGTCCAGGAATTCCCACTTAGGACCCAGACCTGAAATCCACGGAATCTGCCTCTCAGAGGCCTTACTCCTGGGAGATTGAGGTCCCCCCTGCCCCTGCACCCCAGCACATCTCCTTTCTCTTTCCCCTCTACCGAGTTCTGATTTGGCCCTAGGTCTCTCGAGGGTTTTCTTACCAGTCAGCTCCATTCTGGCCAGGCTGTGTGGTTGCAGCGGCTCCCTGTATGGGGCCTCTCCCCTGAATCCGTCCTGGGGCCATGGGGGCGGCTTGGGCTCTTGCACTTCTGGGCAGAGTGGGGTGGGGCACAGGTGGGGCACAGGTGGGCCAAGGAGGAGGGTCTAGAATCTGTCCTGCAAGTGACAGGAATAATGAACATTATTGAATTTCAAGGAAAACACTCTGTCTGGCTGGTGGAACAGATGCTGGGAGGGTGTGAGATGCTGACCAGCCTAGAACTGCTAAAGCTCGGACTGCTCCCACATCATCTTGTGAAGGTAGCGTACGGCATCTCCTCTTTGTCAGGGTTCCTCAGGATGTCTGAGGTGGCTCTGGTGCCCCTGCCCCCTGCCGAGAGCTGCAGGACAGGATATATACACACACATCTAATTGGCCTCAAAGTCTGAGCAACCCTGTTTGGTTGGAGAAAATCTGGGATGGGGATAGAGAAGGGAAGTATTGTGGCACAAGCCTGGAGAAGAGATTGGAAATGGGGTACAGGGCCAGGAGCTAGCAAACATGTACAATGTGCTCAGGGATAGCTTGGGGAGTGGGGTTGAGGAGGGAAATTGGGCAAAAATGAAACTTAACTACTAGAGGTCAGTGATTAAAAGATTGAGAAGGTGGTGTAGGAGAAATTAACCTCTCATTCATTTTCTATTTACCCCAACATACAAAGCCTCTTGGAGTTTTTCTTTGCATTCTAAGTTCTGAAATACTGGGTTATCCAAGGTGAGGAGATGGGCTAACAGTCCTGGAACTTCCTTCCTGAAGCAAGTTGCCCAGGAACGAGCACAGACTGGGTGAGATGATGCCCACCTTGCACGGCTTACCTTGCCTTAGACACCAACCATATCTGTCTCCTAGCCTGCACCTTCCTCCCTGCCCCCTCTGCAGACCCCTTCCGGTTCCTTTGCAGGACCCCACACATGGCTTCCTCCTTCTTTCACAAGTTGTGCAAAGAGGCCTGCACCTGATTCAATATTGGGATTTCCTGTAGGTCTGTCAACATGCATGAGCCCTCCTCCCATTACCCTCTCCTTGTGCCTTGGCTTGCCTGGCCCAGCTTCCCCAGCCCCAGGATTCAGAACCTTGTGAGCTAACTAGGAATGACTGGGTAAGAATGGGGATTGGGGCTGCGTCCAGCTTGGTGCTATGTTCCCTAAGTCCAAAAAAAACACCTCCTTTCTTATTTTCTCCCTGGGACCATGTCCCCTTTCCTTAGGGCCAGCCGCGACCGTGCTGTATTCCACCAAGTCTGTGATCAGTCCCTCAGAACCCAGCACCCCACCCCCTACCCCTGCTCTGTCCTGCTCCTCCCATTCTGGGAAGGCTACACTCTTCTCGACAAAGGTCAGTGCCTGCAGGTTCCAGTTTGCCTGCCCCTCCCCCAGCAGAGAGCCCAATTCCTCTTTCCTGTCCTTCCTACCCTCACGTAACTCCAAATCTTGCTTGCCACTCACCGGTGGAGAAGGGCTCCAGGACCCAGGTGCGGAGCAGGCGGCACTCTGGGGAGCAGATGGGTAGGAAAACAGGTGGCGCTGGGGCATAGCCCCTCCAGGGCAGTGGGGTCACAAGCCTGCCCGGGGCCACTTCTGCCCAATCAGAGAGCAGGGAGCCACTAGACACTGGCAATGGCCCCCGGAAGTGACGCCTTCTCCTCCCACCCGCGCAGGACCTGGAGCCCCTGCCTGGACCATGGTTCACTAGCGGAGCCCCGGATCCTCCACCCACGCACACCACACAGAGGATTTGAACGGGGGATCTGTCTTTCCCTAGGAGATGGGAAATCTGGGACCTGGTTGGGGGAGAAGATGGGAGGGAAACAGGTTTTTTCCAGGAGGATTCTGGCAGGACACTTTTGTCCCTGAGGAAGAGGCACGGAGGTCTGGCTCTAGAATGGTGGGTCTCTCAATTCCTGGCTGTCCAAATTTCTTTTCCCTGGACACCACACCTGCTGCTAAAATCTACTAGGACTCTTGCTTTCCTGCTTTTCTCGCCAATAACCCTCTGGGGGTCATGTCTTATGCCCCCTTTGCAAGTGGGAATGTGGGTGTCGCCTGTCAGGGGTCAGTGTTACCAGGAAGCAGTTTGGACAGTTTGAGAGGCCTTCAAGCTGAGGGGGTGCCTGTGCTGGATTAAGCTGTGCTCAGGTACCACTCTGTTGGGGCCCAGTGGCTCCGATGGCTAAGCCCACTTATCTCTGTGCCAGTGCCCTCTTTGCCTGCCCGGTCTTTCTCCCTCTTCCATCTCCTACCACTCCACATGTGACAAGAGGAATAACCAGGCCCATGTGTCCCTGTCTTAGGAAAGACAGCTGCTGAACCTCCCCCACAAATACCTCCCGCTGGCCCCCCTCTTCCTTTGGCCCTGGCTCTAGTTCCTTTGCTTTCCCCTCAGTCCCACTCTCCCCACAGTCCGTCCTCAGGGGCCTCCTGGCCTGACCTTGTTCCCATCACCCCCTCCCCGCCAGTTCTTCCTCAGGCTGTGTCCTGCTCCTCCTCCCCAGGATGGGGCTGTCTGCTAAAGAGTATGGCCTAGATCCCAGAATTCTCCAGTTCAGCCAGACGAGATGCCTCCCAAGATTAGGAAGGAGGGTGCCGGGATGGTTGGGAGGATGGTGGGAGAGTGGGGGTGGGAGGGGGCAGGGAGGCCGTCATGACCAGGAAACCAAGACAAAAGAGGTTGTGGGTAGGATGGAGAGGCACAGGGTCCCCAGGGTGAAGGAAGAGGGTGGGAAAGTGCGTCAGGCTGGGGATGATGATGGTTGGATGGGCCTGAGCGCAGGTAACAGTAGGGAGAGAAACACTGTCACCAGACAGAAAGGGGATACTGTCTGTTTCTGGCCAAGTTCCTATCCTGGGGAACAGTAGAATGAGGAGAGAGCTCAGAGAAGAGGTAGGACACAGGCTAGGCAGTGAGAGTGGTGTGGGGTTTGAGAGGTGCTGTGGGCCCAGCGTCAGGCGAAGATGAGTTGACGGGGCCTTTTCTGCACGGAGTCATCATCCTTAAAGACAATTCTTCATCCTTCCTGCAGGAACCCAGTCCTAGCCCAGTGGCTGGCCCAGGCCTCGGGCAGTCTCTGCCCCTCCCTGGTCTGGGGCTCCCATCCTGGGCCGGACACGCACCTCCTGGTCCAGCTTGGAGGGGGGGCTCCAGACCCGCCTCTCCTCCCCTCTTTGCGCCCCCTGGTCCCTCCCCTCCCCTCCCTCCCCTCCCCCTCCCCTCCCCCTTCTCCTACAGCCCCTCCCTCCTCCCCTGCCCGGTTCCAGCCCCTCCCTCCCCTCCCCCATTCGCGATCCGGGCCGCTGCTGCTGGGCCGGACCCCCCGGGCTCAGCCCGGCCCCTCGCCGAGCCGCCGCCGCCGCCCCGTTTGCTGAGGAGGAGGCCCCCGGCCGGGGCGCCGGGCGCGGGGCATAAAACGGGCCAGAGCCGTCGCCCGGGGCACTAGAGCCGCGTACGGCCCGGGTCAGCGGCCGCCAGCCCGCCCGCGCTCCTCCCGGCCGCTCCTCCCGCCCCGCCCGGCCCGGCGCCGACTCCGCGGCCGCCCGACGAGCCCCTAGCCGCACAGCTCGGGCCCTGGCCCCGGCCCCCTCCCGCCGTACCGCCCCCGGCCCGGCCCTCCTCCCACCTCCCTCCTCCCTCTCCAGCTCCCTCCTCCCTCCCGCCTCCCCAGCTGTCCCGTTCGCGTCATGCCGAGCCTCCCGGCCCCGCCGGCCCCGCTGCTGCTCCTCGGGCTGCTGCTGCTCTGCTCCCGGCCGGCCCGCGGCGCCGGCCCCGAGCACCCAGCGCTGCCCATCCGGCCCGAGAAGGAGCCGCTGCCCATTCGGGGAGCAGCAGGTAGGTATTGCCCCGGGGGAGGCGCGGGCGGGGAGTCCTGCTCGGGGCAAGTCTGCGCCCGCCCGGAGGGGGCGCCGGGTGCAGGTGGCTCAGTGCGGCGGGCGGCCCGGAGGGGTGGGCGGGGGCCGCGAGGCGCGTCGCGCCCGGGGACCCGGGGCCCGGCCGGCAGCTCCCGGGGCGGGTACACGGTAGGAGCGGGACAGCTGCCGCCAGCCAAGTCCGTCCCCGTAGGCTGCTCCTTCGGCGGGAAGGTCTATGCCTTGGACGAGACGTGGCACCCGGACCTGGGGGAGCCCTTCGGGGTGATGCGCTGCGTGTTGTGTGCCTGCGAGGCGGTGAGTGGACCCAATGGCCGTGGCCGGGGCCCTCGCGGGTCGGGGACCGCTGGGGTCTTGGGACGTCGGAGGGACTCGGAGTTGCTGAAGAAAGAGAAGTCAGTCTGCAGATACTTGGGATATTTTTCTGAAGGAGGAAGCGGGGAGGAAGAGCCCCCTTCAAGTCTCAGGTGTTGCCTATTATTGATCACCCACTGTGTGTCAGGCTCTTTGCCAACTCCGTTTCGTCTGTCTCTCGCTTAACTCCTAGTACAACCATGCTAGATAGATACTATCATTACTTCCATTTTTCAGATAAGGACCCTACGGCCCATCGAGGTTAAGTAACTTGTCTAGAGTTATGCAGCTTGTATGTAGCAGAGCAGTCTCACTCCGTGGGAGGACCTTGCCCTGGTCCCGTGCCTCCTCTCGGCTCGCCTTTGAGTCTCACCAACAGCGTATTGCCCTCATTCGGTTTTCCCGTCTTCTCTGTGAGCAGCCTCAGTGGGGTCGCCGCGCAAGGGGCGCGGGCAGGGTCAGCTGCAAGAACATCAAACCCGAGTGCCCAACCCTGGCCTGCGGGCAGCCGCGCCAGCTGCCCGGACACTGCTGCCAGACCTGCCCCCAGGGTAAGGCCCGCTCCGCGGTGAGAGGAGGGCAGCAGGGCCACGATGCTTGGTCCTGGGCCACGCGAATGGAGCGAATGGAGCGGCCAACTGGCCCTCCTCGTGCCCAGCTGAAACCCGCATCCCCCACCCCCGGTGCAGAGCGCAGCGGTCCGGAAACGCAGCCAACGGGCCTGGCCTTCGAGTATCCGCGGGACCCAGAGCACAGAAGCTACAGCGACCGCGGGGAGCCTGGAGCTGAGGATCGGGGGCGTGGAGACGGCCACACGGGTAGGCAGGGGCTGCGCAATTGAGGACCGGGGTCATGGTTGGGGCCGGGCTGCAGCAGCGGGTGACGGTACTAGGGATATCTTCCTTCCCTCACAGACTTCGTGGCGCTGCTGACGGGGCCAAGGTCGCAAGCGGTGGCACGGGCCCGAGTGTCACTGCTGCGCTCTAGTCTGCGGTTCTCCATCTCCTACCGGCGGTGAGAAAGGGGAAGGAGGGAGGAGGGGTCAGCTGGGGGCCAGGGAGGGAGAATTGGGGAGGCTGGAGGGGCTGCTTCTGGCTCAGGCTCGGAGTCCGTGCTCAGGGGACTCTCATTACCAGGCTGGACCGCCCTACCCGAATCCGCTTCTCAGACTCCACTGGCAGCATCCTGTTTGAACACCCTGCAGCCCCTACCCAAGATGGCCTGGTGAGATGATGCCGTTTATGAGTGCTTATCCAGTCTGGGCGCTATGCTGAGAGCATGTTCTGCATTACCTGCTTGGGTCCTCACAACAGCCCAGTGGGAGAAAGGCACTGACATTATGATGCCCATTTTACAGATGAGGGAACTGAGGCTCAGTAGCAGAATGTGACTTGCTCAAGGTCACACAGCTAGTAAGTGGTGGAGCCAGGATTTGGACCCTGGCATCTGGCTCCAGGGCCCCTTCTCAAACTTCCTAGGAGGGCCTGGGGGCAGCTTCCCATATTCCTTCCTCACCAGACATGGGCCTCTCAGCAGGCCTGTCCTGCATTCTGAGTAGAGTCTTCTTATCTCTCTGTTCCAGGTCTGTGGGGTGTGGCGAGCAGTGCCTCGGTTGTCTCTGCGGCTCCTTAGGGCAGAACAGCTGCACGTGGCACTCGTGACACCCAGTCACCCTTCAGGGGAGGTCTGGGGGCCTCTCATCCGGCATCGGGCCCTGGCCGCAGGTGAGGGGAGCAAACAGCCCCTGGACGTGAAATTTGGAGTCTTCTCTACCCCCAGGAATGGAGTGGGCTGAGGAGGGGACTTTCTGGTGGGCTCTCATGGTCCTTTCTCCCCCAGAGACCTTCAGTGCCATCCTGACCCTGGAAGGCCCCCCACAGCAGGGCATAGGGGGCATTGCCCTCCTCACGCTCAGTGACACAGAGGACTCCTTGCATTTTTTGCTGCTCTTCCGTGGGCTGCTGGAAGCCAGGAGTGGCGGTAAGTGGAATGGGGGCAGCACATATGAGGAGGGTAGGGAGATCACCTATGTTTCAGAGGTATCCACATGTGCGGCTATTGCAGGACCAGCCCAGGTTCCCTTGCGGCTCCAGATTCTACACCAGGGGAAGCTACTGCGAGAGCTCCAGGCCAATGCCTCGGCCCAGGTGAGCAAGGGTCTGGCTCTTACTGCCACTGGTTCTGGCCTCTTGCTGTGCCCACCATACCCTGCTCTGCCCCCAGGAGCCGGGCTTTGCTGAAGTGCTGCCCAACCTGACAGCCCAGGAGATGGACTGGCTGGTGCTGGGGGAGCTGCAGATGGCCCTGGAGAGGGCAAGTGGGTCAGGGCTGCGCATCAGTGGACACATTGCTGCCAGGCAGAGCTGTGATGGTGAGGCAGGGCGAAGCCTGGCGCCCCAGGCACACACAACTGAGAGGCACAGAGAAGCGCCAGAGGAGGGGCTGGGGGGTAGAGGAGGGATCCTGGGGGCTGGGGGTGTGAATGGCCATGCAGCAAGCCTGCCTCCACCTGTCTCGCCCCTCTGCAGTTCTGCAAAGTGTCCTTTGTGGGGCCGATGCCCTGATCCCTGTTCAGACAGGTGCAGCTGGCTCGGCTAGCCTTACACTGCTAGGAAATGGCTCCCTGATCTACCAAGTAAGAGCTGGGGGATGGAGGAGGTGGGAGGGCAGCAGAGCAGGGCGGGGCTTTGGCCTGCAATGGTTCAGGGCCCAGGCCTTCTCTGCTACTCCAGTTTGCCCTCCCTGACCCTGCCCTCCAGGTACAGGTGGTAGGTACAGGCAGCGAGGTGGTGGCCATGACGCTGGAGACCAAGCCTCAGCGGAGGAACCAGCACACTGTCCTGTGCCACATGGCTGGACTCCAGCCGGGAGGATACATGGTGAGTGCTTCAGGCAGAGCAGAGCCGCAGGTCCCAGCACCAGAGCTGACAGTGCAGGGGGCTGTGGGAAGCCATGTCGGATGAGCAGGGATGTTCCGCGTCATTCACTCACTCACAGGCTCTCTCACTGATGCATTGATTCACTGGACACATTTTTTAGTGAGTCTCAGGCTAAAGACTGCAGTACAAAGAAAATCCGATGTGGCCCCTGTCTTCAGGAAGCTCATGTCAAGTGGAAGGAGTTATACAGGGAGCCCAGTGCAGCAGATCACGTGATAGCAAACGTGATCGCAGTGGCTGCCGTTTATTGAGCCTTTCTATGTGTCACAAACTGTACTGGTTGTCTTGCGTCTGTTATTTTTGGCCCTCACAGTACTCATTTATAGATGGCGAAGTGAAGGATCAGAGAGATTAAATGACTCCTCAAGATGGTTGCATAGGTAGGAAGTGGCAGGGAAGGGACTTGAACCTGGGCCCGCCAGGTTCTTAACCAGTGTTACTGGTGTGAGGAAGTGTGTGTGGGTTTAGTGGGGGCACAAAACATGGAAAGGGTTCAGAATCTTGGGCTGGTGTGAAAGCTGAGGAGGGGTTCATCTGGGACCTGGCAGGCTACAGCTGGGGCTCACCCTTCCCTGCCCTCCAGGCTGTGGGTGTCTGCCCTGGGCTGGGTGCCCGGGGGGCTCATATGCTGCTGCAGAATGAGCTGTTCCTGAACGTGGGCACCAAGGACTTCCCAGATGGAGAGCTGCGGGGGCACGTGGCTGCCCTGCCCTACAGCGGGCACAGCGCCCGCCATGATAGTGAGTGCTCCAGGGGTCTGCCTGCCCTTTGGTGTCCTCTAACCTGTGACTCAAGCATGTGAGGGATGGTGCCAGAGGGCCAGAGCCTGGCATGGTGTCTTTCTCTGTGCCTGAGCTCCAGTTGGCATCTGGAGAAGGTGGGGATGTGTAGGGTGGCCCTGCCAGGAGACCCTCCCTGTTACCACACACGGTGCAGGGCTCTCACTTGCTGCTGCCCCAGCCCTGGGCCTGTGGACAGTGCCTGGCAGCTTGTGGAGTCCGTGCTGGGGGAGACGGGGAATGCCGGGATTGAGTCGCTGCTCTAGGCCACCTTCTCATCTGTCACCTCTCCTCTGTCTGGATCCAGCACTACCTGTGCCCCTGGCAGGAGCCCTGGTGTTGCCCCCCGTGCAGAGCCAGGCAGCAGGGCATGCCTGGCTCTCCCTGGATACCCACTGTCACCTGCACTATGAAGTGCTGCTGGCTGGGCTTGGTGGCTCAGAACAGGGCACCATCACTGCCCACCTCCTCGGGCCTCCTGGGATGCCAGGGCCCCGGCGGCTGCTGAAGGGATTCTATGGCCCAGAGGTGAGGACGTGTTGGTGGGAGGCAGTTTGGAAAAGATCTACTTTCTCGCATGAAAGGCTGTGTGGGCCTTTGGCAGGAGAAGCAGAGAGCAGGCAGCCTCAGGAGTCAGACAGACCCGGGTATGAATCTGACTCAGCCTTTTGTTATCCATCCTCTCTCCTGCATCCTACTCTGGTGGGATCTCTTGGCTAGTATGTAATATCCTGAACCTCCAGAGGGGTGTGTGGGATGGACCAAGCCCCCGACGTGGGGTGGGTTGCCATGGAATCGGGGCTAGAGAGGCCTGGCTTCTGAGCTCTACACCATCGCCGCTGGGCTTTGCTATCCTGGAGGCCTTACTTAATCTCCCCGGGCCTCAGTGTCCTTCCCCACGAATTGGGAGTGGTAGGCTCAGCCCTAGAGGGCCTTGTTCCCGTCCCTGATTCTGTCTACTCACAGGCCCAGGGCGTGGTCAAGGATCTGGAGCCTGAGCTGCTGCGGCACCTGGCACAGGGCTCTGCCTCCTTGCTGATCACCACCAAGGGTAGCCCCCAAGGGGAGCTGCGAGGGCAGGTAGGCAGGCAGTGCGGGCCGGTGGGGATGGTCCAGTGTTGGGCTATCACTGTGTGCCTTAGTCAGTCCCTTGCTGTCTCTGAACCCCGGGGCTGGTAGAACCACACACACTCCCTCCTCGCTGGTCGGGAGGCTGAAGCCAGATGAGGTGCTTAATGAGGCTAGTAGCTGACCATCTGTCCTTGGCAGCTGGGATGATCGCCGTGGATAATAGCATCCTCCTGGGGCGCAGGGGCGCTCAGGGTGTCTTGGGCTGACTGGCCGCAGCTGGTGGAGACGCAAGGGGGAGCCCGGGCGCTGCCTCAACCTGCCTCTCCTCTCAGGTGCACATCGCCAACCAGTGCGAGGCGGGCGGCCTGCGCCTGGCGGCAGCAGGGGCCGAAGAAGTACGGGTGCCCGGGGCTCTGGATGCAGTGGTGGCCGAGGTGGCCGCGCTGCCCGCTGTGCTAGGCCCAGATGCCCCAGCGCCAGCCAAACCTGGTGGCCCCGGGCGGCTCCGAGACCCCAACACCTGCTTCTTCGAGGGGCAGCAGCGCCCCCATGGGGCTCGCTGGGCTCCTAACTATGACCCGCTCTGCTCGCTCTGCACCTGCCAGGTAGGAGGCCCTGGAAGGGCACACTGGGGCCTGGGTTCTGGGTCAGGATCGCAGTCAACCCCCAACCTCTCCCCGTAGAGACGCACGGTGATCTGTGACCCCATGGTGTGCCCGCCACCCAGCTGCCCAAGCCCGGTGCAGGAGCCGGATCAGTGCTGCCCTGTGTGCCCGGGTGAGTGCCCTGCAGGAGCGGAGAGGGTAATGGAGGGTCCACCGTGTGGGCGTGAAGCCTCTGCGGAGGGAAGGAGGGGGCCACCGTCTGCTTTCACTACTTTGGATCCACAGAGAAGCAAGATGTCGGAGACCTGCCGGGGCTGCCGAAGAACAGGGACCCTGGAGAGGGTGAGCAGAAGTAGGCGTGGAGGGGTAGGGAATCCAGAGGAGCTGTTGGGTGGGACGGGGGGGGGGGGGGGGGGGGGATGGGAGGGGGAGAGTGTTTATGGGGGTGGAGGGAGGCTGAGGGGCACAGGTTACAAGTGACACCTGATAGACTTCATCAGATTCACTGGCCCACAAGTGGGCCCTGCGGTTAGACTACTGTGGGGTTGGCCTGAGGCTCAGTCCTGGGTTGTGGGCCCGGCCAATGAACTCAGTGCTAATGGCAGCTGGGCACTGTCCCCCACCAGGCTGCTATTTTGATGGCGACCGGAGCTGGCGGGCAGCGGGCACCCGGTGGCACCCTGTCGTGCCCCCATTTGGCTTAATTAAGTGTGCTGTCTGCACCTGCAAGGTATGGCCACCCAGTCTTCTGTGCTGCTGGAACCCAGCGGGTCTGCAGAGCTGGGGAGGGGGCTGGTAGGAGAGGAAAGCCCTGTCTTGGTGAGGAGGGCTCAAGGATCAAAATAACTTGAGAAGAGTTCCCTGGGCTCTGAGAGCTGGCTTCCTATAAAGGAAAAGGGCACGGACTGATTGGGGTGTGAACTCTGGCTCTGCCAGCTGGCTAGCTCCATGTAACCCTGGGCACTTTCTGTGCGTCCCTGAGTCTCACTTTCCTCTCCCATAAGCAGATGTGGTAGCACCTACCTTGCAGGGCCACAATGAGGATTTGAGTTCAGGTACATAAAAAGCCCCAGCTCAGGGCCTCTGAGTAAAAGGCCATGGATGTATTACTTTGGAGGTATGGGAAAGGAGAGGGAGGAAGCAGGAGGCTTATGTGCTCCTCCTTTTTCCTGATACCCCTCACTCAATGGATCCCTACAGGGGGGCACTGGAGAGGTGCACTGTGAGAAGGTGCAGTGTCCCCGGCTGGCCTGTGCCCAGCCTGTCCGTGCCAACCCCACTGACTGCTGCAAACAGTGTCCAGGTGAGGGGGGTGGGCACTGAGGCTTCTTGGGGCAGATAAGGCTTTTTGTCCTTGTCCTGGGTCGGGGCGGGGGGATGCATGGTGAGGGGATGCCTAGTGAGGGTGGATGGAAGGGATGTCTCAGCTAAATCAGTATTTACCCAGCATTGCTCTGTGCCTAGCCTGGAGCCAGGGATCTACACGCACTGGAAAGAATGTGCATGTGTTAGTGGGCTGTGATGGGATCCAGTTCCTGTCCCATCCATCCACCCATCCACCCATCCACCCATCCATCCACCCATCCACCCATCCATCCATCCATCCATCCACCCATCCACCCATCCACCCATCCACCCATCTGTCCTTCCGTCCATCCGTCCATCCGTCCATCCATCCATCCATCCATCCATCCATCCATCCATCCACCCATCCATCCACCCACCCATCCACCCATCCACCCTTCCGTCCGTCCGTCCTTCCGTCCATCTGTCCATCCATCCATCCATCCATCCATCCATCCATCGAAATTTATCGTCTACTAAGTGCCAGAAACTGCTGGTGACAAATAAAACCTGGATGGCCCTCACAGAGCTCACATCTACTGACCTCTCCCTCCTTCCCTCCTTCTCTCCCTGCCAACAGTGGGGTCAGGGGCCCACCCCCAACTGGGGGACCCCATGCAGGCTGATGGGCCCCGGGGCTGCCGTTTTGCAGGGCAGTGGTTCCCGGAGAGCCAGAGCTGGCACCCTTCGGTGCCCCCCTTTGGGGAGATGAGCTGTATCACCTGCAGATGCGGGGTAAGTGAGGGCTTGTGTGAGGCGGGCATTGGGGGCCTGGCCTGGGGGAGGGGAACTTCCCAGGGAGGGCAGGCTCCTGGGGGTGGGCTTCCCCCAAGAGGCTGAAGGCCCCTGTGCCCCAGCACCTCAGGGACCCTCAGGATCTGGTCTGTCCTGCACCAGGCAGGGGTGCCCCACTGTGAGCGGGATGACTGTTCACTGCCACTGTCCTGCGGCCCAGGGAAGGAGAGCCGCTGCTGTTCCCACTGCACAGCCCGGCGGCGGTGTAAGTGAGGGGCCTGGGGCAGCAGCTCCAGGCTGCCTGTGGGACGCCTGGGGAGGGAAGGGAGCCCCTGCCGTGTGGCGGGAATAGCGCCCCCTGCTGCACAAGCGCCACCCCATCCCCCCGTCACAGCAAACTTGTGGACTTGTTCGTGATTACCTTTTCTTTAGGAATGAGATTTCTGATGCCCAGAGGAATCAGGCAGCTAGGCTAAAGTCATGCAACTGGTGTGTGCTGACGTGCTGAAAAAATTCTGATCTTTCTGGGACCAGAACAGAGGAGCTCTGCTGTGCCCTCCCTGCCACCCCACTCCCTCACTCCTCTTCTAAAGCTCACTCCCTCTGTCTCCAGCAGTTGCAGACACCAGGACAGTTCCAGAGCTGGAGAAAGAAGCTGAAGGCTCCTAGGGAGCAGCCAGAAGGCCGCGTGACCAAGAGGATGGGGCCTGGGCTGGGGGAGGAGGGGCGCCGGGGACCCCGCATTCTCCTGCGGGAAACCCAGTGCCTTCGGCCCCTCTTTTCTGCCTCTTCTCCCTCCCCCACTACCTCTGGGAACCACAACTCCACAAGGGGGAGGGGTAGCCAGGGCCGACCAATGCCATGTCCACTCCAACTTCGGCCTTGTCGCCCTCTCGCCTCTGCCTTGGAAGCCCACCCCCTTTCCTTCTGTACATAATGTCACTGGCTTGTTGGGATTTTTAATTTATCCTCACTCAGCACCAAGGGTCCCCCCCCACTTCACTCCTGCTGCCCCTGAGCTGAGCAGAGTCATTATTGGAGATTTTTGTATTTATTAAAACGTTTTTTTCCAGTCTTTGGGCTAGTGGTTGTTTCTTTGTGACCAGGGGCCTGAGTGAGCCCCAGTGGAGAAGGGTCTGAGGGTAGGCAGGGAGAGAGAGGGCCACTGGCGCCTGGGGCTTCCCTCTGACCCTCAGGGAGAGGGAAGAGACCCGGGGAAGGGGACAGGATGGCACAGCAGTGGGCTGGCATGCCCGGACTCCACAGAGGGGCTTGGGCCGTCTTTGAGATGGAATAGAGCTTCAAGAACTCAGGCACCCTGAAGCAGGATTTGGACACTAGTTTCCAGTGACCTGCCCGGGCTGGCATTTCTGCTGAGTATTATAGTGTCTCAGAACTGTTGCTGGTAGGATTTAAAATTTGATCTGTTACCCTGGGGTCAGTCAGGCCTTCTGCTCTGCAGAGAGTTTGACTGGGCTTCCGAGCTTCTCCGGCAGAAAGAGATGGAAGGTAAAACAGGGGCTCTGGTCAGAGGAGAAACGGGGGTGGTTCTGATACACCTGGGTTTTGAAGAGAAAACTCCCTCACGTACAGCCCTCCACTTTGCCACTTTTTACTTGAGAGTCACCTTTCAGCATTCTCCAGTGACTTCCCTTGGCCGTCTCTCATGTGCCACATTGGATTTTGGGTATGTCACACGATGAACAGCCACTAGGAGCCATCACATGGTGGCGCTGCTGGCAGCTGCCAGTTCACTTTGGGCCAAGTCAGTGTCCAAGCGGGTATTTGAGTAATTTATGACTACAGACTGCAGAAGATGCCTCCTCAGGGCTGAGGGAGAAATGAGGGCTGGAGAGAGGCAGCCCAGGTGCTTACTGGGAGTGGGGAGTCCAGGGTCCGCCACTCTAAAACGCACGTCAGCTTCTCAACTTGTGGGAAAGCCTAAATAAGAGTTTGCATTCTAAACAAGAGTCTGTTGCTTTCAAAAAAGTTTCCGAACAACTGTTTCATTGAATTTCACCCTTAGTCTTTTATGAAAATAATGGGAGATAGAGAAACAAAAGTGTGACACCCCTGACACAACAAAAGGGACAGGAGGGGGTAATTTCATAAAGTAACACAATTGGGACAAGGAGGGTGTTCACCAGGCATGCTGGAAGGGGCACATTTTAGCTCATCAGATTTTAGGTAGTCAAAGAGGATGAGTGAAGGAAAAAACATAGAGCAAATTCTGGAATACTGGAGAGACATGGTTGCAGATGATAAAAGTGGAAAAATTCTTAGGGATCGTGAAATGATCATGGTGGTCTGAGAATGGAGTCGCCCTTATAACATTGTTTTGGCCTTGATATATGATCTCATGAACAAAGGGAGCTGCCAGAATTATTTCTGCTCATCATAAAAGTAAATCACTGTGGATAATTATGGTAATACACAAATGTGTGAGAAAGAAAGAAAAACTCACCTGTTAGAAAGAAGGAATTCTAACCCCTAGATAACCACTATTAAGAAATCATTGAGTATTTTTCTGAGTTTTCCTTTGCCCAGCTGGAGCCCACTCTGGGTCCTGCCCCTGCAGCACCTCTGTTCCCGCTTGTGAAGGGGCTGTGATGCCTTCCTTGACCCAGTTGAGGGAATTTGTATGATCAACTCAGGAGCAGGAACACACGTAAATCTGCACAAATAAGGAAAGCAGGAGATTGCATTTAAGGGAAATCTGATCCTTTGCATTTAAAGTGGCAGGGGAGGGCTTCCCTGGTGGCGCAGTGGTTGAGAGTCCGCCTGCTGATGCAGGGGACATGGGTTCATGCCCCGGTCTGGGAAGATCCCACGTGCCGCAGAGTGGCTGGGCCCGTGAGCCATGGCCGCTGAGCCTGCGCGTCCGGAACCTGTGCTCTGCAACAGGAGAGGCCACAACAGTGAGAGAGGCCCACGTATAGCAAAAATAAATAAATAAATAAATAAAATAAAGTGGCAGGGGAGGGAAACCCCCAGAAACTCTGAAAAAATCCTCACCAAATCAAGGAACTTGGCAAGTTGATATTCAGTGATTTGATTTTCAGTGAATTGACCGGAGCCCACCAGTGGGGGCTGAGCTCCTCAGCTGATGGGAGTTGGGCAGGGCTGCGAGTTGTCCCATCCTCTGGGGGCAGTAGACGTCATCTGGTGGGGCTGTCTCCTGGTGGGCCAGGGCCCCAGCTGTCCCTTGGGAGGAGTCATTCACGTCTCTTCTTGTCCACTTTGGCTGGGCTGGATCCTGGGCTGAGACACAGCCTTCTTGTGAGACGCCACGCCTTTTCCTCCCCTTTTGGAGTCCCCCATGCCTGGCTGAGTCCCTGGCCCTACTGTGGGGACAGAGGCTCCTCACTCTCCATTTGTGCAGTGAGACAAGAGGGGGGACAGGCGGAGGTAGCAGGTGCCAGTGGGAGGAGAGTTGCAACAGGGATCCCACTGAGTCCTTCTCCATGCAGGGGGCGGTGAGGCTGCTGTCCGGGTACTGGGGCGACAACTGCCAAGTAGCTGGTGGACCTCATGAACCTGCCTGTTGTTGCTGCCACTTTCCTGGTGGCCCTGGTGGCCCTGGTGCTTACCATGGAGTCCTGGGGTCCTGACCAGCCCCCACTCTGAGGGGAGATGAGGGAAGATGACAGGAAAGCAGAGGCAAGTTTGTATCTTTTTTGGGTGCTCTTTGGGAGCATTGGTGTTTGTATACATGCGTGCGTGCACACACGTCTGAAGTGTGTTATGTGACAGAGAGCAGAGCATCCACACCGCATCTGTTATTTTTATCCATGTTTGTTAGGATGTGAAGTTTTCAGCTTCCTTCATTTCTGTTTTATTCTCCCTTATGTGAATCTAAAAAAAAAGCAATGAACTTGTTCTTTAAAACTCAACCTTCTGTAGTCCTTTCTGCCTTCTAAGTGGGTAGCAGCAGAGACATATTCTTTTTTTTTTTTTGTAGTACTTGGGCCTCTCACTGTTGTGGCCTCTCCCGTTGCGGAGCACAGGCTCTGGACGCGCAGGCTCAGCAGCCATGGCTCACGGGCCCAGCTGCTCCGCGGCATGTGGGATCTTCCCAGACTGGGGCACAAACCCGCGTCCCCTGCATCGGCAGGCGGACTCTCAACCACTGCGCCACCAGGGAAGCCCGAGACATATTCTTTATACTGGTCTGGAGGGAGAGTTGGGGTGGCAGATGATAGTAAGCAGCAAGACAGGAGGCTACAGAGAAGGAAGGCCGGGGAGAAACATCCCATGGAGAAACAGCAGAGGGCCTTTTGTCATGTACTATTTATCTCACAAGTAATCAATTTAATCACTTATCAATAGCTACTAATTGCATGCAAAAGGCACAAAATGATTCCTAGGGAATAGTTTCTTCCTTCCATCCCTATCCCATTGGCCAACCAGGTCCCCTCCCCAGAGACTCCCTGTTACTTATTTCTTGTGTATAAGAATGTCTCTTAAGAACAGGGTTGTCCAAGATCCAAGTTTAAGTTGTTTGCATTGTTGTGATACAGATCAGTGCTTTTCAGACTTTGATGTGCATATGCGTTACCTGGGAGTCTTGTTTCAATGCAGACTCTGATTCAGAAGGTCTAGGGTGGGCCTGAGATTCTGCATTGCTTACAAGTTCCCAGGTGATATACTGTTGGTCCAGAAACACATTGTGAGTAGTAATCACTCCACATTTTCAGCCAATGTGCCATGCTACTGTAAGTTTAGTCACTCAACTAGTATTTATTGAGCATTTTTCTGGTGCCAGGCCCTGTTCTTGGTGATGGAGACTCAGTAGTCAGTTAAGCTGGCTAAAAGTCCTGCCCGTGTAGAGTTTATAATCTAGTGAGGGAAGACAGACAATACATATAATAAGTATATAGTGTGCCAGAAACAGATGGAGCTATGGAAAAAATAAAGCAGGAACAGGGGAACTGGGAGTTCTGGGGGAGGAGGATCTGAGTGTAGTTTTAACAAGGATGACCACAGAATGCTCTGGTGAGGAGACGTTTGATTAAAGACTAGGAATGAGGGGAGAGGATGAACCATAGGGATATGCAATGATTTTTTAAAAAAGTTGTGAGTGGGCCTAAGTTCCTTATCAGGAGAGAAGGGAAGAGACCTGCCATAATTGTGAGATACATGTGAAATCAATATATCAATAGATATCTAAACTCCGAGAGCAGATTCTGAGAAAAGGAGACCCTTGGAATATTAGGGAGAGAAGTGGACCTCCACAAGAACAGAGGATGAGGTCTTGATTCAATCGTATGAAATCTCTTCTTCTAACACTTGAATTATATACTATATAAAGATGAAGTATGACTAGAGTAAGTGTAAAAGAACTACCTACCAGCTGGTACAATTAGGTTACATACCTTAACATGCCAGTTCTGCCTGCAAGTGTTTGCTTACAAGATACAACCCATTCAGGCACTTTTGAGTCTGGAAAAGGAATAAGGGAAGAGGTTCTATTCACAACGGGGAAGGAACCTTATGGCAAAATCTCTACCAAGGAAGAGGCTGCAATTTAAGTACATATCTTGTGGTTGGAAACGTTAGAGGCCAAAATGCCACATGAAACATGAAGAGGTTTTCAGGTTGGCAGACAAGTCAGGCTGTAGTTTGACATCTTACTGAATGCCACCTAAAAAAGCACCATGCTGGGAAACTCTGAGGAAAGGGGTTAATGTGGGAGAAAGGGAGCAGAGGGAAGGTGGTGGGAGTGGTACCTGGTGGACTCATCCTGGAAGGGTGGGCTCCAGATGTTGGACAAAAGATGCCTCATTCTCCCCAAGAAGCTGGAACCACACCAGCTTCAGCTTGTCTTCCAGAGGTGTGGGGAGCCTACCGGGTGAGAGGCCCAGCACCTCTCCTTCCGACCAACCCACCAGGTCCCAGGAGGTCTAAACCACATTTACTTCCAGGACTCATCCCCCTATCCCCCAACACAAATATTACTGCACCTGCTGGCTGATGCCTGAAATTCCTAACACAACTGGAAGATGGGAGTTTTAAAATGCAAACAAGTGGTTAAGATATTAGGTCACATGCTAAAGTAGAACTACCAGTCAACAAATGTAAATAATTAGCGTCATATCCTGTTCCTTTTTGACAAGGGGGTGGGTTAGAAAAAAGGTAGACTGGAGCGGGAGGTTGGAGGGAGACGGGGATTTTGCAGCCCACACTTCAGGCAGAGACATTGACAAGGGCAGGGCTATTTACCTTCAACAGCTTCGGGGAGGAATAGTTGCTGTGCGGAATTTCTGTCCTGCACATCTGTGTGCTCTCCCAGCTTAGCGGGAACTCGGCCACTCAGACATATGATTCACATCAACTGTGTTTTTCATAAGTTTTAGAGGCTTTTTTTAAAAAGCAAGGTTGACGTCATTATGAAGGAACTTTTTCTCATAGGTTCCAACCGAGGTACCACTGGAAATGGCACCAGGGAAGACCTTCAGAAGTCGCTTTTAAATTCTCCCTCCCCTCCTCCAGAGAGAGATGAATGAGAGGACTTCCTGACAGGAATAAAAGAAGTAGGGTTTTATTTTTGTCTGATCATAAATGTAATGACTCTTCAAGGATGAGTCCACATTCTTTATAAATGTAATGTTCTGTTTTGGCAAACAGAACAGTATAAAATGAAGGAAATTCAATGTTAATTACTTAATACAATTAAAATGCCAACTCAGAAGTAATCCTCGTTTATCTCTGATTTTTTCCCTTATCTTTTCTTCTGCACATGAATAGACCATGACTTCCCTGAACATTTCTAATGGTATTTCTAGTGAACCATCTTTTTTAATTATAAAAATAATGTTTGCTTGAAGTAGAAAATTTGGTTAAAGAAAAAACCCAGGAAAAATTCTTTGCAGAGAATCCAAAGTTTTTTGAAGTGTTTTCTTCCCTCTGTGGGTTTTGTTGAGTTTACCCTGTGTTTATAGTTTTAGGTCTCTCTTTTCTTCACTTGGCCCTATTGTCACACATCTCATGAACTTCGGCCATGGATTGTCGGAGTTTGAAGAGAGACAGTGCCTGTTTTTGCCACGTCTGGGTGCAGCCAGACACGGAGGCCAAGGGACGAGCTGAAAATCTCGCAGCCTGAGAGCCGCGTCCGTGCGATAAACTCGGCCCTCGGTCCGGGTCCAGAGAGATAACTGCAGGGCAGCTACTTGGCGCCTCGGATGAAGAAGTGAGTTTGGACACCTATGGTGGCGCACAGTCGGGGCCAGCGGGAGCCATGCAGGCGCTGGGAAGTGGCAGTCAGAGGGAGGCAGGGATGCGCCACTGGTGGGGAGGGGCTGCTTCCCCAGGGTCAGTCAAAAGCGACTCCAAAGCTGGACTGAGCTCTCCCCGCATAGCTGTGGTCACCTTAATAGTTTGCAACGTGTGTATTCATTTTAGTTGCCAAGAAGACTCAGCTGAGTGTTTGGGGCTCAGTAGATGACATTTTGTGAGGAGGAGGGAGGCAGTTGACGGGTTTGAGTGGAGGAGGAGGGACCTGGGGAACCAGAAAAGCCTGCTTTGCTAGTAACACTTCTGGTCACTTGACCTCCATCACCTCAGTTTCCTTGCTTTGGAAAACTTCCCAGAAATATGGCCAGTCTTGAACTAGCAGCAACTTAGTATAGTGGTTTGAATCCAAGGCCTTACGCTTTTTGATTATGTGACCTTGGGCAAGTCATTTGACATATCTGAGCCTCAGTCTCCTGAAAAATGGTGATAATACTGCTTAGCTGCATGATTGTTACAAGGACTATAGAAAAGGTCTGTAATGTGCATGACATATAGCTGGTACTCAGTGACTTCACTGCACTTGGATCTGACGGGTATGAGAATCATTAGGGGGGTGGAAAGTGCTAGGCGTGACCATGAAAGGGTGAGATTATTCCGGGGTAGAGGAAACTGAGTGCTCAGGTCTCCACTGTGTGATGGGAGGAAAGAAAATGACTACTGTGGATGTGACCACAGCCCTTCCACTGTCAAAGAGTCGTTCATAGCCAGCCTCATTCTCCCTCTCCTTTCCCAGCCCAAAGGAAGCATTCTTTCTTGCTGGGAGTGAGGCTAAGCCAATCTACCTAATCAAGTGGTGAGAGAGTCGGGGGCAGGTGGTAAGGTGAATGTGGAGGAGAGAGCAGCCCTGTACGTGGGGTGAGAGGGAAGAGGGCACCAGAGCGAAGAGATTCTAACATGTTGCTGTGGGCTCTGGGAAACATTATGAGTTTCCCTTAATGTTTTTCAAGATATGAATAGAGATGGAATTCCTTTTTCTGTGGTAAAATATATATAACATAAATTTTACCATTTTCACCATTTTTAGGTGTACAATTCAGCATTCAGTACATTCACAATGTTGTGCAACCATCACCACTCTCTATTTCCAAAACTTTTCATCACCCCAAGCAAAAACTTTGTACCCATTGAACAATAACTCCCCATTCCCCCCAGCCCCTGGTAAACCTTCACTTTGCTTTCTGTCTCTATGAATTTTTCTCTTCTAGGTACCTTATAGAAGTGGAGTCATACAACATTTGCCTTCTGTTTCAGTCTTATTTCGCTTAACATAATGTTTGCAAGGTTCATCCATGTAGTAGCATGAATCAGAACTTCATTCCTTTTTAAGACTGAATAATATTCCATTGTATGCATATTCTACATTTTGTTTATTCATTTCCCTGATGATGGGTATTTGGGTTGTTTCCACTTTCTGGCTATCGTGGATAATGCTGCTATCAACATTGGTGTCCAAGCATCTGGTTGAGTCCCTGCTTTCAATTCTTTGGGCAGCTGTCTAGAAGTGGAATTGCTGGATTTCGTAGTTATATGATCAATCTAATGTTTAACTGTGGATTACCTCTATAAGTGCCTTTGCCTGTGCATCTTTTGTTCTTACTGTGTTTCTCAAATCCTCTCTTTCGGTTATAGTCCCTCCCCCTCTTTCTTTCGTAACACTGATTTGCTGGAGAAACTGGCTTATTTGTCTCTAGAGAATGACCCGCCTTCTAGATTTATGTATTGTCTCCTCGCGGTGCCATTTGATTTGCTCCTCCATCCCCTATGTTTCCTGCGAACTGAAAGTTAAATATAGAGTCTTGATTAGATTCTGGTTCTGGTTCATTTTCCACAGGAGCATTTCATAGGGGTTCTTTACGTTTCCCACTGGATCATATCAGGAGGCACAAATTCTACTTCTTCAATATAAATCTACTCTGAGAAGGAACAACCCAGGGACATGGCTTATGAGGACTAGAGTTCTCGGAGCTGCATTTCATGGGAAAGGAGTGGGGTTAGGATGTAACTGTCAGCAGCTGCAGTGCTCCTTCTTCAGCTTCCCTGGAAAGAGTGTCCCCTCTCCCACCCAAGCGTCCTTCAGGACCTGGCCTGGACCAGGACTCTGAAATGAAGCTTTTGTAGCTTAGCTGGTGGGGCTGGAGGGGGGATATCTGCACCTTGGACAGAAGGGGAAAGTAAGGGCTGAGAAGAGAGGGCCCCGTGCCTATCTTTGGGCTTTGTAGTCAGCTGATGCCCAGGGAATATTTGTCTATAGTGATGATGGTCTATGGATGAAGTGAGGAAAGAAGGAAAAAGATATTTCAGACAAATGCTGGTGAGGATGTGGAGCAACTAGCACTCTCATACGTTGCTGGTGGGAATGCAAAACAGTACCGCCACTTTGGAAAACAGTCTGGTAGTTTCTTGTGAAGTTAAACACATGTTTATCATACAATCGAGCAGTTCCACCCTTAGGTATTTACCTAGTGAGATGAAAACTATGTTCACACAAAACCTTTGTAGGTGAATGTTTATGGAAACTTTATTAAAACTTGTCAGCAACTGAGAACAACCCAAATGTTTTCAACAGGTGAACAAGATGAACAAACTGAGCTACATCATCGCTGAAACAACACTACACGGCAATAAAAAGTAATGAACTACGAATACGTGCCACAACATGGATGAATCTCAAATTCATTATGCTCAGCGAAAGAAGCCAGTCCCCAAAGGCTACCTACTGTATGATTCCAGTCATATGATATTCTAGAAAAAGCAAAACTGCATGGACAGAAAAGAGATCAGTGGTTCTCAGAGACTGGGGCTGGGGGAGAGGTTGACTACACAGGAGCACAGGGAAGTTTTTGTGGGCGATGGAACAATTCTATATTTTGGTTGTTGTGGTGTTTACATGACTATATGCATTTGGCAAAAACTCTCCGAACTAAATACTAAAAAGGGTGAATTTCATTGTATGTAAATTGTACCTTAATACAAATTGGGGGAAAGACGGCAGTGTCGTGATCACTTGCCATTTTGTGGCTGCCGATCAAACCTTCCAGTCCTGTTAGCTCCTAACTTAGCTGGTGACCATCCAGTACAGAGACCACCCACTATGTCTGAATCCTCCACTCTGAGGGGTCTTGAAAAGAGGCTGGCTCATGGCCCATTGTGTAAACCAAAGGGACAACTTGTCTCTCTCTCTCTGGGACAGCAGTGAGTGGGCGCGTGAGTTGAGCTCAACCAATCAGATACCCTCTCCTGGGATTGTGAATCTTGAGAATTCATGACCAAAGGTTTGAGGATGGTGGTGGGTGAATTCTGTTGTGTCAATATCAGTGGTGCGTGGACAGGTGGTCCTGTGCTGAGACCTTGGCATTCTTCTTACTGCTCTGGAGAACCTCCCTGCTTCCTCCTCCTTAACCTGCCCATTCCTATTTTGCTTACAATGGCAAGCGTTAGTTTCTGTTGTTTGCCACTCACGAAACTCGATGATACAAATAGGGTAAGAACAGGTGGAAATGAGGAGATTGGAGAAAATAGAAGTAAAGATGGGAAGCAGGAATGAGAAAAGAAAGGTAAGTAGAGGCAGGTGTTCAAAGCTGAAGAATGAATCCAGGACAAGCCTGCATTAGGGAGGCCGGTCACCGGTACAAAGGGAGGGTGTCTAATTTGGTCCTGACGCTGCTCCATTGCAGGCAGTGTTACCCGGCCCCTCCGCCGCTGTGCTTTGTGGAGTTGGTGGTGTGCTTGGGGGTCTGTTATGGCAGGTGTGTTAACGTGCTCATTCTGTCCTTCCTGGTCTGGGGTAATGATACGGTGAGTAATAACGGCTGTCATTTATTAGGTGCCTGCCATATGCCATGCACTCTTAATTTCATCCACAGTGTCCTGGGGTAGGTACAATTATCCCCACTTTATAGAAGAGTAAACTGAGGCTTAGAGAGACTGGGCAAGGCATACAAAGACACACTCCGTATAAGTGGCTGAGCAAGGATTCAAATGCAGGTTTGACTCATGGACCATGGATTCAATGGGTCATTTCAGGTTTAAGTGAGGGGACAAGCTGTCCAAGTGTCCACAGACTCGGTGCCCAGAATCCAGGTGCCCTTGAGGAAGGCTTCACGGGGCCTCATCCGGTTTACAGCATTCTCTAGCAAGTCGTGTCTGTTTCACCATAGGTCTTTAAGAGGTCTGCAAGGGCAGAAATAGAGACACAGATGTAGAGAACAAACGTATGGACACCAAGGGGGGACAGTGGCCGGGGTGGTGGTGGTGGGATGAATTGGGAGATTGGGACTGACATATATACACTAATATGTATAAAATGGATAACTAATAAGCACCTTCTGTATAAAAGAATAAATAAAATAAAATTCAAAAAAAAAAAGTGAAAAAAAAAAAGAGGTCTGCAAGGTACAGATTCTGTAGAGCAGCATTTCTGACCTGGGGGCTTTTACAAACACCCACGCCCAGCCCCTAAACCAGAGTTTCGGGGGTTGGGGTCCTGGTAGCAACAGATTTTTAAAGCCCCAGGAGATTTTGATGCAGGAGAGGAATGAGGACAAAGACAGGCCTCAGAAGCACGGGCAGGAGGTGTGACTGGCCCTTCCTCGGCACAGAGCTCTCCCGCAGAGCAGCCAGCCATGCAAGGGTGCAGCAACTTAGGGATGCGTCCGTGGCCAAGAGCCGTGGTCGTAATGTTATATGTGCCCCTGAGAAGACTGTTCTAAGCTGGTGCCAGAGGGCTCAGAGATCTCCCATCGGAGGCTCCTAAGGCCCCCCCACACTTGTGGGTTCTGGGTAAAGTCACTGGTTTCCCCCTCAGTGTGCTGGGTCAGTTGCTGTCACCTGCCAAAATGTCAGGCCAATGCCTTTCCTGGTACCGTGTTTCTCTAGGTATCCTGGGACCAAGGATGGGAATGGAGACAGAGATGGGGGCTGGGGAGTCTCACTTAAATGAGGGCAGCTTCCTGAAGCTTGGGCTCCCTCTTCTCAGCTGCTGTTCTCACCATCTCTCTGCTCCATTGTCCCTTGCCTCCCATCTCCCTGCCATGGGCCTCTGTCCCTGCTGTTGGCTGGGACCACTGATCTCTGCCTCCTTGTGCACCTGCCCCTTGGTGCCGGCTGCCCACGCGGAGATGATGGCCCCCCTCATCCTCTGTCCTTGAGTCATGGGGCACTGCTCACTCTTCCTCCTACACCTAGGTGTGCCTTGCCACCTGTCCCCAGATCTCCGGAGCTCACAGTCCTCCTATTTCAGTTTAGCTTTTTTTTTTTTTGTGGTACGAGGGCCTCTCACTGCTGTGGCCTCTCCCGTTGCGGAGCACAGGCTCCGGACGCGCAGGCCCAGCGGCCATGGCGCACGAGCCTAGCAGCTCCATGGCATGTGGGATCTTCCCAGACCGGGGCACGAACCTGTGTCCCCTGCATCGGCAGACGGACTCTCAACCACTGCGCCACCAGGGAGGCCCTCAATTTAGCATTTTAGTGGGGGGGGGCATGTGTGTCTGTGTCCCATGCTTGAGTTCCTAATGGTGGTTCCTCCCCACACCGCCCTGGCACTGGTTTGACTCTGTAGCCCTCTGGGATGAGGCATGCCTCCTTCATCATCACCATCATCACCATTTACTGAATATTTACCGTGGAGCTAGGGGCACTATGATAAGAGCTAAACATACATGTGGGCCTCCAAACAACCAAGAGAGGGCCTTGGTATTATCATCCCATCTCCATTGTGCAGATAAGGAAAACAGGGTACATAGAAGTAATTTTCCAAAGTAACGTAGCTGGGTGAGTTCCTCATGATATACCTCTCCCTACCCCTTTAACCTCAGATCTTTGCATTCCAGGAGGAGGTGAGTTTGGAATATTCAGGAGCTGTCTCCCAGACACCTTGATCTCGCTACTGCCCCTGACCTTCATACCGTGGTGGTGAGTCTGGCCCACTTCCTCCCTCACGCTGATTACTTTCCTGGGGTTCCAGGTGCTGCTCGTGTTATGGGCTTCCATTTGATCTCTTCACCATCCACCCAACTGTGCATTACCGCTGCCTATACATCTGTGAAGGTCAAATGTGATTAGAGTTCAAGTTATTTTTCCATGGGGTACCAAACACTACTTTAATGTTGCCAAACGTTTTGTGACAACTTCATTGGCACACGGGTACCTACAGGGTGATGTCACTCAACTCCATAGGCCACAGTGTGTGTGTGTGTGTGTGTCTAAGGTAAGAAGCCAAAATGTCAATAATCTCATCCTTGAGTGTCAGGATTCTTGCTGAAAAAAAAGACTGTTACTTTTCTTTACAATTTTTGCTACATCAGGTATTTAGTACTTGTAAAATAAAAGTAAAATTAATGTAACCTGCGAAAAAAATTTAAAAGCATGTAAAGAAGAAAACTAAAATAATCTACCACCTCAATACCTAGACATAACTACTGTGAAGGTTCTGGAACACCACCTAGACTTTTTCCTGTGCTATTATAGATACACGTGATTGGGGCTGTTTGCTCTTCTGGTCACAAATAACAGAAATCATCCTCAGTAAGATTAACCAAAAAGGGAAAAATGCGTTTGGAAGATGGAGGGGATTCCACCCAAACACCGGTGCTCGGCCTTCTGAGGCTGGAGCCGGGCACTTCTCTCTGCTCTGAACGGCACGGAGGTCAATGGACTTCTGGACGTCTCCCCGTGCTTGTCCATCTTCTAGTGCCTTTGGGGTCTCCTCTCCCACCCCTCCACCCCTGGTTCGCGCAGACATGCAGGGGAGGGCGTCCATCACCTTCTTTGGCCCTCCTCTTCCCTCAGAGCTAGCATGTGGTCCAAGGTCAGTTAGAGCCTCCAGTGGGCAGAGCTGTGAACATGAGGGGAGAAATTCTCATTTCCCTGGCATTTCCTTTTTTTTTAAATTTATTTGATCGAAGTAGAGTTGATTTACAATGTTGTGTTAATTTCTTTCCTGGCATTTCTAAAGGCTTTTAGACCTACGACGGGAAAGAACTAGATCCAAGTAGAGTCAAGAAGTGGAGAGAAGGACAAAGCTCTGCCACATGGACACGGCACTCTTGTGCTTGGCCACTGCTGATCACAGCTGTCCCTTCTGCTCAAATTGGTTTGATCTGGGCTTCTGTCCCTTGTTTCTGAACGAGACCTGGCCAATACCCCTGATCGTGGCTCATCTGCTGTAGTTCCCTCTTTTGGACACAGGTCTTTGCTGCCTTTCCAAGTATAGGGTGATCTACCCACAGTGGCCGGGTGAGGGGTGGGTTATAGATACTCAGTCCCAGCTGTGTTCAGAGATTCCCTGGCTGTGATCAATCCCCAAATCCCTGGAGAGGGAATTTGGCCAGAGAATGGAGTCACGCAGAACAGTGGCCGCCTGGTCCCACCTGTGTGGAGATGTGGGTAAGTAGGAGGGCAGAAGAATTCACAGACACAGAGAACCATTGTGAGCTAGGCAGGTACCCTGAGGCATTTCCTAGGGGCCAAAGTATCCTTATGCGATGGGTACATTTTTTTTTCTTCTCCTTCTTTTTTTTTTTTTTGCGGTACGCGGGCCTCTCCCGTTGCGGAGCACAGGCTCCGGACGCGCAGGCTCAGCGGCCATGGCTCATGGGCCCAGCCGCTCCGCGGCATGTGGGATCTTCCCCGACCGGGGCACGAACCCGTGTCCCCTGCATCGGCAGGCGGACTCTCAACCACTGCGCCACCAGGGGAGCCCGTGATGGGTACATTTTTGTGTGGGCTGCAGTGGTACTGGTGCTACCAATAACTTGGTTTCTCTTGCTCGGCAGATACCAGGACCTGCCTTTCACTATGGGCCCCTCCCTCCCGTCTCCTCCTCTGGGCCCTTGTGTTCCTTTCCTGGGTCCTCCTCCCCACTCTCTGCTCTAATCAATCAACTAATCAATCTCTCAGTAGAGACCTTGCTTTCCGGGTTCTTACCATCTGGTATGAGAGACCTGACATGCATAAAGTCCTGTGACACTGAGCGGGGAGTGATGAGGATGATGCCTGAGGCCAGCAGAGATCTGGGGACAGACACACTCCCAGCTGGGGCAACAGAGCAAACCTCACAGAGGAGGTGGCGTTTGAGCCGAGCCATGGAGGATCCCTAAGCTGTAGGCATTGCCAGTGGAGGGAAGACCCTGGGCCCTGGGGTGAGAGATTTCAAGCGAAGAGTGTGGGTTCGGTGGGGGGAGAGAAGGAATATGAGGTGGGAGCATGAGGTTGGACAGACAGGCTGAGACAGCCTGGGGAGGGCCTTGGATGTCCTATCTTTGCCAGAAGAACCAAGGGCCCCCAAAGCTCAGGGCTGAGACGATAGCTTGGAGGTAAACTGGCTCCCTGGGCCAGTATAGTCCTCAGATGTGGGCAAGCAGGTCTCTGCCCTGGGCCAGGCCTCAGAAGGCCCAGTGCTTTTGAGTGACCTCCTTAGAATATTCTAAACCCACTTGGATATCTGGGCTGGGCTGGGCTGGCAGCACCAGCTGGGCCGGGTGCCCAGAGCCTGAACTGGGCCTGTGAGGGTGATGGTCTCCAGAAGCCTGTTCCTCAAAATTTTCCAAGTCCCACTCGGATGACCTAGAGCAGCCAGAGCTCCCCTCCTGGCAGAGCCCCCAAGCCAGGATCAGGACCCACGTGGGCCCCGGGTCCTGTCAGTCTCCTCTGTGGTGTCTCCAACTCTCTGCTGGGGTGAGCCGCACGCCCTGAGGAGTTCTGGAACTCATACCAGTGGTGTCGTCCTGGGGCTCGTGCATGGGTCCCGCTTCCCGGAGGGCAGCCTGGTGAGTGGATTGCTCCTGCTGGCCGGCACAGTATTTTTGTGTGGGATCACATGAGTTTGAGTCATGCGGGACTCAGGACAAATTCAAGGCTCTGGGCTGCTGTCAGCTCTGGAGCCTGCATGTGTGTGTCCACGTTTCAGCTCTGGCCCAGCGGTGCTCTAACCACAGTGCTGCCCTGGGGCCACAGCACCCTAGAAGGGCAGGGGTGGCAGCGAGTGGTCCCTGTGTGCCCTCCCCACCCTGCCGGGGGCCTCCACACCACCTGTCCGGCTGTGCTCTGGGGACTCCCATCTCTTCCAAGGACTTTCAGACCAGCTCGGCAGCAAGGGGCCTTTCCCATGGGTGTCTGCACTTGCTGTGAGGTGATGGGGAGCGTGAACGACACTGTTCCTTTCACTCTGGCCATGGTCTCCTTCGCCTCTCCTTCCATGGTGTGTGGAGGGTGGGGGTGTGGTCAACAGGGAAAGAGGTCACATTCTAAAAATTCCATGACTGTGACCTAAAGCGTTCCTGAGGGGTCACGGTTGGAAGATGTGCTCTTCTATGTTCACACTGTAAAATTCCCAATGGTAAATTGAACATAATCTGAAAATAAATAAGTGCTTTTTCTTTTTTTTCATACTTTGGGTAAGACTTGCATTTGTGATCATTATCAAGGAAGCACCGTTACAACCTTTGAGAGAATCACCGAAGCCGCCCCAAGGATGATGCCGTGGGACTTCCCTGGTGGCCCAGGGGTTAAGAATCCACCTGCCAATGCAGGGGACATGGGTTCGAGCCCTGGTCCGGGAAGATCCCACATGCTGCGGAGCAACTAAGCCCGTGCGACACAGCTACTGAGCCTGTGCTCTAGAGCCCACGAGCCACAACTACTGAAGCCCGCACGCCTAGAGCCTGTGCTCTGCAACAAGAGAAGCCAGCACAGTGAGAGGCCCATGCATCGCAACGAAGAGTAGCCTCTGCTCGCTGCAACTAGAGAAAGCCCGCGCGCAGCAACGAAGACCCAACGCAGCCAAAACTCATTAATTAACTAAAAAAGAAAAGGATGATGCAGTGTTGGGATGGACATTAAATAAATAGTATTAGAGAACCACAGAGGCAGGGAGGTCTATGTTGTTTCAATATAAACAGGTTCCGAAGAGCCACAGCATTGTGAGTAGTAACAGCCTTGCTACCTTTTCCTTGAGGTGAGATTTATGAAGTTCGCTGAGAACGACAACCTTGGCCATAAACAACATGAAGAGATGGTTCCTGCACTAGACAGGAAGAGATGGGGCCCGTATATTACAGAGAGTCTTTAGTGCTCTGACTGGACAATAAACAAATAATTAAGTACCTCTTCAACCCATCAGCGTGGCTCATGTGAGCCCATGAATTTCGGTAACACATTATCAAATCAAATTGTTTATGTTGACAGCGCCACAAAAAATTTTTGCCCGGGACCTGCATTCCCTAGGGGAGGGCCTGCCGTGGGCAGTACTTGAGAGACTGCAGGCCCCGACCCCTCACCCCTCACCCCTGTGGGCGGCTGTATCTATCCTGGTCTTGAGGGAATGGTCCCTTGGGACCAAAGGCCTGCATCCTGGGCCTGAGTGCCTTCTTGGCCCGATGTACTGGGTGGACACAGGGGACAAGTGATGTGTGATGGCATAAGAGACCTGGAGTGGTGGAGGAAAAGGTCACAGGCCAGGAGGAGGAGATTGATGAGGGAAGGCACGTGGGTCAGTCCCTTTTGGAACCAGGTGAACAGAAGCCAGGCATCATGTGGACTCCTCCATCCCTCACCCCCTAGCGGGGGTCACCAGGTCCAGCCAGTTTGCTGCAAGGGGTGCTGCAGGATGGGCTGGGCTGGTAGGGCTGCTTCCCAGGGAGTGTGGCCATCAGGATCTTTGGGGTTTTCTTCTTGGGCTGCTCAGATTCCTGCAGATGGCTCATCCAGTGTCGTGGCTGGGGGTTAGGAACGTGGCTGCCAGTTTTGGGGAACAGATGGGTGAGGAGGCTATGGGTGGGGCACATCTCGGTATTCAGCATGGAACCCCGCATATGATCCCGCTTTCAGTGTGGGCCCCTGCCCTCACTCTGCCTGGCGTGCCAGTCCAGAGACCCTCACTTTTACCCTTTCAGAAAAAACCACCTCCAGTGTCTGTTGGAATGGGGGAAACGATGGGGTGGGGTGGGGGCAGGGATCGGTCCTCAGTTCTCCTGTTTTTGGCTCCAGCTTCACCAGCATTTGTCCTCCCTCTCCACTTTCAGAGGTACCTGGTGCCACCGATTCCTGAACCATTTGGCATTTCTGGGTATAAATAGGACCTTTTTCTTTACTGCCCCACAGCTCAGGATTGAACTTTCTTGGTTCTGGTACATTGGTTCCCGTCTGTCTAGTTGCTTTCCAGCTTCCAAAATGTTGCTTTTGACATCTCTCCTCTTCTCTCTTTCCTTATGGATTTTAATATTAAAAACATTAAAAAAATAAAAAAGGATTTCAGAAAGCAGTGGAGATGAAGGCATTGGCCCAGTGCACCATCATTAAGCTACCAGAGTGATCTTTCAAAAGTTTAAATGTGACGATATCTCCCTTCTGTTCAAAAACACTTCCATGGCTCCTGACTGACAGCAGGATAAGAAATAGAAATCTGGTGCATGGTGTTTTTTGTTTTTTTAAAGACTTTTTTTTTTTGATGTGGACCATTTTCAAACTCTTCATTGAATTTGTTACAATGTTGCTTCTGTTTTATGTTCTGGTTTTTTGGCCGTGAGGCATGTGGGATCCCAGCCCCGCGACCAGGGATTGAACCCGCACCCCCTGCATTAGAAGGTGAACTCTTAACCACTGGACCGCCAGGGAAGTCCCTAGTACATGGTGTTTTTAAGGCTCTGCCTCAAGTCAGAGTTTACTCCTTTCATGGACCAGACTTACTTGATTCCATTAATTTTAATGAAACAGAAATTTTAGGACACCTAGAGAAAGGAAGAGTTAAAGTTCACTTTTGTTCTCTGTTAAATGCCAATGCTAAAAGAGTACTTGGCTGTCACCTGCATAACTTTTTCTCTGGGAAAATTTAATTGCTGAGTGGTACTGAGTCCTGAGCTGGCTGCACTTGGGGCTTAATGATGGTACAGTGTGTGTGTGTGTGTGTGTGTGTGTGTGTGTGTGTGTGCTCACACCTGCGGCCTGCAGCCCTGAGTTGGTGCAGGGAATTTCCGGTTTATGTTGCCAGCAACGAGAAGGCAGACTCTCTTTTTGTATTTTTTCCAGGGCATAAATTGCAGCTGGTGATAAAATTTGTTCAATCCACCCCACTCTTATATCACATTGGACCACACAAATGCTTGGCCTATGTTATCCCATTAGACCTACACCGAAAGGACAGGCTTTTCCCCAGATGGCTAGAGAGACATACATCCACAGGGTGAGCTGGCAGGACCATCCAAAAGGTGGGGGTCTCCCTTCGGTAGATGGTGCTCAAAGATAGAAAGTACTGATTTATTTACTCTGTTACCATATCAAAGAAGTATGCCATCATGAGAGGCTCCGACATAGCGCTAGGACCCGTGGTGACTTTGCTAAAATTCTCTTTAAGAAGGCAATAAAGACTCTTGTCTCTCTTCCTCAAAACAAGACTGTATGATCCGGCCACGCGAGATGGTCGCTCTCTTGCTCTCTATACATCCCTGCTCGACCAGTGCCTGTTTCATCCACACGCTGTCCACGACTGACCTTCCTACATTCTTACCCTCACCTCAGCTAATGGTTGTTCTAACTTTAGATCAGAACATCTCCACCTGATAGCTTATCAAAGGGACAGTGAGGGGCGTGCCTTTCTGCTAGTTTTCCTGGTAACCGATGAGCCAACCTGACATCAATTCCCCCATGACTGGTAATCTCCCCCTGCCCCGGGGAGCGTAGCCTGCCGCCATGTCCTGCCTTCCGTCTGCCGCACCCAGTGGGGTGTCTGTTGCTCTAAGACACTGCTTCAGATGTGTAAGCTCCCGCATCCATTAAATCATTGGTGTCTCTGTCACTGACTCCAGGCTCTTTCTTTGGTGTTGAAGCTGGGCAAGCACGTGGTTTATTAGGCCTGCCGAGTGCAGCCCAACAATTGGCAGAGCGACCAGGAGATGTAGAACACTTCTGTGAGCGCCGAGATGTTGGGAAATAGGGACGGGGAATGGAAAGTTGTCGGGAGGCCTGGCCACTAATGTGGGGCCCGGATGTTTCAGGGGTAATCCTCAGGTGGCGATCCACTAACGTGTGGAGCCCCAAAGTGTTAGAGAGCACAAGTTCACGTGCCCCATGCACAGTGAGGCCAAACAAATCGAAACGTTGGAGTTTGCAGCAGAGAAAGGTTTACTGTAGGGCCAAGCAAGGAGAATGGGTGGCTCATGCTCAAAAAACCCAAACTCTCTGATGGTTCTCAGGGAGAAGTTTTTATAGGCAAAATTTCGGGTGAGGGCTGCAGGGTGTGTGACTTTCTTCTGATTGGCTGGTGGTGAGGTAACAGGGCCATGTTCCAGGAATCTTGTGTTCAGCCTGAAGTTACCATCCTCCACCTGAGTGGGGGCCTTAGTTTCAGCAGAAGCATTCAAAGATATTGTTCTGTATATTCCTTGAGGAGTAACAAGGACCCTGAATTAATCACTGCCCTAGAGTTTCTTTTTTTTTTTTTAACTTATTTTATTTTTTTTAGCTGCGCTGGGTCTTTGTTGCTGCGTGCGGGCTTTCTCTAGTTGTCATGAGTGGGGGCTACTCCTCATTGCGGTGCGTGGGCTTCTCATTATGGTGGCTTCTCTTGTTGGGAAGCATGGGCTCCAGGCGTGTGGGCTTCAGTAGTTGTGGCACATGGGCTCAGTAGTAGTGGCTCACAGGCTCTAGAGCGCAGGCTTGGTAGTTGTGGTGCACAGGCTTAGTTGCTCCGCGGCATGTGGGATCTTCCCGGACCAGGGCTCGAACCTATGTCCCCTGCATTGGCAGGTGGATTCTTAACCACTGCGCCACCAGGGAAGTCCTGCCCTAGAGTTTCTTGATTGCTCCACCTTTGTTTCTGCATTCCTTACTTCCCTGATTAGCAACTGTTTGAATCTGCTCTTTGGTATTCAGGAAGGTCTAGGAGGCTGAAGTCTCCCATCCCCCCTCCCTGCAAATAAGAAACAGGGGACTTGGAAAGGCTTTCGTGCCCAGGAGGGCCCCACAGGGTCCTGCTTGGTTTCAATCCCCCCTTTACTTTGATACTCCTTAATCCTGATGAGAACTGGTGTTGGACAAGACAGAGAATATCGTTTTGGATACAGAGGTTAATCATAAACTCGTCAGAGGAACTTGGGTTTAGGTGGTCTCGGTTTCAAAAGTTCCTGGGGTGATCCTGAAAGTTGCAGGGGTAATCCTTGGGTGGCTGTCCACTGGTATGTGGTAATCCCTGTGGTGGCTGTCCTTGATGAATGGAGGCCGCCTAGAGAGTATGCAGAACTCATAGACATCCCTAAGGCTGTTGCAGAGATATTGGCTGTCATAACCGTGGGAAAAAGAAGTTAGACAATAAGGTGGCGGCCCCAGCTGTGCCTGGCCATTGTTTTTTCTGTTTTGTTTTTTTTTTTTAATTTATTTTTTGGCTGCATGGGTCTTTGTTGCAGTGTGCGGGCTTCTCATTGAGATGGCTTCTCTTGCTGTGGAGCACAGGCTCTAGCCATGCAGGCTAAGTAGTTGTGGTTCACGGGCTCTAGAGTGCAGGTTCAGCAGTTGTGGCGCATGGACTTAGTTGCTCCGCGGCATGTGGGATCTTCCCGGACCAGGGATTAAACCCGTGTCCCCTGCATTGGCAGGTGGATTCTCAACCACTGCGCCACCAGGGAAGTCCCTGGCCATTGTTTTTTATATTAAGAAAGGCCACAGGGGCTGAGCTAACAGCGGAGGCGAAGGTTAACTTGAATGCTGATTCATGTTCCTCTGAAAGTGAGGCACGTGCATGTGAGTGAATGATATTCATTATTGTCTATTCCTGTTATTTGTTTAAACTGAATTGGCTATTTAGAAACTGAAAAAAAATACCTGAAAATGTCCTGCCTGCTGTCTGCTGCACACGGTGGGGTGTCTCTCCAGGACCTGGCTTCAGACGTGTAAGCTCCCCCATCCATTAGACCACTGATGTCTCTGTCTCTGATTCTGGGCTCTTTCTTCGGTCTCGAAGCTGGGTAAGCACTGGGCTTGTAGGCCTGAGGGTGCAGCCCACCAAAGACACATTGATTTTCCTGTTCAACCACAGAGAGCTACCCACGCTTGCCAGGCAAGGGCCTACTTTCTTTTACGTGAAGTTTTGTACAGTTTATTCCCTCTGCCTGGAATACCTACTCTGACTTTTCTATTCCAGCTAGGTTGGCCTACTTGCTAGTTTTCAAACATGCCTGGCATCTCGCCCCAGAGCCTTTGCACTAGCTATTCTATCTGCCTGGAACGTTCCTCCCCCATGTCTCCAACGTGGCTTGCCCATCATTTAATTGTCTCCACTCAAGTCCTACCTCTTGGTCATCACTGTAACACTCCCCACCCAGAGACCACCAGGAACTCACCTGCAGTGGAGCCAGTTGGGTTTATTGCTCGTTGCAGTGGAGGAGAACGCATACCATGGGGAGCTGCGAGGTCTCAGGGTGGGGTGTCAGAAAGGACTTACGGGGTTTGGGCTTGTTTCTATCTAGATCCATCACGGTCACAGAGTGGCCTTGTCTGAGGTTGATGTTCTGTGGAATTGTTTATGTTCCACAGGAGAGCACCACAGCCTAGCTGTGAGTGCCAGGCCAAGACCTGGACAGCCGCGACTGCTGTTCTCTTTAGCATTATGGAATCCCCAGTGCACAGGATAGATGCTGGAGGAGAGGGCGGCAGATGTTGAAAAAAAAAGTGTTCAACGAATTGATGAAGTTTGTCCTCAGCACATTCTAACTCCACATTCAAGTGCCCAGCATCAACCTCTCCTCTGGGAAGCGTCCTTGATAATCCCAGGCTGACCCTGATCTGTGCTTCTCCTGTGCACTGCACCTCTCTTTACAGCCGTCATGAAAGAGTCCTGCAGAGAGGGTCTGCAGTCAGCCTTCCCACCCTGCTGTGAATGCCTTGAGGGCAGAGATCGCCTTTCCCTTAGAACCCCGGTGTGAGCACAGAGCAGGCGCCTAATAATTCACTGACCGACCAGCTGAAAGCCCAGCTTGGCTGCACTGGAATCATACCTCTGGCAGGCGTGTGACCTGAGAGTATGGTCTGCAGGCCTCTGGGTGGGAAATAGTTAACCAGGAGCCGCCCAGGCACCAGCAGTCAGAGGGTATGTTTGTGAATTTGCGATTCTCAGGGACAGCTTAATCTGGAGGACTTTGGCCCTCATGTAAGGCCTCTGCTGTATGGACTCCATCTGGGCCTGGTTCCTCCTCAAAAAATTCCCTCCATCACAGCTACCCAAGGCCAAGAAGAGGCTGACTGAAGCTTATAGGTCCCAGGAATAGGATAGGAAGGGGCTATAAGAGCCTAGGCACATCCGAAATAGGGGTCACGTATATGGGAGATGGAGTTATCTGATTATCTGGTTCTATCCTCACAGCCACCCATTAAAATAAGAAAGTATTACCCTTATTCGTAGATGAAGAAGCAGAGGCACAGAGAGGTTAAGTAACTTGCCCAGAGACACACAGCTAGTGAGTGACAGAGGTGGGATTCAGACTCAGGTCTATCTCATCCCCAAACCCATGTTGGACCCGTGCACAGACTGCCTTTCCACAATCCTCTGGGTGGCCTCGATGGGGGTGGGGATCCTCTGGACATTTGTGTGTTAAGGAACCCATTCAAATAGCTCTCTGGACCAAGTGGTCCCTAGAATCAAGGTTCTGATGCTCAGAAGTGCCAGGCAGGAAGTAGCTGCCTTCACAGAACTGGCCCAAGTTGGGTGGGCTAGGTTCTGGTAGAGCAGGAGAGACAGTAGAGAGAATTCCATCTTGGGGCCTGTGTAAGTGCCATCTCCACAGGCCCCAGGTCAGCTGGGATTGGACGTGCATGGAACATCTTAAGCTGGTGGGCATTTCCTTGGCTGTGGGCGCCGCAGCTTCTTCTTGTGGCCACTGGGGTCCCCGGGCCACTCCCTGCTGTTATGCTCAGGCAGGCCCTGTTCTGCTCTGAGGAGAGAGAAATGGATGCTGCCGAGGCCTTGTCTGTGTCCTGTGGCCTCCACTGTCAAAGAACAACTCACAGAGTGTGTGTGGAGTAAGTGGGCTTGTGAGTAACTTGGGGACACGCGAACTCTACCTCCTTTATCCTGAGGAAGGAATATGTTCTGTCAGAACCACAGATAGCACTCATAGCAAAGCCCATGTATAAAAGCCTACTGAATTTTTAAACAATGATCTTTCCTCTTTTACATTTAATAAAAGGAAACACAGGACTTCTCTATAGGTATGGCAACCACACAGTTCTGTTCCCAACTTCCAGCCAAGATGGTTAGTGAGTTCATTCTGTGGCCTACGCCCTCTGTTCCAAATAGAGAGCAATAATAAATAAGATAGAAAAAATGATAAACAAAAGGACATAGTTGGGCCCTAAACCAAGATAGATATCTTTGTGTACGAGAAGCAGATCAGAAATGCAGTGTGATGAGTGGGGCTGAGGGCCTGGTAGCCTCGGGGTCTAGAAGAAGCAGTAGCTGCCAGAGGTTTAGCTCCTGGTTACAAGTTCTGTGTGAGACAGGGGACAACGGCCAGGCTCCTTGAAGCCAGGGGTGAGGTGAGGCTCTCTCTGCTTGTGAAAAGAGGCAAAGGAAAAAAAAAAGCCAGCTGTCCATGTACAGCCTGGGGCTTGAAATGTGGGAAGATGAAGACAGACTCTTGACTAGGAGCTGAGCCAAGCCACCCTCTGGCTACATGCCTGGGTGTGTGATGTCCTCATACCACAGCAGAGTGGGAGCCCTAAAGTGCTATTCTAGGACCTGGTTTTCAGCTGGGCCTGGAGTCCCAGCTCAGGGCAGAGACAGAGTGAAAAATAGATGTAAAAACAAAATTCAAAAATTCTCCAACTCACTGAGATTCAAACCAAAATACAAGGAAAAAAACTTAATGGTAAGAAAAACAGTCAACAGAGTCAACATTTGGAATTTGAATTCATTCCAGATTAATTTAATTTTGTGAAAATCTTATAAAGAATTAAAACTAGTGTTTAGGATGCCTAAAAAGGCAAATGAAAGCTTAACATTAACAAGAAATGAATGGAGGCAGATAGAAATGAAATGAGAACAAGGAGATACAAAAAGAATGAATTAGAGATCTTGGAAATGAAAACATTGATCATTAAAAAACATAGTAGACAGAATAAATGTAGGCTAGATATGAAGAGAGAGTTAGTGAGTTAGAAGACATTACTTAGGAATTAACACCAATACAGTACACACAGACAAAGATTACAAAATGTAAGAGCAGTTATGAGACATGATGGATAGATTGTATGAAGGACAGTGTATGTCCAATAGGAGTTTTGGAAGAAGAGAGTGAATGGAACCACAGTGAAGTAACACATGAGGAAGTAGTAGCAGAGAATGTTTGGGGGGAAATTGCAGACAAACAAATGCAAAGAGAAAAAGACCTTACAGTAGACCTGAAAAGAAGATTACTTACAAAGGAACTTCTGGCCTCAGCAAAAACCAAGGCCAGAGATGTTGGAGTAGTAGCTTCAAAGTCCACCTGGACTTTTATGCCCAGCTAACTTATAGTTAAAATGAAAGGAAAAAGCGACATTTCCATACATACCCACATTGAAAGAATTATTATAGGATGTACTTCAAGAAGAAAAGATGAACCACGCAGGCTCAGTGGCCATGACTCCCTAGAAAGAAAGGGAAGGGTACAAGAAACAATGTTAACCACAGAAAGTGATAAAGATATGTTGATAAATCTAAATGAGCATTGACTATACACAAAATTTTAAAAATTCTTATTTTTGTTAAAGATATACATATACTTATTTTTAAATATATATATTTAAAAATTTAAAAATTCTCCAAGATTCTAAGGACGGTCCCCAATGATCCATGCCTCCTAGCCATGCCCTGGTGTTCTACCCTCCCACACTGAATAGAGCTGACTTGTGTAACCAGAAGGATATTGCAGAACATCATGGTGTGTGATATCTCAGTTTAAGTGATGAAAGACCTTGCAGCTTCCATCTGATTTTCTCTAAGCTCACTTGCTCTGGGGGAAGGAAACTGCCATGTGGGAAGGACACTCAAGCAGCCCCAAGGAAAGGTCTGTGTGGCAAGGAACTGAGGCCTCATGCTGACAACCAGCACTAAATGCCAGGAATGTCAGTGGACCACTTTGGAAAGGGGTCATCCAGCCTCAGTCAAGCTTTCAGATGATTATGGCCCTGGCTGGAACCTTGACCGTGATCTTATGAGAGGTTCTCAGCCAGAACCACCTAGCTACACTCCTGAATTTCTGACCCACAGATACTAAATGAGATAACAAATGTTTATTGTTATTTTAAGCTGATTAGTTTTGGGTGATTTGTTATACAACAATAGATAATTAACACAGGCGTACCTCATTTTATTGCATTTTGCCTTATTGTGCTTCACAGATGTTGTGTTTTTTACAAATCGCAGATCTATGGCAATCCTGCATTGAGCAAGTCTATCAGCACCATTTTCCCAACAGTATTTGCTCATTTCATGTCTCTGTGTCACATTTTGTTTATTCTAGCAGTATTTTAAGTTTTTTCATTATTATTATGTTTATTATGGTGATCTGTGATCAGTGATCTTTGATGTTACTGTTTCAAAAATTTACAACTCATTGAAGGCTCGGATGATAATTAGCATTTTTTAGCAATAAAGTATTTTTTAATTATGTTATGTACATTGTTTTTTAGACATAATGCTACTGTGTATTTAATAGACTACAGTATAGTGTAAGAAGAATTTTTTTAAAAGATTTTTTGATGTGGACCATTTTTAAAGTCGTTACTGAATTTGTTACAATATTGCTTGTTTTATGTTCTGGTTTTTTGGCCACGAGGCATGTGGGATCTTAGCTCCCTGACCATGGATCGAACCCGCACGTCCTGCATTGGAAGGCGAAGTCTTTACCACTGGACTGCCAGGCGAGTCCCTGTAAGCAGAACTTTTTTTTTTTTTTTTTTTTTTTTTGCGGTACGCGGGCCTTTCACTGTTGTGGCCTCTGCCGTTGCGGATCACAGGCTCCGGACGCGCAGGCTCAGTGGCCACGGCTCATGGGCCTAGCCGCTCCGCGGCATGTGGGATCTTCCCAGGCCGGGGCACGAACCCGCGTCCCCTGCATCAGCAGGCAGACTCTCAACCACTGCGCCACCAGGGAAGCCCCCGTGCATAACTTTTATATGTACTGGGAAACCAAAAAATTCATTGCAATATTGCAATGTTTACTTATTTATTGCAAAATTTATTACAATATTTTATTGCAAAATTTAAAGCAATATTTATTGCTTTATTGCAATATTCGGATTACTATGGTAGCCTGGAGTCAAACCCACAATATCTCCAAGGTACATGTGGATAACTTCTAACAAAAAATTGCAGTCCCTTGTCCCTCTTACCCCACCCCAGCTCCCAACCCCTAAAGGCAAACACTTTCAACTCCCTTTAGCTAGTATTTTGTTGTTTTTTGCATCTATGTTTCTATATATCTTGTTTATATTTTTCTTAGTTTTCATTAGGTATTATATATTGATTTTCTATTATGAAAGATATTATTTTTCTCCTTCCCCAATTCTCCACCCCTTCCCTTTCAAAGTAATTACATCATATTTTCTAGTTATTCAATGCTCATATTAGTATTACTATATCAGTACTATTCACAGCTAAACTTTGTATTGTGATATGATTACATTTCCTTTCTTTTATCACTTTTTCTTTTCCCTGGTGATAATAATGATCTGTTTTGTTTCATTACATTTCTATTTCTATGAGTGACTCATCTCTCAATATGTCTGAACATGTTAGGTAATCTATTTTTTTTTTTTAACATTTTAGGTAGTCTATTAATTTCATGTTTTCCTTGGGGACATTTCCTCCTAGAACCGTCTGTCCTTCTGTTTCTGTTGCAGGTGGCTGTGCCTAGGCCTGTTGTCCAGCTGTCTTCCTGGGACATCCCTTCTCTGTCACCATGGGGATTCCCTTTGCCTACGCCTTGTGTCTTGTGTCTTCCTCTTTCTTGATGTATTCCCTCATTTTTATGAAGTATATTCTTCAGTGGCTTCCTACACAAGAGTGTGTAAGACTTAGGCACATTTTTTTGAGCACTTTCATCTCTGAAAATGTCTCTTCCACCATCACATTTGAGTGATGGTTAGGCTGAACTTGTAATTCTGGGTCAGAAATAATTTTCTCTCAGAATTTGAAGACACTGCTCTATTACCTTTTAGCTTCCGGTGTTACTGTTTAGAAGTCCATTGATATTTTGATTCCAGATCTTATATAAGGACTCTTTCTTCTCCTGGAAAAATTTTGGGCCCTTTCTTTTATCCTTATTGTTCTGCTATTTAATGATTATATGTTTGGTGGGATCTTTTCAAAATTAATTGTCCTGAGAATGTGGAGACTCTCTTACTCTAGAAACTCATGTCCTTTCTTCTTAGAAGTTTTTCTTAAATTATTATTTTTTAAAAATTAATTTTCATTGGAGTATAGCTGCTTTACAATGTTGTGTTAGTTTCTGCTGTACAGCAAAGTGAATCAGCTATATGTGTACATATAGCTTTTTTGGATTTCCTTCCCATTTAGGTCACCACAGAGCACTGAGTGGAGTTCCCTGTGCTATACAGTAGGTTCTCATTAGTTTTCTATTTTATACATAGTATCAATAGTGTATTTATGTCAATCCCAATCTCCGAGTTCCCACCCCGCTTTCCCCTGTGATATCCATACCTTTGTTCTCTACGTCTGTGTCTCTATTTCTGCTTTGCAAATAAGATCATCTATACCATTTTTCTAGATTCCACATATATGAGTTAATATACAATATTTGCTTTTCTCTTTCTGACTTACTTCACTCTGAGTGACAGTCTTCAGGTCCATCCACATCTCTACAAATGATCCTCTTAAATTATTTTTTTGATCTCTTCTCTATTTTCTCTTTGTAGATTTTTTATTATTTGGGTGTTGGACCTTCTGGATTGATCATTTAAAGGTTTTACTTTTTCTCTTCTATTTTTAATCTCTCTTGCTCTCTCACTTTCTCACCTTCAGATTCCTTAGCTTTATTTCTAAACCTCCTTCTAAAATTTTCATTTCTTTTCTCATATTTTTATTATCCACATGTTTCTGCTTATCTCTCTGAGGATATTAATTATAGATTTTTAAAGCAGCTTTGTTCCTGTTCTCAAATTGTCTTTATTTCCTCAAAATTCCTTTTTATTTACTTGTTTATTTTTGTTTCTTCACACAGGAAGTTCAAATGTTTGATGATATTTGCTTGTTAATATTTAGGATAGAGCATAAAAAGCTGACTGTGAGCTCTGTGTACACGGGTGGGGTCTGTCCAAGGTGGATTTCACTGTAGGACTGTCTGGCTGGACCATTTTCTCATGGGCCCACGAATTGGATTTCTGAGACTTAGAATGAACAAAAGAATGTAAACACATGGAAAAATTGTGAAATATTAACTGCATACCAGGTGAAAAAGGATGTCAGTCAACATCATGAAAATTGTGTTCTCCAACTACAAAACAAGTAAATTGTAAATTAACAATAAAAATAACATTAAATCTCCCACTTGTTTAGAACTGTAAGGAGTCACTTCTAAAGCAAGTTAAAGAAGAAATCACAATGGAAATTACCAAGTATTTAGAACTGAATGATAACAAAAATACTACAGATTAAAACTTGTAGGATGAAGCCAAAACAATTCTAATTTTTCAGGCATTTATTACAAACAAGACAGATTTAAAATTAAGCACTCAGTACAAGGAGCTAGAAAAAGTATAACAGAGTGCCCAAGGAAAGTAGGGGAGGAGAATAGTAAAAATAATGGAAGTTAACAAAGTAGAACACAAAGAAACAAAACACAAAAGCAGTTCCATGAAAAAACAAAACACAAACTTTTAGCAAGACTCACCAAGGAAAAAAAAGGAAAAAGTCATAAATGAACAATATTAGAAACAAAAAATAGGCATAGCTAGAAATGAAGTAGACATTTTATTTATTATTTATTTTTATTTATTTATTTATTTATTTAGGCTGAGTTGTGTCTTCACTGTTGCACACGAGCTTTCTCTAGTTGCGGCAAGTGGGACTACGCTTCATTGTGGTGGCTTCTTTTGTTGCGGAGCACGGGCTCTAGGTGCATGGGCTTCAGTAGTTGTGGCATGCAAGCTCTGTAGTTGTGGCTCACAGGCTTAGTTGCTCTACGGCATGTGGGATCTTCCTGGACCAGGGCTCGAACCTGTGTCCCCTGCATTGGCAGGCGGATTCTTAACCACTGTGTCACCAGGGAAGTCCCAGAAATTTTAAAAAATAGTAAGAGGATGATAGAACAACTCAAGTCAATGAAATTGAAAACAGAGAAAATGGCTACTTTTCTAAAGAATATGAATAATCAGACTTGACCCAAGAATATATAGAAAGTTTGAATTAACCAATACTAATCGTGCAACTTATCAAACATCTCTCTCTTCAAAAGACATGAGTTTTATTGAACCTTCAAAGAACTGCTTCAGAGAATTGAACCAGGGAAATTAATTTTTGAGGGTGGTATATTCTTGATACAAACTAAACAAGGTCAGTTCAAGAAAAGAAAATTATAAACCAATCTCACTGGTAGCCATCCTCTAAGATGGCCCCCAAGGACCCTCATCTCCTGATATTCACATCCTTGTGTAGATTCCCACACTGAATCCTTGTGTAGATTTCCACATTGAACCGTGGCTTGTCTGTGTGTCCACTAGAGTGCTGCAGGAGTGACAGCATGTGACTTTGGAGGCTAATCCATAAAAGTCACCAGAGCTTCTCTGCCTTACTCTTTGGATGGGTTGCTCTAGAGGAAGCCAGCTGCCATATCATAGACACACTCAAGCATCCCTGAGGAGAGCCACGTGATGAGGAACTGAGCCTTCTGCCAGTAGCCAACACCAGTTTGCCAGTCATGTGAGTGGGTCATCTTAGAAGTGTTTCTTTCAGCCATAGTCAAGGCTACAGATGGCTGTAGCATTGGCCAATGTCTTAACCGCAACTCATGAGAGACCACAAGACAGAACCACCCAGCTACATTGCTCCCGTATTCCTGACACACGGAACCGAGATGTAATAAATGTTTATTGTTTTTTAATCAGTGAGTTTGGGACAATTGTTATTATTGCAATGGAGAACTGATACACTCACTTGAGCACCTAGATGCAAAAGTTAGAAATTAAATACTAGCAAAATGAATTAAGTGGTGTATAATTAGAGTTTATCCCAGAATTCAAGAATGTTTAACTTAGGAAAATTTATTAATGTGATTCACTATATCAAAAAATTAAAGGAGAGAATATATGTTCATCTTAACAGATGCAGAGAAAGCGTTTGATGAAATTTTAAATCCATTCAGGATAAAACTTACCAGACTGGGCTTAGAAGGAAGCTTTTTGAACATGGCAAAGTTACCCATCAATAATCAACAGCAAGCATACTCACATAGCACAATTTCAGAAGCATTTCTTTTAAACTCGGGAGTAAGACAAGGATGCCTACTATCGTCACTTCTTTTTCACATTGGAGAACCTTGCCCATGCAACAACCCAAGGGAAAAAAGAAGACGTAGAAGAATTGGAAAGGAAGAAATGCAAGTATTCCCTTTTGCAGAATACAATTGTCTACATAGATAATTCAAAAGAATTTACAGATAAACTATTAAAGTATTAAATTAATTCAGCTATATTGCTTGACACAAGGTCAACATAGAAAAATTACTAGTCTTGACTTTCTTTTTCCCCCCCTCAGCCATGCCGCATGGCTTGTGGAATCTTAGTTCCCCGACCAGGAATTGAAAGCGCCAAATCCTAACCACTGGACTGCCAGGGAATTCCCCCCAAATTACTAGTCTTCCTACTCATCAATCATGACCAGTTAGAAAATGTAATAGAAAAAAAAAAAGATCTCATTCATAATGACAAGATGAAGTTGTGAAGTGCTCAGTGATTAATCTAACAGAAGATAGGAAAGTTTTTATGGAAAAGAATGACAAAATATTGTGGGAAGAAGCCAAAAATGATCTGAAAATAAATGAAGAGACATATGTTCATGGATCAGAAGACTCAATGTTCATGCCAATTTCTCTCAAACAATCTATAAATTTAATTAAATTTCAATCAAAATTTCAATGAAGTGTTTTTTTGATGGAATTTGACTAAGTGATCTTAAAATTCACATGGAAGAGCAAGAGCTAGATAATTTTGGAAAAGAACACAAGGAGGTGGGATGGAAGCAAGACTTAACCTACAAGATAAGAAGACTTAGTGGTATTGTAAAGGAATAGTAATTAGAGAGTGGGGTGGTGAGGCAGAACAGAGAGCCCAGGAAGAGACCCACACACATATGGAAAAGATACACAACAGCTGATATTTCAAATCAGTAGGGGAAAGAAATTACTTTTAAAAATAAATGATGCTTGGAAAATTGGTTATCCACATGGAAGAATATCAAATTAGGCTCCTAGTTCCATACTCCAAAATAAAGAACTAAAAAACTAATCTTTAAAGCTTTTAGAATAAATATGGAGAGATGACTTTTGGGCAGGTAATGATTTCTTAAACAGGACACAAAAATAGATCACAAAAGGAATGAATGATGCCTTATCTGTTTTAAATGAACTACTTCTGTTCAAAAAAGACTTCTTAAAGAAACTTGAGGATAAGACTCAGACTAGGGGAGAGTATTTGCTACTCAGAGAACTGACAAAAGATTAGTATCTACAATTTGTAAAAAAATTCTACAAATGAAATAGGAAAGAGATAAAAAATAGAATAGAAAAATATGCATAAAGTATGAAAGAGCAATTAAGAGAAAAAGAAATCTGAATGGGCTACTTCATTAATAATCAAGGAAATAAAAATTTAAACTACATGAGATAACATTTCACACCCATCAGACTGGTAAAGTAATTAAAAAGGGATACTACCAAGTATTTACAAAGATGTAGAGTAGATAAACAGAAACTCTCATAGGCAGCTAGTGGGAAAATAAATTGGTACAACCACTTTGAAGAGCGATTTGGCAACGTCTGACAAACTTCAGATGTGCATGTCCTTCAACTCTGCAGTTGACTTCTAGAGAAATCCTCACAAATGCACTAGGAAACAGTACGTGTATAAGAATCCACTATAACATTGCTCATAATGGGGAAAAACTGGAAATCATCTACGTATCCACCAACGAGAGAATGAATAAATAAGTGGAATACTACAAAGCAGTGAAAATATACATCTATAAATATGGATAAATCTCAAAAACATAATGTTGAGAAAAAAATCACTGTGAAATGACATATAGAGTGTGATACATTTTGCATGAAATTTGAAAACATGGATATTATATATAGTTACATATATATAGTATGCAGTATAAACACACAGAGGAAAGATAAATATCAGAATCCCATAGAGCTGGGTGTTGGATACTTAGATGTAAGTGTCTTTACTCCTTTGAAAGATTGTAGTAAAAATCATCATAATCCAGATCTGTATAACTGTCAGTTCAGACAGAAGGACTCCTAAGCTCCCTGTGTGTCCATATTTCATGACACTGGGGTTGATGGTGGCCTCTCCCACTAAATCCTGAGCTCCCTCAGGGGTGTGGTCTTTTTCCTTTCCATATTCTTAGAGCCTGGCATAGTGTAGACGTTCAACCCGTGCTTGTTGACTGACTGACTGACTGACGACTGACTGAATGAGTAAATAGAGAAAGAGGGGAATGCGGAAAGAGGAAGGTTAGGAGGAGGATGGAGAGAGACTGAGGCTTTCACTGCCGCTCTCTGACGTGGACTGTGGAGAGATGTAGACAGGCTTGAGAAAAGCTAGAGAAATGAGCTGTGCTGGTGGATCATGATTAGAGGGAAGCCTAGAAGGTTTCCTGAGCCTCTCACTGGGGGATAGTGGTGGTGGAGTCACCACCTGACATTTTATCTGTTTAGATAGGAACCCTGAAGGGCACATAGGTTTAAGGAGATGATGAGTATAATTTCAGACAGTGATGTGAGACCTCCAGGTGTAAGTATCCAGCGTGTACTAGGATATATGGGTCTACAGCTTAGGGGAGACACCAGAGCTAGAAGTGCAGAGTTGGTTATTCCAGGAGAAGGAGATGAGTAGTGAGGCAGTGATAAGCTTCCCTGGGGAGGCGGGTGGCTGCAGATGGACCCTGGCGAGCATGAGCATTTAAGGACTGAGGGAAGAGAAAGAACCCAGGCAAGGAGGCCGAGTCCAGAGAAGGAGGAGACCAGGGGCGCCAAGAAAAACAGTTTCAGGAAAGAGTGTAGTTCGGTGAGGTCAGACAAGGAAGAAAGGTCCAGAAAGATAAAAACTGAATAGTGTCCTTTGAGTTTGGCAAAGGAAGGGTACTTGTGGTCTTCGCTGGAGGAGTTTCACTGGAGAGGTGAGGGGGAAGCAGATTGCATTGTGCCGTGAGCGATGGTGAGCTGAATGTGAGCACAAGTGGAAGAGCGAATCTCCAAACCCTCTTTTCCCAGATGCCTGGACTTGAAGGGTGGACAGAGATAGGTCAGTAATATCACGGGATGAATTTGGGGGGTGGGACATAGTTGACTCTGAATAAACTAAGGGAAGGAATTTTAAGACAGAAAGAGGCTTAAATATGGGAGAGAGAGGGAGATAACTAATGAGTCAAGGTTTTGGCAGAAATGGATGAATGCACTAATACTAATACTAACAATGCTAATTAGTACTAGTAACACTAAGACTAGCAAACACTTACAGAGCACCTACTATGTACAGGTGCTCTTCTAAGTGCTTAACATATATTTAATTCATTTAATCCTTACAACAAACCTATGAGGTAGGTACTGTACCCCATTTTACAGATGAGGTAAACTGAGATACCAAGAGTCAAAACAATGATCATCATTATTTTTTATTGAGCTCTTATTTATTAGGGGTATGACTACTGACAACACGTCTGTAATGTATTAATAGATCAGTCTTACATATTAGGCATAGTAAGAACATAATGAGAGGCAGTAAGACACAGAAGGAAAGTCTGCCTTGGTCTCTGGTTTTCGAGGGAAGGAGAGAAGGACGAATGTGAACACAGAGATGGGTATAGACATAAGGGAGGGGTAGAGAGAAGGCAACAGAACTTTGAGGCAGTTCAAGAAAATGGCTTTGACTTCTTTGGCAAAGTAGAGAAGGAACATTTATTATGGAAAACACAGGTAACAATAAAAGAAAATGAGAACAATTCCAAGCCCTTGCCATAACCACTTTTAATATTTTGTTGTATTTCCTTCTAGAGTTTTCTCTAAGCATACATATATAGGCATAAATACATAACAGAGGAAGCCAGTTCTTCCTTCTGATTGAAAGAATAAGAACAAACCAACCCAACAGAAGCTACACCTTGCAATTTTGGAGCTGCAAGAAAAACAGTTCTCAGTGTAAGGAGATAGCTGTGTGACCTCACCCCCTTGTCCTGAGCAATCTCCCTATGGGTCTTTAGTTGTGCAAGTCATTCAAAGACCCTCTTCTGTCACGCAGAGGTTTGAGACACTGTGACCTGGAGAAGCCAGGCTGTCTTGCACAACGTATTGAAAGATCATCTTTGTAGTGGGGCAGCAGATTTGCATCTCTGCAGACTGTTTCCTTGGAGAAATGTTTCAGACCTATGTATGAATTTAGCTCAATCCTAGAGGCAGGACAATATACCTATTATGAGCCTGTTGCATATAAAAAACAAAACATTTATATGTGTGTTTGTGTTTTTGTTTCAAGGTAGATTGTCCTAGATTAAACGTGTGTGTGTGTGTGTGTGTGTGTGTGTGTGTGTGTGTGTGTGTGCGCGCGCGCACGCGCACATATGTATTCTTCATTGAGAAAGTGCCCAAAACACATTCTGGCCTCAGGGAAGCAGCCCCCATCAGAAATTGGGGGTAGGATAGGGAGGGGCTTCCTGGAATCCCTGAAGGGATCATTCAACAGATGGGTGCCCAATGAGTGGCCCAGTTGTCTGCGGAAATGACATGGGGGTATGACAGCTCCCTTCGTATTTGGAGGGTACAGAAGACTGGCCAGCAGATCCTTGAAAGGGGCTGTAGGAGAGAGGGAGGTGAGTGGCTCTGACCGTAGGAAGTAGAAGGGGCTGGACCCTGTACTGACCTCAAACCTTCGGGTCAGCCTGAGGATAAATAAGAAACTTATTTGAAGGGGTGTAATCTCGGGACCCACAGTGATCAACAGAGCCAAGAACTCGGACTGCACCTTTTAGGCTTGTCCTCTAGAAACACTTGTTCAAGCAACAACACTGCTTTTATAAAGATAGGATCCTGCTCTACATAGTCTTCACTTAATAACATATTGTAAATATCTCTCCGTACAATTAAGCGTTCTGTGCCATAGTGTTCAATAGTCATTCCATCGTGGACAGAACGTGGTTTCTTAGCTGCTGTGTTGGAAATGCCCACCAGACTGGACCTCACTGGAGACCAAACTAAGCCCATCTTGGGATCTGGCCAGTGCCGTATCTTCCCCCTCCTATAAGGACCAGCTTAGTCAGTTCCTCCATCTCTCACCTCTCAGCACCTTCCTGTGATGGTTCTGGACCACCTGTTGAAGTCCCAGCATGCCTTGTTCCCAAGCTCACGGAAGTCATGGAGAAAAGGAGGCCCAAACACACCGAGAAAACGCTGAGGCAAAGGCATGGCTGGGATCCCAGCACAGAATCCCCATCCTCCTGCAGTTACAGTCTTGGCTGAGCTGAGCCCTTTCCTCACAGTGTTTGGCTTGGATGATGGACTAGGTGAGTCAGCCCTCCTGGCGCCCTCCTGTCACCCTCCTCTGAGTCGAAAGTCACATTTAGATGGGGTTGTTGCCAGGTCAGTAGAATTATCGGTCCTTCCCACACCCGGGTCCTCCCACCCCTCTCTCTGCAACTAGGTCCCAGAATGTGTCCTGTGAGGGTGTAGGCTGGACCAAGCCACAGGAGCTGACCTATATCAGCTCTATAGTAGCCCAGAGCCTCTTGGAGCCTGGATGTTAAATGAAGGAAGCACTTCCCTCTGGGTCTTCAGATTCTTTCCTTGGGCTCAAGGCCAGTGGGCATGTACCTCCCAGATGACCCCAGACAGACCTGATTGGAATCCCAGCTCCATCACTGACTGGTTGGGTGACCTTGGCCTTACCTCTAAGTCTGCGGAGATGAGTTTTCCTCACCTTTTTTTTTCCTACCTTTTTTTTTTTTTCCAGTTGTGCCACGCAGCATGTGGGATCTTTTTTCCCTGACTAAGGATAGAACCTGCGTCCCCTGCTGTGGAAGCATGGAGTCTCAACCATTGGACCGCCAGGCAAGTTGCAGGTTTTCCTCATCTTTAAAATGAAAAAAATGTTATTTGTACCTATGAACGTAAAGAGTCAATGCATATAAATGTAACAGGGCCTTAAGACTAAATTTTCCGCGAGGTACTAATACGTATCATAGATGTGAAAATCCAAAGCGTGATGCCAAGTCACCTTATGAGATTTTCTCAGGAAATGCCAACATCTGTTCCAAGACTTTTGAAACCCCTTGGCTCCACTGAGACTCTGAAAAAGTAGAAACAGAGGAGGCAGAAGGATTTTGTGAGGAGGATTTCCTTGAAGAAAGCTGGGCTGTGAGTCCCATCTTGGGGGCAGGGTGAGTGCCTGCTTCCTCACCTCAAACCTACTGAGGATGATTGCCTGTGGGGACGCTATTCCAAGAGCTTAACATGTGACCCCTAGAGCTGGGGCGTGGTGGCCTGGGCTCTGGTCCCACCTGGGGAATCTGGAAAGTGAGAGGAGGGCTCACTAGCTGCACTGGTTGGGCTGCTGCCACCACCCTAGGACCCCCTGCACTCCCAGGGTTTTTTTGGGGGTACAGGAAGAATGGGAATTGCTGCTAGACAGAGGTGGGCCTCACAGCAGCGAGCCTGTGAGGGCGCCATGTCTTGGGTCCTGTGTGGAGGGACCCCACTAGCTAAAGGTTGGTGCCGAGGAAGGGGCCCCAGGTGACCACCAGAAATGGGATTGGACTTGAGATACATTCACAGGTTGGAGGGAACTTCGGGAGAAAGAGGCTGAGTGGGTAGCCTCGTGGAGAGGGCATTAAAGCACTCCATGAGAGAGAGGCAGAATTTAACATCTGCCTGGCGAGGAAGCCTGAAGTCAACGGCCAGCTGTTTCTGCCCCTTCCCCGCCTGCGCCCATGGAGCAGCCGAGTTGTAGCCATGGCAACTGGCTGGGGAGGCCCAGTGGAAAACGATGGAAGAAGCCAACTCCTCTCTACTGTCCCCACTGCGGGGTCCAGCTGGGCAGGCCCAGGCTGGGGGAAGAGAGAGGATTTAAGGTAAAAATAAGTTGAGAGTTTTGATGAATACCTTGCATTAGCATTCCAATTACTGAATTGAGACTGTGTTTGCGACCCAAAGTGACTGCAGACCCTGTTCTAAAAATGAGCAGAAAATCTCGGGCCTGCTGAAGATGTCACCCAGGCCCTGGAGGCTTTTCTCCTGGAATACTGTTGGTGCAAGGAAACTGCCCACCAGTCACTTAGGGTTCTGAACGTAGCATTTAGCAGCTGGGACGTGCACAGCAATCATTCTTTCTCCCCTGCTCACCGGATGGTCTCTGGTTTGCAGTCCACTCTCGCCCTGACACACTTTCCTCCAGCTCATATGTCGTGCCTGAAGCATGTTGTCTGTCTGAAGGTCGAGGTCAAGTGCTGCGGGCAAAGGCCATTTCTTGCCACTGATTATCTTGAGCTTAATCTCCCCAGAAGACAGGTGACATCCGTGACAGGCACAATCTTCCTGCGGGAGAGGGGAACATGAAGTGTGTTTCCCATCTCTCAGACAGAGGAAGCCCTGCCCAAAGAGCTTCGGAGCCAGGCAGGCTCACCTCTGCCATAAAGCCCCCGTCGGCCGACTTAAGCTCCCTGTCCCACCGGCTGCTCATCTCTAAAAAAAAAATGTTGATAATAATAGTGCAAATCTCACAGCGTTCAGTATGAAATGCAGTCATGTGTTAGGTTGAACTCTAGGACACTGCCAACGTTCAATGCTCTTTCACTCTACAGAAATGGCAATTTCAGATGGCTCAGCCTAATGTGTAAACAATGTTTTGTGAACTCTGAATTGTTAGTTTTTGTGTTTAAACAAAACAAAACAAAACAAAATAACAGTAACAACAAAATCCTTCCATCCATGCTCCCTAATGAGTCTCCAGAATTCTGTTTAATGTCTCAAGGAACTGGAGACTTGTGAAGTGGCTACGAAGGACAGCCTGAAACCAGTGAATGTGCGAGACCTCAGTTCTTTGCCGGTTTCTCCCAGTACCCAGAGCTCCCCCTCTCTCTTCTCCCGTTGCAAACAGTAGCACAGACAACAATTCCCCCCGACCCCAAACAGCTGAACTTTCACTACTATGGATCCAAATGGGCATTTATTAGATTTAGTCTGCTTAGTACTCTGTGTGTTCTCTCAATTCTGAGGACTCGGTTTTCTTAGGTTCAAGAAACACCCGTTCTTTAAAAAGAAGTATCTCCCATCAGATGAATACATTTGACTATGTAAAAATTTAAAACTTTTATATGAAAAAACACTATAAATGCAACTGAAAAAAGACTTAGGGAGGGGGTGGGTGGGTGAAATGGGTGAAGGGTGAAAAAGTATAAACTTCCAGTTGTAAGATAAATAATTCCTGGGGATGTAATGTACAGCATGGTAACTATGGTTAGTAATACTGTATTGTATATTTGAAGGTTGCTGAGAGAGTAGACCTTGAAAGTACCCAACAAAAGAAAAATATATATAACTATGTGTGGTGATGAATATTAACTAGACTTATTGTGGTGATCGTTTTCAGTATATTGAATCATTATATTATATACCTGAAGCTAGTATAATGTTATATGTCAACTATATCTCAATTAAAAAAAAAGGCAAAGACAATTCATAGAAAAGGAATCCCAAATGGCCAGTAGACTATGAAAGGATGGTCAAGCTGACTAGAAATCAAGGTCATGCAAATAAAAGTTATAATGAGGTATCACTTCTCATCCATCAGACTGGCAAAATTAAAAAGTATGAAAATATTAAGTATTGGTGAGGTTGAGGAAAAATGGGGACAGCCATACACTACTTGTTGGAGTACAAACTGAAGAGCAGTTTGCCAGAGTCTAGTGCATACCCTATCACCCTGCAATTCTCCTTCTAGATATACACTTGGAAAAACCTTCATCCAAGTGCATAAAGCACATATTATTACATTGTTTCATGGTGGTAAAAATTTGGAACTATTGCATAAATCCATCTATTAAATAAAGTACTATATAAAAAAATGTGGTATAGTCAGGAATACAATGAAACATTCTACAGCAGTCCAGAGAAATTAACTGGTCTTCTCTTCATAAATGTGGAGAAAGCTAACACTTACACTACTGAGTGAAAATCCTGGGTTGTAGCACCCTATGTACAGTATATTATTATTTAAGTAAACTTGAAAGCCACATGCAACATTATATATATTATATAATACACATCATATGTGTGTATATATATATATACGCATGTATATACACATGTATATATACACATGTATATATACACATGTATATATATATAAATAATGGACTGGAAAGATATCCACCAATTCATGGTGGTGGTTGCTGCCTGAAGGAAAAAGGTGGGGAAGGGGGATTGGGGGTCAGAAGGACCATCAGCTTTATCTGTAGTTTTGTTCTCTAAAAATATTACTTGATGCGCACCCGGTAAAACATTATAAATTGTCAGTTCTGATTGGTGGGAACACGACATTATATTATTTTCTATTCTATTTTTTAGTTTTAATATTTCTTTAAAAAAATCCCTCTCTATTCTACTTTCTTTTTCTGGAACACCTATTAGAGGGATACTGGAACTTCAGAATTTATTTTCCACATCTCTTAAATAAATCAATTCATATTTTCCTCCTCTTGTGCTGCATTCCAGAAGAAGCCCTCAGGTCAATTTTCCAGCTCAGTAATTCTTATAAACTGTCATTATTTTGTTATCAGCTCATCTGTTTATTTTTTAATTTCTTTTATGGTATTTTTTATTTTCAAGCGTTCGCATGGGTTCTCTTTCAGCACAGCCTGCCTGTTCTTGTTTCTTGGATGCCAGACCCTCGCTTATTCCTCCGAGGATTTGGATTATGTTTAGGTCTTGCTGTGAGTACAGTTTGCTTCTGTAAGTTCCTTTTTGTTGCCTGCTCCACTTCTTTCATGGTGTTGGCCTTACCCAAGAGTTTGCTGACTGTTGACTGGGCTTGTCTTCATTGGAGCCGAGTTGGGCTCTCTAGTATCTGTTAGTGCTATTTCCTTGGGGAAGGAGTGGGATGTGAGTGAGTGGGGAAGGGGAGGGTTGGGCAGCTGGGAACAGGGGATGGCCTAGGTTGGTTTTGTGGCATGGGTGCTCCAGTCTCTGGTGTGCATGGGACCCTGCCTTCTCTCTCTGACTCCAGCCCATATCCACTGTGTTGCCAGGAGGGAGATGTCCCAGTCACCTCTGTCTGGTGTTTGCGTGAATGTGGGCAGGGCTTGGTTTATAGAGACCAAACACTGCTCCTCTTCGTGGTTCTCTGTTTGAGCTGCGCTGGTCCTGTCCAGCTCCCAGGCACTCCTTCCTCTGGGCATGGTGCTCTCCCATCCACATTTTGGACTGTTTTTTCTTTCTTCAATCCAATCCCATCATCATTTCATCAGCATTTTATCTTTAGAAAATCTCCACAGTTTCTAATCCACCAAGGGACCCTTTCATAATTTTGAGTTGCAGATTTAAAAAATATCTTTTCTTTCATTTGTTAGGAATATGTCTTATTTATAGACCACCATCTGTTAATCTCAAGCTTGGAGAGAGAGCTTAGGGCTAGCCATGTAGATTTGGGAGTCATTTGAATAAAATAAAACCTGAAGCATGGAAGGGTAAAAGATACTCAGAGAGAGCCTGTGCAGAGAGAGAGAGGAAAAAAGCCAACCTAGGATAGAATTTAGGAAATTACCCATGCTTAAGAGGTTGGGATAAAACGAGGAACAGTGGGCAGGAGTGGTGGGAGAGGTAGCAGGAGACCTGTGGAAGGGCAGGAGAGAGAGGAGGGGTAAGCACTACAGAGAGATGACAGCATCAGCCCCGAGAAAAGGTCGTGAGAGCAACACGGAGGATGCTGGGGGCCTTCGAGAGCTGCCTCACTGGAGGGCTGGGGCCAAAGCCAAACAGCAACGAGTTAAGGACCAGGTGATGAGAAGAAAGCTGAGGCAGAGGGTGTCATTCTGTGACAGCAGTGGGAAAGTGGAGGGGACCTTGAAGGCAAAAAGCCAGCCAGGAGGGGGTTCTGAGAGACCCTCGGGAAACCCCCTCCATTGATCTGAGGCCTCCTGACTCCCACACATAAGGAAGTTTTCCTTGGTATAGAAAGCAGATGGAATTAACAGCTTTGATTATTATTTCTGTGTGTAATGTACACAGCAAGAGGTGTTTTAGAAAGACTTGTAATATCCTGTTATAAATCCATCTCTGTTTAGAAGCCATCTTTGTTTGCTTTCCAGCTTTCTTTTCATGAACATTTTTCCATTTTGTCATTGATGCAAGATATGTAGCATTAGGTGTCACACTTTTTACCCTGGGGAAAGTAATAAAAGGTGTAATAACAGTTTCTGCCCTTGGAACAGAAGGGGCTACTGCTCTGAGCTTGGCCATGCCATTCAGAAAAGACTCCTCTCTGTTTACGCTGCTTCCAGGAGAGCCATCCCAGCTCTGAGATCCACAGCTGCCTAGACTAGCAAAGAACTCGGACCTCTGGCATAGGGCCAGATCAGTGGGGTTAACTTCTGGGAATTGATTGGCACCGTGAGAGGAAATATGGGGTCGGTCAATGCTGTGAATGGACTCTGATTAGTTGAGCCCTGACACTTTCATCTTGAGGCAGGAAAGACGGGGCCAGGTCCAAGGACAGCCTCCTCATGTATAGGCATTAGGCAGAAGGCAAACAACCTCCTTGTTTTGCACGTAATGAGGCCATGACACATGGAGGAATGGCATCTAAAACAGAAACTTTGTAGCATCTGAGCAAGAAACTCTCACCCTGAAAACAGTGGAGCATGCGCAAATAAAAATGCACAGGTTGCTGATGACCCAGTATGACCTCCCACGTGTGGTGCTCGACTAGAAAGGGAAAATTTAAGGGAAAATAGCTCTTAGAGCCCAGGAACAGTGGCTTCAGGGGACAAATGCACAGGACCAGAAGCTGATGCAACCTGGTGCCATCCAGGCCACCCTCAAAGAGCATTCCATCCCTAATCAAAAAGACCACCCCCCATTCAAAGGGCTGAAAATAAGATGGGGGAGGAAAAAACCCTGTGGTGCACCCCTCACTCTCGAGGACACCGCACTCTTCTCTGACTGTGTCCTTTGCTTTTGCCTCAATAAACTGCTTCTTTGTTCTTTGTTGCTCAGCCTCTGTGTGTGTGTGTGTGTGTGTGTGTGTGTTTCTTCCTTTGTGTGTGTGTGTGTGTGTGTGTTTTAATTCCTTTGTGTTTTGTGTTCCGTGCCCAAATTCTTTTGGATGAGTTGAATAAGAGCCTGGACTTTGGATAAAGCTTTCCCAGTATCGATCTCACTGTCATGAAAGAATGACATTACTCCCCAGCCCAGAGTGGAGAATCCTGCGTAATTTAGGCAGACTATGAAATTGAAGGAGAGACAGGGAAGAAAGGGGGAAATTTAAAATAAGGCCCTAAGCACAAGTTTCCAGGAAGAAAAGGAGAAAGGTGTAGTGAACATTTGGGGTTCTTTTTTCTAAGTGGCTTTATTGATGTGTAGTTGATATTCAATAAACTTTGACATATGTATACACTTGCGATACTGTTACTACTATCAAGATAATGAATGTATCCATTACCCCCCAAAGTGTCCTTGTGTCTCCTTGTAATTCTGCCTCCTCTCCCCTGTCTAGACAATAATGGATGTGCTTTCTGTCACTGTAGAGAAGCTTGAATTTTCTAAAATTTTATATACATGAAATCATACGTATATACTGACATTTCACTCAACATTATTGGTTTGAGATTCATTCATGGTGTTGTAGGCATACCAATAGTTCTTTTCTTTTCGTTGTAGAATAGTATTCTATCGTATTGACATACCACAATTTGTTTATCCTTTCATCTGTTGACAGGCATTTGACTTATTTCCAGTTTTTAGCTATCACAGCTGCTATGAATATTTGTGTGTAAGTCTTCGTATGGCATGTGCTTTCATTTCTGTTGGGTAGCTACCTCAGAGTGGAATGGCTGGATCATATAGTAGGTATATGTTTAACTCTTAGAAGAACTACCAAGCTGTTTTCCAAAGTGGTTGTTTCATTTTGCTTCCCCACCAGCATTGTAGAGCATTCCAGTTGCTCCACATCCTCAATAACACTTGGTATAGTCGATCTCTTTACTTTTAGATATTCTAATAGGTGTATAGGGGTGTCTCCTTGTGTTTTTTTTTTTTACTGAGGTATAGTTGATTTACAATATTATATAATTTTCAGGTATATAACATAGTGATTCACAATTTTTAGATTATACTCCATTTATAATAATTATTTACAATTTATAATTATTTATAATTATTTAAAAATATTGGCTATATTCTCTCTGCTGTACAACATATCTTTGTATCTTATTTATTTTATACCTAGGTCCTCCTGATTTTAATTTTAGGTGGAGTTGTTTTCTTTACTTATTTATTTTTATTCTTTTTCATTTTCTTTTCTGTTATGGTTTATTATAGCATATTGAATATAGTTCCTGTGCTATACAATAGGACCTTGTTGTTTATCCATTCTCTATGTAATAGTTTGCATCTGCTAGTCCCAAACTCCCAATCCAACCTTCCCCCTTGGCAATCAGAAGTCTGTTCTCTCTGTCTGTGAATCTGTTTCTGTTTTGTAGATAAGTTCATTTGTGTCATATTGTAGATTCCACATATAAACGATATAATATGGTATTCGTCTGTCTCTTTCTGACTTACTTTGCTTAGCATGATAATCTCTAGGTCCATCCAGGTAGCTGCAAGTGGCATTATTTCATTCTTTTCTATGGCTGAGTAGTATTCTATTGTATATGTGTACCACATCTTTAACCATTCATCTGTTGGTGGACGTTTAGGTGTTTCCATGTCTTAACTATTGTAAATAGTGCTGCTATGAACATAGGGGTGTATGTATCTTTTCAAATTATAGTTTTGTCTGAATATATGCCCAGGAGTGGGATTGATGGATCATATCACAACTCTATTTTTAGTTTTTTGAGGAACCTCCATACCGTTCTCCATAGTGGCTGCACCAATTTACATTCCCACCAAGGGTGTAGGAGGGTTCCTTTTTCTCAGGTGGAGTTCTTTTTTTAATTTAATTTAATTAATTTATTTTTGGCTGCGTTGGGTCTTCGTTGCTGCACGTAGGCTTTTTTTAATTGCATCGAGCTGGGGCTACTCTTCGTTGTGGTGCATGGGCTTCTTATTGAGGTGGCTTTTCTTGTTGTGGAGCACGGGCTTTAGGAGCGTGGGCTTCAGTAGTTGTGGCACGTGGGCTCAGTAGTTGTAGCTCGTGGACTCTAGAGCACAGACTCAGTAGTTGTGGTGCACGGGCTTAGTTGCTCTGCATCATGTGGGATCTTCCCAGACCAGGGATGGAACCTGTGTCTCCTGCATTGGCAGGTGGATTCTCAACCACTGCACCACCAGGGAAGTCCAGGGTGGAGTTCTTTTAATTTAGGGTTTCATAAAAATAACAAGAAAGATGAATTGAGACTGGTTCTGTCCATACAGCTGCCCTGAGAACAAACAGGTAAAAATAACTAGGTATACTGTTTTATATATGGACTTATGTATATTATATAGCACAAATAATAAATGAACTTTGATATTTACTTTCAATCTTTCCTCTTTTAGTCACATTTGAAGCTATATGAGGCCAAAGAGAAATAAATCTACCTGGTCATGTGTTCAGCTCTAGCTTTTCTGTCTTTTTCGTGCTATAGTGCCCTCTGTCTTGCCTCTTCCATGCTCTGAGAATTTCTCCAGCCTCCTTGGGAGTCAGAATGAATCCTATGCCACAACCGGGTGCTTAAAATTACAAACAGAACTTGAACGTTTGCTCAACATTTAGAATTAATTATCATGGACTAATTTTTTTTCTGCTAGGTAATGGTTTGTAATCTCTTTTGGGTCACGGATTCTTCTGAGAATCAGACAAAGGTATCAGGAGGGGGGAAGGATAGGTGTACATACAAAAGAGGGATGCACAGGTCCAACTCTGGCGAATGCTACGGGGCAGAGGTGTGCAATGCAGGAATATAGAGAGGGATTTTTTTCCTTTCAGTTGTTCTATTCAAGATATGAGTGGCAGGGGCTGCCACATGCTGTCTGGAGATGCTAGAAAACAGAGTAGAGGCCTGCGGATCAAAGCCCTTTGGAAGTGCTCCCTGCCCTACACTTTTTGTTACGGGAGCCAGTAAATCCTGTCATTTGAAGCAGTGTGATTTGAGCTTTGTAACCAGCAGCTTAAATCACCCTAAAGGATACGAGGGGTGTCACAGAGCAGAGTGGGCTTCCTTCCTCTGAGAGAGCCATGGGAAGGGCTGGGGAGATTTTCGGAAGGCAAGGAGGGCATTGATGGGGGAGGGCCTCAGGTCCCAGCAGTGCCTGCAGGAGTGAAGGACACTGTGGGTGTGGGGCCTGGAGGTCAGGAGAAGGTTGGACGCCACCCTCCTGCCCCTCCCCCAGAGAGCCCTGTCCTACCCCCTCACCCCGCAGTGAAGCCCCTCCATCCTGAGGATGCAGGCTCTCTGTTGGAACAGGCAGCCGCAGGACCTTCCGAGGAATGAGAGCAGCTGGAGAGGGCTCACGGCTGCTCCTCCCAGGCAGCCATGTCCCAGCGCATGGAGATACTCCGGCTTCTTTTCCAGCTTGACAGGATGACTCTGCAAGTGTGGTTCTCATTTTGCAGTACAGGAGCGAACCCTCTAAGTGGGTTGTTGCTAAAGGGGTGGTGGAGGACCAACCCTGCTCTCTAGTCATGGCCATTTGACTCTCCTAGCCGAAGTCCACTGCTCTCCTCCTGCTTCTCTCTGGAGGTGGGGAAGTCCCAGTGCCCTGGGCACATGCAGTCTGCCCTCTCCTTGCCCATGATCATCTCCCTAAAACACATCAGGATGCCATTTCTTGGCCTCCAAATCTTTGGTGTTTCCCCATAACCTAAGCCTCTCTCCACGCTCTGGCCCTATTTTTCCAATCTCAATCACTCCTCCAAAGAAATCACACATTTCTTTGGAGCCTCTGTTAAGAGCTAGGCACTGTGTTGAAGGTGTAAAGATGAGCAGGTAGCTCGCAGCCTGGCAGTGGGGCACTGGGGCATCCTTGAAGCACATGGTACAATCGCTCCAGCATCAAGGGTTGTTCTGGAGCCACACGGCCCTGAGAAGGGAGAGTGGACTGGGTACAAAATGATCCAAAAAATGTCTTCAGGAGAAGACTTGGGGGAGGGCATCCTGGACAGGGGGACTAGCACGTGCAAAGGCCCAGAAACAAGTCTGTGGTATGTTTGGGTAAAGGCAGGTGGTTTCGTCATCTAGACTCTGGAGAAGGAGGGGGTGACATGGAGGGGAAAGGCAGCCCGTGAAGTGCTTTGTACAGGCGCTCTCTGCTCAGGCAGCGGGCAGGTGGAATGGCTGTAAGCTGACCACACCGACATTCTGCAGAGCTGGCTCCGGGGCCTGTGTGGGACGTGTGCAGGAGGGAACACTGTGGCGGCCCAGGGGGACCATTTAGGAGACTTGTGCTGTCCACACAGATGGTGACAAGGGCATAGGCTCTGTCAGCAGTGGGGGAGCTAGAGAGATGTTTCCCACTCTGGCAGGTGAAGGCTGGCGGGGGACAAGGGGTGTGGCTGGCGTTTCTGTACAGAATTCCTGGTCAGGTGATGGGGTCAGAAATGGGAGCTAGGGAGCAGAGTGGGGCAGCTTGCTGGAATCTCATCCTCCGTCCTACTCCCAGGTCCCTGATCCCACCCAACGCACCTTCCCAGCCCTGCAGACGGGTCTTCTGTCTCTAAACACACCTTGTCTTGTCAAGCCTTTGCCAATGGTGTTCTTTCTGCCTGACATGCCCTCACTGCTCACCCTTCTTCACCTGGTCAATAATAATCATGGTTCATAATATAAAAATAATTAGAACCACTTTTTTTGGGGGGGGCTGCATCGGGTCATTGTGGTGCACAGTCTTCTCTCTAGTTGCAGTGTGAGGGTTTTCTCTCTCTAGTTGTGTCACACAGGCTCCAGAGTGCGTGGGCTCTGTAGTTTGCAGCAGGCGGGCTCTAGGCTCGCAAGCTCAGTAGTTGTGGCACGCGGGCTTAGTTGCCCGGTGGCATGTGGGACCTTAGTTCCCCGACCAGGGATCGAACCCGCATCCCCTGCATTGGAAGGCGGATTCTTTACCACTGGACCACCAGGGAAGTCCCTTAGAACCACTTTTTTGAGCCCTTACCTTGAATCTAGATGTGACGCTGACCTCTCTGTCCTTAACCTGTAAATGCTCACGGCAAGCCTGTGAGACAGGCATCATTACTGAAGCTGTAAGATGAAACTGAAGCCGAGAAGTGGTTAGGTTGCACCCAGACAGTAAGTGGCAGGGCCAAGATTCAACCTCATGCTCTTAAAAACTATGCTAGAGGGACTCTGAGGCCCAGCTCCCATAACACCTTCTACACGGAACCATCCCTGTCGCCTGCACCCAGCCTCTTCTCCACAAAGCAGGATTTCCGTGTCACCTCTTTGGGGCTCCCAAGCTCTTTGTTGATGACCCTGGGCTCTGACCTTAAGCAACTGTGAAATTGTAGAATGCTAGGACCAATTCCTACCAGTCCCCAGTGGCTCAGAAAGGGCAAGTGATTTTTTTATTGACACACAGCTAGAAAGTAGCTTTGTAGGAGAATGAGCAAAGACTGCTCAAAGTACTGGACCATTTGGACTGTGGTGAAATAGGCAGGACATGAGCATAGATCCTGAGAAGGTCCCAGCACCTTTGTTGTTTTGTTTTTTTTGCAGGACGCGGGCCTCTCACTGCTGTGGCCTCTCCCTCTGCGGAGAACAGGCTCCGGATGCGCAGGCCCAGCGGCCATGGCCCATGGGCCCAGCCGCTCCACGGCATGTGGGATCTTCCCGGACCGGGGCACGAACCCATGTCCCCTGCATTGGCAGGCGGACTCCCAACCACTGCGCCACCAGGGAAGCCCGTCCCAGCACCTTTGACCAGCCACTTCCACCCTTCACAGGTAAGCAAACCCTTCTTAGGGTTTAGTAGACATGCTCGAAGGTTTTTGAAGAGCAACGTTGCTTATAAACCCCTCTAATGACCCGACTGGGTAGGGTGAGGGGTGAGTGTGAGGGGTCATAGGTCCAGAATGATGGTCTCCTAAGGCAAAGAAGCAGGAAGGAGGAAGATCAGACCCAGAGGGAAGCGGTAGGGGTGGAGACGGCCGGAGAGGGAGGGAACCACAACAGCCGATAACATCCCCATTTCTTCCTAAGACAAAGGTGTCTCTCCCATAGGAGCCTTAGAGAGAAGTCTGGGGCTGCCCAGTCTCTGGGGTAGAGGGACTATCAACTCTGGCTCTGGGGACAGACATTGCTGTCTCTCTCTGGCTCCTGCCTGACCTCCCTGGGGATTTGTACCCTCCCTCACCTCTAGCTCTGAAACAAATACTTCCTCAGCCCTGCTGGCAACTCAGCTCCCTTTGAGTCTAACACAAGGTGGCCCATCTTCCTAAGACTTGACTTCTGGGCATCTGGGACGTATTACTTGGGTCCAGCTCTCTCAGTGATATGTTGGATGGAGGGCCCAGGGTGACCGAGACAGGGCGGCACCTGGCAGCCAGCTAGGGGAGCCGGGAACCTGGGTTTCTATGAAGGCCTTTTCCTGCACAGAGGTGCTTTCTCTCTCAAAACCCTGACCACCATGGGGTAATGTTTACGAGAGAGAGAATTAAGAGAAGAAAAGCAGGATTCAATAATGTGAATACTATTGTGAGTTTAGCAATCGACACAGAAGGAGAGAAATGCACCGACACACCCAGAAGGATTATCCTGGGTAGTACTATTGTGGGAGATTTGTCTTCTCTCTACTTTTCCATATGTTCCAGGTTTTCTACAGTGAACAAATTTTACTTTTTTAAGGAAAAAAATGTTGATTTTAGAAAATGTTCATCTGAAAACTTGCAAACAATAATAAAAATGTTAACATATATTTAAAAGATGGGAAGGAAAAAACCCCTCCAAGTTCACTTTGCTTCATTGTGGGTAGAATGTCACCTGACTCTCCAAATATGAAGTCTGCACCTGCCCCTGCCCCCAGTCTCCCTGTTCCCCTTGCCCTGTTTATTCTTCTTCATGCTGTTTATTACGACCTGATATATCTTATGCCTACTGAATTGTCTCTTTTCTGCCTTCCCCGCTAGCATGGAAGCGACTCAAGAACAAGGGCTCTGTCTGTTCTGTTCATCTCCGCAGCCCAGAGCAGACCTGGCATTAAAAAGGTCTGAGCCCAGTACGTGTTTGTTGACTGAACAAATGGTCAGCCTGTGAACGATTTTAATTTTCTTCTTCATACATTTCTGAGATTTCAGCTGTTTTCCAATGAACTTTTATTACTTTTGTGAGCAGAAGAAAAATGAATCAATATTATTTTTTCCTCCATGGAAATAGCACAATGGAGTGACATCTCAATTATGATATTTGGGAGTGAGCTTCTTTTATAATGAAGCTGGCATTCTTTTAAGCCTCAAAAACACATGAGAAATCTGCTGGTGTGAGTCATATGTCTGCCTGGCCAGATCCCTGCTGAGCTGGATGAGAGCACAGATGTGTAGAGAGAGCTGCTCCTTGTCTGCAGGGCCACCAAAGGTACACAGGGCTAACTGTGCGAATTTGCTCCCCACAAGGCTAGCTGGAAGCGTGTGCTCTGTGTGTCTTTCCCTCTTTCCCCATCTGCTCACCTTTGGATCTTTGGTCAGTAGGTGCAGAGACACATTTGCCAACAGGGTTCCTGAAATTAGATCTAGTCCACCTGAATTAGATCTCCTGAATTAGGCACTTGCCCTCTCCTCAGTGGGGTTCCTGCTCCCCTGGGAAGATAAGATGGGGCTCGTCTGGTTCCAGCTCTTGAAGCTTCTGGGGAAGAATGAGGCATCTTTTGTCCTCCAACATCTGGAGGCTGCCCCTCCAGGATGGGTCTGCCAGCCCCTTTCTTCTCCCCGTTCCTTCCCTTGCTCCCCTTCTCTCTCTAACTTAACCATTTGCCACGCAGCTCCCAGAACCTGTTTTCTATGCTCAGGAACATGGTTTCTTCTTCTTTTTAAATCTATTTACTTATTTTTGGCTGCCTTGGGTCTTCGTTGCTGTGCGCAGGCTTTCTCTAGTTGTGGCGAGCAGGGGCTATTCTTCGTTGTGGTGCGTGGGCTTCTCATGGCGGTGGCTTCCCTTGTTGCGAAGCATGGGCTCCAGGCGTGCAGTCTCAGTAGTTGTGGCGCATGGCCTTTAGGCCTTAGTTGCTCCGCGGCATGTGGGATCTTCCCGGATCAGGGCTCGAACCCGTGTCCCCTGCATTGGCAGGCGGATTCTTAACCACTGCACCACCAGGGAAGCTCCCTTCTTCTTGTTCTTCTTCCCTGCCCACCACCAGTTTTAAGAACTGAAACAGTCTCAGTAACCTACCTCTCCCTCTGTGTTCCCACCATCTTCCACTTTTCTTTAGCGGCCTTACTGCTGGAACTCCTCACAGATCCCTTTCTCTCTAAGCTCAGGCCTCCACTAAATGCCTTGGTCCCCCTTCCCCTCTCCAGAATCTGCTGCCAGTTATGCCAGCCCTGCCCCCTTTCCCCTCAGGGCAGAAGGGAATAGAGTCATTTTTGTTTTTAAACAAGTTCTCCATCCTCCTATAATTAACATAGAAAACAGAAACAAAAAGAACTGAAAAATGAAGGCATCTGAAATCCTCACAATATACAAATGTGGAGGAGAGCCACTATGATGGACTCTTTCTTTCTCTCTTTCTCTTACATTCAACTCTCCAGCCTCAGGCACAAATGCACACAGCCTTCCCCCCCACCTCCCGCAAGAGACTCAACTCTGTTCCTACTCCCATCCACAGCTTTACATGGATCTTGGGTGTGCAGGCTGGATTAATCATGACCTTGGATCATGACAAACTCTCATTGTTGGTCCATGATTGGTCTTTCATTTTATTTACTTGTTGATATGCCCATGAACCTGCTACTAGTTTTAAGAACTAAAACATTTTCAGTAACCTACATCCACCTCTGTGTTCCCACCATATTTTATTCTGTTGCCCCCTTCACTCCACCACCCCTGTGGGGTTCATCATCTTGAATTTTGTGTTTATTATTACCATACTTTTATTTTAAGATTTTTTTAAAAAGTCTTTTCTGAGTTTGTTACAGTATTGCTTCTCTTTTATGTTTTGGTCTTTTTTTTTTTTTTTTTTGGCCACGAGGCATGTGGGGTCTTAGCTCCCCAACTAAGCTGGGACCGAACCCGCAACCCCTGCATTGGAAGGTGAAGTTTTAACCACTGGACCACCAGGGAAGTCTCTATTATTATCATACTTTTAAAAGTAGCTGTATCCCAACTTTTGGGAAAGGTCAAGGATAGACAATCTACTTTTTCAGAAGAACAATAAGAAAGGGAGACTTGGGACTTCCCTGGTGGCTCAGTGGTTAAGACTCTGCGCTCCCAATGCAGGGGGCCTGGGTTTGATCCCTGGTCAGGGAACTAGATCCCACATGCATGCTGCAAATAAGAGTTCGCATGCCACAACTAAGGAGCCCAGGTGCCGCAACTAAGGAGCCGGTGAGCCTCAACTAAGACTCGGCACAACCAAATAAATAAATAAATAGTTTTTTAAAAAAGGGAGATTTTCCTACCAGATATCAGTAGTGCAATGGGGCTGGGAAGACTGGGTTATCCATTCAACTCATGTTCATCTCCTCCCGTTTCCCCTTCCCATACCTCCTCCTACATTCCAGAAGCAGCCAGAGAAGCCCTCTAATCCCCTCAGAGAGGCCTAGAAACCATACTCACAGCATAAGCTAGACAGACAGGAAGGCTGATAGATTGACAGCATAGAAAAACCATCCCAGTAATAGCTGGCAGGTTTATCTGGGGACAAGGAACGTGGCTCCTGAGATAGGAATTACACTGTGGATCCCAGGACACTGCAGCGTCACTCACCTAGCGGGCATCCTCACAGAGCTATTTATGGGAACAAGACAAAGCACAGCTGGGGAGAGAGGACAGTCTTTAGATTAGATGTCTCCATCCTGTAGCACAGCCTCTGCCCTGAGCGTCTCAAGCTCTCTGTTTCTGTCACCTATGGGGCACGGCTGGTATCTGGCCCCTGGAAGTCCCACCCAGGAGGAGTAGCGACAGTGCCAGAGGCTGCAGAGGCCATAGACAGCGGCCAGCACAGCAGCCCCTAAGCCCAGCTGCCAGAAGAACAAAGTAGTGAGAAAGGCAAGGTCCACGGGGCTGTCTGCCCACTAGGGCTGCCCAGAACGTGGGGCATACAGTATCGAGGTCACCTGCAGCAGCCAGGAGCCAGACAGCAGCATAGCCAGGCCTTGAGCACCCAGAGTGGGACCCAGACCTCGACGATGAGCACCAGGGCCAGCAGGAAGGCAGGCAGCGTCAGCAAGGTGTGCACTCGGGTCTCCAGGGCGTTCCTGTGCTCGATGTGGGCCACCATTTCCAGCAGCTTCACAACCAGGGCCAAGGCTGTGGCCGCCCGCTCCAGCTTCATGCTCTGCTGAGCCAGCCACGCCTGGCTTGTGAGCTCCACCAGGTCACTGACAGGAAGAACCCAAAGATGGTGGCACGCTGCCACGCATGGTGATGCTGGAAAGGCCGCCGGGGATCCTCCCAGTCTATCGGGGGAAAACAGCTGGTTCCAGGTGGGAAGAAGAACTGTCCCAAGATCAGCGTCTTGCCGGTGCCCATCTTCACCATTCCCTCTGCACGTACCCACTGCCACCACCTCTGGCCTTGCTTGTCCGTAGTGGCGAGTGGGGGGAAGAGGAGCTCTTGGCTCCGCGAGAGGGCCCGGGACACCATCACTGTACAGTAGAGCCCACCGTGATAGATGAGCAGCACCAGAGCCAGGTGTCCCGAGAGCGTGCCCATGCCTCGGCCAGCAGCCCGCTCGGGAGTGGGGGCCTGGGGCACGTGAGGGACTCTCCCCACCTCTCGACTGTCAGAACAGGCCCTGCTGGCCCCTCCTCTGTTGCCCACACAGGGGGAGGGCACAGGCCCCACGTGGGGCCGCGTCATTTTCAGGTAGCTGAGAGCTGGCCGGGCTCCTCCCTGATGGCAGGGCTCCAGGACAGGGCGGTACCACTACAACCCACACCACTCTGCTCCTTTCCTCAGCCCTGAGCCTTTGTCCCACCGTTAGAAGAATGCGTATGAAGTACTTGGCGCCCTGGAAGTACAGTAGATGATACTTATTGTCAGTTATTATTAGTCCAAGTGGAACACCCCAGGTTTCAGCAGCCAGTGAATACAAACCCAGGCTCACTACCATCGATGGCCAAGTTCTTCACTCTTACCCGAGCCCCTGTGCGCTTGCCCTTCCCCAGGTCTTTCAGTGGCTATAAGGGAAGAGCTGTGGCTGAGGTTCTGCATGTTGCTTTCCGCTGCGCCACCTGCACTGGCGCTGCTTCTGAGCCTTGATTCTGCAGCTGCAGGCCCTGACGGCTCGGGCTGGGCTGCCCTGCCGAGGCACGGTGGTGGTGACAGAGCCGCCGACACTCAGTTCCTCCTGCCCTGAGACGCCACGGCCTGCCTTTCTGCACCATCCCCTGCCCTCTGTCCTGGCCACCGGGTATTGGCTCTGCCTTGTTGCTTCTTCCCTGGACACTCCCCTACCCCTGCTCTGAGCAAGGCCCTGCCTGGAACAGACACTGTCTTTGGGTTCTTGACATGTAGCAAAGGAGAACTACAAGTGTGTAGAGCCTCACAACAGGGGCGGAGAGGACAACACCGAGGCCAGCAGATATCGGGGCAAACGGGGGAATCAAGGAGGAGGCGGCATTTGAATCGTGTCTTGATGGTTTAGACATTGCAAGTGGAGGGCCCTGGGGTGGGAAATACAAGAGGAAAGGGTAGGCTCAGGGGCTGAAGCAGGGAGATGGGGGGCAGGGCAGAAGGGGAGAATAGACCGGCAGGTCTGGGCAGCCAGGGGTGGGTGGGGGGTTGGGGGGGCTTAACTATTGGACCACCCATCTCTATGGGACAAAGAGTCCCAGAGCTCGGGACTGAGAGGTGACCTGGGCAGGGGCTGTGAGCTGCCCACTGGGAAATGCCTGGTAGCCTCTGCTGGTGTTGTCTCCTGTACCTGTGCATCAGGTAGACAAGAGGATAAGTGATGTCCAGTGGTGTGAGGGGCCTGGGCTGGGGAGAAGAGACCAGAGGTCAAGGGAAAGAGGAGATTGGGGGAGAAAGAAAAAGCACGTGGGTCGGTCTCTTTTGCGGGCAGGGGAACAGCCAACTGGATGCCCAAGTCAGAAACGAAGGCATCGTCCTGGTCTCCCTTCATCCAGCCCCACAGTCAGTCCCTTACCACGTCCAGCCAGTTCCTCCTCCTGCAGAGGTAGACTTTCCTTTTCCTCTGACCACCCCGCCTCGGCTCTCTGCTGGCCCATGTCCTCTCTACCTCCTGGTTTCTCTTTTCCATACGGCTGCCAGAATACGCATATTCACACCTGATCGTGTCATTTTCCTGATGCACATTCTTCAGGGGTCTTTTGCTGGCTGTAGGCTGGAGTTCTGTGGCCAGGCAAACAAGGTCCTGTGTGACCTGTCCCCTTCGATCACTCATGCCTGCATTCCCCCACCTGCCAACATTATGCTTCAGCTTCTCTGGATTCTCTGTATTTTTCTAGAACATGCCCATGCTTTGCATTGCCTTGGTCTTTGACCATTTGGTTCCCTCTCTCTGCAGTATCCCCTCCCACCTTATCTTCGTGGTAAACTTCTACCCAACACCACTTTATTAACCAGAGAAGCAACTCTGTGTTTTAACTGTACTCTGCACAGGCTCACACGAAAACAGTTCTCAGGCTGTCTTGTCATCATCTCTGCTGCGCTGGGAGATGCTCCTCTCAGATACCTCTTCCAGAAAGGACTCGCTGCCCGGCCGCCAAGCATTTGATGAGCTAACAACTTCAGTTGTAGAGTCTCCTTCAGGGTCAACCTGTTTTCCAGCTGAGGGCACATCCTTTCAGGGTGGCCTCCAGCTAGCAACCCGCCAAGGTGGTGTCATAAGGGCCCGGCCATTTCCCGCCAGCGCTGGATTCTCTAATGGGTGACATGTGCTCCGGAGCTCCCTGGTGGGCAGGCAGAGACCTCAGCAGGCCTGCATCATAGCTGGAGAATTCTCCCTGCTCACTCCAGCTTTTGCCTTTTTCTTTTCCCAAGTCCTACTCGCCAATAAAACTTTTGGACTCCTAACTCCATCTCAGCATCTGTTTTCAGGAGTGGTCCAAAAGATTAGTCAGTAAGATGGAGTTTGGGGACTGATCACACCATCACCCAGCTGGCAATGAGGACCACATCCCAGGACAGCCCCCAGCTCGGGCTGGTATTCCCACTGTTAAACATTTCACTGGTGGTGACTTGGGAAAATGTGCAGGTAGAGAATAACGAACTAGCCTGTGTGATGATCAGGCATTTAAAAGGTATGTGTGTGTATGTAATTGTACACACATGCCTGCACACACATACGTGGATAGATGGGAATGAATAGTTGGGTCGATAACCCACAGACACATAATGAAAAGCTGAGGGCAATTAACAAACAACTGAAAACAAGTGTGAGAGCCTGAGGGTTTCTTTGGCATCTTACAAAGAATCCTTCATCTCACACAGTGGGTGAAGAAAAAAGAGCTGGAGTTGAAGGTCAGGATTTAATAGACAGAGAGGCTGAGTGGTATAATATAGCTCCAAATATGGTTGAATCCTGACCCAAGGCAGGTCTGTGGGACCATGACACATTGGTTGGATACCCTGGAAGACACCGAATCCCTGAACTTCTGCCTCTGAGTGGTGTGGCAGGTGATATCACCAGTGAATCCTGTGATTATGCCTTGCTTCCTTTGCTGTAAGGGAATTCCCTCGTTGGATGTTGTATTGACTATATTTTCTCGTTTCCTGTATTCTTGATCCTCTGGCATTTGGGGCCTTGATGTTGGAGAGACTGCCCCTCCCAGGGCTCACAAATTCCCAGAGATAGCAAACAACTTCCTTGCAAGTGCGCTTTTGATATACGAACCGACCAATCCAGAGCTCATCTCCAACTAGCTCTTTTATCAAACTTTCACATACCTTGTTCCAAATCACCCCAGGGCGAGGTACCAATTATTAACTAGGGTCCAACTCTATAGCCCAGAGCCCAAGGAAGCCATTCAAACTATCCATTCCTAAACTGACTCAGAGTACCGCCCTGCCTTGCCCATTCCTTCTCACAAGAACCCTGATAAAGGCTCAAGCTACGCTCTGCCCCTCTTCTGCATCCTGAACAACACTGGTCCTTCCCTAGGTGGTCCTGTGTGGCACGGCATGGAAAGTCCCTGTTTCTAGAAATCTGTGAGTATACATTTCTTCCTTCATGACAATCATTTTCACGTCTGCATGTCTCACCATACACGATGAAAATAAATCTTGGGTACAGTTTTAGAACAGATGCGTGTTGTACGGGATTCAGCATCTGTGAATCAGGCATTCCATAACCACTAGTGCTGGCTGAGACCTTATGGGCATGAAAGGCAAACCTACACCTAGACTAGATGTCTATCCCTGTGAAAATGAACTGTTGACCTTTGAGGATAGAAGGGACCTGAGGTAGTCAACGTGCTACCATGTGGCTGGTTGGTCTCTTCATGGAAGAGCACACACGGGGCTTAGCACTGGTCAGTGTTGCTGGCCAACTGGACATTCAGAAGCAGCAGCAGCTAGATTGTCCTTGTTAAGTGTGAATCCGTGCTGTTGGGCCCTTGCATAGCCTCTGTCTCTGCCATCATTGTTACTTTGTTCATGTGTCCATCATGCTGGCAATGGGGTGGCACCGATAAAAGCTGCCTGAGTCATTTTGTTTGCATGGTGCCCCTTCCATGGTGGATGCTTTCTTGGACCAGTCCTGGTACCAAGTGTTACAGGTTGGGCTCTCCAGGAAGCAGTTGTTGAGACAGAGTTAGGCATGCAGAGTTAGGTGCAGGGGTTTCATTGGAGGGTAACAGCTGTGACAGGAAAGAGGGCAGTATTGAGCAGGGGGGGCCGTCAGATGGAAATGCAAATATGATAAACTGCCGCCCAGTGGGGCAGCTCCAGAGCAAAGACTGGTCCAAAGCTAGGCCCTGTGCCGCCCCCCTGCTCAGTTATGGGCTGGGGCACACGCCAATGAAATGAACAGCTGGAGATGGTCAGCAATCACACTCCTCCCAGCTGTTCAGCACGTCTTTTCTTGAAGGAGGATCTGAATGGTGCATTTCCTTGTTTCCAGAAGCTCAGACTCCTCAAGAACTAGGGCTTGGGTCATACCACAGGTAAACCACTGAGACCACAGAGGTGGTAGCTGAGGGCAAGAGGAATTTAGAATGCATGGTAGAGGAGGGAGGCGATGGGTACAAACTGTGGCCCCAAGACCACCTGCAGCGAATGGGGTCTCTATTCCATCCCCCTAACTTCCCTCTTGTAGAGTTTCCTGAAAGAAGACAGGCCCCCAGAGTCTGTCACATGTGTGTGGAAAAGCAGGTCCACGCAGCACAAGGCATGCACTGTGGCAGGCACAGAGCTGCACTGCCTGCTTCTCTCCTTCGAGAAGCTTCGAGGATTGAGGTGAGCTTACAGCCTCAGCGCCTGGGTCCACATTCAAGGTCAGCTTCAGTTTTTGAGCTGAGCCCAGCCAATGTGAGTGTGACCATGGCATAGGGCCTGGCTATTCCTGCCCAGTGAGGGACTCTGAACAGGAAACCTTGGACATCTTTGTTCCAGAGCTCCCGTGGGGCTGGTGGAAACTGACATGCCTGCGTCGCCATGGCTGTCCACCCCGTCCTTCTTCCTCCCCCTTCTTTCATTGCGTTCACCCTGGTGGACCTTGGTTCCTCCCAGCTCGGTCAGCCTCTGCTTCTCAGAGAACTCCAATGGCACAGTGGCCACTTGGGGTGGAACTAGTTAAATAAGAACAGCCAGAGGGTACTTTTGTGAGATTGTGATTCTCAGGGACAGCTTTAGGCTAGAGGAGGTTGGCCACCAGGTGGGGCCTCTGCAGTGCGGACTCCATCTGGGCCTGGCTCCCTCCCCACCAGACTTTCCCCTGCTCTCCTGAGGGTCAGGTGAGGAAAGAGAGATTCTGGATTAGGTGCCAAGGACTGGGATAGGAAGAGGCCAGGAGAGTCCCAGCACCTCCCAAACAGGAGCTGTGGTCCAGAGAGCAGCTGGTGCCACGGAGGGACCGACAGCAGGAGACAGCGTTTCATAGAGTGCTGGGGGCAGGGGGATCCTCTGTGGTCTGGCTGATGAGAACTTTCTAGATAAGTTTTTTTATTGCAGTATAATTGATATGTAAAATTATATTAGTTTCAGGTGTACAACATAATGATTCAATTTCTGTATATATTGCAAAATGATCACCAGAATAAGTTTGGTTAACATCCATCACCACACAGTTACAAAAATTGTTTTCTTGTGATGAGAACTTTGAAGATCTACTCTCTTAGCAACTTTCAAATATGCAAGACAGTGTTATTAACTATAGTCACCATGCTGTACATTACATCTCAGGACTTATTTTATATCAGAGGTCTTTATGGCTACAGAGCGGGGCTCCTGGAGGGAGAAGAGAGCAAGGAATCAAACTGCCTCTTTCAGCCTCTCCAGGCAAAGCACAGATACACCGTGAGGGACTGGGGGTCCCTACCAATAGCCACACCCCGGCCACCCTATGTAATTATTGTCATCATATGTTCTATTAGGGGAAATCACGTGAAACTGCCATTTTTGTAGGTCAAAACACAGTGAAATACTGGCAGTTTTACTCGGTCCAATTTAACATAGAGAGTTGAATTGAAGTTGGGGGTATATATATTTATTCCCAGCGTAGGTATCTATTTATGGACCTTCCCGTAACCACTATTCCTGGAGCCTCCTACTGGTCAGGCATCAAACAGAAGTCTTTCTGTGCATTCTCTGATTCTGTACTCACAGCAGCCCAAAGAGGTTGTACAATTATTATCCCTGTTTTTCAGATGAAGAAAGAGAGGCACAATCAAGTAGCATGCCTGGGGACAGAAGTGGGAGGTAGACCTACCTCTGTCTGACCTGTCAACCCATGTTCTCGACCCCTGCACAGACTGCCCTGTCAAAGTCCTCTGCGGCCTCCAGGGGGTGAAGTGGGATTGGGGACTGGACATTTGAGTGGAAGAACTATTCAGAGAGCTCTACACCAAGTGGCCCCTATGCAACCATTAGGGTCAGATATGTATAGACTTTGTGTGGTTGAAAGCTTAAAAAGTCTGTGGGACCCTCTTTTGGAAAAATAATACCAAAAATATCTTACTTTTGTAGATTTTGCCTAAATATGTGTCCATATGAACCTTTTGCTAAGGCCTCTCCCCCGGCCTTAGAAGGAACTTGTGCAAGGGAAGAGTGCTGAAGCTAAGCTTCGTTATCAAGGTTCTGATGCCCAGAGGGGTGCGACGGCAAGCAGCTGCCCTCACAGAACAGGCCTGGGCGGGCAGGGGCTCTGTCTGGCACAGACAAAGAAAGTCCAGCACACCTGTAAGTTCCACCCAGGAGCCAGGGAGATTGTATAAACGGAGATCCAGGTGGCCTGTGTCTTTTACACAGGCCAGACTCTGAAAAGGGGGTCCAGCGTCTGCGGGGTAGGGGTGGGGTGGGATGGGGTGGAGGATGTGTGTGGAAAGCCCTACACTGTGTTGGCATTCCTTTGGCTGAGAGCACTGCAGCTCCCAATTGTGGCCACTAGGGGGAGATGCTCCTCTGGGAACTGTTTGCGAAGAGCCTCGCTCTCCCCAGTCCCGCTTCCAAGGCACTCAGAGTCCCTGGGCCACTCACACTGTCATCATCAGGCCCAGTTCTGCTGATGAGGCCTCGTCTGCATCCTGTGGCCTCCTGTTTCAAGGAGCAACTCACAGGGGGAGGGGCTCCAAAGATGGAAGGAACGGATGGATTCTCCCTGGATGATGTGAAGGAGGAACATTTTCTTCCCTAAGGAGCCCCTGACCTTTCACAAAATTCCATAAGTTAAAACTTAGCTAAATGTTTAAATTAGAAAAATAGAAAATTCAATCTGTGTTTAACTCAAGTTTAAGAATAGGAAACGTTAAACTGTTGTGTAGGTACATCTGGATTCTGTGCTGTAATTTGGAGAGGAAGACGTCCAGGCTCCCAGGAGGCCCATGTGCTGCATGGGGTCTGTCTCCTCACAGCTATGAGCTCCTGGAAACCACTAATGGTCTTTGTTCACTTGATAGCCCCTGACCCAGCACACTAGGTCTTGATCAGTGTTTCCAGGATGAACAAGGGATCAGAGAAAGAAGGGGACAGAAAATGGGAGGGAAGGAAACGATGAGATAAGGACAGAGAGACAGAGACTGACTGTAGCTTATTCAAAAGAACTTTGTATATATTTTGCAGGACTTTAGAAATAAAGAAGAGACAGGGATATAAAGATGAATAAGTTGGTATTCCTGCTCTCTAGTGATTCACTTTCTTATGAAAAAGAAAGATATGCCAGTAACAGTGGTGTTGGACAAAGTATAGGGGCCTTCCCCAGGGAGACCTCTTGGTATGAGGTGCACTCTGTCAGTGGCTGTGAGCATCAAGCTATCTGGTCAAAATGTTCAGAACCTTGCTTGACATTTGGTTCTTCGTAGGTGACATGTCAGTGTGTTTGTTTATATCTTTGGAATCTTTTAACCATCTCTGTATCCCCAGCATCTTGAACTTCCACAAAAATGATGTAAGTATGCCTCAGTGGAGTTATTTTTCATTCATTGCTCTGGGATCTTGGATAGAAGTCAAATGTTCTTCAGCTCTAGGAAATTTACTTGTTTTATTTTTTGAAAATACTACCCCCACCCAATGTTTCTATTTCTAGTTTCTAGAGCTTTTATTAGTCAGATGTTGGAATCCTGGACTGATCCTCTATAGCTCTTATCTTTTCTCCCACACTTCCTATTTTGTTGTTTTTTACATCTATTTTCTGATCTACTGGTCCTTCTATTGGAATTTTTTTTAATGATCAAATTTTTAATTTCTAAGAGTGTTGTCTTGTTTACGGAATTTTCTGGTTTGAGAGTAGCCTGTTCTTTTTTACGCTTGTAATAGCGTCTCAAGTTTCCCTGAGGATACTGTGTGTGTGTGTGTGTGTGTGTGTATTTTTTTTTTTTTTCCTTTTTTTTTGGCTGTGTTTGGTCTTCGTTGTTGCACGCAGCCTTTCTCTACTTGTTGCAAGTAGGGGCTACTCTTCATTGCGCTGCATGGGCTTCTCATTTCGGTGGCTTCTCTTGTTACGGAACATGGACTCTAGGGCCGTGAGCTTCAGTAGTTGCAGCATGTAGGCTTATTAGTTGTGGCGCACGGGCCTAGTTGCTCCGCGGCACGTGGGATCTTCCTGGACCAGGGATCTAACCCGTGTCGCCTGAACTGGCAGATGGATTCTTAACCACTGTGCCACCAGGGAAGTCCCTGTATGTATATTTTCTCTTGTTCCCTGAGTTAGCCTTGTTTTCTCCAAGGTCATTTTTCCTGTTTTATTTTTCTTTCAACTTTTTATTTAAAAAATGTTCAACTTACATATAAGTTGAAAGAATAGTGCACTGAATGCTCATATATCCTTTCCCTAACCATCAAACATTAACATTTTGCCACATTTGCTTTCTCCCTATTTCTAGTTTTTTGTTTTTCTGAATCATTTGAAAATAATTGTAGACATCATGACATTTTAGTCCTAAATACTTCAGCATATATTTCTTTTAAGAATAAGGACATTTTCCGACATACCTCAAGATCATTACCACACTCCAAACGTCTATCACTAATTGAATAATATCTTCTGATATCCAGTTCATATTTAAATTCTACCATTTGTGCCCAAACTTACTTTAATAGCATTTTTTTTTTTAGATCCAGGATTGGGTCAAGAGTCACATATTACAATTAGTTATTATGTTTCTTTATTCTCTTTTAACTTAGCACAGTCCTCCCTTACAAATTTTTTGGGTAGCTTTCATGGTACTGACTTTTTGAAGAGCTTGGGCTAGCCATCTTATGGAATGTTCTGCACTCTGCGTTTTTCTGATTATGTTAAACAGGTTAAACATTTTTGGCAAGTACACTCCCTAGGTAATTTTATGCACTTAAGACTGCATCTCCTTGTTTCATTGTGATTAGATTTAGCTTACACATCCTGGGCAGTAATAATATACATGTGACGTTGTGTTCTTTTCAGGACATCACATTTAAAGGCACACATGCTCACTTGCCCATCGCCGGTGATGTTGATTTGGATTACCCAGTCAAGGTGTTGTCTGCTTTATCAACTTGTTTTTTCCTTGCAATTAATAAGCCATCTTTGCGGAGAAATTTTAAGACCTTGTAAATATCCTGCTCCTTATCAACTTCCCTATAGATTTAGCACCTATTTTCCTGAGCCAATTTTTTTACTATGATGATTGCAAAATGATGATTTTCAAACTTAACCATTCCCTCCACATTGATCAGTACTTCCTGGCTCTATAAGATGTCCCAGGTTCATATTGTACTTTCCATGTCCTAGTCCTGGAATCAGTTATTTCTCCAAGGAGTTCTGGTTCCTTTTATTGATTGCCTTTACTGTTGGAGGATATTTTCACTGCATGAATTGTAGTGATAGGTTAGCAGTTTTTTCCCCTTCAGTATTTTAAAGATGTCGTTCCATTGTCTTCTGGTTTGCGTTATTTCTAAGTCAATGTTTTATCATTGTTTAATTTTTTTTTCATTTTTCTCTGCCTTTAAGATTTTTCTGTTTATCTTTGGTTTTTAGCATTTGAGCTTCTTGGATCTGTGGGGTGATATTTTCTCATAATATCTGAGATGTTTGAAATGTTTCAGCCATTATTTTTTCAAATATATTTTTGTATGCTATAATATCTCACCTCTCCTGGGACTTCAATTACATGTGTTAGACTACCTAATATTGTCCTACAGGTCACTAAGGCTCTGGTCAATTTTTGCATTTTTTTTTCTCCTGTGATTCACTTTGGATAGGTCTATTGACTTGCCTTCAAGTTCACTGATCTTTTTTTTCCTGCAGTGTCTAATCTGCCCTCAACACATTTGGCAAATTTTTTATTTCTGATATTGTATTCTTCAATTCTAGAATTTCCATTTGATGCTTTTTAATAGTTTCCCTTTACCTACTGAATTTCCCCAATTGTTCACTCACTATGTTCGGTTTTTCCCTTTAAATCCTTAAACATTTTTTTACAAGTTTTGTTGTATTTTATTTATGTATTTATTTACTTTCGGTTGTGTTGAGTCTTCATTTCTGTGTGAGGGCTTTCTCTAGTTGCAGCGAGTGGGGGCCACTCTTCATCGTGGTGCGCAGGCCTCTCATTGTCGCGGCCTCTCTTGTTGCGGAGCACAGGCTCCAGACACGCAGGCTCCAGACGCGCAGGCTCAGTAGTTGTGGCTCATGGGCCTAGTTGCTCCGTGGCATGTGGGATCTTCCCAGACCAGGGCTCGAACCTGTGTCCCCTGCATTGGCAGGCAGATTCTCAACCACTGTGCCACCAGGGAAGCCCCCTTAAACATTTTTATAATGGCTTTTTAAAAGTCTGTGTCTGTTAATTCCAACATCTCCTATCATGTTGAGTTTGTTTCTCTTAACTTTTTTTCCTTGATTTTGAATCACATTTTACTACTACTTCACCTGTCCATTGATTTTCGATTGTCATGTGTACATTGTACATTCTACGCTGTGGGAATTATGTGGCTTTAAAGTTTGTTGAGGTTCATTTTAGTAGGCAATCGATTTACTGGTGAATCAATTTGATTTTTTTCTTCAAGGCTTGTTTTAAGCCTTGTTAGGACTGGTTTAGAGTATTCCTTACTTAAGGGCTAGACTAGCTCTACTCCTACGATGTGGCCTTTCTGAGGCCTCAATTGAACTGCACCATTGTTCAGCCACTCTGACTGGTTGGAACTGCTATGTCTCCCAGTCTTGTGAGACCGCTGGAATCTCTGTGCGGCTCCCAACTTCTCAATAGCTGTTCTTTGCCAGGCTTTGCAGACTCTCATCTCTCTATGCTCAGCTGAGTATTCAGTCAACCACTTGAGGGGACCCCCTATGCAGATTTCTGAATCTCCTTCTCTTACAGCTCTCTCCTTTTCAGTACGCTGCCTCACAAATTTCAGCTGTTTCAACAGCCCTAAAATCTAATTCCTGCCTCTTCAGCTCAATGAGCCCACTGTTCTCTGCTTGGGCTCTACCTCTTTGTACTGTGGTCTAGAAACTGTCTCCAGGAAAAAGCCAGGTTATGGTGGAACTCATATGGGCGTTTCTTCTCTTAGGGATCACGGTTCTGTACTACCTGTTGTCCCAATATCTAAAAAAACTTTCTTTATACATTTTGTCTAGTTTTGTAATTATTTATGGCAGGAGGGCTAGTCCAGTGCTAGTTACTCTGTCATAATCAGAACTGTTGGAAAATTTTAAATGCCAAATACAGTTTTTAAGAAAACACCACACTTCTTGAACTTTTAATTTCTTCTTTCAGCACTGGTAAATTTGATGAACCCATCTGTTTTATGTTCCCTTTTTTCTTCCTTTTTGGTTCTTTTAGATTAATAAAATATTTTCTATAATTTCCTTTTTTTTGGTCAAATTGTCAGTTATACTTTCTTTCACTATTTTTTTAGTTTTGCACTAATGATTATCCAATAGGATGACAACTTGATTTTCTTTACTTTGTATTTGATTTGGAAAATTTGCCAAGAGGATTTTTTTCTTTACCTTTAAAATTGTTTTACTCTGATATATCTCAGAGTTGACTATTCTGGTCAATTTTCCTATGTACACAGGTGCATTCAACATGTAGACTTAGGCCATTTTTACTTTCAGAAAGTTGTCTGGGATTGTATTTCTTTGGGGTTAAACACTTCATATTTATTTAATTTATAATCTACTTTATGGTGGTATAACTTATATAAAATAAAATTCACCAATTTGAAGTGTGTAATTTGATGAGTTTTGACAAGTCATATATAGTTGTATAATCATTACTACAATCACTATTGGATTATAGTTTTAAATATTAGTTTCATTCCATTGTTCTGTTTTGCTTTTTCAGCAACTCCAATTATGTGTATATATATCTTTTTTGCCTATTCTCTATAGCTATCATCTTTTCTTTGATCATTTTACCTCCTTATTTATTTATTTTTCTCTTGGCTATATCTCTTATATTTTCGGTTGAATTTTCATCTACTTTGGGCATTTTGTGATTTAATCTTTACTTCTGAAATCTTTTAATTAAAAAAAATTTAAAGATTTTATTGAGATATAATTGACTTATAACATTATATTACCTTCAGGTGTATAACATATTGAGTTGATATTTGTATATATTTCTTTTTCTTTAAAAAAAATTTTTTTTACAGTGGGTTCTCATTAGTTATCCATTTTATACACATCAGTGTATACATGTCAATCCCAATCTCCCAATTTATCATACCACCACCCCCACCCCCACCATTTTCTGCCCTTGGTGTCCATACGTTTGTTCTCTACATCTGTGTCTCAATTTCTGCCCTGCAAACTGGTTCATCTGTACCATTTTTCTAGGTTCCACATATATGCGTTAATATACGATATTTGTTTTTCTCTTTCTGACTTACTTCACTTGGTATGACAGTCTCTAGATCCATCCACGTCACTACTAATGGCCCAATTTCGTTCTTTTTTATGGCTGAGTAATATTCCATTGTATATATGTACCACATCTTATTTATCCATTCGTCTGTCAATGGGCATTTAGATTGCTTCCATGTCCTGGCAATTGTAAATAGTGCTGCTGTGAACATTGGGGTGCATGTGTCTTTTTGAATTATGGTTTTCTCTGGGTATATGCCCAGTAATGGGATTGCTGGGTCACATGATAATTCTATTTTTAGTTTTTTAAGGAAACTCCATACTGTTCTCCATAGTGGCTGTATCAATTTACATTCCCACAAACAGTGCAAGAGGGTTCCCTTTTCTCCACACCCTCTCCAGCATTTGTTGTTTGTAGATTTTCTGATGATGCCCATTCTAACTGGTATGAGGTGATACCTCATTGTAGTTTTGATTTGCATTTCTCTAATAATTAGTGATGTTGAGCAGCTTTTCATGTGCCTCTTGGCCATCTGTATGTCTTCTTTGGAGAAATGTCTACTTAGGTCTTCTGCCCATTTTTTTTTTTTTTTTTTTTTTTTGCGGTACGTGGGCCTCTCACTGTTGTGGCCTCTCCCGTTGCGGAGCACAGGCTCCGGACGCGCAGGCTCAGCGGCCATGGCTCACGGGCCCAGCCGCTCCGCGGCATGTGGGATCTTCCCAGACCAGGGCACGAACCCACGTCCCCTGCATGGGCAGGCGGACTCCCAACCACTGCGCCACCAGGGAAGCCCTCTGCCCATTTTTTGATTGGGTTGTTTCCTTTTTTAATATTGAGCTGCATGAGCTGTTTATATATTTTGGAGATTAACCCTTTGTCCGTTGATTTGTTTGCAAATATTTTCTTCCATTCTGAGGGCTGTCTTTTCATCTTGTTTATACTTTCCTTTGCTGTGCAAAAGCTTTTAAGTTTCATTAGGTTCCATTTCTTTATTTTTGTTTTTATTTCCATTACTCTAGGAGGTGGATCAAAAAAGATCTTGCTGTGATTTATGTGAAAGAGTGTTCTTCCTATGTTTTCCTCTAAGAGTTTTATAGTGTCCAGTCTTACATTTAGGTCTTGAATCCATTTTGAGTTTATTTTTGTGTATGGTGTTAGGGAGTGTTCTAATTTCATTCTTTTACATGTATCTGTCCAGTTTTCCCAGCACCACTTATTGAAGAGACAGTCTTTTCTCCATTGTATATTCTTGCCTCCTTTGTTATAGATTAGTTGACCATAGGTGTGTGGGTTTATCTCTCGGCTTTCTATCCTGTTCGATTGATCTATATTTCTGTTTTTGTGCCAGTACCATATTGTCTTGATTACTGTGTCTTTGTAGTATAATCTGAAGTCAGGGAGTCTGATTCCTCCAGCTCCGTTTTCTCCCTCAAGACTGCTTTGGCTATTTGGGGTCTTTTGTGTCTCCAAATAAATTTTAAGATTTTTTGTTCTAGTTCTTTAAAAAATGCCATTGGTAATTTGATAGAGATTGCATTGAATCTGTAGATTGCTTTGGGCAGTAGAGTCATTTTCACAATATTGATTCTTCCAATCCAAGAACATGGTATATCTCTCCATCTGTTTGTGTCATCTTTGATTTCTTTCATCAGTGTCTTATAGTTTTCTGCATACAGGTCTTTTGTCTCCCAAGGTAGGTTTATTCCTAGGTATTTTATTCTTTTTGTTGCAGTGGTAAATGGGAGTGTTTCCTTAATTTCTTGTTCAGATTTTTCATCATTAGTGTATAGGAATGCAGGAGATTTCTGTGCATTAATTTTGTATCCTGCAACTTTACCAAATTCATTGATTTGGTAGTTTTCTACTGGTAGTAGAAAACTACTACCAGTAGTTTTCTGGTAGCATCTTTAGGATTTTCTATATATAGTGTCATGTCATCTGCAAACAGTGATAATTTTACTTCTTCTTTTCCAATTTGTATTCCTCGTATTTCTTTTTCTTCTCTGATTGCCGTGGCTAGGACTTCCAAAACTCTGTTGCATAATAGTGGTGAGAATGGACATCCTTGTCTTGTTCCTGATCTTAGAGAAAATGCATTCAGTTTTTCACCCTTGAGAATGATGTTTTCTGTGGGTTTGTCACATATGGCCTTTATTATGTTGAGGTAGTTTCCCTCTATGCCCACTTTCTGGAGAGTTTTTATCATAAATAGGTGTTGAATTTTGTCAAAAGCTTTTTCTGCATCTGTTGAGATGATCATATGGTTTTTATTCTTCAATTTGTTAATATGATGTATCACATTGATTGATTTGTGCATATTGAAGAATCCTTGCATTCCTGGGGTAAATTCCACTTGATCATGGTGTATGATCCTTTTAATGTGCTGTTGGATTCTGTTTGCTAGTATTTTGTTGAGGATTTTTGCATCTGTATTCATCAGTGATGTTGGTCTGTAATTTTCTTTTTTTGTAGTATCTTTATCTGGTTTTGGTATCAGGGTGATGGTGGCCTCATAGAATGAGTTTGGGAGTGTTCCTTCCTCTGCCATTTTTTGGAAGAATTTGAGAAGGACGGGTGTTAGCTCTTCTCTAAATGTTTGACAGAAGTTGCCTGTGAATCCATCTGGTCCTGGACTTTAGTTTGTTGGAAGATTTTTAATCACAGTTTCAATTTCATTACTTGTGATTGGTCTGTTCATATTATCTATTTCTTCCTGGTTCAGTCTTGGGAGGCTATACCTTTCTAAGAATTTGTCCATTTCTTCCAGGTTGTCCATTTTATTGGCATAGAGCTGCTTGTAGTAGTCTCTTAGGATGCTTTGTATTTCTGCGGTGTCTGTTGTAACTTCTCCTTTTTCATTTCTAATTTTATTGATTTGAGTCCTCTCCCTCTTTTTCTTGATGAGTCTGACTAATGGTTTATCAATTTTGTTTATCTTCTCAAAGAACCAGCTTTTAGTTTTATTGATCTTTGCTATTGTTTTCTTTGTTTCTATTTCATTTATTTCTGCTCTGATCTTTATGATTTCTTTCCTTCTACTAACTTTGGGTTTTGTTTGTTCTTCTTTCTCTAGTTCCTCTAGGTGTAAGATTAGATTGTTTATTTGAGATGTTTGTTGTTTCTTGAGGTAGGATTGTATTGCTACAAACTTCCCCTTAGAACTGTTTTTGCTGCATCCCATAGGTTTTGGATCATCGTGTTTTCATTGTCATTTGTCTCTAGGTATTTTTTGATTTCCTCTTTGATTTCTTCAGTGATCTCTTGGTTATTTAGTAATGCAGTTTTTCGCCTCCATGTGTTTGTACTTTTTACATTTTTTCCCCTTTAATTGATTTCTAATCTCACAGCGTTATGGTCAGAAAAGATGCTTGATATGATTTCAATATTCTTAAATATTTTGAGGCTTGATTTGTGACCCAAGGTGTGATCTTTCCTGGAGAATGTTCCATGCGCACTGAGAAGAAAGTGTAATCTGCTCTTTTTGGATGGAATGTCCTATAGATATCAATTAAATCTGTCTGGTCTATTGTGTCATTTGAAGCTTGTGTTTCCTTACTAATTTTCTGTTTGGATGAGCTGTCCATTGGTGTCAGTTAGGTGTTAAAGTCCCCCACTGTTATTGTGTTACTCTTGATTTCCTTTTTTATAGCTGTTAGCAGTTGCCTTAGGTATTGAGGTTCTCCTATTTTGGGTGCATATATAATTATAATTGTTATATCTTCTTCTTGGATTGATCCCTTCATCATTGTGTAGTGTCCTTCCTTGTCTCTTGTAACATTCTTTATTTTAAAGTCTATTTTATCTGATATGAGAATTGCTACTCCAGCTTTCTTTGGATTTCCATTTGCATGGAATATTTTTTTCCATCCCCTCACTTTCAGTCTGTATGTGTCCCTAGGTCTGAAGTGGGTCTCTTGTAGATAGTATATATATGGGTCTTGTTTTTGTATCCATTCAGCGAGCCTGTGTCTCTTGATTGGAGCATTTAATCCATTCACATTTAAGGTAATTATCGATATGTATGCTGCTATTATCATTTTAATTGTTTTAGGTTTGTTTTTGTAGGTCCTTTTGTTCTCTTGTGTTTCCCACGTAGAGAAGTTCCTTTAGCATTTGTTGTAGAGCTGGTTTGGTGGTGCTGAATTCTCTTAGCTTTTGCTTGTCTGTAAAGCTTTTGATTTCTCCATCGAATCTGAATGAGATCCTTGCTGGGTGGAGTAATCTTGTTTGTAGGTTCTTCCCTTTCATCACTTTAAGTATATCATGCCACTCCCTTCTGGCTTGTAGAGTTTCTGCTGAGAAATCAGCTGTTAACCTTATGGGAGTTCCCTTGTATGTTATTTGTCGTTTTTCCCTTGCCGCTTTCGATAATTTTTCTTTGTCTTTAATTTTGGCAAATTTGTCTCGGTGTTTTCTCCTTGGGTTTATCCTGTATGGGACTCTCTGCACTTCCTGGACTTGGGTGGCTGTTTCCTTTCCAATGCTAGGGAAGTTTTTGACTATAATGTCTTCAAATATTTTCTCGGGTCCTTTCTGTCTCTCTTCTCCTTCTGGGACCCCTATAATGTGAATGTTGTTGTGTTTAATGTTGTCCCAGAGATGTCTTAGTCTTTCTTTCTTTTTTTTTTTTTTTTTTTTGTGATACGCGGGCCTCTCACTGTTGTGGCATTTCCCGTTGTGGAGCACAGGCTCCAGATGCGCAGGCTCAGCGGCCATGGCTCATGGGCCCAGCCACTCGACGGCACGTGGGATCTTCCCGGACCGGGGCATGAACCCGTGTCCCCTGCAGTGGCAGGCGGACTCTCAACCACTGCACCACCAGGGAAGCCCTGTCTTTATTTCTTTTCATTCTCTTTTCTTTATTCTGTTCTGCAGCAGTGAATTCCACCATTCTGTCTTCCAGGTCATTATCCATTCTTCTGCCTCAGTTATTCAGCTATTTATTCCTTCTAGTGTATTTTTCATTTCAGTTATTGTATTGTTCATCTCTGTTTGTTTGTTCTTTAATTCTTCTAGGTCTTTGTTAAACATTTCTTGCAACCTCTTGATCTTTGCCTCCATTCTTTTTCCGAGGTCCTGTATCATCTTCACTATCATTATTCTGAATTCTTTTTCTGGAAGGTTGCCTATCTCCACTTCATTTAGTTGTTTTTCTGGGGTTTTATCTTGTTCCTTCATCTGGTACATAGCCCTCTGCCTTTTCATCTCGTCTATCTTCCTGTGAATGTGGTTTTAGTTCCACAGGCTGCAGTATTGTAGTTCTTCTTGCTCCTCTGTATATATTTCTATTTGACTTTTTCTTCTATCTCTTTCCTGAGTTTGATTAACTCCTTTCACATCTTGGTTTTTGTCCATTTCTATCCAGAACATTTGAATTTTGGTGTTTTATATCTTCAAATGTCTATTTAATAATATTTAATTTGTGTTGGATATTGTGTCATGATTTTCATCCATTTCTTCATTGTTTTGGAGGGGAATAAATTCATCAGCTGAACATATCAGACTCTCACTTATTGTTTTCTTCTCATAGTGGCTTGGTATAGATGCTGCCTGTCATTTGTTTATTTAAAAGTGTGTTGAATTTTCCCGGCCTGCTAATAACAGGTTTTCTTTGTGGGGAGAGGTAAAGGACTTGGGTGGTTTACTAAGATTCTTAGTTCAGGAATGCCTTCTTTTATTGATAAGTGTAGTGAAATTTCTTTAATAGATTGTGCTTTTCTGAGGGAGAGATTAGTGTGTCTTCTGATTCTGCAATTTTCTTTTGTTTCTGTAGGACTTCTACTTTCCACCATTTCCCAGTCTCCAAGTAATGCTTCCCCCTTCTAAGCAGCCTTCCTCTCCCTAGGAGTGGAGGCTTTCCAAGACTGTTGTTTTTGGTTCTGTGCATTTTTGAGCCTCTCCTATATTCCTCAGTGGCCAGTGCTCTGGCCTGCCAGGTGGCAGACCTAATCTCAGTCTCTCTCCTGCCCTCACTCCCTTCCTTCCTTCCTTCCTTCCTACAGGTTGAGTCAACACTAAACAATCTCTTCCAGATTTACTGAGGTGGCAGACCACATCCACAGCCAAACACACCTTTAAATTGGAATTCAGTTGCTGACCCAACCTGGCCTTAGCTCTCCTTTTGGCACCAGAAAGCACAATGCTTGGTCTGTAGGCTTTTCTGTCAGCTTCCCCCTGTGTGAGTCTTGCAGGTTGTTCTCCCTCCAGAACTTTGGGCTGTGGCCAGTCTCAGGACGGCTGCAGTGCAGGATGGCAGGCCCGTCTCAGGGGGCAGATGGAGTCAATCACAGAAATACTGGATACCCTTGCTGGTAAGGTACCAGTAGAAATGTCTCCAGGCAAACTCTTCCTTCCTGTAGCCTGGTGATGTAAGACAGTATGGCCTTCATGACGTGAAGACTGGGAACATTCTTGTCTGCCAGCTCAGGGTGTTTAGGCATGTGGACATCCTTTTGGGCCACCATCACCCCCTCCATTAAAAGGAGTACATAAATGACAAGCAGGTCCTTCTTGGGCATCAACATCACGATGGCTGCTGCATCCAGGGCTGGAGCTGAAGAAGGATTCTTAGCATTCCTCTACTCAAGACGAGACCCTCTCTTTTTGAAGTGGTGAATTTTATTCATGTTCTTCCACTGCTAGGATTCCCCTGAACCCATCCTTCTTCCCTGCAGTCTTCACCTGACTTTCCAGTTAGAGCTCTGGAGTGAGCTCTGGAGCCAGCTTTGCTGATATCATATGTTTAATTTGCCTCTTACATGTAAATTAAAGTTTGTGGAATCTCTGTCTTGTAGTTATGGTATAGATATAGATTATATGTGATTTGAGTTGCTCTCCTTGTTAGTTTGTATGGGTTTTGGTGGTTGTGTGAAGAGTTGTGGACGTAAGAAACTATCAGTATCCCATGGGAACTCAGTTGAGTCATTTTTTAAAATCTTGATTTTATTTATTTTGGAAGGCTTCCTCAAATTTATAGTGATTCTTGACTGACTGCTCCTATTTAAGAGTGTGGCACAAAAAGGATATCAGGAGCCTTGTGTGTGTGTTGAGTTGGGGGTGGGATTTGCTTTGGGGTGATTGTACAGGAGCTGGCCATTATGCTGGGGATCCTCTAATGCCATAATGTGCAGTTCTATTCTCTGGGCTACTCATTTCTGTAGGGAAAGAAACTCTATTCTCCTCCCTAAAGGATGGATGTCTGGTTTGACCACAGGGGAACTGGAGGAAGGGGAGAATGGGGGGATTGTTTCTATTTTATATAGATTTTAATTAGCCTCCTTGTTTTCAACCCTACTTGCCCTCTGCTGTTCTACTCTACTTGATTCCTTAGAGAACTGAACTTCTCTGGCATTCTGTAGGGCTAAAAATTTCTTTTCTGTATTTTTTCTCTCTGCCAGTATTCTAATCTGCAGTTTCCTTTATTCTGCTACTTTACTTGTCACTCCTTCTTTTGCTTCTTGTCTTCTAGAATTTTGTCAAAATCCCTTATCAGCTGATGGACCTCCTTTCATTCTCTTGTGGCTGTAGGTTTATCCATGTTTTAGTCCTTCACTTTAATTTTAGCGAGGATGTGGGAGGGAATCAAATAAACAGAGATGTTTAGTCTGCTATTTTTAATTAGAAATCTCTTCTGTTAGAGTTTTAAATGTTTAAAAGAAAAGCATCCTTATTAGGAAAGGAAAGAAGATGGTTGTTCTATGGTTATAAGAACCACCAGGAGGTAGATGTGATCCTGACCATTGCTCCTGGCCCAGACAGCAACCAGATGTGGTTGGGCCTGAGGACTGAAGGAGCGTCTACCTGCACTTCACAGCAGAACTCACGGGGGAGACTAGAACTGAAGACCCTGCACCTATCCCTGGAGCTGAAACTCCACATCCTACATAATGTAATGTTGAAAATGTCTTTACCTTAACCAAAATTTAGTTATGTGCAGAAATAGAGTCACAGATGTAGAAAACAAACTTATGGTTACTAGGGTGGGATAAGGGATAAACTGGGAGATTGGGATTGACATATACACCCTACTATATATAAAATAGATAACTAATAAGGACCTACTGTATAGCACTGGAAACTCTACTCAATATTCTGTAATGGCCTATATAGGAAAAGAATCTAAAAAAGAGTGGAAATATGTGTATGTATAACTGATTCACTTTGCTCCACACCTTAAACTAATACAACATTGTAAATCAACTATACACCAAAATTAAAAATTAAAAAATTAAAAACTATACACCAAAATTAAAAAATCAAAAATTAAAAATAAACTAAAATAAAAAAGTAGTTATGTGCTATACTGAACATATTTCCCTGTCTTTACATGTTTGAGTGCCATACAGTACCACATCTTCTTTATCCGTTCATTTGTCAGTGGACACTTAGGTTGTTTCCATATCTTGGCAATTGTAAATAGTGCTGCTATGATCATCGGGGTGCATGTATCTTTTTGAATTAGAGTTTTCTTCTTTTCTGGATATATGTCCAGGAGTGGGATTGTTGGACCATAAAATAGCTCTATTTTAAGTTTTTTAAGGAACCTCCATACTGTTTTCCATAGTGGCTTCACCAATATACATTCCCACCAACAGTGTGTAGGAGGGTTCCCTTTTCCCCACATCCTCTTCAGCATTTATTAGCTGTAGACATTTTGATGATGGCCATTCTGACCAATGTAAGGTGTTATCTCATTGTGGTTTTGATTTGCTTCAGACTAACTATTAGCAATGTTGAGCATCTTTTCATGTGCCTGTTGGACATGAAACTAACATGTTACCTGAAACTAACACAATATTGTAAACCAACTATATTTCAATTTTTAAAAATGTTGAATGTTTTTAAAAAAGTTATTTAACATCATAACATTAGACGAGATTGATAAAGGAGTTAGTATAGAGGAAGAAGTGAAGGAGTGCCCTGGAGTACTCCAAAGTAAAGAAGTACAAATTGAAGAACCAGTAGGCTGAGAAAGAACAGCCAGTGAGGAAGGAGGAAAACCCAGAGAGTGTGGTGTCTTGCTAGAGAGTATTTCCAGGAGGAAGAGGCAATGAACTGTGCAAGGTGTGTTGATAGGTCAAGTAAGATGAGGACTGAGGACCGATCATTGGATTTTGCAACACAGAAGTCACTGGTGACCTTGTTCAGAGACGTTCATAGTGTGATAGAGGCATAAGCCTGACTGAAGTGAATGCAATAGAGAATTCGAGACAATGAGTACAAGTAATACTTTCAAGTGGCTTTTTATGAAGGGGAGAAGAGAAATGGGATGGTTCCTGGAAGGAAAGGAAGGATCAAGAGTTTTTCTTTGAAAATGGGAGAAAAGTTGTTACCATCCATCCTCTACAGTTTGGGAAATTCTGACGTGTATTCAAGCTCACTGAATCTTTCCTCAGCTGTGACCCGTCTACGGTTGAGCTCATCCAAGGTGTTTACAACCACAAATTTCCCTCTGAGCACTGCTTTCACTGTATCCAATAAATTCTGTGAGGACTTCCAATACTATGTTAAATAGAAGTGCTAGAGTGGGCATCCTTGTCTTGTTGCTGATTTTAGAGACCTGTGGATGACAGGGTCTTGGTGCTCTGGCCGGGTGTCAGGCCTGTGCCTCTGAGGTGGGAGAGCCAAGTTCAGGACATTGGTCCACCAGAGACCTCCCAGCTCCATGTAATATCAAACGGCAAAAGTTCTCCCAGAGATCTCCATCTCAATGCTAAGACCCAGCTCCACTCAACGACCGCAAGCTACAGTGCTGGACACCCTATGCCAAACAACTAGCAATACAGGAACACAACCCCACCCATTAGCAGAGAGGCTGCCTAAAATCATAATAAGACCACAGACACCCCAAAACACACCACCGGATGTGGACCTGCCCACCAGAAGGACAAAATCCAGCCTCATCCACCAGAACACAGGCACTTGTCCCTTCCTACACAACCCACTGAACCAACCTTAGCCACTGGGGGCAGACACCAAAAACAACAGGAACTATGAACCTGCAGCCTGTGAAAAGGAGACCCCATACACAGTAAGTTAAGCAAAATGAGAAGACAGAGAAACACACAGCAGATGAAGGAGCAAGGTAAAAACCCACCAGACCAAACAAATGAAGAGGAAATAGGCAATCTACCTGAAAAAGAATTCAGAGTAATGATAGTAAAGGTGATCCAAAATCTTGGAAATAGAATGGAGAAAATACAAGAAATGTTAAACAAGGAACTAGAAGAACTAAAGAGCAAACAAACAATGATGAACAACACAATAAATGAAATTTTAAATTATCTAGAAAGAATCAATAGCACGATAACTGAGACAAAAGAATGGATAAGTGACCTGGAAGATAAAATAGTGGAAATAACTACTGCAGAGCAGAATAAAGAAGAAGAATGAAAAGAACTGAGGACAGTCTCAGAGACCTCTGGGACAACATTAAACGCACCAACATTTGAATTATAGGGGTTCCAGAAGAAGAAGAGAAAAAGAAAGGGACTGAGAAAATATTTGAAGAGATTATAGTTGAAAACTTCCCTAATATGGGAAAGGAAATAGTTATTCAAGTCCAGGAAGCACAGAGAGTCCCATACAGGATAAATCCAAGGAGAAACACTCCAAGACACATATTAATCAAACTATCAAAAATTAAGTACAAAAAAAATATTAAAAGCAGCAAGGGAAAGCAACAAATAACATAAAAGGGAATCCCCATAAGGTTAACAGCTGATCTTTCAGCAGAAACTCTGCAAGCCAGAAGGGAGTGGCATGACATATTTAAAGTGATGAAGGGGAAAAACCTACAACCAAGATTACTCTACCCAGCAAGGATCTCATTCACATTTGACGGAGAATTTAAAACCTTCACAGACAAGCAAAGGCTAAGAGAATACAGCACCACCAAACCAGCTTTACAACAAATGCTAAAGGAACTTCTCTAGAAGGAAACACAAGAGAAGGAAAAAACCTACAATAACAAACCCAAAACAATTAAGAAAATGGTAATAGGAATATACATATTGATAATTACCTTAAATGTAAATGGATTAAATGCTCCAACCAAAAAACATAGACTGGCTGAATAGATACAAAAACAAGACCCGTATATATGCTGTCTACAAGAGACCCACTTCATACCTAAGGACACATACAGACTGAAAGTGAGGGGATGGAAAAAGATATTCCATGCAAATGGAAATCCAAAGAAAGCTGGAGTAGCAATTCTCATATCAGACAAAATAGACTTTAAAACAAAGACTATTACAAGAGACAAAGAAAGACACTACATAATGATCAAAGGATCAATCCAAGAAGAAGATATAACAATTGTAAATATTTATGCAGCCAACATATGAGCAACTTAATACAAAAGGCAAATGCTAACAGCCATAAAAGGGGAAATAGATGGTAACACAATCATAGTAGGGGTTTTTAACATCCCACTTTCACCAATGGACAGAGCATCCAAAATGAAAATAAATAAGGAAACACAAGCTTTAAATGATACATTAAACAAGATGGACTTAATTGATATTTGTAGGACATTCCATCCAAAAACAAAAGAATACACTTTCTTCTCAAGTGCTCATGGAACATTCTCCAGGATAGATCATATCTTGGGTCACAAATCAAGCCTTGATAAATTTAAGAAAATTGAAATCATATCAAGTATCTTTTCTGACCACAATGTTATGAGACTAGATATCAATTACAGGAAAAAACCTGTAAAAAATACAAACATATGGAGGCTAAACAATACACTACTTAATAACCAAGAGATCACTGAAGAAATCAAAAAATACCTAGAAACAAATGACAATGAAAACACAATGACCCAAAACCTGTGGGATGCAGCAAAAGCAGTTCTAAGAGGGAAGAATATAGCAATACAATCCTACCTCGAGCAATAAGAAACATCTCAAATAAACAACCTAACCTTACACCTAAAGCAATTAGAGAAAGAAGAACAAGAAAATCCCAAAGTTAGCAGAAGGAAAGAAATCATAAAGATCAGATCAGAACTAAATGAAAAAGAAATGAAGGAAACAATAGCAAAGATCAATAAAACTAAAAGCTAGTTCTTTGAGAAGATAAACAAAATTGATAAACCATTAGCCAGACTCATCAAGAAAAAATGGGAGAAGACTCAAATCAATAGAATGAGAAATGAAAAAGAAGAAGTAACAACTGACACTGCAGAAATACAAAGGATCATGAGAGATTACCACAAGTAACTATATGCCAAAAAAATGGACAACCTGGAAGAAATGGACAAATTCTGAGAAAAGCACAACCTTCCGAGACTGAACCAGGAAGAAATAGAAAATATAAACAGGGCAATCACAAGCACTGAAATTGAAACTGTGATTAAAAATCTTCCAGCAAACAAAAGTCCAGGGCCAGATGGATTCACAGGCAACTTCTGTCAAACATTTAGAGAAGACCTAACACCTATCCTTCTCAAACTCTTCCAAAATATAGCAGAGGGAGGATCACTCCCAAACTCATTCTATGAGGCAACCCTCATCCTGATACCAAAACCAGACAAAGATGCCACAAAGAAAGAAAACTACAGACCAATATCACTGATGAACATAGATGCAAAAATCCTCAACAAAATACTAGCAAACAGAATCCAACAGCACATTAAAAGGATCATACACAATGATCAAGTGAGGTTTATCCCAGGAATGCAAGGATTCTTCAATATACACAAATCAATCAATGTGATACACCATATTAATGAATTGAAGAATAAAAACCATATGATCATCTCAACAGATGCAGAAAAATCTTTCAACAAAATTCAACACCGATTTATGATAAAAACGCTCCATAAAGTAGGCATAGAGGGAACATACCTCAACATAATAAAGGCCATATATGACAAACCCACAGCCAACATTGTTCTCAATGGTGAAAAACTGAAACCGTTTCCCCTAAGATCAGGAACAAGACAAGGTTTCCCACTCTCACCACTATTACTCAACATAGTTTTGGAAATTTTAGCCACAGCAATCAGAGAAGAAAAAGTAATAAAAGGAATCCAAATCAGAAAAGAAGAAGTAAATCTGTCACTGTTTGCAGATGACATGATACTATACATGTATCCTAAAGATGCTACCAGAAAACTACTAGAGCTAATCAATGAATTTGGTAAAGCAGAATACAATATTAATGCACAGAAATCTCTTGCATTCCTATACACTAATGATGAAAAATCTGAAAGAGAAATTAAGGAAACACTCCCATTTACCATTGCAACAAAAAGAATAAAATATCTAGGAATAAACCTACCTAAGGAGGTAGAAGGCCTGTACTCAGAAAACTATAAGACACTGATGAAAGAAATTAAAGATGAAACAAACAGATGGAGAGATATACCATGTTCCTGGATTGGAAGAATCAACATTGTGAAAATGACTCTACTACCCAAAGCAATCTACAGGTTCATTGCAATCCCTATCAAACTACCACTGGCATTTTTCACAGAACTAGAACAAAAAATTTCACAATTTGTATGGAAACACAAAAGACCTTGAATAGCCAAAGCAATCTTGAGAAAAAAAAACGGAGCTGGAGGAATGAGGCTCCTTGACTTCAGACTATACTACAGAGCTACAGTAAGCAAGACAGTATGGTTCTGGCACAAAAACAGAAAGATAGATCAATGGAACAGGATAGAAAGCCCAGAGATAAACCCATGCACATATGGTCACCTTATTTTTGATAAAGGAGGCAAGAATATACAATGGAGAAAAGACAGCCTTTTCAATAAGTGGTGCAGGAAAACTGGACAGCTACATGCAAAGGAATGACATTAGAACACTCCTTAACAACAAACACAAAAATAAACTCGAAATGGATTCAAAACCTGAATGTTAGGCCAGACACTATAAAACTCTTACAGGAAAACATAGGCAGAACACTCTATGACATAAATCACAGCAAGATCCTTTTTGACCCACCTTCTAGAGAAATGGAAATAAAAACAAAAATAAAGAAATGGGATCTAATGAAACTTAAAATCTTTTTCACAGCAAAAGAAACCATAAACAAGACAAAAAGACAACCCTCAGAATGCGAGAAAATATTTGCAAATGAAGCAACTGACAAAGGATAAATCTCCAAAACTTACAAGCAGCTCATGCAGTTCAATGTCAAAGAAACAAAAATCCCTTCCAAAAATGGGCAGAAGACCTAAATAGACATTTCTCCAAAGAAGATATACAGATTGCCAACAAACACATGAAAGAATGCTCAACATCGTTAATCATTAGAGAAATGCAAATCAAAACTACAACCTCACACCAGTCAGATATCACCTCACACCAGTCAGAATGGCCATCATCAAAAAATCTACAAACAATAAATGCTGGAAAGGGTGTGGAGAAAAGGGAACCCTCTTGCATTGTTGGTGGGAATGTAAATTGATACAGCCACTGTGGAGAACAGTATGGAGGTTCCTTAAAAAACTAGAAATAGAACTACCATATGACCCAGCAATCCTACCACTGGGCATATATCCTGAGAAAACCATAATGCAAAAAGAGTATCACAATGTTCATTGAAGCTCTATTTACAATAGCCAGGACATGGAAGCAAGCTAAGTGTCCATCAACAGATGAACGGATAAAGAAGATGTGGCACATATATACAATGGAATATTACTCAGCCATAAAAAGAAACAAAATTGAGTTATTTGTAGTGAGGTGGATGGACTGAGAGTCTGTCCTACAGAGTAAAGTAAGTCAGAAAGAGAAAAATAAATACCGTAAGCTAACACATGTATATGGAATCTAAAAAAAAAAAAGAAAGGTTCTGAAGAACCTAGGAGCAGGAGAGGAATAAAGACACAGACGTAGAGAATGGACTTGAGGATACGGGGAGGGGTAAAGGTAAGCTGGGACGAAGTGAGAGAGTAGCATTGACATATATATGCTACCATATGTAAAATAGATATCTAGTGGGAAGCAGCTACATAGCACAGGGAGATCAGCTCGGTGCTTTGTGACCACCTAGGGGGGTGGGATAGGGAGGGTGGGAGGGAGATGCAAGAGGGAGGAGATATGGGGATATATGTATATGTATAGCTGATTCACTTTGTTATAAAACAGAAACTAACACACCATTGTAAAGCAATTATGCTCCAATAAAAATGTTTTAAAAAAAAAGGAAAATGGAAGAAATAATAGTATGATTGTATGTTTATGGGAAAGAGTAGAGAGGGAAAATCTGATGCTGTGAGAGAGAAGGTAGATTTTCTGTAGAGATGTCCCTGAATAGGGGAGGGATTGGCTTTAGTCAGGACCACAGATGGTTTATCTATAGTCAAGGAGGTAATACAGAGTATGCTGGCACAGATGTGGTAGGTGGGAGTCCAGGACAGTTTTTTTTTTGACAAATTTCATTTCCTCAGTAAAACGGGAAGCAAGACCGCAAGTAAACAGTGAAGCTAAAGAAGGTGTTGGAGGTCTGAGGGGAAGATTGGATGTATTGGATGATTGCCTGGCTACAGTTGAGATGTGCTTGAGGTTCATAGTCATGGATTTAGAGAGAAAACAGTCAGCAGTTTTGCATCTTTTTCTGCAGCCAGGTTCAGGTGCATGAGGGCAGGTGTGGAGTAGGTGGAGGGCTGGATTTAACCTGGTCTGTCATTTTTTTAAGTTAGTATCACAAAGTGAAAGAGGTGCAAAGGAATTAGATTGTGATAAAGAGAGAAATTATAAGAATTGGGTGAGGAAATTAAATTTGGCAAGGAGGGAAGAGGGATCGAGGCACTGGGAAAGGTGGTAGGATCAGTGGATCTTAGGTCATTGTGAGGCAAAGCATTGCTAGAGTTTGGTAATGGGGGGGGTGAGCTAGAAATATAAGCGATGAAGGCAGAAACTGGGATGCATGACTGAGATTGTTGGCTTTGATTACTGGTGAATGTAAATCTACAGAATGATTATGAAATGCGTGGTGGAGGAAGGGTAGAGAACAAAATCAGGTACTGAGAATTCTGGGTGCTGGAGGGACGCTTGCCAGCTCCCCTGGCTCAGGATCCCAAGAGTGGTGTGTGTGTGTGTGTGTGTGTGTGTGTGTGTGTGTGTGTGTGTGTGCTTTCCTTATAATTTTATTAAAAATATAGAATACTTTAAATATGTAGAATCCACAACTCTCATATAAGCAAAAGAATACTCATTCTCTGGCAAGAACTACCTGAGTTGGAATGTTGGTTGGTTTTCCTCATGCAGGTCTCCAGCCAGCTGTTGAAAACGTGGGTCTGAAATACAGGAGTAAAGTTGGAGATCTGGGAAATAGCTTAATAAAAATAAAGATAGAAGCAATGTGAACAGACAAGTTCGTGTGGAGAGAATGTGTACACCAAGAAGGGAGCCAAAGAGTGGACTCTGGGGAGAACCCATATTTACAGGGCACGAGGAACCAAAAGAACTCATGAGAAGGAGAGGGCAGAAATGTAGGAGAAGGGTCCAGGAGACACAGGGTGGAAGGATTTTCAGAGTAAGGGAGCAAGGGCCCAAGGCAAGGCACAGTCAGGTTGCACAGGCTAAGAACTGGGTGAAGTCTGTGCAAAAGTGGTTGCCAAAGCAGTGGCTGGAGTAAGAGTTGTGGCCAAGAGGATTTGAAGTGGAGCACAAGAGGGCTCCTGTATCACTCAGATCTGTTCTTGCCTTCCAGCAAATCCAATCCACCTCAGAGACCCCATCAAATGTGGTCAGCTACAATCTCTGCAAGAACATAATATAAGGGTGTCAGTAGAACAAGCTATGGTCCCCACTGGTGCAGCTGGTCCCCAAACTGAAATTGGTACTTATCATCTCCTTCTCCATCACCATCATAGATTTCCCTCTTTGTCGCCAGCACTTTGACTGGTGTGGGTTGATTGCCTGGTGGGGAGACCTAGTCCTTCATCCCAAAGGATCTGAGCCTTAGCTACCTTGCTTTTGTCGGGAAGTGGTTGCAGTAATTGACTGCTTACTATTATCACTGGGCATGGAACCTCTGTGTTTCAGTTGTAGTCCTTCTGTACCCCATCATATAGCTACTCTAGCTCTTCATGGCTTTCAGAGTCAATCATCACCCCTTCCTGCCCGCAACCTATCCTTATTGGTCTACCAGCATGGGATTCCCAAGGGTCCAGGTAGTAGGTGTAGCTTCAGACCCTATGGTATGCCTGTCTGAAGTTTTGCCCTCCTTCCCCTACTATGACTGCCAGATCTTCTGATACAATAGAGCATAAGGCTGTAGGTACCGGAATCACAAAGTCTGAAAGTAGGCCACTGGGAGTGATGGTGGGAGGGGTCAATCCCACTTCTCCCTCTTGGTTCCTGGATGCATGTTGAACAGCTGCAGAGGAAACAACTCTGTATATCATCCACTGGCCAGTGCCTATACCTCATCTTAGAGGATGCACCTCAACCCCGCAGGGTGTTGTCCTGAAACCTGTGCCTTAAATGAGACTTTAACAGGCCATTCCAACATTCTCTTCCGATGTTTGTTTCCAGATGCTAAGAACACAGTAAGAGCAATAGATCCTGTGATGCTATGTCCATTTCACACTTCCTTTGCCATAAGATGGGTTCCTCGTTCTGAAGTAATGACGTGTGATACATCATGCTAATCGCTAAGGAATTTTGTAAGCCCGAAGTTGGAGGTACTGGTGGAAGAACTACAGGCAGGGATGGGAACCAGGGAAGATGCTGCCGTTTGGGTGGTAAAGGACAGTCAGGTGGAAACTAGTATGATTGTTCTGTGGTCCCTGGAGGCCTGGTGCAAGCTCCTTGTGTCATCAGTTTGCTTGAAGGGCCTTCCCTTCAGGACCACAGAGAAGATGACCCACAGGGAGTGTGTGGCCACGGCCTCCGCCTCCCTCAACTGGGCAGGGCTACTGCGTATGGCTGCACAGGCTGTACATTGCACAACACAAGGGAGGGTCATTTGCAAAACTGTGACGTGCATGGCCCCACCTGGAATTGCACAGTGCAGAGATCCTGTAGAAGAGAATCACATTTCAGCACTGGTCAGTGTCAAATGTGTGCTGGGGAACAGTGTCACAGATAGGATGCTAAGTGAACCCCAACTATCGGCTTAATCTGAGGGTAGAGACAGGGTGTAGGTCAACATCTGCCCTTGCCTTGAATCTCTCAGAGGTCCTGCCACCCCTGCTTACCTCCAAAAGTCTCTAGGCCTTCTTGTATTCCTCCACCCCTGTTTCCCTCCCTGCAGTGGGAGGGGTAGCAATTGATTAATGCAGAGATCTTTACGTAACAGTCAATTTTACGAGCCACTTTAGTAGGTGGAATAGCTCCAGGAATTTTAGGAGCACCTCTCCACCGAGGAGCTCACAGTGCTTCTACTTCATTCTCACAACCCCTCTGTGAAGGTAGTGGAGGATGAACAGACACATTCCCCATTTTATCCCAGGAGAAACTGAGGCCAGAAAGGAAAAGTGACTTTCCCAGTGTTAGGGACCGAACGTTTGTGTCCCCTTCTAAAACTCATATGTTGAAATCCCACCCCCCAGTGTGCTATTCTGAGGTGGGGTCTTTGGGAGGTGATTAGTCATGAGGGTGGAGCCCTAATGAATGGGATTGATGCCCTTATAGGAAGAGACACAAGAGAGATGATCTCTTTCTCTGCCATGTGAGGATACAGCAAGGAGATGGCCATCTGCAAAAGGGGGCCTTCACCAAGAATTCCACCATGCTGGCACTGATCTTGGACTTATAGCCTCCAGAGCTGTGAGATATAAATGTCTGCTGTTGAAGCTGTCCAGTCTATGGTATTTTGTTAGAGCGGCTCAAGGGACTAAGATACCCAGGATCACCCAGCAATTTGGTAGCAGAGCCTTTTACCTCAGTGCATCACTACTCCGACAATTGCTACTTCTATCTGTAAAAACCCCACACCCCCAAACCCCACAAGGGGAATGTATCAGTCAGGGTCCAATCAGGAAATGGAAACCACACAGTGACTTGAACAGGGAAAGTTTAATAATAAAGAATCATTAACTATAACAGGGGATTGGGATAAAGAAAGGCTGGCTAGTAATTGGTGGAGAAAACTCAGATGAATACAGTAGTAGCGGATATAGGGAGCAGTCACTACACCTAAAGCTGAGAGAGACATAAAGAAGGAGCAATCTGCAAGAGGGTCTCCCTCCACAGACGGAGATCCAGACCTCACTGAAGAAGGTGCAGCCAGGGCTCACTGGATGGTGAGGTCTGCTGAAGTGCTGTGCTAGCTGGAGTCACTGAGGAACAGTTCGCTGGGGGTTGAGGGGAGCTGCCCAGGGAAAAGTGCCGGTGCTGCTGGCTGCTAGGTTCTACAGAAACCATGCATGTAGCTGGACCAGGTGCTGCAGAAGCCTCGTGCTGCGGGAGGCTGCCTAGGGGAGCACACTGGAACCTGGAAAGCTGGCCCCCTCCTCCCCCAGTCTCTTTCCAGAGCCCACTACTGAGAAAGCTTAGCATCTGGCCAGCTGGCAAAGGAGAAATATTTTAAGGTCCAGGTGCATTATCACCGAGGAACAGTCTTGGAGCTGAAAGGCAATAACCTGATAACTGGAACATGGAACAGAGAACCTGGAGTCCCTTGATTGAGAGTATTTTAACTCCATTTGGTAGCTCTCAGCTCCAGACAGGGCTTCCAGAAAGGAAAATCTCCAGGCTCAGGGAAGAGGAAAAGGACCCAGGAATTCCAGAAGACAGATCAGCAAGGGGAAACATATACCCAGTCAGAGAATACTGTTGTGGAAGGGAAGAACCCATAATAAATGTTTCTGTGCTTTTTAATCGAGGTATAAATTATATGCAATTAAGTGCACTAATCTTAAGGGTACTACCTGAGAAAGTTTTGCATATGTATAAACCCACATGATCATGCCCCAGATCAAGAGAGAACATTTCCAGCATCCCAGAGGGCTCTCTTGTTCTATTCCCAGTCAACACAGAAATTCCACTATTCTGACTCCTATCATCATAGATTAGTTTTCCTTGTTTTTAATTTCACGTATATGGAGTTATATAGTACCTGCTCTTTGGTGTCTGCTTTCTTTATCATTGTCTCTGTGAAATTCATGCAAGTTTTGGTGAGCAGGAAAACCAGAACAATGTTTAAGCCAAAAAAGAGACAGAAAGAAAATTCAGCCATGTTGCTTACTAGACTGTTTCCTGTGGAGACATGTCTAGTTACAAGAGTATCTACATACCTGCTCTCCATGACGTAGATTTGTGACTATATTTCCAGATCCTCAGGCGATCATCACTTTATTGGTTGTGTGATGTTCCCTTGTGCGGGCCCAGCAAGCTCAGGTAAACAGATAAGCCTCTGAACTGAGAGGTACCATCCAGTGGGTGGGGAAGGGCAGGCCTTGAAACATCTGTGTCACTGCTGAGTCTCCAGAATCTGGAAGTGGCAAAGTGAACATGGAAAGGAGGACCTCAGGGAGCAGATGCAGGCACTCAACAGACAGGGCTTAGCTAGAGCAAAGTGGGCTGGGGTCTACAGTGGGGCTAGACTTGGGGCATCCTGGAGGGGCTATAAGGTAGAGCAACCCAGTTAAGGCTCTGTTTTAGCAAAGAATCTACTAAGTTAGTGTATTTATTTATTTTAAAAATAAATTTATCTATTTTTGGCTGCATTGGGTCTTCATTACTGCGTGTGGGCTTTCTCTAGTTGTAGTGAGCAGGGGCTACTCTTCGTTGCGGTGTGCAGGCTTCTCATTGCGGTGGCTTCTCTTGCTGTGGGGCACGGTCTCTAAGCGCACAGGCTTCAGTAGTTGTGGCTCGTGGGCTCTAGAGCGCAGGCCCAGTAGTTGTGGGGCACGGGCTTAGTTGCTCCGCGCCACGTGGGATCTTCCCAGACCAAGGCTCGAACCCGTGTCCCCTGCACTGGCAGGCGGATTCTTAACCACTGCGCCACCAGGGAAACTCTAAGTTAGCGTATTGAGAATACCCCTATCCTTGGTATCTGATCACTTTGGCTTGCCTATCAAGAATACTTCTACCCTTGATATCCAATCAAATTATTCTTAGTAATTTTTTTATCCACTGACCTCCTCACTCTGCTCATTGGCTATAAATTCCCGACTGTCTTTGCTGTATTTGGAGTCTGAGTACCTCCTGAAATTACGTGCAAAATTATGTGTATTTTTGTGTTATGAGTACTTTTTTTTAACCTCGGAAGATTTATACTGTTCATCACATTCTCCAAATGTTGGTAACCTTAAAAAATATTACAAACCACACCATACTTATTTTCAGGTAGAATACATCTATTTTCATGGTTTCAAGTTGATAGTTCCCAAATGTATTTATCATATGCAAGTTGTCTTCTATATTCTATTTTTATGTCTGCCACATTCAGATTCAAACTCCATACCCCTAACCCTTTCATTTCTACTGTCCCAACACCTATCTCAATTTGGTTCCTCTTTATTTTTTTTTTCCCTTGGAATAAACTTCTGAAGGTTTTCTCTGCCCTTAAACGCAATTAAACGCCAGAAGTGTTTCTTTGAAAATGCTACGTTTTGTCAAATTTTTCCTAGTCTCATTTTGGAGCATCTTCACATTGTACTGAAATTTCTGGTCTCCTAGCTTCTAGCTTTTTTTTCAGGGTTAGTCCAGCCTTTATGGCATTGCTATTTTTATATTTAATAGATTGTTCCCACACTCTCAACTCCATATCATTTATTGGAGTGTTTGCGACTCAGAGGTGAACAGGTGACAGGTGCTTAGAAAACTCACTTAAGTGCCACCACCTTCCAGATCCCAGATCCGGTTGGGGGTGAGAGGGTTGGGACTGATGAGCTGGTCCTTTTTGCTCCTGCCCTGGGGTTCAGCACATGAGGCTGCAGTGGGGCTCAGCAGGTGATGCAGCGAACTTTGGTTGCAAGAAAGGAATCTATCGGAAGGATACTGGCAGATTTCATGAGGCCTAAGGATTGGAAGGGTAGGAGACCTCAGGAGGATTTGGGGACCAGAAAGGCAGGGACTGAGTTTCTCTCTCTTGTTTTTGTTCACATGCACGCTCCCTCTCTCTGGCTCTGCAAGGGGTCTGTTGTTTGCTTCTCTCTTCCTGTGTCCCCACTTCCGAGCTTCTCTCAGCTCTCTCTACCACATGTCCAATAAAATTTGACTGTTTCAGCCTCATTCTCAGAGGCCTCCAAGTGAAGGGCCCGTGGAGCCCATCTCAGTCTCGAGCAAGAGGAACCAGCTGGTAACATCTGCTCCCCATGCTCTTTGGACCCTCGGGGGTTCAGGCAACCAGGATGAGGGGAAATTTGGTGCAGTCATAGCCTCTGGGGTTGTGGGGAAAGGGAACTCTAAGAAGCATGGTCAACATTATAATTCAGCTATACTTCAATAAAATTGAAAGCTATACTTCAATAAAATAAAAAAAATTTTTTGTTTGTAAAAAAAAAAAAAAAATCGTGGTCAGGAGAAGTGATGGGTGATTTTAGTGCCCAGGAAAAGAGGAGCAGGTGAGGTCTGGCATTGAGAAAATTGTCTTCTGGAGTTCCCCATCCAGAACCACCTCTGTAGTTAGCTTTGCTCTAATGAGAGTCTGAGGGCTTAATCGGCTCTGAAACGGAATGACAGTGGCTGTAGGGAAAGAACTAGTAGCTGTGCCTCTTGCTGATGGGAACTGGGTGGCAGGACATTTGGAAACCTGCTGAGGTTCCATTACTAGGGAAAGAGTGTTAGGCAAAGAGACAGGAAAGCCCCATGGGGCCCAAACTGAGATCACGGGGGCCGAGACTTTGGACCCCTAAGGACCAGGATTGAATTCTCAGCTCTGTCATTTCTTAGGCAATGTGAACATTGAATGAGTCACTTATTCTGATACCAGTTTCATCTTCCATAAATTGAGATAATGACACTTATCCTACAGGGTGGGTGCTAAAATTAGAGATAACAATTGCATGGATCATGGTGCTCTAGAAGTTACACACTAAAAACCAGGAGAGAGGAGGTGAGCGCTGCTGTGGGTCTCCCTGATTGCATGGAAGGTGCTGTTGTAGGCTTTCAACAGTGCAGGCTTAGTATGAGATCTGGGGGCCTTTTAAGGACCTTACAAGGATGTTTGAGACCTCAAATTAAATGACTGGCTCAAAACACTAAACAAAAGCTCCATAACTGAAACTGACAAAGGTTAAGTCATCTGCAACTCAACTAACTCCTAAGTGATGTCTTAAATTATTCTTAAATACAAACTCTACAAGAGTTACACAGGACATAGTATGTCCGCATCAGAGTGCCTAGCTTTGTATAACATTTTGGCTCCCCCACTTAGGAGCTGTGTGATTTGGGGCAAGTCACTGAGCCTCTCTGTGCCTGTTCCTCATCTGCAAAATGGGAATAATAATAGTGCCTACTTCAGAAGGTTGTTGTAAAATACTTAGAATGGTGCATGGCACATAGCCAGTCTTGCTATTAGTATATTTACTGTAGGATGAGGGTGCATTTTAAATGCTTGATATAATTAAGGTAGGGCCTCCAAAGTAAGGGACTGAACCTCATAAAACTCTTAAAACAGCCCTGATCATGTTTGAGTGACCATATTTTTATGTAAATCAGGTGTAACTTAGATCATAAACCACAGATGTGCAATTGTATCTTCATAAAAATTAATGGTCCTCTGCAGGGCGCTACTGCTCCCCAGAGAATTTTGGAAATTTGTATTTTTTTTTGGTCATAATGAATAGGGGTTACTGCCGGCATTTAGTGGGGCCACACTGGCACAACAAAAGATTTCTCCTGTGTCCCTCAGGACTTTTAAATAGAAGTGAAAAACCTGTTTATAATGATCCAATTCTAGAATCTAACTGAACCTGGAATTAGGTAGGTGAAAAACCTGCTTATAATTATTTGAGCCCAGAACTAATTCCATTTTACAAACCAACACAAAGTGTTTTTATGCTCTTTGGTTTTATTGGCAAGGTTTAGTTAAATAGCAGATTTCCTGGGAAGCAACAATGGCATACATCAAGGAAAGATTGTACTGTGTTTTATTTCAGTTCACCATTTTGAGAAGTTGCCGACAGCAATCCTCTTGTATTATTGGAGTCACCAAATATGTCCGCCATTTTTTTTTTTTTTTTTTTTTGCGGTACGCGGGCCTCTCACTGTTGTGGCCTCTCCCGTTGCGGAGCACAGGCTCCGGACGCGCAGGCTCAGCGGCCATGGCTCACCGGCCCAGCCGCTCCGCGGCATGTGGGATCTTCCTGGACCGGGGCACGAACCCGTGTCCCCTGCATCAGCAGGCGGACTCTCAACCACTGCGCCACCAGGGAAGCCCTGTCCGCCTTTTAACCGTCATCTTCATGGTAATTCTGCATTTACATAGGAATGTAGTGATTTGGCCTGTATGACAAAATGTCAAATATAAAGGAAAAGAGTCAACAATATTCAGTTGAATATTGAAAATTTGGTTTTATATCTGCCCACGTTGAACCCTTGTGAACATGCCAACTCTGCAGTTCTTTTCTAATAAACAGTGACTCCCCCATCAAGATAAAGTGAAGATTTTACAAAGAAACACATTTATAAAGTTGATAGCATATCACACTTCTGAGATTTAAAGGAAAAGTTTGAAAGCTAGAATTTTGAAATAATATAAAGGCTTGCAAAATAGGGTAAGCGACACATTGTAGGGGGAAAAACGTCAAATTACCAGCAAACGAGAGGTTATGAGAACGATGATAGGAGAAAATCCAACTGAAATGTTATTTTTATTCCACTGAATTCTGATGATACTGTTCTAAGAAAAATCAGAGATGGTGAAAGCTATTGAACATCAGCTGTGAGTTGGGATCAGGCTAGGAAATTTTGATTTCTAGTGGACGACAGCCCCCTGGGGGATAAGGAAGCGCTCTGCTCCCATGGATGAGGTTAAGGGATAAAAAAGCCACAGTGGAAATTTACTTTCAAAGTTAATGACAATTGATACAGAGGCATTGACAGTAAAACGAAACCCTTGAAAATGATTTCATAGAAACAATAATTCCCTTTTCCAATATCATTGTATGTGCCACAGACTGAGCCTCAGCTACAATTTGCTGACAACATGGGTTTGTAGGCCATTAAAAAAAATTAGCAATCTAGAAACAATAAATGCTGGAGAGGGTGTGGAGAAAAGGGAACACTCTTGCACTGCTGGTGGGAATGTGAATTGGTACAGCCACTATGGAGAACAGTATGGAGATTCTTTAAAAAACTACAAATAGAACTACCATATGACCCAACAATCCCACTACTGGGCATATACCCTGAGAAAACCATAATTCAAAAAGAGTCATGTACCAAAATGTTCATTGCAGCTCTATTTACAATAGCCAGAGGATGGAAGCAACCTAAGTGCCCATCATCTGATGAATGGATAAAGAAGATGTGGCACATATATACAATGGAATATTAGCCATAAAAAGAAACGAAATTGAGTTATTTGTAGTGAGGTGGATGGACGTAGAGTCTGTCATACAGAGTGAAGTAAGTCAGAAAGAGAAAGACAAATACTGTATGCTAACACATATATATGGAATCTAAAAAAAAAAATGTCATGAAGAACCTAGGGGTAAGACAGGAATAAAGACACAGACCTACTGGAGAATGGACTTGAGGATATGGGGAGGGGGAAGGGTAAGCTGGGCCAACGTGAGAGAGTGGCATGGACATATATACACTACCAAACGTAAAATCGATAGCTAGTGGGAAGCAGCCGCATAGCACAGGGAGATCAGTTCGGTGCTTTGTGACCACCTAGAGGGGTGGGATAGGGAGGGTGGGAGGGAGGGAGATGCAAGAGGGAAGAGATATGGGGACATATGTATATGTATAACTGATTCACTTTGTTATAAAGCAGAAACTAACACAACATTGTGAAGCAATTATACTCCAATAAAGATGTAAAAAAAATGATTAAAAAAATTAGCAACAGATGTTTAGCACAATGCAAAGAAAATTGTGTTTTCTTTTATTTATTTTGGATTCCTTGCCGTTTTTCAGGATTTTCACTGTTACTCGATACAGTCCCAATGCTAACTTCTCTAAGACCTCTCGTCTACTCTTCCAATTCAGCTTCTATTCTCCACCACCCGATGAAGCGAAAGAACCCCAGGCCACAGTGAAATAAATGGGGTCCAAAAGTCAAGTATGTAAAATGTAGGGCTGTAGTTTTTGCAATTTAAAAAAAATTATTTATTTATTTTGGCCGTGCCGGGTCTCAGTTGCAGCATGTGAACTCCTAGTTGTGGCATGCGGACTCTTAGTTGCGGCATGCATGCGGGATCTAGTTCCCTGACCAGGTATTGAACCCGGGCCCCCTGCATTGGGAGTGCAGAGTCTTACCCACTGGACCACCAGGGAAGTCCCTGCATTTTTGCGATGTTAATAAAAACTATTTTCCCAGAGGTCTGTACTATCAAAAAAAGGCACAGAGGTAAATATATTGAAGCATGTTGTACACAAGTATCCACATACCCAACTGAGCAAGTTCCAACTCAGTTATGTTCAACCTGTCCTCTCCATCTCCTGTGATCCCCCCATACCCCGCCTGCACCGTCAAAAGCCTGCAACAGCGTCGCCTGGGATTCTCCTGCAAATTCGACCACACACACTCAATCAAGCACCTTCCATGTAATCATGGAGACTCAAGCAAGCACACATCCTATCTCTCCATCTTTGTGTGTGTGTGTGTGTGTGTGTGTGTGCGCGTGTATGCGTGTGCATGGGGCCCAAAGACTAAACTGATGACAATGGCTAGCTTTAGAGCACCATGAATTATACATGTTCCAAACATTATTTTTAAAAAAAAAATTTTTTATTGAAGCATGGTTGATTCACAATTTAAAAAAATATTAATTAATTAATTTATTTAGGCCATGCTGCTGCAGCTTGTGAAACCTTAGTTGAACCCATGCCGTCGGCAGTGAAAGCACGGAGTCCTAACCATTGGACTGCCAAGGAATTCCCTACAATGTTGTGTTAGTTTCTGGTGTAGAGCAAAGTGGTTCAGTTATACATATATATAATAGTTTGCAGCTACTTGTCCCAAACTCCCAATCCATCCCTCCCCCCCTTACCCTCCTCCTTGGCAACCGCAAGTCTGTTTTCTATGTCTGAATCTGTTTCTGTTTCATAGAATAGTTCATTTGTGTCATATTTTAGATTCCATATATAAGCAATATCATATGGCATTTGTCTTTTTCTTTCTGATTACTTCACTTAATCTGATAATCTCTAGGTTCATCCATGTTGCTGCAAATGGCATTATTTCATCCATTTACATGACTTAGTATCAGTAGTATTCCATTGTCTATATGTACCACATCTTCTTTATCCATTCATCTGTCGATGGACACTTAGGTTGCTTCCGTGTCTTGGCTATTGTAAAGAGTGCTGCTATGAACATTGGGGTGCACGTATCTTTTTGAATTATAGCTTTGTCTGGATGTATGCCCAGGAGTGGGATTGCTGGATCATATGGCAACTCTATTTTTAGTTTTTTGAGGAACTTCCATACTGTTTTCCATAGTGGCTGCACCAATTTACCCTTCCACCAACAGTGTAGGAGGGTTCCCTTTTCTCCACACCCTCTCCAGCATTTATTATTTGTAGACTTTTAAATGATGGCCATTCTGACTGGTGTGAGGTGGTATCTCGTTGTGGTTTTGATTTGCATTTCTCTGATAATTAGTGATGTTGAGCATCTTTTCATGTGCTTATTGGCCATCTGTAAGCCTTCTTTGGAGAAATGTCTATTTAGGTCTTCTGCCCATTTTTTGATTGTGTTGTTTGTTTTTTTGTTATTGAGTTGTATGAGCTACCAAACATTATCTTTAATCATAGCACCAACCCTGTAGGGTAAGTGTTATTATCCTTTTCGTCTGCCTCAGTTTGAGACTCAGGTTTGGCAACAAGGGCTGGTCAGGGGCCTGGAGAGAATCCCATTATATTAAAATATGCATTATCTTCGGGTTTATTGTATATGATCTTCAAGGTCTTTTTAAATACTAATATGCATGCACTGAATGGGTATTGAAATTTCAAGACAGGAGATATGATCTCTGAGATATTTCATCACTCTTTTCCTCCATATCATACAAAAAGGTGTTTTTTTCTTCACTACTCACAGTAAGGCTAATGTCATGAGAATATTGTTCTTTATGTTTTCTGCCTTGACAGACTATAATTTGCTTAACATGTTATTCCTGTTTCCATTAAGGTTATTCCTTCCTTCTCTTATCATATACAAATGAACCTGGTGTGTTATTGTATATCTTAACACTAATTTAAATTCTGATGATAATTGGAACCACTCTCTTTCATTCTACTGCATTTATTGTAAGGAAACGCTTCCAATATTCTTACTTTTAAATCCAAACTGACTCATATAAGGGAGTGCAATCATCTGACTCTATTATGTATTCTAATATAGTTATGCTGGAGCATTTATATATCGAAATGTACATTATTTCATTATGGATCATTTTTATCTCTCCTTTTAATTTCACTTAGGATATGAAAATGAGAAAAGCCATCCATGGCACCTGGGAGTTGGCCTGGCTCACTGCTCAGCACTGTGTTCTCCTGTTGCACATCAACAATTTCACAGATCGCCAGTATGAGATGAAGCCACTCTGAGACCTTGATGGATCTAGACAAAAACAAGAACACTCTGTAATCATGTCTGAACACAGACGAATGTGATCGTGGTCCAAACCAGAGAAATGACTAAACATCTCCCTATCTTGGCTAGTACAGGTGTCTGCTGCTCCTTTACAATGATACCTTTAGTCTTACTCTAATCTACCCTCCTTCTGGGTCACATTTATCAAAAGACCCAACTGTAGGATGATTCCCACTTCTCAGCAGCATCTAATCCAAAGCAAAGCACCACTTCCATGAATCCTCCTGAAAGTCACCTAACAGACCTAAATCCTCCAAGTCCCTTCTACCACATTTCCCTGTGGTGCATATTCTCCCTCCTTGCAAAGAGCAATAGATTTAACTTATTCAACTGTAAGTGTGTTCCTGAGGGTCTCTGGCTGGGAGGCATTGACAGATATTATAGTGTCATCTATCTATATATCATCTATCTATCTCTAGTCTTTGCAATCATGTATGTAGACAGATTATATTATCTATGAATTTCAGTTCAAGATAGTAAAGGACCTTTACAAAGTATTTGTTACAAAAAGAGGGTATTGAGTTTGGTAGGATCATTGATAGTAATTTTCTGAACTTGACTCTGTCTACAGGTAAATCATGGTACGCTATTTTGTCTGCATATAAATCCTGTGTGTGAATATAGGTTTCACACAGGATGTCACTTAAATAGGCAGGTAGTGTCAAATTACAAAAAAAGAAAAAAAAAGTCCTGAAACGAAATATGGCACAAACTACTCTGCTTTGCAGCTTAAGAAAAATGACTGGTTAAAGACAACCAACCAAATGGGAAAAGATATTTGCAAATCATAAATCTGATAAGGTATTAATATCCAAAATATGTAAAGAACTCATACAACTCAATAGTAAAAAAAATAAACAATCTGATTTAAAAATGGGCAGAAGATCTGAATAGACATTTTTCCAAAGAAGACATGCAGATGGTCAAGTAAATGAAAAGGTGTCCAACGTCACTAATCATCAGGGAAATGTAAATCAAAACTACAATGAGATATCACCTCACAGCTGTCAGAATGGCTGTCATCAAAAAGACAAGAAATAACAAGTGTTGGCGAGGATGTGGAGAAAGGGGAACACTTGTGCACTGTTGGTGGGAATCTACATTGGTGCAGCCACTATGGAAAACCATATGGAGGTTCCTTGAAAAATTAAAAATAGAACTACCATGTGATTCAACAATTCACTTCTGGGTATTTATCCAAAGGAAATAAAAATACTAATTAGAAAAGACATCTGCACCCCAATGTTCCTTGTAGCATTATTTAAAATAGCCAAGATATGGAAGCAACCTAAGTGTCTGTCAATGGATGAATGGACAAAGAAAATGCAGTGTACATATGTACAATGGAATATTATTTAGCCATAAAAAAGAATGAAATCTTGCTATTTGCAACAACATGGATGGACCTTGAGGGCATTACGCTAAGTGAAATAAGTCAGACAGAGAAAGACAGGTACCGTATGATCCCACTTACATGTGGAATCTAAAAACAAACAAAAAACAAACAGATCCAAGCTCATGGATAGAGAGAACAGATTGGTGGTCACCAGAGAGGGGGTGGGTGAAATGAGAGGAGAGGGTTAAAAAATATAAACTCCCAGCTATCAAATAAATAAGCCATGGGGATGTAATGGACAGCATGGGGGTACAGTTAATAATACTGTATTGTATATTTGAAAGTTGCTAAGAGGGTGGATCTTAAAAGTTTTCATCACAAGAGGAAGAAAGAAGGAAAAGAAGGAAGGAAGAAAGAAAAGAAACATGCCTGGGAAGGGCCTGTTTGGGGTTCCTCTTGTCTGGCAGTGCTCTGGTTTTGATCCCTTTGTCATTGCTCCATGCTTCCTGTTAATCGGACATTTGGGGCACAGTTGTCTGGTCATTAAACCTTGTTATTCCCATTGAGGACATTCATGTATCCCTATCATTTGCCTTCAAACTTGTGCTTTTTCTTCTGATGAACTGTCACCACATCTGGCATCTCACCCATCTTGCCAGAAGCTGTTAAATAACGAGTGAATAGAAGTGTTTTTATGACCTTGCGGAATGAAACTGCCATCCTTTCTTTCTTTTCAAATATTAGCGACTAAAAAAGAGGTTGGGGGCACTTAGGAATTTTGAGAAGCCCCAATGATGATGATAAATGATGTTTTACGAATGAAAAAAATGTCTCTGCTTAACGTAGGCATTGTGTTTCCCAACCTCATACCTCTTCCTGCCCACACCCTCCCCCAATCAGCATGCTTTTGCCACTTGCTGGCTCCCTTGGTGCACAATGGAGAACAATTTGTCAAGGAAAGTTTGCTTTTAACAGGGTGTAGGAGGAGGTGGTGTAGACACTTAGGGCTAAACATCAATATATGAACTAATCAGGTCACTGCCACCTCCCACTCTAGATCTGAGAGCGCCGGGGAGCTTTGTTTTGTTCGCCGATTCCTCCCGAGTGCTTAGAAGGAGCTGGAGAAATAGTGCACGCAGAAAAAGATCTAAGAATCAGTCCATCCATCAGTGACTCATCCATCTCCCTCCTCATTTCCCCAGATTAGGCGTGTAACCTCTGGGTACCTGGGGCCAGTCTGCCCTCGCCCGGGTGGGCGTGGCATAAGAAGGCACAGCAGTGCTGGGGCCTAGCTTTGGGCACCCACGCAGAACGCGAAGCTTCCTACCCCGTGCAGCCTCTGCGTCCCGAATCTGGTGCGGTGCCAGGCGCTGAGGATACAAAACGACCCAGGAGGGGCGGGTACACCACCCCGTCTGGACACTCTTCCGGGCGAGCTGCGAGGCCGGACCTCCAGGCTGAGGCAGGAAAAGAAAGTGCGGCGCAGTGAGAGGCGCGCTCCTCCCTTGGGCGCCCGCTGGGGCGGGCAGACGCGCCACGCGCCGCAGCGTCCCCGCAGCCCCTCGCCTGCGCAGAGGTGGGCTCCGGGCTGAGTTCCTGACCTCCGCCCCAGTCCCTAGGAGGGGAGAGGAACTGCGCAGGGGTGAGGGGCCCTGGCACCCTGGCCATTCTCAGGCCGGAACCCCTTTAACAAGAGGGTGGCCGTGGAGCACATCAGGCACAGCCGGGGGCAGCCTGGCAGAACTGGACTCCGTGCGTTCCTCACGGTTTACTAGATAGTTCTATGCCCTTAGTACAGTTTTAATTTTGATTTCGTTGAAAAAAAAAATCGAGCGTATTACCCGTATTCTTTCTTTTGTACATGATAAAACAATCAGAAGTACAAAGGAAGTTAAATGTCTCTCCCAACTCTGTCTGCCAGTCCCCACGCTCCTAGATTCTGTCCCAGGACACCAGGACAGGTTGATGCGCTAGGCAGTGAGGATGCTGCCACGCGGAGATTGGTCCTTGGGGACTGTGTCCCTGGAGAGTGGGGTTGCTAGGGGAAGTTAAGGAACTGTTTTCAGGAGGGCGGAGGGCCCCCCCCCCCCCAGCACAGTGCTGGGAGAAGGACGTTTTTTCCTGGTTGGGGGAGGAGGGCCTCTATGCAGTCTTTAAAGAATTGAGAATTAGAGAGGAAAGCGGCCTCGTTACCAGGGACACCATTGGCAGTGAGGAAGGCGGAAGGGTAATCTCTGGACTCTCCTGGAAACTGGAAGGCCCAGAGTTTGTGGGTGAGGGGAGAGAAGAGAGAGGGAGAGGGAAAGGGGAGGGGCGGGAAGAGAGAGAGGCTTGTGGGGACGGGGAGGGGTACCTCAGAGGGGGCTTAAGAGGTTGGGGGACTTGAAACATAAACCATTATCCTTCCTGTGGTCCCTTTTGTACCCACAGGCTATTGAAGAGAGAGGAAATATGATGGTAGGCACTCAGTAACCCGGGCTAATGAACTAAATAGTTAACTGTATACTGTTCAACCATCAAACTGGAATAATGCCCACTGTGGTCCTGTAATTAACTTCCAGTCCCACCTAACCAAGATACTAGTAAAATCCTCAGCTGGGTGTGATGTAGGGTTGATCTCAGGTGGCCTCGGCCTGCAGTGGCTTGAAGCAGGGTTTCGGTTCCTGGCCAGAGATTGAGTTTGGGTCACGGCAGTGAGAGAGCTGAATCCTAGCCACTAGACCAGTGGTCAGTGACAAGGCCATGGCCCTTCAGCTTTGCAGAAAAGAATTCCCACAAAGACGGAGAGTAGTGAAACAAAGTGTTTATTAGGAGGAAAAAGAGTACAGTACGGGTGGATAGACACACAGGCGGACTCAGAGAAAGTCGTGCCTTCATGGTAGTTTAAATCACTTATATGGGGCATTTCTTCCAGGTTTCCTTTGACCAACCTTTTTTTTTTTTTTTTTTTTTTTCAGTACGCAGGCCTCTCCCATTGCGGAGCACAGGCTCCGGATACGCAGGCTCAGCGGCCATGGCTCACGGGCCCAGCCGCTCCGCGGCATGTGGGATCTTCCCGGACCGGGGCACGAACCCATGTCCCCTGCATCAGCAGGTGGACTCTCAACCACTGCGCCACCAGGGAAGCCCTGGCCAACCATTTTTAATTGCCTGGTTCTGAGTCTGTATTTGGTATATCTCAGGATCCTCCCATGTGTGCTCTCGCATCTCTCAGCTAAGATGGCTTCCAGAGAAGAGGCCTATGGGTAGCTTAGCATCGCTTTCCTTTTGACCTCCAAGGAGCTTTCTAGTCGGGAAGGTCTCCTTGACTTTGAGAATGAGAAATATGTGGTCTCTTATCTCTTATCTGGGCAGGGCCCAGCCTCCTCTCTCAATTGTCCTGCTATTTTCATGTTCGAGTATCGGTCCACAGGCAACGAACTCCAGCTGTTTACCCTGGGAGGGGAGGGTGGGGGAAGGGTGCTATCTATCTCCTGCCTCAGGGGGACGTCCTTGTCCCAAGCATGTGCATTTCTTCCCATGATTTCATCATCCAGTTTTACTTAATGATGTGTACCAACGCTAGCATTTTGTTGATGCAGCTTGGGCAACACGATGGGGCGATGCATGACCAGTTCCACTAGTAACTCATAGAGTAAGTTCCCTCCCAGTGTCCTGGGGACCATCCTTCTCTGGAAGGGGAAGGAGGAACTGGGAATAAGAAACAAGGCTTTGTTTGCTACTCCCTTTATTAAAACAATATCAGGGAGACGCAAGAGGGAAGAGATACGGGAACATATGTATATGTATAACTGATTCACTTGGTTATAAAGCAGAACCTAACACACCATTGTAAAGCAATTATACCCCAATAAAGATGTTAAAAAAAACACAACAATATCAATATTTAGTATCTATGTTACAGCAAGATCCTGGTTTTCCTCGCATCTCCCTGGCTACTCTTTCTTGGTTTGCCTCACGAGCGCCTGCCTTCTTTTCTCCAGTTAGGTGTGGTGCCTCCCAGAGTCCCGTTCCAAGCCCTCTTCCCCACACCCTATCCCTCAGCAATCTCACCCACCCCCATAAATGGCTTTAATGACCATCTATGACTTTCAGATTGCCCTCTCTACCCACCCCTTTCTCTTGAGCTCCAGACAAGTTCATCCACCTGCTTCCAGAACAACACCTTAAACTTCATGTCTCCATCCAGAATTCATCTCTTCTTCTCCAGCCCCCAGTGTGGATTTCGTTTTCTCAGTGACTGCATTTACTTTCTTCCTCAGCTGTACAAGCTTTGGCTTGTCCCACCCTCCCCAACCCCCTGACCCTACTGACCTCCAGCCGTGATGTCCTGAGTGGGAACCTCTAAATCAGCTTCCCAGTCCTTGCACTTTTCTTCTCATCCAGCCACCATCACCTGTTAGTCTCCTAGCTGGTCTCCCTGCTTCCAGGTTTGCCCTCCAGGCCTCACTCCACATGGAGCCTGAGTGACGTTTCCAAAATGGAAATCTGATCATTACTGTAAGCTTTAGGATAAATGCCAAATGCCTTCATGTGGCCTAGAAGGATGCCGACCCTTGTCTGCCTTTCCACCTTCATGGCTCAGCACGCCAAGCTCAAACACGGACGTCCAGTCATCCCACTTTCATTCACTTCCTTCGGTGTTTATGCAATGACCTGGGGACGTTTCCTATGGCCGTTTCCCTCTTTCCTGACTGTTTCCCTTACCGCTCTTCCCTTGGCCATATTCATCCTTCAGGTCCCTGTGGTGACATCACTTTTCTAGGAAGCTTTCCCTGATTCACAGGTCTGGATTAGCTGCCCCTCATCACAGTCCCTTTCAGACTGTACTTACCTTGCTGTTTATTTGCCTTTCTTCTCCCACAACCATAATGAGCTTGAAGGCAGGGACCTGTGCATCTGGGTCACGTCATTATTCTCATATCCCAGCATGGGGTCTGGCCTATAGTATCCATATATGCTCAATAAATATTGAATAACTGCTTGAATGAATAAATGAAAGAATTAAACGTGTGAAAATAGATGAAAACCAATCAAAGGAGAACAAGAAAAGGCTTTATATTCAGGGCTTGCTATAGCAAGGGAGTTAGCCACCTTTATTTGCTTTTTGGCAAAGACTCAAAGACAGGCAGAGGAATGGGAACGCTTCATAGTGGGAAAAAAAAGAGAAGACATCAGTTATGTCTCGATTGGAGGCTGTTGGCATAGGGAAGCTGCAGGCTGGCTAACTAGAAGTGGGGTATCATGTGATTGTTTAGGGATGCATATTTGGCTTTCTTTGGTTGGTCCTAAGTTGGAAGCAGGGCAAAAATTAGGGAAGCTGTTCGTTATTAATCAGGTCCTTCCCATTTTGGGTCAGTTGTTATAGGGTTGTTATTTGGCAACCTGGACTGGTTAGAAGTGTGTGATAGCTGACTGTTTACAAGTCTGATTTATAGATAGCAGGCTGGCTTCCTGGGCTGGTTGCTGCAGGTTGTGGGTCAGAGTTTTATTTTTATATATGGTCTGGTCATTGCGCATATGTATATTCAGAATCTCAAGCTAATATGTATTGAGCATCTACTGTACACCATACTGTGTATTAAGTGTTGTTTATGCAGAACCTTATTTATTTCTCACAGTACCTCTGTGCGGTAGGTATTACCATGTCTGCTTAACCCTGATCACTTCCTCCTTTGAAGTTGATGTTAGTCACATTTTCTTTCTTCTGGCCATCCTTACCACCTCCCCCTCCGCCAAACTCGCCACAGACTGGGCTCTGAGTTCTTCTCCAGCCCAAGGTTGCCGTCTTCCAAGCATGTCAGTATCCTTACTCAGTTCCTTCCCACAGCACTAGACTCCCGGTTCTGGATTTCCTTATCTTCAGTGACCTTCACCTGCAACACTTTTCAGTCAGCCATGCCTTGGTCATCAGGCACATCAGTCATCTTCAGCAGGAAAGGCTTCATCTCTGATATGTAAACCCTACCATCCAACCTCTTAGTGTGGTTGAAATACATTCTACCCTTTCAGCCCTGCCAGGCAGTAAGTAATTCTGGGTAAGAGCATTATGGTAGATTTCAAAATACTTTAAACTACTTTTTGTTATTTTCTAAGATGTCTAAAATACATAACATGAAAAAGAAAAAAAAGCCTCTAAGCATTATTTTTTTAATTTAAAAACAAGTGTCACCTACCTGCACACCCGTCAATCTATCATTCTCCTTCTGGAGGATACAGGGAAGGGATAAAGTCCATAGAACATTGTATTGTTGTAGTCAGACTGCAGTCAGAACCAATAATGATGGAGTTCATTTAAAATGAAGTTACTGTTATTCTTTTGGAAGGTCTCCAACAATCATGACAAACACAGTTGACATAAATCACGTTTGAGTGGCCATGTTCCATTATGCTGAGTATGATGGTTAATTAACTTGGCTGGGCCACGGTACTCAGTTGTTCGGTCAAACATCAGTCTAGATGTTGCTATGAAGGTATTTTAAAAAAAATATTTATTTATTTTTTTGGCTGTGCTGAGTCTTTTTTTTTTTTAATAAATTTATTTATTTATTTTATCTTTGGCTGCATTGGGTGTTCGTTGCTGCATGCGGGCTTTCTCTAGTTGCGGCAAGTGGGGGCTACTCTTCGTTGTGGTGCGCAGGCTTCTCATTGTGGTGGCTTCTCTTGTTGCGGAGCATGGGTTCTAGGTTCACAGGCTTCAGTAGTTGTGGCACGTGGGCTCAGTAGTTGTGGCACATGGGCTTAGTTGCTCCACGGCATGTGGGATCTTCCCGGACCAGGGATCAAATCCTTGTCCCCTGCATTGGCAGGTGGATTCTTAACCACTGCACCACCAGGGAAGCCCACTGTGCTGAGTCTTAGTTGCTGCATGCGGGATCTTCCTTGCGGCATGCGGGATCTTTTTTTTTTGAGTTGTGGCATGTGGGATCTAGTTCCCAGACCAGGGATTGAACCGGGGCCCCCTGCATTGTGAGCGTGGAGTCTTACCTACTGGACCACCAGGGAAATCCCTGTGAAGGTTTTTTGTTTTGTTTTGTTTTGTTTTGCGGTACTCGGGTCTCTCACCGTTGTGGCCTCTCTGGTTGCGGAGCACAGGCTCCGGATGCGCAGGCTCGGCGGCCATGGCTCACGGGCTCAGCCGCTCCGCGGCCTGTGGGATCTTCCCGGACCGGGGCACTAACCCGTGTCCCCTGCATCGGCAGGTGGACTCCCAACCACTGCACCACCAGGGAAGCCCTCTGTGAAGGTATTTTTAACAAATGTGTTTAACATTTAAATTAGTATACTTTGAATATGCAGATTACTCTCCATAGTGTGGGTGGGCCTCATGCAATCAGTTGAAAGCCTTAAAAGAAAAGTCTACGGTGTCCTGAGGAAGAAGGAATTCTGCCTCCAGACTGCCTTCAGACTCAAGATGGCAACATCAACTCTCCCCTGGGTCTCCAGCCTGCTGGCGTGCCCTGAAGATTTTGGACTTGCCAGTCCTCAAGTTCTCATGAGTCCATTCCTTAAATTCTCTGTCTGTCTATCCATATCCTATTGGTTCTGATTCCCTAGAGAGCCATGACTGATTCGCTGGGCGAGGACCAGATGTGCAGGACAAGAATTCCCGCACACAGCACAAATGAAGATAAACAGGACCCACCTCTGTAAATTACTTCCCATCTCTCTCCTAGCCATCAGTTTTCTGCACCTCCAATTACTCCTCTTTAAGTCAGGCCCAGCATCTGATAAGACTTATTTACATTTGTTGACTGAGGGATTCTACTTTAGCAGGTGGTTCTCAGACAGTGTGTGATGTCATTAGCATTTTAAGCTTCTTGTTTCCAAGCTGAAGAAGTAAGAGTCTTACCATTATCCTTGAATAAAGGATGGTCTACTAACAGGGAAAGAGAGGTGTTTATCATAAGGCATCCTGAAAGTAAATCTGTGTTAAGTCTTCAGGGAGAGGGTGCAGCCAGATTTTATGGAGAAAAAAAGAATACAGAAATATCTAACTTTTGCTATTTTTCAGTGATAAGCGATCATATGGACCCCTTGCTATGGCCTCTCCCAGGGCTTTGGACGGAAGATATAAAGTGAGGGGTCCTGGGAATTCCCTGGCAGTCCAATGGTTAGGATTCGGTGCTTTCACTGCTGGGGGCGCACAAGCCGCCGGTAAAGCTGGCTCTGTTTCTGGGCTTTTTAGGGTGGGGACAGAAAGAAGGGTGCTGACTGTTCCTTAGGTTGGTTCCTGCTTTGCTGGGGAGGAAAGCTGAGGCTGGCCTGGTTCCAGCTGCTGGAGGAAGACGTCTCTTCCTTAGACCCAGAATCTCGCTCCTCTGCAAGCCCAGCCCATGTGACTTGCCAGACCCTTGCCCCACTTCCATCCTTTCCCTCGCTCCCCTTCTTTGCTTTAACCCCTGTCCTACTGTTTCCAGGGCCTGTTTCCACACTCTTGCACTCTGCTTCTTTAGGGAGTGTCCAGGCATATTTCAGAGGACAATGTGTAGCCCATCTCGCCCTCCATCTGCAAATGCAAATCCCTCTCTGTGCGTCATAGAGATTTTCTGTCTCTGAGGACAGCATCTCTGACTGCGTGTGCCATGGCAGAATTGCCACTGCTTCATGTGTGGGCACTTTTCTCTGTGGTCCTTTGTCCACATCTATGGCCAGCATCTCCTCCCGTCTTCCTGCCTCTTCAGACTTCCAAATGCTGCGTTTATCATCTCACATAAGCAGACACGTGCTAGCAGAAGCAGTTTTCTAATTGTACCCAGGGATAAGTATTTTTATAGAGTTTGCTTTCATATATTTCACTGAGTATGTGAATTTGTTAGCACCTCCTCTCCTCATTCTGGGAGGAGCTCAGTGACTGGCTGGAAAGTTCTGCAGGTTCCAGGGGCTGCAGTTTTCCCTCTTGGCTCCAAGTCCCTGCATCTCCAGAACCACTGAGGTCATCTGTGCCCCATGTTTCGTGGCGGTTCTTCCCCTTCTGCTCCCACCACCTGAAATCTGGGCCTTTTCTTTGATCTTGCCCCAGAATCACTCACACAAGACACATGTACGTGTATCATAAGACTTTACTGAAAGACTCTGCATAAGCAGTGGAGTTGTTTTATGTCACAGCGGAACCCAAACAACTTAAAATTATACAAATGTAATCCTCGTTTCTTACACCCACCTTTGGGAATTCCTCCCTTGCCTCCTTTCTCCTCAGACTTGAGCCCTGCTAAACTGATTGCCACCCCCTTTCCCCTCATCCCTTACTCCCTGAGGCAGAAGTAGCCTCGTCCAGTTTAGATTAGAAAACAGCAACAACAAAACCAGCTCTTCTTCCTGTTACACTTTAGTGTGAATAAAAAACAGAGAGAAATGAAGAAAACAGAAGTCCTCACCATGATGTGAAAACAGAGCCCCTTCCCTTCCACACATTTCACCACTTCAGCCCCCGGCGGCACACACATGCACACGCGAAGCCAGCCCCGCCTCAGACACGCAGAGCCCTGCCGAGTCCCCAGAGACCCTCCATCTCTCTCTGTTCCCTCATTTCATTTCTTCCTCTTGGATCCCAAAAGCTGTCAAAGAAAAACACTACTCCTGCTCTCACTTCATGTAAGTCCATGGTTAGGAACTATACTGAATAGCGAGACAGGAAAGAGACAGGCCTGGAGAGAACAGAGAGATAGATAGCAGGAATCCTAGGAACTGGAAGGTTCATTTAGGAACAAGGAAGGCGACTCCTGTGATGGAAAGCCACATTGCAGATCCCAGGACATTTCTGCACTAGGCACACAGTGGGCATCCTCAAAACTCTCATTACAAAGGGTGCAGCACAGGGACAGATTCTATACCTAGACACCCCCATCTCGTAGTTGGGCCCCTGCCCGGAGCTTCTCAAGCTCTTCACTGCCCTCGCCTATGGGTCACAGGTGGTACTTGGCACCTGGGACCTTTCTCCAGGGGGAGAAGCGATCATGCCAGAGGCTGCAGAGGCCGTAGATGGCGGCCAGCAAGGCAGCCCCTGAGGCCAGGTGCCAGCAGAAGAAGATGGTGAGGAAGGTGAGGTCCGTGGGGTTTTCCCCTCTCCAGGGCTGCCCCGAGGGCGGCGTGTACATCAGGATGCTTAGCTGCATCAGACAGCTGCTGAGCACCAGCCCCATGCAAGTCTTGAGCACCCAGAGCTGGGGCTGGCCGGGGACCCAGATCTCGATGGTGAGCGCCAGGCCGACCGGGAAGGCAGGCACTGTGAACAGCGCGTGCACGCGGGTCTCCAGGGCGCCCTTGTGCTCGGCGTGGGTCACCACCAGCAGCACCAGCGCACGGAAGGCCAGAGCCTCGGCCGCCTGCTCCAGCTTCACACGCCTGGCTCGCGATGTCCACCACGCCACTGAGGAGGAAGGACCGGTGCGTGGTGAAGTGCCGCCACTCGTCCTTGAACGTGACGGTCACCGAGGGGCCTCCCAGTCCACCATCATCAGCCGCTTTGTTCCTGGCGGGTAGAAGAACTCGGGGAAGGTGAGAATCAGGGAGAAAACCACCTTCCCCACTCCTTCCACAGGGACCAGCTGCCACCACCTGTGCCCTCGCTTCTCCCTTGGGGGCAGAGGGGCTTTGAGGAACCTCTGTCCCCGTAACAGGGCCAAGGACACCAGCACCGAGTAGTAGAGTGAGAAGAAGAAGAAGAAGATCCCTGCTACCAGGTGTCCCCCGAGGGTTCCCATGGTCTCAGTGTGTATGTCAGGGCCACCAGGGCGACAGTGGGAGATGAGCAGCAACCTCGCCGGCACCCCTCACAAGCAAGAGTGGCTACTTTTGAACAGCGGGGAGATCTGCCCGATCCAGCCCCACCCATGCTTCCCACACAGGGAAAGGTGTCCAGAGCATCTGAGTCACTCCTGGGTGGGACCTCTTTCCGAGGCGTGATGGTGGGCGTGCGTGCGTTGCGCCACACTCTGTTCCGTACTTAGATGCTAGGCCTGGAATTTCAACCTCTTGCCCCTCACTGTAGGCACTGGTTTGCCCTTTTTCTCACAGTCTCTGCCCCACCCCTCCACAAGGAGAGGGGAGGGAAAGAGTTAGGTGCTCCAGGAAAGAGACTTCTCTTCCACAGATGGTCTCTTGGTGCCAGGCATGTTACATAATTTTTTTCTCATTTAACTCCATCAACATTGGGAGACTGGGATTGACATATATACACTACTGTGTATAAAATAGACAACTAATGAGAACCTACTGTATAGCACAGGGGACTCTACTCTATGCTCTGTGGTGACCTAAATGGGAAGGAAATCCAAAAAAGAGGGGATATATGTATACATATAGCTGATTCACTTCACTGTACAGCAGAAACTCACACAACATTGTAAAGCAACTATACTCCAATAAAAATTAATTTAAAAAATCCCTCAACAACTCTATAAGGAAGTTATTGCTAAACAAATTTTACAGGTGACATGAAGGCTCCGGGTGGGGGCGGGGGAAGGGACATGCATGAGGTCTCTTCTAGCAGCCAGCACAGCAGAGGCTGGATGGGGATCGGGTCTATTCATTTATCTGCACAGTGACTGAATTTCAGCTCCAACGCTTGCAACTCACATGACTGCGAGCAAGTTAACTTTGTCTTCTTGAGACTCGGTTTCCTGATCTGTAGAATGGGAATAATAATTACTTCCTAGGTTTGTTGTGAGGATTAAATATAGACATACCTTATTTTATTGCACTTTTCTTTATCAGGCTTTGTGGATATTGTGTTTTTTTTAAAAAACTAAAGATCTGGGGCTTCCCTGGTGGCGCAGTGGTTGAGAGTCCGCCTGCCGATGCAGGGGACGCGGGTTCGTGCCCCAGTCCGGGAAGATCCCACATGCCGCGGAGCGGCTGGGCCCCTGAGCTCTGGCCGCTGAGCCTGCGCATCCGCAGCCTGTGCTCCGCAACGGGAGCGGCCACAACAGTGAGAGGCCCGCGTACCGCAAAAAAAAAAACAAAAAACTAAAGATCTGTGGCAACCCCATCAAGCTAGTCTGTTGGTGCCATTTTTCCAACAGCATTAGTTCCCTTCGTGCCTCTGTGTCACATTTTGGTAATTTTCACAATATTTCAAACTTTTTGTTATTATTATATCTGTGATCACTGATCTTTGGTGTTGCTATTGTAATTGTTTTGGTGTTTTTTAGTAATAAAGTATTTTTAAATTAGGGTATGTATGTTGTTTTTTTAGACATAATGGTATTGCACACTTAATAGACTACGGTATAGTGCAAGCATAACTATTTTTGTTTTTCGGCCGTGCCGTGCAGCACGTGGGATCTTATTTCCCTGACGAACGAACCCGTGCCCCCTGCAGTGGGAGTGCAGAGTCTTAACCACTGTACCACCACGGAAGTCCCAAGCATAACTTTTATATACACCAGGAAACCAAAAAATTTCCATGACTCATTTTATTGCGATATTCACTTTACTGTGGTAGTCTGGAACCAAACCTGCAATACCTCTGGGGTATCCCTGTACAATAATGTATGTAGAGTGTCTTATACATAATAAATACTCAAAAAATGACAGTGATTATTAGTAATTTTGCTATTGTTATTACTAATATTCCTTGCTAAATTCCTATGATTCTGAAGTTGTTCAAGTATTTCTATGAATGATACCAAAGCAGGAATCATAAAGAAAAAAGTGAAAAGCTTAATTATATGTAAATTTTTAAAGTTTTTATTAATATAAATTAAAGATTAGATTAATAATTTATTTATATGTTAAAGTTACTGTTAAAAAAACAATTTCAAGAGAAAAACAAACTGTAAAATTTTACTCTATATGTAACAAAGTGTTAGTCTACTTACAATATAAGGAGCTCTTACAAATCAAGAAGTTACAGATGAACACCTCAGTAGGAAAATGGGCAAAGGCCATAAACTGGCTACTCGTCTAAGAAAAACTATAAATGTTTAACAAACCTATGAAATTCAAGATAATGAATCTCGCTGGTAAGCAAATGAATAATAATAAAATCAACATGATACATGTTATGGACTGAAAATTTGTCTCCCTGCAAGATTCATATATTGATGCTCTAACCCCCAATGTGATGGTTTTTGGAGGTGGGGCCTTTGGGAGATGATTAGGTTTAGATAAAGTCATAAGCGTGGGACCCTTATGATGAGATTAATGCCCTTATAGACAGAGGAGGAGAGACAAAGCTCTCTCAGAAGAGTGTGAATTCTGTTGTTGTTGGGTAGAGTGTTCATATATGTTTGATCTAGTTGGTTTATCATGTTGTTCAAGTCCTCTGTTTCCTTACCTATCTTCTTTCTGCTGTTTCTCTCCATGGGCACGCACTGAGGAAAGGACATGTGAGCACACAGCGAGAAGGTGCCTGTCTGCGAGTCAGGAAGAAGACACTCATCGGAACCCAACCATCTGGACTTCCTTGGCAGTCCAGTGGTTAAGACTCTGCGCTTCCACTGCAGGGGGCACGGGTTCTATCCCCGGTCAGGGAAATAAGATCCTGCATGCCATGCAGTGCGTCCAAAATAAACCAAACAAAAACCCAACCATCTTGGCACGCTGGTCTCAGATTTCCAGCCTATAAAACGTGAGAAAAGAATATTTGTTGTTTAAGCCACCCAGGCTACGGTATTCATTAGAGCAGACTGAGCTAAGACAGAATTTTGGTACTGTGAGGTGGGATGCTGCTGTAACAAATACCTAAAAATGTGGAAGCAGCTTTGCAACAGGATAATGGGTAGAGGCTGGGAGAGTTTGGAGGTGCATGCTAGAAAAGATCAAGATTGCCATGAACAGGCAGTTAAAGGTGATTGAGTTGGGGGCCTACAAGGAAAAGAGGAGAGCTATAGAGAAATGTCCATCTTCTTAGAGAAAGCATAAATAGTCATGAACAGAATGTTGGTAGAAATATGGGCTATAAAGCCTGTTCAGGTGAAGTCTCAGATGGGAATAAGGAACATGTTATAAGACAATGGAGAAAAAGTGATAAATTTTATAAAAATGGCAAAGAACTCGGCACAATTATGTTCATGTTTTAGTGTTTTGTGGAAGGTAGAACTTGTGAGAAATGAAAATGCATGTTTAACTGAGGCAATTTCTAAGCAAAGTGTTGAAGGAGAGGCTTGGTGCCTCCTGATTGCTTATAGTAAAATGTGAAAAGAGAGGAATGCATTGAAGAAGCAATTGTTAAGCAGAAAATATCCTGAGGGCTTCCCTGGTGGCGCAGTGATTAAGAATGTGCCTGCCGACACAGGGGGCACGGGTTTGAGCCCTGGTCCAGGAGGATCCCACATGCCGCGGAGCAACTAATCCCATGCACCACAACTACCAAGCCCGCACTCTAGAGCCTGAGAGCCACAACTACTGAGCCCACATGCCACAACTACTGAAGCCCGCTGCGCCTAGAGCCCATGCTCAACAACAAAGAGAGACCACTGCAATGAGAGGCCTGCGCATCGCAGCAAAGAATGGTCCCCACTGGCTGCACCTAGAGAGGGCCTGCGCACAGCAACGAAGACCCAACACAGCCAAAAATAAATAAAATAAATTTAAAAGAAAAAGAGATCCTGAACTTACGGTTTTGAAAATTCTCACCCTGTCCATATTGCAAAAAATGAGAAAGTTTTTCTGAAGAGAACAGTAAGGTGGGGCCCAACAACACTTTGATAAGGGGATTAGTATGGGAATAGACTACAGACCTAATTAGCCACTCCATCAGCAACACTGCCAGTTTCAACCCAAAGGAATGGAGCTCAGACCAAATGAGGGAAGGCTATTGGACTTGTTAGATCCTATAGACAGGACTGGACCATAAAGTTATTTGGCTGTGAACATGTGCTATTCTTCAAGACAAGGGAAAAATGACCCTGAAGGCAATTCAGAGATCATCAGGGCTGCTTCCTTGGTTTCAAAAGGTAGGAGGGGTGGGCACCACCTCAGTTTCAACAGGTCAGATAGTGGTCTTCTGGAGCCTTGGGGGTGGGGCCACCTGGAGGCAGGGGGTGGTAACCTGCCATGCAGAGCAATAGGGATGGCATTGCCAATCCACTGGGTCCTGAAGGCAGGACCATTGCTCCAATGGACCAGAGGGCTGAGCATAGAACCAAAGAGAATTATTCTCCAGCCATAAGATGTAACGATATTTGCCTTGCTAGGTTTTGTACTTCCTTGGGACCATAACACCTTCCTTCCACTTTCTCCCTTTTGGAATGGGAATGTTTAGCCTATGCCTATTCCAGGACTGTATTTGGAAGCAGGTAACTTTTCTGGTTTCACAGGTTCACAGCTGGAAAGGAGTTTTGCCTCAGTATGAATCATACCTTGAATCTCACCCATACCTGATTTAGATAAGACTTTAGGCTCTTGATTTAAGAGTTGATGCTAGAATGAGTTGAGACTTTTGGGACTGTTGGGATGGGATGGATATTTTTGTATATCTTTATGAATTTTAGGGAGGCCAGGTGCAGAATGTTATGGACTGAATGTTTGTGTCCCCTTAAAATTCATATGTTGAAGCACTAATCCCCCAATGTGATGGTAGTTTGTTGGAGGTGAGGTCTCTTGGAGGCAATTAGGTTTAGATGAGGTCATGTGTGTGGGGCCCTCCTGGTGGGATTAATGTCCTTACAAGAAGAGAAAGAGAGATGAGAACTCTCTGTCTGCCATGTGAGGACACAGCAGAGAAGGTGGTCATCTGCAAGCCAGCAAGTGTGTCTTCACCAGAAACTGAATTGGCTAGCACCTTGGTTTTGGCCTTCCCAGCCTTCAGAACTGGAGAAATAAATATCTGCTGTTTAAACCACTGAGTCTGTGGTAATGGTGGCCCAAGCAGACTAATAACATTGATCCATTGGTCATTTAAAAGTGTGCTAATTTCAAGATTGGTTCAAGATGGTGGAGTAGAAGGACGTGCCCTCACTCCCTCTTGCGAGAGCACCAGAATCACAAGTAACTGCTGAACAATCATCAGCAGGAAGACACTGGAACTCAACAAAAAGGAAACCCCACATTGGAAGACAAAGGAGAAGCCGTAGTGAGATGATAGGAGGGGTGCAATCACAGTAAAATCGAATCCCATAACCATTGGGTGGGTGACTCACAAACTGGAGAGCAATTATACCACAGAAGTCCACCCACTGGAGTGAAGGTTCTGAGCCCCACGTCAGGCTTCCCAACCTGGGCATCTGGCAATGGGAGGAGGAATTCCCAGAGAATCAGACTTTGAAACCTAACAGGATTTGATTGTGGGACTTTGACAGGACTGGGGGAAACAGAGACTCCACTCTTGGAGGGCACACACAAAGTAGTGTGCACATCAGGACCCAGGGGGAAGGAGCAGTGACCTCATTGGAGATTGAACTAGATGTACCTGCTAGTGCTAGAGGGTCTCCTGCAAAGGTGGGGGGTGGCTGTGGCTCACCTCGGGGGCAAGGACACTGGCAGCAGAAGTTCTGGGAAGTACTCCTGGTTGTGAGCCCTCCTGGAGTCCACCATTAGCCCCACCAAAGAGCCTGTAGGCTACAGTGCTGGGTCGCTTCAGGCCAAACAACCAACAGGGAGGGAACTCAGCCTCACCCCTCAGCAGGCAAGCAGATTAAAGTTTTACTGAGCTCCGCCCACCAGAGCAACACTCAGTTCTACCCACCACCAGTCCCACCCATCAGGAAGTTTACACAAGCCTCTTAGATAGCCTCATCCACCAGAGGGCAGACAGCAAGAAGGACTACAATCCTGCAGCTTGCGGAATGAAAACCACATTCACAGAAAAATAGACAAAATGAAAAGGCAGAGGACTATGTACCAGATGAAGGAACAAGATAAAACCCCAGAAAAACAACTAAATGAAGTGCAGATAGACAAACTTCCAGAAAAAGAATTCAGAATAATGATAGTGAAGATGGTCCAGGACCTTGGAAAAAGAATGGAGGCAAAGATCAAGAAGATGCAAGAGGGCTTCCCTGGTTGCACAGTGGTTGGGAGTCTGCCTGCCGATGCAGGGGACATGGGTTCATGCACTGGTCCGGGAAGATCCCACATGCCGTGGAGTGGCTAGGCCTGTAAGCCATGGCTGCTGAGCCTGCACATCTGGAGCCTGTGCTCCGCAATGGGACAGGCCACAACGGGAGAGTCCTGCGTACTGCAAAAAAAAAAAAAAAGATGATGCAAGAAATGTTTAAGAAAGACGTACAAGAATTAAAGAACAAACACACAGAGATGAACAATACAATAACTGAAATGCAAAATACACTAGAAGGAATCAATAGCAGAATAATGAGGCAGAAGAATGGATAAGTGACCTGGAAGACAGAATGGTGGAATTCACTGCTGCAGATCAGAATAAAGAAAAAAGAATGAAAAGAAATGAAGGCAGATTAAGAGACCTCTGGGACAACATTAAACACAACAACATTTGAATTATAAGGGTCCCAGCGGGAGAAAAGAGAGAAAGGACCCAAGAAAATATTTGAAAACATTATAGTCGAAAACTTCCCTTACATGGGAAAGGAAACAGCCACCCAAGTCCAGGAAGTGCAGAGAGTCCCATACAGGATAAATCCAAGGAGGAAACACCGAGACACATAGTAATCAAATTTGCCGAAATTAAAGACAAAGAAAAATTATCAAAAGCAGCAAGGGAAAAATGACAAATAACATACAAGGGAACTCCCATAAGGTTAACAGCTGATTTCTCAGCAGAAACTCTACAAGCCAGAAGGGAGTGGCATGACATATTTAAAGTGATGAAAGGGAAGAACCTACAAACAAGATTACTCTACCCAACAAGGATGTCATTCAGATTTGATGGAGAAATCAAAAGCTTTACAGACAAGCAAAAGCTAAGAGAATTCAGCACCACCAAACCAGCTCTACAACAATTGTTAAAGGAACTTCTCTAAGAGGGAAACACAAGAGAAGAAAAGGACCTACAAAAACAAACCCAAAACAATTAAGAAAATGATAATAGGAACATACATATCGATAATTACCTTAAATATGAATGGATTAAATGCTCCAACCAAAAGACACAGGCTTGCTGAATGGATACAAAAACAACACCCATCTATATGCTGTCTACAAGAGACCCACTTCAGACCTAGGGACACATACAGACTGAAAGTGAGGGGATGGAAAAAGATATTCCATACAAATGGAAATCAAAAGAAAGCTGGAATAGCAATACTCATATCATTAAGACTTTAAAATAAAGAATATTACAAGAGACAAGGAAGAACACTACATAATGTTCGAGGGATCAATCCAAGAAGACGATATAACAATTATAAATATATATGCACCCAACATAGGAACAGCTCAATACATAAGGCAACTGCTAACAGCTATAAAAGAGGAAATTGACAGTAACATAATAATAGTGGGGGACTTTAACACCTCACTTACACCAATGGACAGATCATCAAGACAGAAAATTAAAAAGGAAACACAAGCTTTAAATGACACAACAGACCAGATAGATTTAATTGATATTTATAGGACATTCCATCTGAAAACAGCAGATTACACTTTCTTCTCAAGTGCACATGGAACATATTCCAGGATAGATCACATCTTGGGTCACAAATCAAGCCTCGGTAAATTTAAGAAAACTGAAATCATATCAAGCATCTTTTCCAACCACAACGTTATGAGATTAGAAATCAATTACAGGGGGAAAAAATGTAAAAAACCAAACACATGGAGGCTAAACAATACATTACTAAATAACCAAGCAATCACTGAAGAAATCAAAGAGGAAATCAAAAAATACTTGTAGACAAATGGCAATGAAAACACAAAGATCCAAAACCTATAGGAGGCAGCAAAAGCAGTCTAAGAAGGAAGTTTATAGCAAGAAAATCCTACCTCAAGGGAAAAGAAATATCTCAAACAATCTAACCTTACACCTAAGGAACTAGAGAAATAAGAACAAACAGAACCCAAAGTTAGCAGAAGGAAAGAAATCATAAAGATCAGTGCAGAAATAAATGAAATAGAAACAAGGAAACCGATAGCAAAGATCAGTAAAACTAAAAGCTGGTTCTTTGAGAAGATAAACAAAATTGATAAACCTTTAGCCAGACTCATCAAGAAAAAGAGGGAGAGGACTCAATTCAATAATATTAGAAATGAAGAGGGAGAAGTTGCAACACACACTGCAGAAATACAAAGCATCCTAAGAGACTACTACAAGCAACTCTATGCCAATAAAATGGACAACCTGGAAGAAATGGACAAATTCTTAGAAAGGTATATACTTCCAAGACTGAACCAGGAAGAAATAGAAAATATGAACAGACCAATCACAAGTAATGAAATTGAAACTGTGATTAAAAATCTTCCAACAAACAAAAGTCCAGGACCAGGTGTCTTCACAGGTGAATTCTATCAAACATTTAGAGAAGAGCTAACACCCGTCCTTCTCAAACTCTTCCAAAAAATGGCAGAGGAAGGAACACTCCCAAACTCATTTCATGAGGCCACCATCACCCTGACACCAAAACCAGACAAAGATACTACAAAAAAATAAAATTACACACCAATATCACTGATGAATATAGATGCAAAAATCCTCAATAAAATACTAGCAAACAGAATTCAACAACACATTAAACAGATCATACACCATGATCAATCGGGACTTATCACAGGGATGCAAGGATTTTTCAATATATGCAAATCAGTCAATGTGATACACCATATTAACAAATTGAAGAAGAAAAACCATATGATCATCTCAAGAGATGCAGAAAAAGCTTTGACCAAAATTCAACACCAATTTATGATAAAAACTCTCCAGAAAGTGGGCATATAAGGAACCTACCTCAACAAAATAAAGGCCATATATGACAACCCCAGAGCAAACATCATTCTCAATGGTGGAAAACTGAAAGCATATCTTCTAAGATCAAGAACAAGACAAGGATAGCCACTCTTACCACTATTTTTCAACATAGTCTTGGAAGTCGTAGCCATCGCAATCAGAGAAGAAAAAGAAATAAAAGGAATACAAATTGGAAAGAAGAAGTAAAACTGTCACTGTTTGCCAATGACATAATACTATACATAGATAATCCTATAGATGCCACCAGAAAACTGCTAGAGCTAATCAATGAATTTGGTAAAGTTGCAGGATACAAAATTAATGCGCAGAAATCTCTTGCATTCCTGTATGCTAACAACAAAAGATCAGAAAGAGAAATTAAGGAAACAATTTCATTCACCATTGCAACAAAAGAATAAAATACCTAGGAATAAATCTACCTAAGGTGGTAAAAGACCTGTACTCAGAAAACTATAAGACACTGGTGAATGAAATCAAAGATGACACAAACAGATGGAGAGATATACCATGTTCTTGGATTGGAAGAATCAATATTGTGAAAATGACTCTACTACCCAAAGCAAGCTACAGATTCAATGCAATCCCTATCAAATTATCGATGGCATTTTTTACAGAACTAGAACAAAAAATCTTGAAATTGGTATGGAGCCATAGAAGACCCCGAATAGCCAAAGCAGTCTTGAGGGGAAAAAACGGAGCTGGAGGCCTGACTTCAGACTATACTACAAAGCTACAGTAATCAAGGCAATATTGTACTGGCACAAAAACGGAAATATAGATCAATGGAACAGGATAGAAAGCCCAGAGATAAACCCACGCACCCATGGTCAATTAATCTATGACAAAGGAGGCAAGAATATACAATGGAGAAAATACAGTCTCTTCAGTAAGTGGTGCTGGGAAAACTGGACAGTTACATGTAAAAGAATGAAATTTGAACACTCCCTAACACCGTACACAAAAATAAACTCAAAATGGATTAGAGACCGAAATGTAAGACTGGACACTATAAAACTCTTAGAGGAAAACATAGGAAGCACACTCTTTGATATAAATCACAGCAAGATCTTTTTTGACCCACTTCCTAGAGTAATGGAAATAAAAACAAAAATAAAGAAATGGAACCTAATGAAACTTAAAAGCTTTTGCACAGCAACGGAAACTATAAACAAGACGAAAAGACAACCCTCAGAATGGGAGAAAATATTTGCAAACAAATCAATGGACAAATTGTTAATCTCCATAATATATAAACAGCTCATGCAGTTCAATATTAAAAAAGCAAAAAATCCAATCAAAAAATGGGCAGAAGACCTAAGTAGACATTTCTCCAAAGAAGACATACAGATGGCCAAGAGGCACATGAAAAGCTGCTCAACATCACTAATTATTAGAGAAATGCAAATCAAAACTACACTGAGGTATCACCTCACACCAGTTAGAATGGGCATCATCAGAAAATCTACAAACCACAAATGCTGGAGAGGGTGTGCAGAAAAGGGAACCCTCTTGCACTGTTGGTGGGAGTGTAAATTGATACAGCCAGTATGGAGAACAGTATGGAGGTTCTTTGAAAAACTAAAAATAGAACTACCATATGACCCAGCAATTGCACTAGTGGGCATATACCCAGAGAAAACCAAAATTCAAAAAGACACATGCACCCCAATGTTCATTGCAGCACTATTTACAATAGCCAGGTCATGGAAGCAACCTAAATGCCCATCAACAGACAAATGGGTAAAGAAGATGTGGTACGTATATACAATGTAATATTACTCAGCCATGAAAAGGAACGAAACTGGGTCATTTTTAGAGACGTGATGGACCTAGAGAATGTCACACAGAGAGAAGTAAGTCAGAAAGAGAAAAACAAATATCGTATATTAATGCATATCTGTGGAATCTAAGAAAATGGTACAGATGAACTGGTTTGCAAGGCAGAAATAGAGACATAGATGTAGAGAACAAATGTTTGGACATCAAGGGGGGAAAGTGGAGGCAGCGTGTGATGGTGGGATGAATTGGGAGATTGGGATTGACATATATACACTAATATGTATAAAATAGACAACTATTAAGAACCTGCTGTATATAAAAAAATAAAAGAGTGTGCTAATTTCCACAAATTTGTGTATTTTCCAGTTTTCCTTCTGTAGTTGATTTCTAACTTCATCTCTTTGTGGTTGGAGAAGATACTTCGTATGAAATCTATCTTTTTTTTGTGGTACGCGGGCCTCTCACTGTTGTGGCCTCTCCCGTTGCGGAGCACAGGCTCCGGACGCGCAGGCTCAGTGGCCATGGCTCACGGGCCTAGCCGCTCTGCGGCATGTGGGATCTTCCCGGACCGGGGCACGAACCCGTGTCCCCTGCATCGGTAGGCGGACTCCCAACTGCTGCGTTACCAGGGAAGCCCCATGATATCTATCTTTTTAAATGTTTTCAGACTTGAATTTTGACCTAACATATGGTCTATCCTGAAGAATGCTCCATGTGCACTTGAGAAGAATGTGTATTCTGTTGTTGTTGGGTAGAGTGTCCATATATGTTTGTTTTTAGGTGGAGATCCGTGTAAGGGAAGACCTTCCAACTGGCACAGGTTGCAGCACAAGCAGCTTTATTATTGCCTAGCGGATCCAGAGGTAGTAAATTTCCTGGAGGCTGTGTCAAGTCCAGATAGGAGAATCACAGTGAAGGTGCCATAATGCTGGAGCAAAACCATGACTGTGTCGGCAAATGACCATCCATCCTCATTTTGAGAAACTGTTCTTAGCTTGCTGTTGGACTCTTGTGGAGAGTGAACACTTTCCATATTGGACATCAGGTAACCATGTGATCTGGGTGCTTTCTCAGTCTAAAGTCAGGCATGCATAACAATGCTCCATCATCAAACAGATATGGTACAATGAGGCCAAGTCTGAGCATGACCTGAAAGCACAAATAAATGGCGTGAAAGTGTTGCTCACATTCCCAGCATGCTTTCTCTGCCCTCTTCTCCCTCAGCCAACACGTAGGGCCACGTGTAGAGCTCTCTATGACTACTTGATGAGGGGGAAACATTCAAGCTTGGTTCCGGATGGCTCTACCAGGGATGCCCTGAGCAGTGCTATAGTCCCTCTCCAGATGTTCCTGAAGAACAGCAGATAAAAGAAACACTTCCAGGAGGCAGAACTTTGAAGAGAGTATTTAAATTTTAAAAAAATTTTCTACTTTTTCTGGAATGGCTCAAGGACCACTAAACCCTGGGGTGTGATTAAAAATCTCATCATATGATCAATGACCTAGAAGAACTAAGATTAGAGGATTTATGACAAAAAAGTTTGGGGAAGAGTTAATGGCTTGAACTCTCAGAATGGGCCCAGAATATGTGTCTCATGTGAATGCTGAACAAAATATTACCACGGTGGAGGCTTTCAGTGACCAGGGACCAGGACAGTCCACTCTGCGGATGGCATTCTGCTCCCTTCCCCTCCACCCAGTGTGTGCTCAGTGGGGTCATGTACGGTGTGGCCATGGAGGCTGGGGTGGAGCTTATCTGTGGCCTTAAGAATACAGACTTCCCTTCACAGAGGATGACACAGTTCCTCCCACTCCTCAGTGGCAAATAAGAAAAGTGGTAAAGAATGATAAATGATAAGTCAAAAAAATCTTAAGACTGCTGCAATAGTGAATGGCTAAAAAAAATATTTTTTCCCATCCTAGCAACACTAGACCCTGAGGGTAAAAGTTTTAGCACCAAAGGGAAGAATATACTCATCAAGGGACACATTGATGATGTCATTGAACTGGAAGCCGGGCTTCACATGGATATTTCAGGTTCCTCAAGGCACAGGGCAAACAGGCAAAAAAAGAGGGATATGGTGTTGGCTGTGGCTAGTGGACACAGGGATGTAGAATTGCTGCTCTACAAGGAGGTGGGGGGCAGGGATGCAGATGAAACACGGTGCTTCACCAGGTTGCCTTCTTAGGCTACATGTTCAGTGGTAGTTAAAGGAAGGTACTTCGTAGGCAAGACCACCAAAGGCTCTTTGATTCATTTATTCATTCAACAATGAATACTGCTAATGTCAGATGCTGTTTCAGGCCCTGAGGATACAACAATGAAGAAGAGAGACAAGAAAAAAATACTCAAGAAAACAAGGAAAATGCTAGAGGATGATAAAGGGTAAGCCCTCTCCCCTCAAAAAAAAAAAGGCTATTGCAATAGTGAGTGACTCTTTCAGATTAAGCCATCAAAGAAATAACATTTAAGGTCAAATTGGCATTAGGGTCCAGCCATTCAAAATCTGACTGAATGTTTGGGTCACTCTATCACATGAAGACCAGAGGAGCAGATGAATGAAATAAAAAACACCGGTAAACCCACCTCCACACTGACGATCAATGCTACTCCAATCTTTCCAGTAATGTCTTTCTCTTCCTAACTAGAATCAGATTTGGGGTTTTGCCATCAAGAACGTTGATAGGGACACTCCAGGTAGTAAGACCATGGGTAATTTATTTCTTTATCTTTTTCTGCATTTTACAATGAACAAGTATTATTTTTTTTAATCAGAGACTACCCGAAAACTTGAAATCAATGATTTCTTTTTTTAATGAAGGTTTTTATTTATTTATTTATTTAGGCTGTGTTGGGTCTTTGTTGCTGTGCGCTGGCTTTCTCTAGTTGTGGTGAGGAGGGCTACTCTTTGCTGCGGTGTGCAGTCTTCTCATTGCTGGGGCTTCTCTTTTGCGGAGCACAGGCTCCAGGTGTGCGGGCTTCAGTAGTTGTGGCACGTGGGCTTAGCTTCTCCGACGCATGTGGGATCTTCCCAGACCAGGGCTCGAACCCATGTCCTCTGCATTGGCAGGCGGATTCTTAACCACTGCGCCACCAGGGAAGTCCCAATGATGCAATGATTTAATGCATGGAGAAAAAGCTTAGATATCAAAACATCACAATGTGGTAAATTCTGGATGGTAGTTTTATGGGAAATGTTAATTTGCATCTCTATTTTTGGTATTTTTCAACTTTTCTGTGAGGCTTTATTAATTTAACTTTGTGGTAAAATTATTAACATAAAAACTTTGTAAGAACTCTCTTTAGCCATCAAAATATTTCTTTATACATGTATATTCATGTGTACAATTATTTATAAAGGTATATTTGCAATACTGGCAACTTTTAAAGACACCAAAAGGCACAAAGACAAGTAAAAAGAGTAATATAACATAGCAAATGCCAACACAGAATGAATAAGTGTTAACATTGTGTCATGTTTGCTTCAGGATTTTAAAAAATAAATAAACATTCAAATCCTTCCAGTCCCCTTCCCATACCTTTCTCCCTTCATAGGGAGGAGCCAGTCTCAGGAGCTTGATGTGACTCTTTCTTGTCATTCTGTTATTTTGTATATGTTTGTATCTCTGCCTGTCTTTCTCTGTCTCTCTAACCCAGCGGTCCCTAACCTTTTTGGCACCAGGGACCGGTTTCAGGGAAGACAATTTTTCCACGGACGGGGGTGCGGAGGGTGGGGGATGGTTCGGGGGGGTAACACAAGCCACGGGCAGCGGCAGATGAAGCTTCTTTCGCTTGCGGCGGCTCACCTCCTGCCGTGCGGCCTGGTTCCTAAGAGGCCAGGGACTGGTACTGGTCCGCAGCCTGGCAGTTGGGGACCCCTGCTCTAACCCATGTGATTGTTTTCTGTGTATTTCTAGTTCTGCAGAAACAAGCAACACAAGGGGCTCTTTTTTGAACAAGGCACTGGTCATGACTCAGAACCCGTGGAAGTGAAGTTCCTTTGCAATGAAGTCAGTGCAGTCAAATAAAAAAAAGGGGAGGGATTCAAGAATCATGCAAAAATACAGTTGATGGGAACCATATGTCAGGGTGGCCACGTTCCAGTAAACCAGGCAAGTGCACAGCTGCGTTGGACCTAAATTCCTCTGCTCCCAACTCCTATTTTGTCCACAGGGTAACTAAAGGTAAACAGAACTAACCTTTACTCCCACTCCCCACCAAAAGTGACCCTGAGTCTCCAGTGTGTCTGTCTCACCCCATCTCATCGTCTGCTGCTGTCTGAGCGCTCCTGGCTCTCAAAAGTAGACAGTGCCTGATAATAGTCATTTATGCTTGTTGACTGATAGATCAATTTTAGCAGATGAGTTTCAGTCACTGTGACACCTCAATCAGTCATTTTAAGCCCCCCATCTCCAGCTGAAAAAGGAGAAATCCTTAGCTTTACCCACAACTAAAGGAAATGTAGGCATCAGCCAGCAGGTGCTGAGATGTATTTGCTATGGGGAGAGGTTCCTGCCCTCACCCCAAATTCTGATTTATTGATCAGGGGCTGTTGGGCCTGGGCATTCATGCTTTTAAAATCTCCCCTGCAGACACAAAAGGACAAGCACTGTATGATTCCACTTATATGAGGTACCCAGAGTAGCCAGATTCATAGAGATGGAAAGTAGAATGGTGGTTGCCAGGGACTGGGGGAGGGGGGAATGGGGCGTTAGTGTTTAATGAGGATGGAATCTCTGTGTGGGAAGATGAAAGGGTTCTGTGGATGGATGGCGGCGAGAGTTGCACAACAGTGTGAATGTACTTAAAGCCCCTGAACTGTATCCCTCAAAATGGTGCATTTTGGGGCTTCCCTGGTGGCGCAGTGGTTGAGAGTCCGCCTGCCGATGCAGGGGACGCGGGTTCGTGCCCCGGTCTGGGAGGATCCCACATGCCGCGGAGCGGCTGGGCCCATGAGCCATGGCCGCTGAGCCTGCGCGTCCGGAGTCTGTGCTCCGCAACGGGAGAGGCCGCAGCAATGAGGGGCCCGCGTATCGCAAAAAAAAAAAAAAAAAAAAAAAAAAAAAAGGTGCATTTTATGTTATATATTTTCTACCACAATTTTTTTTAAAGTGAAGAGCAAATTCTCCCTTGGTGACTGTAATTTGCAGCCAGGCTGAGAACCACCTCACGCTATCTGAGCTGCAGTTACTGTCAGAAGGGCGGGTCCTGCCCTCTTGCTCGAGTTGGCTTCCTACACCCCTGGGAGGCTCAGCTGGGCGCTGTTCTGGTTTTAACTCTTGCTGCTGCTGGGTGGGAGGTGGGTGCAAGGAAGTTTCACTTTTCTCTTTTGCTTTGCGATTTGGTCCGTTCGCTACCCAAGACCGGCCCCAGAGACCCCCTCCGTGCCCTCTGCAGCACTGCTGCATAGGTGGCTGGATGGCTACCCCTCTGCCAGCAGGGTTTTTTCTTTTCTGGTCCCTTTCCGTACCTGTGGCTGGAACCTCCTCCCTCCCCTCTCTTTTTCCAGACTCGGATACGCTTAGTTCGCTTCAGCCCTGAAACCTGACTCATGCGTGTGTAACTCACACGGGAATAAACCTGCCAGTTAATGTCAAATAGAGATGCCTACGGGTGGTTCTTTGTATCTCCTCTATCTTATCTAGTTTGTGACCCAGATGCTAGTGGAGCATCACCCTGTCTTTTGAAATGTAGGTGAAGTTGACTCATTGCCTACCCATCCCATACTCTCGGAAATCCAACTCTCTGTCCACGGTTCCTGAGCATTCCAGGGCCCCCATCAGACTCTGAGTGTGTGAATCTGCTATAAACACGTTCTGCAGCAGCGCTGTTTGTTCTGTTTTTGTACTGCCCAGAGGGGAGGCTCAGCCACTTTCACTGATTCTCACCTCTACCCTTTAGAAAGCAAAACGAAAGACACACAAAAGGCATTCATCTGTGCAGCAGGCTTTATTACGAGTGTGAGGATGATGATGGTAGGGGATTATATCATCCCAAAGCAAAACACCCAATATTAGGTATGAGACATTTCTGTTCTTTAAAGTCCATCAGTAATATCTTAGGATTCTATTCTTATTAAGTCCTCAAATTGGCAAAACTAACCTAAGGTGTTAGAAGTCAGGATAATGGTTAGCGTGAGGGGGAGTGACACGAAAGAATCAGGAGAGGCTTCTGGGATTCTGGTACATTTCTATTTCTTGATTGGATGCTGGTTACACAGGTGATTTGGGGAAAAGCTATTGGGCTGCACACTTGCAATTTATCCACCTTTCTGCATTTTTGTTATGCTTCAATAAAAGAAGTCAGTCCGCAACCTCATGTCCAGACATGTTGCTCACTCCTCTCTCTCCGTCCAGACCCTGCCCGGATCAGTAGAAAGAATCTGCATCCCCACACCCAGCATCTGCCTCCTGGAAGTTGGTTTTGGTTTTGACCTGTTAGCAGTGTTTTCAAAAAAGACAGAGAGAAATGCAGACACACAAGCGTGTTGTCAATGATGAGCCTATGCAGAGAGAGCTCTGCACATACACTTCTGCCTAAATATCACTGTCACAATCATGCCAGTGGTAACTGGAAAGACTCGTCCAGGTGCCCAGGGCCAGGGTGTCCATTGGCCCACCCTGATGCCCCACACTCTTCCATATCAGCCTACCCTCTAGAACCCCCAAGCCTCCAGAAAGGCCCGGAAACCACCTCCATACAGTGAGACAGACAGACAGGTCCTGAAGCCATCCCGGGAGCTAAACAACCCCAGGAAACAAGAACATGATTCACGGGATAGGAAATCAAACTGTGGCTCTCAGGACACTATAGTCTGTCCACGTGTGGGCATCCTCCAAGGACAGGTCTGAGTCAGGAGGCCCCATCCTGCAGCATGACCTCTGCCCTGAGCTTCTTGAGCTCTACGTCTGGGGCCTGCCAGGCATGGTGGGACCTGGCACCCGCCCTTCCATCGGAGGGGCAACGGTGGTGCCAGAGGCTGCAGACGGTGCCGGCACGGTAGCCCCAAAGGCCAGGCGCCAGAGGCAGAAGGTGGTGAGGAAGCTCAGGGTCTCCAGTGGGTAGGAGGTACATCATCACACAAACTGCAGCAGCCAGGTAGCTGATCAACATGCTGTCTGTGCCCTGAACACCGATACCAAAGGCCTCAGCTGCCCAGCCCGTCTTCATGTGCCTCTCTGCCAGCCATGCCCAGCTCATTACGGCCCCACATGCTCGGCAAGAAGAGCACGGTACCCTGCTGCCCTGGCGTATGGAGAAGGACCAGCTCCTCAGCCTCTTCTTAGTCCCCTATTGCCATCTGCTTTATCCTTGAAAAACAGAAGAACTTAGCACGGCTGGTATTAAGAAGGCAACTGCTTCCCCCACCTCTTCCAGGGGTACCTGCTGCCACTACCTCTGCCCTCGTGTCTCTTAGTAGGACATGGGCGCAGCAGGGTAGGGACGCCAGCCCTAAGGAGAAGAGCCCAGGGGTCTTCACAGGGGACAACTGCCCCTTCCATCCCACCAGGAGGAGCCGGACGACGGCCCAACAGTTGGCGAACAGGTAGGCTCACCTCTCAGATAGATGCTCCCGGGGGCAGGAGGCGGTGCCTCAGTAATACCACTTTGCTCCCTGTGCTTTCCCTGGCGCCTCTGTCTGCCCGGCATTAAGCTAATGCACGAGAATGCGACATGACATGACAATTGTGTTTGTTATTACAATTGTGGTACAAGCACACCAGGTTTCACCAGCCTGGGACTACAAGTCCCGTCTGATTAATACGAGTGTCCACGTATTAGTGGCTCTTTGCCCCCAACATTTGCAAGGTCACAGAGAGTCTATGGGTCTTGCACGGTTTGTCTTCTGTGGAGTCTCGTCTGCCAAGAGTCAGCTCTGGTTACTGCTCTGTCAGCAGGTTGCTGGTCAGGTGTAGACGTACTACTGCCCGAGCTGCGCGCGGGGCACTGATGCTGCAGCTGCCGCCGTCAGCGGCCCGCCAGGGATGCCGTAGCCTGCTGGGCTGTAGGCTTCCAGCCCTGTCTTGGCCTGTGATGCTGCCGTTGCTGTGGGGAGCCCACTCTTCCTGCTGGCTGAGCTAGGTCTTTGGGGCTGGGGCTCCAAAGGCAATGGCCTCGACAGCTAGGAGGGGTCCTGGTCTTGCTGGTTTAGGTCTCTGGCAGTTCTCCCCAGGGATTGATGCTCGGGTCAAGTGAGGTGGCCACAGCTCTTCTTCCACTGGAGGGGGACCCTGCAGGAATTTTCTTTGAGCTCTGTGGGGCTTTACTGTTCTGTGAGGCCACTCTCCTAGGTCCTCCACCTAGATTGTCTTCTCAAAGTGTACACCTGTGGTTGTGGGAGGCTGGATGGGGAGGAAGGCTGAGGACCAGCCTCCCAGTTTTTCTGAAGCCACTATCATGTGGACCCTCAGGGTCTGAAGATGAGCGGCAAACATCCTTTGTAGCAAATATTCTCTTTGGCGTCATACTGTTTCATCTTACAGTGGCTCTTGTCAAGGATTCCAGGGTGTCAGTGATCTCTGAACCCTGACTATTACCAAAGTTCAAATTCTTATTTTTCCAGACATACCTCACGCCCACACAGTTCAGGGACACAGATGGGTAGAGGAGAGGAGGAGCTTAGTGGACATAGTTACTCTGTTTGTCTGCTCAGTATTTGAACCCCCTTCCTCTATGTAAGGAATTCCCCACCTAATGGGTAGGTAGCGGGGAGGGCCCAGATCCCCACAGGGACCTAGAAATGCTAGGTTCATCCTTCATGGCCTCCCTTGGAGTGGGCACAGGCCTTACACACCTGCCCTGGACGTTGCCTTGGCTCTTAGCCCTCCAAATGACTCCTATAATAAACCTCCTTTCTAGTTACATCTGCCAGAGCCAGTTTTCATGGTTTGTGGCTAAGAACCCTGCCTGAGGCAAGGGGTGTCATCTCTACCTGAGCCCAGCCCCACCCTATTGCCTAAAGATACATTTCCTTGTCTCTTTTCCTCCCTTCCTTTCTGCCCTCCTTTCTATTATGAATGGACTCTTCTATTCTTTCTCCCTTGAGCTCATCTTAGAATTGACCCAGCATGGCTGCCTCAGACCCTGAGTTGCCTCTCTGGAGTTCCTTAGCTCCAGTTCCTTAGTTCCTTAGCTCTGGAGTGGCCTTTCTGAGCCTCGTGGGGGCCAAGGCCAGCCGCTGCTGAGCTCCGGCCACGCAGGGGCCTTGTCACTGCTACACAGGCCTTTATTTGGGGATGATTCAGCCCCCCAAAGACTCCAAGCCTAGCCTTTGTACACCTGCGGAGGTGAGAGCCACGAGTGGGCGTGGACGGGGACTTGCACTAGAGGCGGAGCTGAGGCTCTTTTCCTGTGGTTGGCCTGCCTTGCTATGGCAACTTAATCGACAAGGGAGCACCACACATCTAAGAGGGAAGGATGGATTGTTTAGCAGGTGATGTTGAAAAAACAGACTCACTCTAGGGAGGAACATAAACATGGATCTCTGCCTAACACTACATACAAATGTGGACTCTAGATGGAGTTACGAGCTAAATGTGAAGGATAAAACGATCCAGTTAGCAGAAGACAGTGGAGGAAAATATTACATCCCAGGGGCATGAAAGAACTCTTTAAAGTTTCAAAAGCTCAAATCATATGGAAAATGATTAATTTATATAATGAATTTGATTACATAAAATGAAGGCGCTCTGTTCTATAAAGGACATTATAGAAAAGTTAATAGGCAATGTGGGGTTTCCCTGGTGGCGCAGTGGTTAAGAATCCGCCTGCCGATGCGGGGGACAGGGGTTCGAGCCCTGGTCCGGGATGATCCCACATGCCGCGGAGCAACTAAGCCTGTGCACCACAACTACTGAGCCTGAGCTCTGGAGCCTGCGAGCCACAACTGCTGAAGCCTGTGCCCCTAGAGCCCGTGCTCCACAACAAGAGGAGCCACCGCAATGAGAAGAGTACCGCAATGAAGAGTAGCCCCCGCTCGCTGCAACTAGAGAAACCCTGCATGCAGCAACAAAGACCCAATGCAGCCAAAAATAAATTTTTAAAAAGTTTATAAAAAACATAGGCACTGTGGAATTGGAGAGGACATTTGCAATGTCTAAAACTGACAAGGTATTAAAATTATTCTAGACTATGCAAAGAAATACTGCTGATCAATAAAGAAAAAAATCCAGCAACTTCAATAGAAAAAATGAACAAAGGACATGGACAAGCAAACAATAGAAGAGAAACCCAAGAAGCTACTAAGCATATGACAGGATGCTTAAAATCACTGATGGTCAGAAAAATGCAAATTCAATACTCCACAAGGTATCATTTGGCACCTATTAGACTGGCAACAATTAGAAAGCTGGGTAATGTAGGTTGGAGGGGATTTGGTAACATGGAAGTCAATCATGTATCACTGTTGGAAGTGTAGGGAGGTGCAGCCATTCTGGAAAGGAGTCTGGTTCTACTTTGTCAAATTGAGTCCCATGTGAGCACACTCTGTAACCTAGCATTCCTGCTCCTGGATACACATCCCAGGAAAGTCCTCATACAGACCCATAAGGGAACTCTCATAAAGATGTTCATCCCAGCATATTTCCATAGTGACCAGTAGTTGAGGGCCAGGAGTTGAAGGCAAACTGAGTGTTCATTGCTGGGAGAGTGGAGCATGTGCACATGATGGGATGTTATGCGGAGGTTAGATGGCTTGAGTTAGATGTTGTACAGAACATGGTTGGATGTTAAAAACACAGAGAGAAGGAAACAGAATAGAATATATTTCATAGTATCTTTCACATTTAAAAAAATATACACATATAAATCAACAATGCACATTTTCAAGAACACATTCAAATAAAGATGTCCATTAACACAGTAAAATAATGACCTGTGGAGAGGGGGTAATAAAAGTAGGAAGTAGAAATAAAAGAGAATAAGTTAATTAATAAAATGGCTAATGGACTCTGTGCAGACCAAGGAAAATAATATGGCATGGACTGAGCAATAGGAGTAATCCAAGCCTCTTCAACCAAGGCAAACAAAATGAAACAGAAACATCCACCACCGCAAGAGGGAAGACGTGATGTGCACACAAAATCTTTTTTTTTTTTTGCGGTACATGGGCCTCTCACCGTTGTGGCCTCTCCCGTTGCAGAGCACAGGCTCCGGACATGCAGGCCCAGCGGCCACAGCTCATGGGCCCAGCTGCTCTGCGGCATGTGGGATGTTCCCGGACCGGGGCACGAACCCGTGTCCCCTGCATTGGCAGGCGGACTCTCAACCACTGTGCCACCAGGGAAGCCCTGCACATAAAATCTTGATCATACAAGGTGGAGGGTGATGTAGTCTCCAGACCAGGTACTGAGAAAGAGCCACAGACACAAGGCAGGGAGAGAGGAATCAGAGCAGGCTTCATGTTTGAGTTAATGTTACCTACCTAAGAACAGGCCTGTTTCCCAGGTGGCTCACATCAGAGAGGTCTGCTCATCATAGAACCTGTCTACACATAGACATAGAACCTGTCTATGCACTTATACAGACCTTGGAATCAAACCCATATCAGATTGCCACACCAGAAGCCCAGCACTCACACCAGCGATGCTGATGTATCCTGATGGATGGTCATGGAGAAAGGAAGATGGCTTCCTGGCCTCTAGTGGACGCAGGGGTAGGGACCAGGATGTCTCTAGTGGCCAGTTGTACATTGCTGTCTGTATTGTAATGCCCTCCTGTTATCTCCATGTAAAGCTCAACTGTGGATGAATAAAAGGAAGGATCTAGATTCAGCCAGGAAAGAAGTGGTACAGGGGCATTAGAGATTCCCTGGCATCTGCTTCCAGTCATGGTAGACTAAGGGATGAACCACCCTCCCTCTAAAGAAACTACAAAAGTTAAAGGAGGAGACATCAAACTTCTTTTTGTTTTTTATTTTTGTGGTACGTGTGCCTCTCGCTGCTGTCGTCTCTCCCGCCGCGGAGCACAGGCTCCGGACGCGCAGGCTCAGCGGCCATGGCTCACGGGCCCAGCCGCTCCGCGGCATGTGGGATCTTCCCGGACCGGGGCACGAACCCGCGTCCCCTGCATCGGCAGGCGGACCCCCAACCACTGCGCCACCAGGGAAGCCCCCAAACTTCTTCTTAATAACATTGAAGGCCTAACAGAAAAAGAGGAATTAATAGAATAGAACATGGAGGGGGTAAAACCCTAAACGGGTGACCCTTTGTTCTGTATCTTAGATGTGTTCACCCAATGGGAGAAGGCAACGAACAGGCCAAGCTTCTTGGGCGAGTGGGAGGGGTGATACTGAGTCTGTTCCACAGTGTCCTAAAGATACGCGAGTGATCTGCTGCCGGGACAGTGTTCACCGTCCATCATGGTGGAAACATAGTATATGCCCACTCTCTGCTCTGGACAAGGACCCCAAAGGGCTGCAACAGGAAATGGGTCAGGGACTGACTCTGTGGTCATCTAGAATATTCTCAGGGCCCGTTCCTGGACTGAGTGTCCTCAGATGCTGGCAGAAGGAAAGGAAGATCCTCTCTGGAAGAAGAGCCCCGGTCTCAAATTAATTTTCAAAATAGTAATGTCAAATAAAAGGTCCAGGAAGCACACAGGCACACAAGGCATGTAAAAAAAACAAACAAAAAAATATGTGGCAGGGCTTCCCTGGTGGCGCTGTGGTTGAGAGTCTGCCTGCTGATGCAGGGCACACGGGTTCGTGCCCCGGTCCGGGAAGATCCCACATGCCGTGGAGTAGCTGGGCCTGTGAGCCATGGCCACTGAGGCTGCGCGTCTGGAGCCTGTGCTCCACAATGGGAGAGGCCACAGCAGTGAGAGGCTCGCGTACTGCAAAAACAATAAATAAATAAAAATAAAAATGTGGCAGAATCAACAGAAGCCATAGAAACAGACCCACCAGGATCCCAGATACAAGAATTACTAGATACAACTTGTAATAAAGCAATGCTTATTGTGTCCATGGACATAAAAGCAAGATTTAAAGTTTTAAGTAAGGATATGGAAACTTTGAAAGCAACATTGCAGAGTTTTAAAAGAATCAGCTAGATATTATAGAACTGAAAAGAATGATTATGCAGTAAGAATGCAATAGTGGGTTAATAACACAGAGTGGAAAGGAAGATAAGTCAGAAGAAGCCATCCAGAATGAAGCCCAGAGAGGCATAAAGATGAAAAATATAGATGAGAAGATAAATGAGATAGAAGATACAGTGAGAAAATCCAGTATATATTTAACTGGAGCTCTGGAAGGAGGGGAGAGAGAAAATGGAGCAGAGAAAATATTTGAAAAGATAGTGGTTGAGAATTTTCCATAACTGATGACTTAAGCCAATCCTCTGATTCAGAAAAGCCAAATGAGAGATTCCCACAGGAGACAGGAATTTGGGAGAACCAGGCATTGATTGAGCCAAGGATTCCCTCCTGTGGAAGTTCTCCTTTCCTGACAAGGTGTGAACGTACTTGAGGGAGCTGGTGGGTTTTTTACAGAGGGTTTTTTTTCTTTTTCTTTATTTATTTAGTTTGTTTGTTTTTAAAGATGGGGGAGGTTTGACCTTGTTCATAAGCTGAGGGAAGAAGCCAGTTGAGAGTGAGAGGTTGAAAACGTAGGAGATAGGAGAGGTAATGCATGAAGTTTTTAGAGGGAGCAGGGACCCCTACCATGAATAATTATAATAGTTACCATTTACTGAGCATTACATGTCAGAGTCTGTTTCAGGAACATGTCACACATCAATTTTTTAAAAATTATTAATTAATTAATTTTTGGCTGCATTGGGTCTTCGTTGCTGCACGCGGGCTTTCTCTAGTTGCAGCGAGCAGGGGCTACTCTTCGTTGCAGTGCACGGGCTTCTCATTTTGGTGGCTTCTCTTGTTTCAGAGCATGGGCTCTAGGCGCGGGGGCTTCAGTAGTTGTGGCTTGTGGGCTCTAGAGCGCAGACTCAGTAGTTGTGGCACAGGGGCTTAGCTGCTCCAAGCCATGTGGGATCTTCCCAGACCACGGATCAAACCTGTGTCCCCTGCATTGGCAGGCAGATTCTTAACCACTGCGCCACTAGGGAAGTCCCTGTCACACATAAATATCAATTCTTAAAATCTTTAACAATTAGTATTTCTATCCAGACATGGCTGAAATGTTCACTGATGCTCAGAAAGTTCAAAGGAAACAAAAAAAGTGGTCGTATAGTTAGTAAATGGTTGCCCTAGGATCCAAATCAGATCTGACTTTCTCCAAAGCTGGTGTTCTTTCTACTTTACCAGGAGGTCTCAGAGCTCCAGCTGGCCCCAAAGGCCTTTCCTAGTTGTCTGAGATTGGATGAAAGGAGGAAAGGATGCTTTGTGGAGGTGGAGATGTTTGGAAAACACAGAGGAAGAATTAGGAAGTTAGCGAATGATCAGGCCACCCAAGATGGTTGTTTTTTGCTGACCAGCACTTGCTTCACCTACACCCTGTTCACCTGACTGACCTTCCTACATACTTGCTTCTGCCCCAGCTAATGACTGTTCTAACTTTAGATCAGAACATCTCCACCTGATAGCTTATCAAAGGGGCGGTAAGTGGCGTGCCCCTCTGCTAGTTTTCCTGGTAACTGATGAGATAACCTGACGTCAATTCCCCCATAACTGGTAATCTCTCCTTGCCTCCGGGAGTGAAGCTGCCGCCATGTCCTGCCTTCCCTCCACCCCACAGGGTAGGGTGTCGCTCCCAGACCTGGCTTCAGACATGTAAGCTCCCCCATCCACTAAACCACTGATGTTTCTGTTGCTAACTCTGGGCTCTTTCTTCGGTCTTGAAGCTGGGCAAGCACAGGGCTTGTAGGCCTGGCGGGTACAGCCCAACAATGTAGTTCAGGCTCCAGGCTTGGTTATTCCCAGAAAATGACAAGAGATATTATTTGCAGAGTTTGAAGGATGTGGGAATTCAACAGAGAAGGAGCTACCAAGGAAGAATCCACTGGGGGAGGGGGACGGGGTGGGGAGGGAAGGAAAGGAGAGGAGTTAGATGAAAGAGGAAGAGGCCTGCAGAGGGGTCCAGGAGCCTGGAAGTCAAAAACACTTGGGAGTGCCAATGCCAGGTGCAGGGTGAAAGGCATTAAGCAGAGAATGGGAGTTGACGGGGAGGGAGATGCAAATACAGTGATTTACTCAGGCAGGGTTGGGGTGAAAGGAAAACTGTGAGCCAAGAGCAAAAACCGTCAATGCCAGCGTGAAGAGGTGTCCCAGAGGCAGTCCAAGGACACTGAGAAGTGGGGGGAAATTTGAGGATAAACAGAATATTGCAGTCTCAAAGTATCTCCCCCCAAATATTCATTAATTACAAAGGGAAAAATAATAACTTTACAGTGGTAAAACCCAGCAGACCAAGTGATCTCAAGATGTTGTTTTATTAGAAGGGATAATGGGACAAAGCTCTCAGGTGCCTGGCAAGGAACAAGTGAAATAAACAATGACCATCATTGCAATCCTTGAGATAATAACAACATCCCCAATGACCTATAGCCTAAAGATCTCCTTGCCCCAGTCCCACTTCAGTGCAAAATTAATCTGTGCTAACGTGTCATTGTGTCCCAAGGGATTAATGAGTTGTCCTTGGGTAACAGTGGTTAACACATGAGCATTTGACTGGGGTCTTCCGTAATAATTGGAGTGATTCTAATGGTGGGGATTCTGGCATGGTGGCAACACTGGGAGAACTGCTTTGAGGCTGGGGTGAGAAGAGTTTTGGTCTCAAACTGGACTAGGTACCCCTGCTGCCCTCCAAGTTAAGAACCACTGCGTGCTCCTGGCTTGATCCCTAACCAGGCTTCTTCCGCGGGTCGCCCAGCGCCCCCGTCTCCTCCACTCGGGCCTTCAGATGCCTGTGTGTGTGTCGTGGGGCGGGGGTGGGGGGGGTTGGTGGGGGGAGGGGTGTGTGCCTGGGCTCCGCGTCCTCCCCGACTTTGCCTGGCCTGCGGGATCTGTGAGCTCCTTGACCCTGCATCTCCCACACCAGGCGGAACCAGTCTAACCGGTCGTGGGACTCTGGAGAGGGGACCGAGAACCAAACGCCCCCCGGGCGGTCTCTTCTGGGAAGCGCGCCACTGCCCCCTAGTGGGCAAGATCTGAACTTCCCGAGGTCACGGTACTCTGACTGCGGGGAGACACGGACCAAGAGCGCCAGACCCGGGTGTTCCGCCCACCCGCAGCCTGCAGAGAGCCGGGCGCCAGGTAACCCTGTGGAGGTGCGGACCCGGGGCTGGGGCGGTGGGGCGGGGGCAGTGAGGACGATGCGGTGGCAGCCTCCACCCGGGGAGGCGGGGAGGCCTTCTGCCTACACTCTTTCAGGTCTTCATTCTCCTTGAGAGACTAGAAAGGAGAAATGAATATGTATATGCCAGGCAGCGTCGTCACATGTTCCTGTGGAAACTCACTACTAAAAAGAATTCGAAGTGATCACAAATGTTTATGAGGATACTAAAGAAAGGGAAAAGGAACTGGGCGGGGGGTGGATGGTGGAGACGAACAGAGGGGTAAGGTTAATACTTAACGTGACTCAAGACTTTGAACAGTTACTAGACCACAAGACTAAAAATAGGATGTTAAACTTCCAAATCGTTAAAGCTTTAAAAAAGGAGAAATCAAGAAAACTCAGGCCACCCTTCGAGAATCAGGGACAAAATACCAGGGGAAAGGGAAATCCTGGAACTAAAAAATACAAAAGAAAAAGTAGAAGCTACATAGCAGAGATCATAATTACTTCAGATGGATTAAATCCCAGTATTTAAAAAAATCCCCCAGTAAAAACCTACCACAACCCATCGACCTATTTTCTGTTGATAAAACACATAGCTAAAACAAAATGACACTTAGAGTTTGAAAACAAAGAGGTCAGTGAAGATGTACCAGGGAAAAACTAACATCCCTCCATCTGTCTAGCCTGAGTCCAGCTCCAAAATACATCTCACGTCTACCCATTCCTCTCTTCACCCACTGCCATTCCCTAAGTCAAACCACGGTGATTTCCCACCTGGACTACAGCAATAGCTTTCTAATTGGTCTCCCTTTGCTCGTCTTGCCTTCTTCTCTACAAAGCAGATAAAATGTTCTTTTAAAAACATAAATCAGATTTTTAAAAAATTTTTTCTTCCCATTTTATTGAGATATAATTGACATGCAAGATTGCATAAGTTTAAGGTGTACAGCATAATGATTTGACTTACATACATCATGAAATGATTACAATAAGTTTAGTGAACATCCATCAACTCACACTGATATAAATCAGATTTTAAAAACCTAAATCTCTCCCCTACTTGAAGTCCTTCAATGTCTTCTCATGGCACTTACAGTAAAAGTCAATCTCCTTGCTCTTGCCGACAGGCTCCTACCCCCACCCCACCCTATCTCACACCACCCCTCCCTCCCTGCTGCTGCCGTAGTGGCCTTCCTGCAGTTCCTCAAACTCCCGGTGTACGCACTGTTCCCCCTGCCTGGAATGCCACCCCAAGCTCTTTCTTCTCATTGCCCAGGTCCAGCTTCAGGAGCCCCCCTACAAAAGAGTCTTTTCTGGACAGTCTGTCTAGAGTAGGGCCCTTTGCCTATAGCTACTCTTTATCATTACTCTGTTTATTTCCTGCAGAGTAGTTATTACAGTCTGTAAACACCTTGTTTATTTATTTCTTCTCTGATAGATTTTTTTTTCTTTTTACTACAGTCCCTTGGGTCCTTCTCAGTATACAATCACATCATCTGTAAGTATAGATAATTTTTTCTGCTGTCAGAATTTGTTCTTATAATTTCATTTTGTTTTAATAATGCTATAGAGCCTTTAAAGTAAGCTTAACTAATAATGATCAGGGTGAGTATCCCTTCCTTGTGCTTACTATTAATGGAAATAGCTTGAAGGTTTCACTGTTTAAGTAAGATATTTGCTACTGATTTTTGATAAATGTTCTTTATTATAGTTAAGAAGTGTCCTTCTATTCCTATACTGTATTATTTTTACTTTTCCAGTCTCTTCTGTAGTAACTGATCTGTTTAAATTTTCTGTTTCTTTTGGTGTCGATTTGTATTTTTCCAGGAATTCAACAATTTTCTCTAGATTTTTGAGTTGGTTGTTTTAGAATTGTTTATAATATTGTCTTATGATTATTTTTCTCTCTTTTGTATCTGGAGTTATATGGCTTTTCTAATTTCTACTATTGTTTGTATTTGATCTCTCCTTTGTCTCTAACGGTGGGCATGAGGTATCTGTTGATCTTACAAAAAAATTAGATTTGGCATAGAATTACCATATGACCCAGAAATTCCACACCTATGTATACATTCAAAAGATTTGAAAACAGAGGCTCAAACAGATATTTGTACACCAATGTTCATAGCAGAATTATTCACAATAGGCAAAAGGTGGAAACAACCCAAGTGTCTGTCAACAGATAACCAAAATATGGATAAACAGAGTGTGGAATAGGCATACAATAGAATATTATTCAACCATAAAAAATGAATTTTTATACATGATACAACATGGATGTATCTTGAAAACATTATGCTTAGTGCAACAAGTGAGACACAAAAGGACCAATACTGTATGATTCCACTTATCTGAGGTACCTAGAGTAGGCAAATTCATAGAGACAGAAAGTAGGAGAGATGTTACCAGGGGCTGGGGCGGGGAGGGAAGAAGGGGGAGTTACTGTTTAATGGGTACAAAGTTTTTGTTGAGGATGATGAAAAAGTTTTGAATATAGATAGTGGTGATGGTTATACAACATTGTGAATGTATTTAATACCATGGAATTGTATACTTATGAATTGTTAAAATGATAGATATTATCTATATTTTACCACAATACAAAAATTAGATTTAGGATTTATTTATTCTTTCCACTATTTGTCTATTTCACTATTGTTGGCTTTTACTTTTATTAATTCCTTTGGCTGGATTTTTTGTTGTTCATTTTTAATTTCCTAAGAGGAGTTCTTGATTCCTTTAATTTCAATTTTCTTGAATGCATTTAAAACTAATTTTCCCTGGAATATAGGTTTAACATACCAAAACATAAGTTTCATTACTTTCTGGATAGTTTTTGGTTTCTATTTTGATTTCTGTATTGATTTAGAGGTTATTTTTATTCTAAGTAGTTAATAGTTTGGGGGTCTTCTATTTATTATTCATTTGTATTCTAAAACATTGATCAGAAGAATATATCCTACAAAAATCTTCACTTTTTTGAATTTGTCAAGTTTTATTTGTGGTCAAGTACATGATGGATATATATATATGTATGATATAGAAATATACATGACATTGAAATATGATATATAAATATATATTTTATTGACATAAGGTTAAAAAAAAGCATATTCTGTATTTGTAGGTTTCAAAGTTCTATACGCATCTATTAAATTGAGCTGGTTGATTTTAATACTCAGATCCTGTATGTCCTGGCTAAATTTTTATCTTCTAGATCTGTCAGATTTTGAAAGATTTATATTGGAATCTGTTACTGTAATTATGCATGCATGTTTTTTTAAAAATTATTTATTTATTTATTTTTGGCTGCATTGGATCTTTGCTGCTGTGCGTGGGCTTTCTCTAGTTGCGGTGAGGTGAGCGGGGGCTACTCTTCGTTGCAGTGTATGGGCTTCTCATTTCTGTGGCTTCTCTTTGTTGCAGAGCAGGGCTCTAGGCACGTGGGCTTCAGTAGTTGTGGCACGCGGGCTCAGCAGTTGTGGCTCGTGGTCTCTAGGGCACAGGCTCAGTAGTTGTGGCGCACGGGCATAGTTGTTCCGCAGCATGTGGGATCTTCCCAGACCAGGGCTCGAACCCATGTCCCCTGTATTGGCAGGCAGTTTCTTAACCACTGTGCCACCAGGGAAGCCCATGCATGCATGTTTTAAAATGAGGTTCTTCTTGTATTTCTAACAGTTTTTGCATTATATATTTGGCTGCCAAGATGTTTAATTTTAGAGGTTTATGAAGAATGCCTTCTTGTTAAAATGTGCCTTTTGTCATTACACATTATCTCTATCTTATTTAATACTTTTTATCTTAAATTTCAGATCACGTATGTTGTCATTTCTGCTTTCCTTTCGTTTTCATTTGTCTAGAATTTCTTTAATCATCAACCTTTCTCTATCGCTTCGTCTTAGGTGTGCTTCCTATAAACATTATATATTTGGATTTGGTTGTTCAATTTGACAATTTCTATATTTTATGTGGAAATTCAGCTCATTCACATTTAGTGCCACAGTTGATATACTTGGTTTTATTCTTTCCATCTTATTTTATTTTTAATATTTATTTTAATTTTTCATCTTTTTCCTTTTTTCTAGCTTATTCCCATTATTATTTATTTCTTCCTTCCTCTTTATCAATTTGGAAGTGCTACTGGGCTTTTCTAATCAAAAGTATATTTCTTGGGACTTCCCTGGTGGCGCAATGGAAATTCCCAATTTCACCACTTCTATTTAACCTATTATTTGAAGTCCTAGACAGTATAATAAAGCAAAACAAAGAAATACAAATTTAAAAGAAGGAAATAAAACTGTCATTAATTTGTATTCTACACATTAGTATTTTTCTTTACATTTTAACAGTTACATAAAACTCAAAAACATACAAAACTTAACAACATTTCATTATGTTGTAAAACTATAATAATGAGGAAGAGAATGACAAACACAAAATTTAGAATAAAAATTCCTTGAGAAGGAGAGGGCACGTAGGGGACTTCTAAAATGCAGGCAATACTCTGTTTCTTAAGCTGGCTGATGGGTACACAGGTATTTATTATTTTTTATACCATATATGTACATGTTTATATATTTTTGTAGATATTAAATGCTTCATTTTTAAAAAGAGTGGAAAGTATGAAAGACTTTAAAAATGAAGACCAACAAGAATTTAGTAAAACAAGCTAATTCTAAAATGTGTATGAAAATGTAAAGGGCCCCAAATCATCAAGATAGTCTTGAAAAAATGTGGGAATACATGCTTATACAGAAATCAACTTATTTATCAAGTTACAGTAAAAGAGTGTGGTATTGCTCAAGGAAGACAAATACACCAATGGAACAAAATAAAGAGCCCTAAAACAGACCAACACGTTGGGGAAATTTGATTTATGGCAAAGCTGGCTTTGCAGATGACTGGAATAAATGATTCTAGGACGACTGTTATCCATATGAGAAAGAAGATTCCCTCCATAACTACCTTCACAAAGAATCGAATCCAGGTGGATGTATGTAAGACCAAATATAAAACAACAAAATTTTAAAACTTTGAGAAGAATATATAGGGAGACTTATGACCTTGGAGTAAGAAAAGGTATTTTAACCAAGTCACCCAAAGCACAAACGATAAATAAATAAATTAGGCTATGTTAACATTTAAATTTTCTGTGCCTTAAAACAACATAAAAAGTTACGGCAAGCCACGATGTGAATGATAATATTTGCAACATTTCCAACTGACAAAGCATTAATATCCAAAATATATAAGAATTCTTATAAATCAAGAAGAAAATTACAACAACCAATAGAAAGATAGGAAAAGGTGATGAACAGGAGTTTACAGAATAAAAAGTACAAATAACCAGTAAATGTATGAACAGATACCTAATCTCTAAACTCATAGTTATCAGGGAAATGCAAATTAAGACCATAAAGAAATATACTACAAACCCATGAAATTGGGGGAAAAAATGAACAAATCTGACCGTAGCAAGTGTCGATGGGGATCGGAAACACAATAACACGTCCGTTGGCAGTAACTTGCCATGTTACAGCTAGGCATCCTTAGCAACACTGCCGCCCCAATTCTAGAAGTGTACTCTATAGAAACTGACACACTCTCACACACGTGCACAAGGAGACATGGACTAGAATGTCCATAGCAGCATTGTTTTGTAATCAGGACAAACAGTCTGCAAACAGTCTGATTTTTTCATCAGTAGGAGAATGGATAAATAAATGCAATATAATATTAACACAATAGTATACTGCAGGGGAAATAAATTTTTGTTTATCAAAACCCCCCAAAACTCATGTAGCACCATGTGCCAGACCCTGTTCTAAGTTCCTTATTAACTCATGTACTGAGTGAACCAGATTTGGCTTTATCAACAATGAGTCAGGATGGATAAATCCCCAAAGAATCATGTTGACTGAAAAAAGCAAGTCACAGAAGTATACAAGTAGTACTTTACCATGTAAGAAAGTTTGAAATATTTAAAACAGTGTTATATAATGTTCAGGAATCTGTTCACGTGTAATAAAAGTATATAGAGTTTTGCCTCAGGGGTGAGGGTGAGGATGGGGAATAAGGAGAGTCCCTGACGGGCTGCATCAGGAAGAATGTTGCATTTCTAATGCTCAGTGTGGCTACATTATTCTCTATACCTCAATGTATCTCTGAAATAATTCATAAAGCAGTAAAAGGTAAAGGGGAAAATCACCCGCTCCCATTTAATTGATTTTCTTCTAGTCTTCTATGTTTATTTTGTATACTTGTGATTATCCTATATATACGAATTTATATTCTGTTTCTTTCTCTTGGGAAGACATTTCCTCATGTTATCAAAAGCTCTTCATAAATGTTGTTAATGACAGAATGATATTCCAACTTGTAGATGTATCATAATATACCCACCTTATTCCCAGTATGTTGATTCCAATTTTAATAAGCTCTTTCTCATTTTTCAGCACAAAGAACGTCTGTGCTTTGGGGAATATTTGGGATTATTCCTTCTGATACATTTTCACCTGTGGAATTACAGTATCAAACTGTGTGAGCATTCAAAGACTCTTAGTACTGGATATTATTACGTTTTGCAGAGAGTTGAGCCCATTCACTTCCCCACCCCCAGCAGTGCAAGGTTGACTAAGTTTCTTTGTATCTTTGTCAGCGCTAAATATTCTCGTTAGAAAAAAAAAAAATCCTTACTATTTTGATTGGTGAAAATAGAAGCTTATCTGTATTATTTTGAAAATATCTCCCCCAATTACTTATCAAACGTGTATAAAGGGAAGAAGCTTTACTGTGGAGGGCGCCGTGGGACCCATCGTCTCTCCCTGCGGCCCCGTGGCAGGTGCAGCTCAGAGCATCCGCCTTTGGTTCTCCTTTGGTTCTCGGGGACTCTGGTTCTCGGCGCCCTGGGGAAGGGGGCTCTGATGCGGGGATCCCAGCCCCCACGGAAGCCCAGCGAGGTGGTTGGGGTCATAGTTTACTTTTCACTGTCATTCTTTGTTGCCCGACGAGTCGCATCTGGCTCACCCCCGGGCTGGTGGGCCGGGTAATTTTCAGGGCTGCCTCACAGCCGTCACTGGCCTCTTTTCACCCAGTCACACACTGGCCATTGACATCCTCCCACAGAGCAGGGGCACACAGGGCTCCATTCACTCTCTCCAGGCCGGGTGGGCGGACTGGGCAGGGCATCCTCCCCACCCTGGGAGCGGGAGCGACCTCCACCCCACCTCGGACCACACACAGGCAGGGTGGGACCAGAGGAGCTTCTCCTTTCCCAGGGACAGGCCTGGAATTTGGGGGAGAGGTGAAAATTGAGGAAGTTGGAAAGGGAGGAGTGAGGGGGCGGGTGAGAAGTGGGAGGCTGTTTCTAGGGATGCAGGGAATGGCAGAGGAGAGGAACACTGTGGGGTGGAGAGGAGGGGCTGAGAGGAGGTTTCCGGACCAGAGAGGGGACCAGAGGAAGGGAGGGGTTGAGGATGGGATAGGGAGACGGGGGGTGGGGGGCATGGGGAGGAGGCTCGGGTGGCAATTAGGGGGCCGTTCAGAGTGAGCTGGAGGTTACAGGAGTGAGAAGGGATTGTGAGAGTAGCAGGTTGAAAGGAATTTCAGGAGGGGCTGAGGCACTGCCCAGCCTGGGCTGTCCGCCCCGCAGGGGACTGGGCATTGCTTTTGCCAAGGGCTCTGCTCGAAGCCTGGGACCTGAGGGAAGTCTGGGGCCCCAGGCTGGGTTCCAGGTGGAGGAAGGTGATGACAGAGGTGGGCAGTGTGCGTTCAGCCCATGGAGAACGTGCAAGGATGTGCTTCCCCAGCTGTCAGGAGTCTCCTAGGGGTGGCCTCTGAGGGGGCCAAGAGGGCCCCCTGGGAAGTAGGGGGGACCCACATCAAGGGAAGAGCACCCTGCTAGAGGGAGGATGGGAAGAAGGTCAAGGACAGCTTTGGGAAGCCCAAGATCCTCCAGGGATCATAGGGGAAATGATCTTGTCATAGGGGAAAATCCCCACCAGTGAGAGGTGAAATAGATCATGGTTCAGCCATGCTATGGGAGACTGTGGCCTTTAAACACTGTGCTATCAGATGATGCTCCTCAAACTGTGTGGGGCACATCCTCTGCTGAGAGCTTATTCAGCTGCAGATTCTGACTCAGCAGGTCTGAGGTGGGGCTTGGATTCTGCATTTCTCACTAGCTACCCTGTGATGCCTGTACATCAGGACCACACTGAGCGGCAAGGGTGTAAGGAATTGTGTATTGACATGGAGAAATATTTAGGTTTATGGTAAAGTGAGAAAATAGTCTATATGTGATGAACCCCATTTTGTTTTGCTTTTTTTTTTTTTTTTTTTGGCCTTGCCGTGCAGCATGTGGGATCTTAGTTCCCCGACCAGGGATCAAACCCATGTCCTTGGCACAGGAAGCATGGAGTCTTAACCACTGGACTGCCAGGGAAGTCCCCCATTTTGGTTTTTTAAAAAGTGTGTGTCTTACACAAAACATAAATGCATATATACACACAGGGAAAAAAAGATGCAAAAAAAGACACCAACTCTTTTTCCCTAGGAGATGGGATTACAAATGATATTTTCTACTTTTTGCTTATCTCTATTTTCTGAATTTTCGTCAATAAACATATACTCCTATTGCAAGAAAAACTATTCTCTTAAAACCACAGAAGTTACTTATTTTAAAAAGAGAACTCAGGCAGAAGTTCACAGATTTCCCTCAACTGGATTAGTTGCTCATCTAACCTCCTGGAGCATCTATTTACACACTGCATGGGGAGGGGGCCCTCAGCCCCTGAAACTTGGCCTCTGAGCTCACCTTTGTCCTGCTAAAGCTTTGCAAAGACCCCCAATAAATGTGTGATCACCTGTGTGAGCACACAGGACAAGGTCCTACTGAGGTAAATTTGGTTACGGCAAACTCTAGGAGTAAGTTTGAATTGAAGCGTTAAAGCAAAATGTTCTTAGTGGCTGTTACATTGCTTGTATCATATGGGCTCGCTGAGCCTGGAGACGTTAATGCTATGAATGGAAAACCCCTTCCATTTATACGTCATCTTGTAATTTATTCTTTCATATCGATCACTTCATTTTATCATCTGAGGTTAAGTGCTCTCATTGCCTCCCTTCTATAGAAGAAGAAAGTAAACCTCAGGGAGTGAAATAAACTTGCCCAAGGCCAACAGCTGGTAAGATGCAGGGTACTGGGGCTTTTAACCCAGAATGTCTGACTCCAGAACCTAATTTCTTGACTACTGTGCTGTACTGCATCTCATGAGATACTGGACTCAGGTTCAGAAACCTACCCCATATCTCTGGCACTCTCTTTTCTCCTGTGTGAGTGTGTGTGTGTGTGTGTGTGTGTGTGTGTGTTTGTGTGTGTGTTGGGGGGGTGATGAAGCCTCTACAGCACAGCTCAGGCTGTGGTGCGGGGGAGTCGCGTGGGCTCCCTCAGAGCGAAGCTGGGCATGTGGAAGGGGTGATGTGATGATGGCAGGGATGGTGCTCATCAGTTTATTTGTGTGACTATGAAATCTAGAAGCTGATGACTTGGAATTACATGTATATCTTTGAGACGATCTTTTTTCTTCTCTGGACTCTGCAAAATAAGAAACACGTTTTAATGTTTTCCCTTATCTTTGATAAGATTTAGTATATCAAACCAACTGCATTTGTTGACTAATAATTGCTTTTCTCATTCTTTTATTAAAGTCACTAGTAACTACCACGTCTTCTAATCAACATGAAATGTAAATGTCACCACACAGCAGCTGCAATTCTATGCAAAAGAAGGGAATTTGGCATTTAGTTTGCCTGTGCAGCTTTATAAAAGGTAAATATTTAACTGTTGTTAAGGCTTTTAAAATAGTGAAAAAGACCCATGAACCTCCTGGGAATCTATCCTAAAGAAGTGATTTAAATCACAGAAGAAAAAAATGTATTTACAAAGATGTTCATTACATTATTTATGATATCTTAAAAGCAGAAGCAGACTAAGTATTCATCTGTAAATAAATTAGGACACATTTGCATGTTTTCACATGGCATATTTTGCAGCCATTAAAAGTTCTGTTCGGTTTTAGAGTGAAGAAAGATTTCCTATGCTGGGCACCAAACCCAGAAGCCATTAAAAGAAAGCTAACAGATTTGACACCATAAATATTAAAAAGCCTTGTCCTTGAAAGACACCATAAACAAAGTGAAAATATGAGTGATGAAATGAGATAAAATATACAACAGGAACAATATTAAACTCATGTATTTTAATTTTCCCCATAAATCACTCTCTCTTTCAGCTTCTCTCCTCCAAGGCTGAGCCATGAAGCTCATAGCCCAGAAAAAGAGGGGCAGGGACTGCCTGGGGCAGAGAGGCCCTTGAGAAACTGGGTCTCAATGCTGACTTCCTTCACCCCATTAGCAAGACAGGGGTCTCAGATGCCAGCCTTTGGCAGAGAAAAGAGAAAGGATGATTTTATCCTGAAGCTTACCCTTTAATAAATCAAGGACCAACCTGGGTGGACTTCATCATAAATGTCTATGCAGGGAGAACTACTACCAAGTAGAAGTGGGAAAAATAGCCAGCCCTTCTCCAGGGAGGATTATGGGTGGAAAAGGAGGGGAGAAGAAGCAGAAGAGGAGGTGAGAGCTGTGCATCCTGACTGTCCCAAAGCTGTAGACAGGTAGATGGAAGGAGACATCAAAAGCAGAAGAGAGGTCTCTGATCCCGTTTTCGTTTGGGGTTCTGGGAAGAGAAGCCTCACCACATACCCGTCCTGAAGCAATTCTTCTCTCTGTTTAAGCAGAGAGAAGGGCAGCATTTAGCTACCCAAAGTCTTACCTGGCATTCATTGGCATGAAAGGTGTCCAGAATTTCCTGCATATCCTTGGGAAGGAAGAGCTGACCCTATAGGTGAGGACTGAGAGGTCTTCCAGTCTGGGAGCCAAATGGGAGTTGCAGCCAAGCCTCACGGGGCAACAGTAGGACTGAAGTGGAGAAGAGTCCGTTGAAAGGACCACTGGACTCTGAGGAAGCTAAGATAGACTTCGAGTTTATTAGTCAGAGATGCAAGCAACAAACGTCAGCGAGATGTAAGCCACAAACCTCAGCAAGATGTGTGCATAGTGACCAACAAGAAACATGGCTACAAAAATCAGAGGCAACAAATACCTATGCTCAGGAACTTAGGGCCCCTTCCACACCTTCACCACGAGACCATACAAACCCCACCTCCTATATACCCAAGTGCTATCTCAGAGAATTAGCAGCAAGAGGAGTATTTGAGTTAAAATAGTGGGTAAGGTAATACAATAAAAAGATCCTAAAATATGGTGCCTTAAAAAGATAGGAGCTGGTTTCTCTGTTGGATGAAAGTCTAGGTGGGCAGTGCAGATCTGATATGGCAGCTTGGGGGGGTCTGGACTGAAGCGCCTATCTTGTTGCCCTCCTGTTCTCAACATGTGATTTCTAGCTCACTGTCTGAGACATCTGTTCTAGCTCCTGGTATCCTGTATGCATTCCAGTGAGTGGGAAGAGGAAAAACAACACATTGGAGGCACACCCCTCCCCATTCCCTTTAGGGGCATGACCTGGGAGTCCTGCACATCACATCTGCTCACATGCTGTTGTCCAGGATTAGGTCACTTTGCTGCACCCAGTTGCAAGGAAGGTTGTGAAAGTCTTCATCTGAGCAGCCACCCAAATATCCATATATCTCACCCACAGAATGTACTTGCCCTCCTCCAGCTCAAAATTCAGGATCTCTGGGTGCTGCAGGGTTCTCTCCTGCAGGTCCAGGTGCGACTCTTTATTGTTGGTGACCTGTAAACGAAGAGAAAAGTTACCTATCTCTCTCCAATCACACACATACCCAACATGCACCTATGGAGAAAGAACAGAATACCAAATTAAAACTTCCACTCAGAAAAGGGAAGGATGGAAAACACACAGCAGTCTATAGTTCAGAGCAATTATCAAATCCTACCACACCGGAATGATAAACACTCCCTTCCCTGGCAGTGGAGTTAGTGCCTTAGTTTCTCCATCTGGTAGCCACTTGTCCATTGACCCCCCAGAGGGGATAGGCTAGTTTTCAGGAAGGTTATTTCTTATCTGTTATCCTCCATGGCGTCATCCCAAGTGGGCACTGAAGAGTATGCCCTTTTGGAGGGGGCTTGTAGATTTCACAGCCTGTTTCCTCTGGTGACTTTTGGGGGCCTAGGAGTTACTTTAGGAGTCAAAACGATCACCTGCTTTTTGAGGCCACACTTGTGGATTTTTTGGCAATAAAATTCCCTCCAAGAGTTAATAGGCTTCTAGTCCATTTGTTTCCTGTCAGTGCCATGTGCAAGTCACCAGTCAAAGTCCTTCATTAGGCATGGTTTTTACACAGGAAAATCCTGTCCTTTAATTTACTGGCTTCTGACTCTGCCCCTTTTGTTCTGAAAGGCAGTTAAATTACTAGTGGATCTTATGGACTCTCAGGCTTGGTCTGTTTTGGCTTAGTCCTTAGTCCTAAGGAATTGTTTTTACTCTAGGGCATGGTCCTCACTCCTAACCATGGATTGGTTAGAACTCCCCCATCTTTTAACACCGTGCGACCTCTGATACTCCCATTCAGCTTGCAGCCCCGTAGCAGCCACGTTCTTCTAGGCCTCATGGTGTCCTACCTGCACGTGCTCAACCAAGCCCCCTGCCAAGGGCCGCTGGAGAATCCCCATGTAAATGTTCTAGCACCCTTCTCCCCATGCAGCTCCCTCATCTTTGTTACCTTGCCCTGAAAATTTTAGCCAATTCAGCATCCCTGCATTTCTACCCTCTTCAGCTCAGCAAGATTGCTTAGCTCTGTATAAACTCCGTCTCCCTGCACTGGGCCCAGGAGGTACCCCCAGGAAGAAAGCCAGGGCCAATGTGGGATTCACTGCATGTGTTTTCTTTCTGTCCAGGATTGCAGTCTGGTACTGCCTGTTGTCCGATGCCTGAAAACAGCTGCCTCATACATTTTGTCTAGTTTTATAGTTGTTTATGGTGGTGGTGATGGGAATCTGAAATCAGTTACTCCATCAGGGATATCATCAAAATCACTTCTTTCTTTAGGTAGAGAATTTTATTTGGATACCCAGCCGTCCAGGGAACTGGCCAAGGGAGTATGAGCAGAAGCAAATGAGTTGTGCCTCTAGTTCTCTTTGCTTTCTTTTCCTGCTGCCTGGAATGTGAAAACTGTAATTACTAGCTGTTCTCCCCACCCGCCCCCAGATCTACTTGCCATAACTAACATAGTTAAAAGCAGAGATCTCAGAAAGAAAAGAGAAGAGAGAATGCGGCAGAAAAAAAAAAAAGTACATGAAGAAATAATGGCCACATTTCCCCCAAATTTCATGAAAACATCAACCTACAGATCCTAGAAGTTCAGTGAGCCTCCAAGCAGGATAAATAAAAAGAAAACCATACCCAGGTCCATCATAGGCAAACTGTTGAAAACTAAATATAAATAGAAAATCTTAAAAGTAGCCAGATAAAAGACACATTATACACAGGAGAGCAATGAAATGAATGGTGGCTGACTTCTCATGAAAAACAATGGAGGCCAGAAGATAGTGGAATAACATCTTCAGATGGCTGAAAGAAAAACCTGACAATCCACAATGTTCTATTCTGTGAATCTACCCCTCAAAAATGAGGATAAATTACAGTCATTTAAAAGTAAATGATAAAACAAATGACAGCTGAGAGAACTCATTGCCTGCAAAACTGCAGTACAAGAAAAGTTCAACTAGGGACTTCCCTGGTGGTCCAGTGGTTAAGACTCCATGCTTCCACTGCAGGGGGCACAGGTTCAATCCCTGGTGGGGGAACTAAAAGCTCACATGCTATGCAGCATGGCCAAAAAAAAAAAAAGTTCAACTAGATAGAAACTCATGTATAGAACATCACATCCAACAACTGCACGTCCTTTTCAAGTGCACACAGAGTGTTCAACAGGACAGACCAGATGCTGGAGCATAATGTAAGTCTCAATACATTTTGAAAGACTGAAATCTTATGAGTATGTTCTCTAAGTATAACATAAGTAAGTTAGAAATCAGTAACAACATGATAGCTAGAAAATCCCCAAATGGGGACTTCCCTGGTGGTCCAGTGGTTAAGACTTCACCTTCCAATGCAGGGGGTGTGGGTTTGATCCCTGGTCGGGGAGCTACAATCCCACATTCCTTGTGGCCAAAAAACCAAAACATAAAACAGAAGCAATATTGTAAAAAATTCAATAAGACTTTATAAATGGTCGACATCAAAAAAATCTTTTAAAAAAATTAAAAAAAATTAAAAAAAAAGAAAATCCCCAAGTATTTGGAAACTAAACAAGATAATTCTTAATAAATTAGGGGTCAAAAAAGAAAACACAGAGGAATTAGAAAATAAATTAGAAAATAAAGCTGAATGATAAAGGCTGAAATTATAAAACAGCAAAATCAGTGAGATGCATCTAAGCAGCATTTAGAGGGAAGTCTACAGGTTTAAATGTTTACATCAGAAAAGCAACAAGGGTTTAAAAATCAATGACTTAAGTTTCCAGCTTAAGAAATAAGAATTGTATGGGTAAATCAAAGTCAAAGTAAGTAGAAGGAAGGAAATAATAAAGATAAGGGTGAAGATCAATAAAACAGACAATAGTCAAACCATAAAGAAAACGAACAGAGCCAAAAGTTGGTTCTGTGAAAAGTTTAATAAAAACAATAAACCTTTTATAAGATTCGTCAAGAAAATAAAAAGAGAGAAAAAACAAATTACCAATATCAGGAACAAAGGATGGAGGTCAATAAGGATTCTCAGACTATGAAAAAATTAAAATGGTTTACTATGGAATAATCTATGCCAATAAATTCACCAACTTAAATGAAATGAACATTCCTTGGAAAACAAAACTTACCTAAACTGACTCAAGAAGAAACAGAAAATTTAAATATCCCTATGCCTGACTACTACAAGCAACTTTATGCCAATAAAATGGACAACCTGGAAGAAATGGACAAATTCTTAGAAAGGTATAAACTTCCAAGACTGAACCAGGAAGAAATAGAAAATATGAACAGACCAATCACAAGTAATGAAATTGAAACTGTGATTAGAAATCTTCCAACAAACAAAAGTCCAGGACCAGGTGTCTTCACAGGTGAATTCTATCAAACATTTAGAGAAGAGCTAACACCCATCCTTCTCAAACTCTGCCAAAAAATGACAGAGGAAGGAACACTCCCAAACTCATTCTTTGAGGCCACCATCACCCTGATACCAAAACCAGACAAAGATACTACAAAAAAAGAAAATTACAGACCAATATCACTGATGAATATAGATGCAAAAATCCTCAATAAAATACTAGCAAACAGAATCCAACAACACATTAAACGGATCATACACCATGATCAAGTGGGATTTATCCCAGGGATACAAGCCTTCTTCAATATATGCAAATCAATCAATGTGATACACCATATTAACAAATTGAAGAAGAAAAACCATATGATCATCTCAATAGATGCAGAAAAAACTTTTGACAAAATTGAACACCAATTTATGATAAAAACTCTCCAGAAAGTGGGTGTATAGGGAACCCACCTCAACATAATAAAGGCCATATAAAACAAACCCACAGCAAACATCATTCTCAATAGTGAAAAACTGAAAGCATTTCCTCTAAGATCAGGAACAAGATAAGGATGGCCACTCTCACCACTATTATTCAACATAGTTTTGGAAGTCCTAGCCACCGCAATCAGAGAAGAAAAAGAAATAAAAGGAATACAAATTGAAAAAGAAGTAAAACTATCACTGTTTGCAGATGACATGATACTATACATAGAGAATCCTAAAGATGCCACCAGAAAACTACTAGAGCTAATCACTGAATTTGGTAAAGTTGCAGGATTCAAAATTAACGCACAGAAATCTCTTGCAGTCCTATACACTAACAACAAAATATCAGAAAGAGAAATTAAGGAAACAATCCCATTCACCATTGCAAAAAAAAAGAATAAAATACCTAGGAATAAACCTACCTAAGGAGGTAAAAGGCCTGTACTCAGAAAACTGTAAGACACTGATGAAAGAAATCAAAGATGACACAAACAGATGGAGAGATATGCCATATTCTTGGATTGGAAGAATCAATATTGTGAAAATGACTTTACTACCCAAAGCAATCTACAGATTCAATGCAATCCCTATCAAATTACCAATGGCATTTTTTACAGAACTAGAACAAAAAATCTTAAAATTTGCATGGAGACACAAAACACCCTGAATAGCCAAAGCAGTCTTGTGGGAAAAAAAGTGGAGCTGGAGGAATCAGAGTCCCTGACTTCAGACTATACTACAGAGATACAGTAATCAAGACAATATGGTACTGGCACAAAAACAGAAATATAGATCAATGGAACAGGATAGAAAGCCCAGAGATAAAGCCACACACCTATGGTCAACTAATCTATGACAAAGGAGGGAAGAATATACAATGGAGAAAAGACAGTCTCTTCAGTAAGTGGTGCTGGGAAAACTGGACAGCTACATGTAAAAGAATGAAATTAGATCATTCCCTAACACCATACACAAAAATACACTCAAAATGGATTAGAGACCTAAATGTAGGACCAGACACTGTAAAACTCAGAGGAAAACATAGGAATAACACTCTTTGACATAAATCACAGCAAGATCTTTTTTGATCCACCTCCTAGAGTAATGGAAATAAGAACAAAAATAAAGAAATGGGACCTAATGAAACTTAAAAGCTTTTGCAAAGCAAAGGAAACTACAAACAAGACGAAAAGGTGACCCTCAGAATGGGTGAAAATATTTGCAAATGAATAAACAAAGGATTAATCTCCAAAATATATAAACAGCTCATGCAGCTCAGTATTGAAAAAACAAACAACCCCATCCAAAAATGGGCAGAAGACCTAAATAGACATTTCTCCAAAGAAGACATGCAGATGGCCAAGAAGCACATGAAAAGCTGCTCAGCATCACTAATTATTAGAGAAATGCAAATCAAAACTACAACGAGGTATCACCTCACACCAGTTAGAATGGGCATCATCAGAAAATCTACAAACCACAAATGCTGGAGAGGGTGTGGAGAAAAGGGAACCCTCTTGCACTGTTGGTGGGAATGTAAATTGATACAGCCACTATGGAGAACAGTATGGAGGTTCCTTAAAAAACTAAAAATAGAATTATCATATGACCCAGCAATCCCACTACTGGGCATATACCCAGAGAAAACCAAAATTCAAAAAGACACATGCACCCCAATGTTCTTTGCAGCACTATTTACAATAACCAGGTCATGGAAGCAACCTAAATGCCCATCTACAGACGAATGGATAAAGAAGATGTGGTACATATATACAATGGAATATTACTCAGCCATAAAAAGGAATGAAATTGGGTCATTTGTAGAGATGTGGATGGATCTAGAGACTGTCACACAGAGTGAAGTAAGTCAGAAAGAGAAAAAGAAATATCATATATTAATGCACATATGTGGAACCTAGAAAAATGGTACAGATGAACCGGTTTGCAGGGCAGAAATAGAGACACAGATGTAGAGAACAAACATATGGACACCAAGGGGGGGAAGTGGCGGGGGGGTGGTAGTGGTGTGATGAATTGGGAGATTGGGATTGACATATATACACTAATACGTATTTTAAAAAAATGAATAAAATAAATAAATATCCCTATGCCCATTAAATAAATTGAATTTCTAATAATAATTTTTAAAAAAAACTTTCCACACAAGAAACTGGAGGCCCCGATGGTCTCATCAGTGAATTCTCTCAAGCATTTAAGGGAAATGGAAGGCGTGGCAAGATCATATTGTAGAAGAGCACGTGGATAAGAAATATTGTTGCAGCTGTATTTGGAAATTACAGTCTGCCACAGTGAGGCTGAGATAGGCAGAGATTTTAGGATACAAAAAGAACAAACCATAAAAGATAATAAAAGTAAATTGAACTTACCAAAGAAAGTCTACTCATTGTAAGATGCTCTGAAGAAAATGAAAACTCGCCACTCAGACTGGGAGAAAATATTTGCAATTATTGGGCCTTAGAGCAGGCTGCCCAAGATATGCCATAATGGCATATTAATTATTTTGAAGTAAAGTTACTTGAGAAATAGCTGGTGGAAAAAAAATATTAAAAAAACACTCTGACCCCCCCAATCCCCACCCCTTTGCCCCTGAAAGCGGAAACTAAATCTCCCATGTGAATCTATCCTCCCTGTACCAGGAAGATAGAAAGCATCCTTATTACCAGAGTTAGGGAATTGAACGCTAAGAAAGCTGGATAAACAAACTTTGTTGTTTCTTTATTAGTCTGCTGCTTCAAGCACAAGTCCTTTTGCTAAATCTTCACAAATAATTGTTTCTTTGTCTAAAAATTTTATATGAAACACCCAGCTTGTTCACCTTGGGAGTCCCATTTCTGTGTCACCTCCATGTGTATGAATTAAATTGTTTTTTTTTCCTTCCTGTTAACTTGTCTTGTGTCCATTGAATTATTAGACCAACCAAAAGAACTCAAGAGGGGTGGGGGGTGGGGGAATTTCCCCTTCCCCAGCAGTTGGCATAGTGGGCAGGATATCGGCTGGACAGGCTCCCCCCTGAGGCTGCTGCAGCTGAGAAATCCTGAAACCTCTGACAAAGGCTGGCAGAATGTAAGAGTCCTTACCTGGGTCTCTGGTGGAACGGAAAGTCATGAGAGTCCCTTTTCTTTCTTTCTAAACTTAGATTAACAGGAGAAAATATTTGTGGAACTGATTCCTTGGACCTACCAACTCTGGTGTTTGGGAAATGAGTACTCTAGGTTTTTATGGATTCTCTCCTTTCAGAGATGGTCACTGTTTTTCTTTGTCTCTGTCTGTTGTATTGTTTGTCATTAGGAGGAAGAATCATAGAGAAAAATGCAGGCATTAACCCTTTATAATCTTGCTGTTTGAGCTGGCCTCACAGACGGGGTGAGTTAACCGTTCTCACCAGAATGGCGTCTGTTTAGACAAACTTTGCTGTGGGTTCCCTATGTAAACTGGATGAGATTTTTCCTTCCATCTCATTTTACGTCCTGAGAGCTTGGCTTTGTGACTAGTGAGAATAGTCTCTATGGTCTCCATTATCTGTAAGGTGCACTTATCGGGGTGCATCTGGTTGACAGTTGAATAGACTGGGGTTCTGAGACATGACGTCATAAGCAGCACTCTCTTTGTCCAGCCGTGCCAGGTCATAGGGGTGGTTGTCATAAGGAGTCCCAGTTCATAAGGGGCTTTTGTCACATCATCATTTGTTGCTTGTTAGTACTGGTAAGGTCCCATTCCAGTAGTGCCTGCCTGGTGTCATAGATGAGTTCGTCTGTAATTCGAGGCATCTCACGTTTTTTGTGAAAGATTGGAGACACTGTTTTTACTACACCATCCTTACCGCCTGGGCAGTGAAGGCCTTTGCTTTCTTAGACTAACTTTGGGAGTGAACGTTTGGATTATGAGGACTCATTGTCTGTACCCTCTCCAGGAACTCATCTTGCATCCATGGTAAAGATTTACTCTAAGCCTGGAAAGTTTCCTCCAGGTCTTTCCATAAAAAGGCTTATTGAATTGAGTCACTATTGGAATAAATATGCTAAAGGAGAGCCTACTCATCAATGGCCAAATTTTTTGAATTGGAAAATCTTCTGTATTTGAAAAAAAATTCTGGAGAGCTCTCATCATAAACAGCTGTCATATTGGTACTTATGGGAGGACTAAGTTGAAAAGAGAACACAAAAAGAGCATACCAGCTATATCCTTAGGGAATCCCTTAATAAAATGAAAGATAGAAGTTGGAACAAAAATTAAAAACCAAATCTGATGTAAATACCCCTTCTCCTTCCTTTTATACTCCACTTTATCCAGCTCCCTGTTTCTGACCCTCCAGAAGATCTTCTGGATTTCTGGGTTCCCAATCTGATGCCCCCTTAAAACCAAGCTATTATTTTCACCTCAATTCCTGCTGATGCAGCCTGGTTTACGATAACTGAGCTCTGTTTAGCTTTTTTTTTTCAATCCCATTGCACCCCGACTCACAATTTCTTTTTGCATTTCTATTAAAGGGAGACAGTTAACATGGACTCGAATACCTCAGGAGATATTGTTAATCTCCCTCAACATTTTCCCAAGTCCTTAGAGCCAACTTAGAAACCATAGCCTTTACCCAGGTCTCCACGCTTGTCCATTATATTGATGACCTTTTACTTTGTATTCAAACTAAGCAGGGAGCACTTATAGATGCCCTCATTCTCCTAAAGGCACTAGCTGAACAAGGCCATAAAATCTCCAGATCTAAACTTCAATGGGTACAAATAACTGTTACTTACTTAGGATATGACATATCTCAGGGCATTCAAAGACTCACCCCCAAATGCCTTGAGTCACTTTAGGCCATCCTTCTCCCCAAAACGAAAAAAACAGTTACATAAATTTTTACGGGCAGCTGGCTACTGTCACCAGTGGATTCCTAATATTGCAGCTCTTGCTAAATCTCTGTATGCATTCCTCCCAGATATCACCCCAGAGCCCATTTCCTGGCCTTCAGAGGCATTATGCTCCTTTGAAG